>NC_134716.1:118274687-118884375 GCF_049634645.1 Pelodiscus sinensis
TTCTGTAGCTGAAACCCATAGGGACTAAGGATTTCAATAGTCAGTGTATTCCAGCTGTTGCTGTTATCCTCCCAGATGTGCTGCAAAGCCTTTTTTAAATTTGTTATCCAGTGAAAGAGGAATGAAAGAAATATAAAAAGAGTGAGAACTCCTAAACAAATTGAAAATCTCTGACTTTGCCTACCCGGTTGCAGCAGGTAATGATAGAACAGTGAAATGATTCCATTAACTTTCATTCCAGCAATGCATGCTGACACCTTGAGCTGTGCTTTCCAATAGCTTTTAGTTTATTATCAAGCCATTTTCTTAATGCACTCTAAGTGCCTAGTTATTAACTCTGGGCCAATTTGTACCCAAGCTTTTTTGGTTCAGATTTTCAAAGTTAAACAAGTGCACAACTCTTCTACCTCCCCCACTCACCCCGTGTATGTGCATATGCTAATATAACCCTGACCTGAGTGGGTAAGCTGAGCAAGTATTGGGCTCTACCAAACTGTTAAAAATGAAAGAAGAGACAGTCAGGAGTTTGGGGAAAGAGAGAGAAAGAAGTGGGCAGGAATGATGGGCAAAAGAGAGGGGATGGGGAACTAGAACAGAAAGTGTGAAGTCTGGGCATGGTGAGAAGAGAGATGGGCAGGGAGAGGGAAGAAAATAACAGAAATAAAAAGGAAAGGGGGAAAAGAAATGTGATGGTGAAATTGAGAGAGAGGAAGAAGAATAAAAGTCCAGAAATAACACAGCTTAGAAACTAGCCTCTAGCCACTTGGGCTCCCAATTCCCCAATCGGCCTTATCATTATCCTATCCATCCTCCTATTCATTTTCCCACTTGTTCTTCTTAATGTGCTTTGATTCTCCATTTTGATAGCTACCCATTCATGGTTATGTGCCATTTCATGATGTCCCCTGTGTCTGGAACATGTCTTCTGATTAATCTGCATCGCAGCTATGACATTCATGGGCCAATCTGTCCTGGCTGCCGTGGCATGTATGCTTATTTTTCTTGTGCAGTATTGTGATCTTTAGGGGAAGAAGACTGCTAGCTATCTATTTGGTGGAGGTGAGGAACATCTAGGTATTTGGAGTTGGCATTAGCTTGTTATTAACAGAACATGAGCAGTTATAGGCATAAAATCATGAGCAGAAATAACATTGTGTAGTGCAGAAAATGCTGGGATAGCCTCTGTACTCTGTTCAACTGGCTTTGCAAGGATAGTAATATCTGCACTGGGATGCAATCTGTAATAATGCATTTTAATTCTGCTTTCAATAAAGATAAAAAGAACAAAGATTTGAGGGATATCAGAGGCGTCTTTTGCTGCCTGCTTTGCCTACATCTCTAAAACTTTTTAATGATTTTAATTTACACATTGAGATAAAAATAACGTGGGCACTTAGTAACTACAGGATATCACAGGCAGGCATTTGGTGAAAATTGAATATAGGTTGAACCTCTCTAGACCGGTACCCTCGGGACCAGACTGGTGCCGAACCAGAGAATTTGCCAGACCGCAAGAGCTCAACATTGTCTAGCAGCATTCCCAACACTCCCACTGCTTACTGGGCTCTTAGAAGACATTTAGGGTTAAATTAGAGCTAAATAACAGCACAGAACACTGAGATCCAGGGCTGGTGGCTGAAAACAAACTTTATGGGACTGCGGGAAACTTGGCCACACCCATAATAAGTGGACATCTGGCTAACTAAAATCACGTCAGATCACGGATGTTGCTGGACAAGAGTGTGCAAGACTGGAGAGGTTCAACCAATAGTGCTTTCTCAAATGTTTCTTCATTATCTTCTCCTAATAAAGAACAATAGCCCAGTGTCTTAGATTCCGACTGTCAAAGAGAATCACAGCATTATTTAAAAATCCATGTTTTCCTGTATACATGGGATGTCTTTCCTGAGCTGATATGACAGGCAACTAGCCCTCCCCAAGATTCATTTCTGACATGATACGTACAAGAAAGAGTTGAGCTCCTCTGTGCTGGGCGCTGGTCCTTGCTGAGTAAGAACTTGATCTGGCAAGATGCTGTAACCTCTTTGCTGTGACATTTGTCTGTTCTCTTCCTTTTGTTGTTTTGGTTTATCCTGTTGTGTCACATCTGAAATTTGACTGCAGGCTGCTAAAGGAAGGCTGCTGACCTTATTATCTGTGTTGTAAAGGGCCTAGGAAACTTCAGATTCTGAGAAATTACAACAGTGACGAGGCTTTTCAAAGGAGTCTGTGGGGTTAGGCACCCAAATATCTCTGAAATTCTATTTCTTTAGGCTCCACTCAGCATCCCAGCCAGATATATCATCAATCTTCCATTGGTGATCATTATGGCTCTATGTTCAGACTGCCCTCTGGTATGATACTGACTTAAAACCATGCAATACATTGGTGTGGCTTATTTCATGAATCATGTTGAAAAGGAATATGACAACTATTTACTGTTCCTGCTGGCTTAAAAGTAACCTGCTAACATAATTCAAAATTAAAGAATCCCAGAGTTATGTTCTGAATGCCTCACTGAGACTGTGCTGTCGCAGTTACTCAGCACTGGACTGAATTTTAACTCAGGTTTTAGACATTGTTCTAAGGCCCCCATCAGGGCCGGATTAAGACCTTTAGAGGCCCTAAGCACTAAAAAGATTATGGTGCCCCCCCCCATATGTAATTCAAAATAAAAACAATACTATACAGTAAAATCTTTTTTTTTTTTTTTTTTTTTGCCCCTGCTTTGCTGGTACCCTAAGCATGCGCTTAGTCTGCCTATTGGGTAATGCAGCTCTGGCCCCCATGAAAGTCTGCAGGTCTTCTGGGTTTGCAACAGTAGCCCTGAATGCAAGGGACCTCATGATGCCACATCAGAGCTATCAGGGGAGTTAATAGCTGCTTTGAAATGCTGCTGTCAAAAGATGTCCCAGAGTGAAGCCTTGTGGGATACTTGTAAGGAATTGAGATGAGCAGCAGACTGTCACAAGAGTCTCAAAAGAATTTCCCCTAGAGCTACTCTGTCCCAGCTTTCTAGGACTTCCTCACCATCCTCATTCCTGGCATCTTACAACAGATTTAAAGAAATGGCAGGGAGAGTGTGGAAAAGCAAGTGCTGTATTCCCATTCCTCTCACACCCTCGGAATCTGAGAAATATTGCATCCACTGTAGACTTGAATTTCCCTAATGGTTAGCTCTAATTTTCTGCAGCTGCACAGGCATTAGCATTGTAATAATATTCCTAATCAGAGTGATGCCTCAGACTGTCAGATAAAACGATCATTTGTTTTTGGGTGGAGAAAGATGCCACAGACCTGTCATCCTCAATGGAACAGTTACTCTTTAAAATAATAATAATAATAATAATAATTAATAAACAAAAAAAACCAGTTACTAGAGTGGTTCTGAAAATAATTTGTAAAAATTGAGAGCTGTGGGTTCTGTATCTCTTAATGATGCATAACTTTTGCTTTGAAAATAATGAACTGTAGGCAGCTCTTTTTTCCAGCCTTTTGTGAACAGATTGTTCATTAGAATGACTGACAGAGAGAAGTTCTCTTTTGGTGATTGGGATACATAATTATGCTGATACAGATATGCTAAGATTAATCTCCCAAGTTATTTAACAGTAACACACACATGTTCTGGGAGAGGAGTTTCAAGTATTAGCAATTGAGGCAGTTGTACCATCTCTGGCTGTGATACTGTCAGATTTCATAAACTAAGGCTGGGAGACCCTTCAAGGCGCTGAAGAATGATGATCACTAAATATGAGCCAGTACTGTACTGAACCAACACCCAGCAACATGCTGGAGTTACTGTGTTGCTTTAAGCACCAGCTTTTAGCTGTCTAGCTAAGGTATGCAGATGGCCCATCACCATAGTATCTGATGGTATGTCTAGACTGCAGCATGGCTATGGCTGGCCCAAGTCAGCTGACTCTGACTTTCAGGGCTCAGGTGGGGGGTGGCTATAATATTATAATGTAGATGTCCAGGACAGGCCAGAGCCAGAGCCCTTTGAAGGAAATGGTCTCAGAGCCCAGGCCCAGATGTCTACATTGCTATTTTTAGCTCTGCAGCCCTATAAGCTCCAGTTAGCTGCCCCAGACTCCGGGAGCCAGGGATGTGTTAATTGCAGGGTAGACATCCCCTCAGTGTATTTATCCTCACAATATACCTGGAGCTGTGAAAGGACCATTAGCCTCATTTTACAGTTGGGGAACTAAGGCAGAGAGATGAGACAAAGTCTATGGCAGAGCAGAGAACTGGACCCAGGCCTTCCAATTCCTAGGCTATGGAAAGATCCTTTTTAAATGTATTACACAGTAGCAATTAGAGACTCTGATCAACACTCATGCCCAATTGTGTTAAGTCCTATACAAAAGACAGAAGCAGACATTGTTCCTTCCCTGAAGAGCTTACAGCTCAAGAAAATGAGCCACATACCAAGGCTAGGAAAGAGGGAAACTATATCTATATCGATATTGATATGCAGATGGGCGGATGTGGGCTGATGGGGTCTGCTGAGGCCATTCTGTACCTGAGGAATGGCAGCAAATAAAATTCCCAGTAAGAGGAGCCATAAGTGGCCGGTCATGGCTTTTATTGTTGGTGGATGGGGGTGATGCAGTAAGAGGGATTTTATTTTTTGGACCCATAGGGGAGTTTCTTGACCATGTTTTAATGTGAGCAATAGTTTCTTGCCAATTTAATATCCCCTCCCCCCCCCAAACACATTGTGTAGGTTTTAAAACCATGCCTATCAGCATGATACCTGAGCACCTTCACTAGTATTAACAGCAATGGATCCTGACACCCTTCCTTCTGTGTAGAAATGCTATGTTTTACAGCTGCTGTGTTCCATCCTCGTGATGGCTGCATTTCTAGCAGTACATGGTGGCTTTGCCTGTAATTACCTCTTAAAACATCTGGTTTGATCATGCCTTTTAGGATTCTTGGATAGTTCTCTATTTCCTTGAACAATCGATGTTTTTATCTGTCTGAATGTCATAGTTGGGTCATGATGGTGCCACACCAGAGAGCTCCTGGCTGGTGGAAGAGCTAACACTCATTGTGCCCACGAAAGGGGTCATGTATACCTTTGTCTGTAAATGCTGGCTGGCCAGGGACCGAGGAGATGGACTCACGTCACGTGTCTTCAACATCCTGGATGCAGATTGTATTAACATTGGCCACAAGGTATGTGCTAAGATCTTTTTCATCTTTAACAATTAAATTAAAACTTACATTTAAATAAATGTTTGTGGGCCATATGTGGTCACAGATTATGACATAACTACAGTGAATATCTTTGTAAACTATTGTACTGTACATTGTACATGAGGTTTCAGTTTCTTTTAAAAGGTATATTTATTATTTATTTAGAATTTTTGCTTAGTACCATTATCTGTTGTAAAGCACTATATATACTTACGGTTCTAAAAAAAAATCTCCTATTTTGTATGCCTGAGAGATCATTTCAAAGTTAACAAAGTAACATGTGCCTTTATATGTGTTTGTTTCTGTATACAGTTTGTGGGTTTGGGGTGTTTGTTTGTTTGTTTGTTTGTTTTTAATGTGCTCAGTTAAAAAAAGAGTACCTGGAAACCACGAGATTTGTATCTGTTTGCTTATCTCTGAATCAAGTACCAAATTAAAAAGGAAAGACAAAACCTGCTATATGTATACAAACATTCAATATGAGATGTGTGCTGTATTTTAGTCCAATACAAATTTTAAAAAGCTTGAATTATGCAGTCCTTGGAAATAAGATTCATAATGGAAATACTAGCAGACAATTATGTTGACAAGTGAGACAATAATACAGTGTTGGTCTGAAATCTCTATTGGTAAATCTATATTCACAGCTAGATTACCTTGCTAGCAGAACAGTAATTTCATACGTTGCTCCTGACTTCCAACTAAATGAGATTTACTCATAAAATCTTTTATGTACCCCAGACAAACAGAAGTGCAATAAAAATTTTTACTAGCTGACAGACACTCAACCAATACACACAGCCTTCAGCGGTAGAACCTAATGCACTCAGAAAGGAGACGTTGGGCACTAAGATCGACTTTTGCTGAAACATTCCATCGATTCTTTAACTTCCACCTTGAACACCTTTCAAAGACTCATACCAGATTCTTCCTCTAACGCATCATCCATAAATGAATATTGATACTAATTAAGAGCCCAGTGTGGCTCACGACCTCCTTAAGTTTGCCGAAAGGAATTCCACCCACCAGAAATCTCTTATGTGATGTTTTGTCAGAATATTGCTGGAAGACTTGAGGAAAATCAGGGATGGTGTCTTTGAGCTGAGCGTTCAAAAACTGAAGTGTATGTTTCACTTTTCAAACAGTTCTTAACATATTTTGTCCAGTCTTTCCTTATAAAATGACTTGGATCAGTAACGCTAAATTTGTTAGCGTTGGTTCCCTTCACTGTTTTTGGAAAAGTTTCAGAGGGATAGCCGTGAAAGTCTGTTTCAGCAAAAACGACAAGGAGTCCGATGGCACTTTAACAACTAACATATTTAGGGCGTAAGCTTCCGTGAGCTACAACTCACTTGCTCAGATTCTGAAGAGAAAAGAAAAAAAAAAGGAAGGGAATACAGAGATGGGAGTGTGACATGAGTGATAATTAATTTCCCATTTACTCTCACCTTCTCATCACTGTTTGAGATGAGCTACATCCACTCTGATTTAACTAGCATTGATATCACACTCCCACCTCTGCATCCCTTGCTCTTTTTTTCTTTTCTCTTCAGCATCTGAGGAACTGTGTTGTAGCTCACAAAAACTTATGCCCTAATATCCTAATTAATTTGTTAGTTTTTAAAGTGCCATTGGACTCCTTGCTGTTTTTGGAAAATTGATGGTATGATTTTTCTTCACTTCTTGCATAGCCTGCAGAATAATTTAAATGTATCAGCTTTAATTTGTTTTTCCTCCTATTCCTTTGACACTCTTGAATAATGTGGCGTCCATGACTGATGCCTATAAAACCTACTCAACATATCAGACAATTAAGACCGTGTATTAGGACTGGTTTTGATATCCTTTTGCTGATAAACCCAAGTGTCTTAGTTACCACAGATAATATCTACATAAGTGTCTAAGTAACTTAGGATATGTCTACACACAGTCTTATTTTGGAATAACTGACGTTATTTCGAAAAAACATAGTGTGCGCCTGCACAGCAAGCCATTATTTCAAAATAATGTCAAGCTGGAGGACTTCTGACTCCAACTCATGTAACCCTCATTTCACGAGGAGTAAGGGAAGTCGAAGGATAAGTTTTCTTCCTTGGACTTCCTGCTGTGTAGATAGTGCCAAAAGCCGAATTAAGCTATTTCAACTTCAGCTATGCAATTGACATAGCTGAAGTTAAGTACAGGCAGTCCCCGGGTTACGTACAAGATAGGGACTGTAGGTTTGTTCTTAAGTTGAATCTGTATGTAAGTCGGAACTGGCGTCCAGATTCAGCCGCTGCTGAAACTGACCGCCAGTTCTGACTTACATACAGATTCAACTTAAGAACCCCAAGCTTCCCCAAGTCAGCTGCTGCTGAAACTGATGAGCGCTGATTCCAGGAAGCCTGGGGCAGAGCAACTCTGCCTCGGGCTTCCTGTAGTCAGCGCTGGTCAGTTTCAGCAGCGGCTGACTTGGGGACGCCTGGGGCAGAGCAGCTGGGGTGCTGCTGGGTTGCTTCAGTAGCACCGCTCCTCGGCGCTACTGGACCAACCCAGCAGCACCCCAGCTGCTCTGCCCCAGGCGTCCTGATTCAGCCACTGCTGAAACTGACCAGCAGCGGCTGAATCAGGACCTGGGGCAGAGCAGCTGGGGTGCTGCCGGGTTGGTCCAGTAGTGCCCAGAGCGGGCGCTGCAGGACCAATCCGCAGCGCCCCAGCTGCTCTGCTCCAGGGTTCAAAACAAAAGCCTGGTCTGCTGGGGGGGGACACACTAGCCGCGCCCCCCCCCCCCCCAGCAGACCAGGGACACGGGGAGCAGAGCCGCAGCGGCAGCGGGGTGCCGCGCCTCTGAGGCTTTGCTCTGGCACCGGGACTCAAGCGGCAGCAGCGGGCGGGTTCCCGCGCTTCTGAGGCTTTGCCAGAGCAAAGCCTCAGAAGCGCAGGGAACCGCAGCTGCTGCCGCTTCAGTCGCGGTGCCTGTGGTCAGCAGACCACAGGCATGGGACTGAAGCGGCAGCAGCGGCGGGTTCCCGCGCTTCTGAGGCTTTGCTCTGGCAAAGCCTCAGAAGCGCGGGAACCCGCCCGGTGCCCCTGGTCTGCTGGAGACCGTCTCCAGCAGACCAGGGGCACCGGAGCAGCTTACGAACGGGGCTTTCTTGCCCCGGAGCTCACAGGTAGCAATCTGCTACCTCGACCTCCGGGGCGAGAAAGCCCCGTTCGTAAGTGCGGATCCGACATAAGTCGGATCCGCGTAAGTCGGGGACTGCCTGTATCTTAATTCAACTGTTGCCCTGATGTGTAGACGTACTCTAAGTTAGTCCTGTTGACTTGCCGAGGGACTTCTAAGTCATTTAAATTCTTTTTATTCAAAGTTCCACGGAGCACTGGGACTCAGGTACCCAAATCACTTAGGTGCTTTTGAAATATTTTACTCTGTGGCTACGTCTACACTGGCATGATTTTCCGGAAATGCTTTTAACAGAAAAGTTTTCCGTTAAAAGCATTTTCGGAAAATCGCATCTAGATTGGCAGGACGCTTTTCCGCAAAAGCACTTTTTGCAGAAAAGCATCTGTGGCCAATCTAGATGCGCTTTTCCGCAAAAAAGCCCCGATCGCCATTTTCGCGATCGGGGCTTTTTTGCGGAAAAGAAATCTCTGCTGTCTACATTGGCCCTTTTGCACAAAAGTCTTTCGGAAAAAGACTTTTGCCCTAACAGGAGCAGCATAGTATTTCCGGAAAAGCACTGACAATCTTACATGAGATCGTCAGTGCTTTTGCAGAAATTCAAGTGGCCAGTGTAGACAGCTGGCAAGTTTTTCCGCAAAAGCAGATGATTTTGCGGAACAACTTGCCAGTCTAGACACAGCCTGTGAGTCCAACTATTCAGGTCTCAGAGAAAGAAAATAAAGTTACGCTAATATGATGAAAATGACCCCAAGCAGCTTTCCTATGCATAAGTTGGCATAACTTTAAAGTCTGATATCTTGGGACCTTTCAGGGCTAGATGCAAGTACTGTGTATCTCACTGGGAAACTGGGAATCATCACTTGTCCATGTCTAAGGCACCTAATTCTTGCCATGCAGTGTGACAAGACACATGTTAGGATTTAACCCTATCTTGGAAACAGAACTGAATATTGTCCACTCTGGAAATCAAAGTAGCAGCATTGGGGAAGCAGCTGATTTTTTTTAAAGGGGCAGGAGTTTGAAGTTGCTTGAGGGGTGGCGGGGCCTGGAATACTGAAAGGCTGTGTCTAGAATGGCCAGTTTTTCCGGAAAATCAGCAGCTTTTCCGGAAAAACTTGCCAGCTGTCTACACTGGCCGCTTGAATTTCCACAAAAGCACTGACTTCCTGCTGTAAAAAATCAGTGCTTCTTGCGGAAATACTATGCTGCTCCCGTTCGGGCAAAAGTCTTTTCCCGAAAGACTTTTGCGCAAAAGGGCCAGTGTAGACAGCAGAGATTTCTTTTCCGCAAAAAAGCCCCGATTGCGAAAATGGCGATGAGGGCTTTTTTGCGGAAAAGCGCGTCTAGATTGGCCACGGACGCTTTTCCGCAAAAAGTGCTTTTGTGGAAAAGCGTCCTGCCAATCTAGATGCTCTTTTCCGAACATGCTTTTAACGGAAAACTTTTCTGTTAAAAGCATTTCCGGAAAATCATGCCAGTGTAGACGTAGCCATACAGTCTAGAGGGAGATGGATTTGCAGGCAGAGTACCGATGAAACAGACCAAGCTGTATGATCATTGGTATTTATCACCTGCCTCTGCAGTTCATCCACTGGCTGTCACTTCCAATGCATGTATGTGGGCAGTACTAATACTCAGACAAATTGTGTGGGCTGTCTAAACCTCTAAGAAAGGTTAGTCAATGAAAAAGGAAAATGGGCAGTAGCTTTGCAATAGAAAATATCTGTATAAAAGGAGCTGGTATTAAAGGTATTATGTATGCAATGATGACGACATGTAAAGAAGCAGACAGACTGCAGAGCCTGACTAGCTGTTTGCTTAGGCTTTTGTTTGAATCAAGAACAGCTGTTTGCAGTGAGACACTTCATGATTGTTTCAATCCTTGCCAGATTCTATATGAAGTTACAGTTGTGACTGGAGACATCCAAAATGCTGGAACTGATACCAATATTTACATGACTCTTTTTGGATCCAGCGGGAACACTGAGGAAATGCAGCTGGAAAAAAATGGAGAGAGGTACCGTGTCTCATCCTCTTTTGTTCCTTAAAAATAGGCAACAACAAAGCACAGCTTTCAAATTTAAACAGTTAGGATCCTGATCTGGCTTCCACTCACATCAATAGCAAAATTGTCATTGACTTTAATGATGGAGGGGAAGACTCCATTTCCAAATTGTGTTATTGGACCTAACTGATCCGTAGGAAGAACTGCACTGTGCAACAGATAATACATCATCCTTCAGCATGTGCACAAATCTTGGAGTTTTTCCTGCTTCTGTGCAGTTAAAACTAGACATTCTGAAGAAAATTGCAAACAGTAAAGTCTTGTGTCAGCTACAGCCAGGGTTTTGTGTTCCATGATACCATAATGGCAGTGTTTGATGTGGAATCCACCATGGCAGAAAAATCTAAAATGTAGGGGTTTTTAAATGATCTTTCATTGTTGTGAAGAAAATATATAAACATGAATTGAGTGCACACCAACACAGTAACTCTGCTGACAGTCAGGTACAGTATTTATGAGAGGTGTGGACTGACCCACCCATAACAGTGGTCACTTTCATAGACACAGCTAACATATCAGAGGGCTAGCCGTGTTAGTCTGAATCTGCAAAAGTGACGAGGAGTCCTGTGGCACCTTATGGACGAACAGATTTATTGGAGCACTAGCCAATTAGCCTGTCATAAAACGGGATTTTCAGGTCTTCTCTCGTGAGCTCTCTCACTCTGTCTCTCTGGGTATGTCTACACTACCCCGCTAGTTCGAACTAGTGGGGTAATGTAGGCATACCGCACTTGCAAATGAAGCCCGGGATTTGAATTTCTCGGGCTTCATTTGCATAAGCCGGGTGCCGCCATTTTTAAATCCCGGCTGGTTCGAACCCCGTGCCGCGCGGCTACACGGGGCACGAACTAGGTAGTTCGAACTAGGAAGCCTAGTTCAAACTACCATTACTCCTCGTGGAATGAGGAGTAACGGTAGTTCGAACTAGGAAGCCTAGTTCGAACTACCTAGTTCGTGCCCCGTGTAGCCGCGCGGCACGGGGTTCGAACCAGCCGGGATTTAAAAATGGCGGCGTCCGGCTTATGCAAATGAAACCCGGGAAATTCAAATCCCGGGCTTCATTTGCAAGTGCGGTATGCCTACATTACCCCACTAGTTCAAACTAGCGGGGTAGTGTGGACATACCCTTCCTCTTCTTACTGCCTCCCCCCACTCTCTCAGCTCTCCTCCACCTCCTGCCTCTCTCTCCGTCTTTTTCTTTCTCTCCCCCTCCCTTCCCCTCCCACCCCAGGGGAGCCCAAACAGCCCCTTGCACTGCTGGCTCCCCCGGCGGCCCGGCTGAGGGGCGCAGCACTCAGCTGAGTGCCACAGCGGGAGGAGAAGGGGGGCGGTGATGTACTCGGCTGTGTACATCACCGCCTACAGAGTTCTTATTTGCACGAATACATGCGATACACAGCATGCGACACACAGAATCACAATTCAGCCAGTTAACATGCTATTAGACTGTGAGCAACAGTCTGGGGTCTCCGATAGCAAACTGGAGTGAAATGCCCTGCTAGAACATCAGATTCTGCAGCATTCTAGTGTGGCAGCCTGGAAATTGTGACAGTTTTTATAAATATTAAAAACAGATGGGCTTTTTTAATTCAAGTGGAAATTGAACATTATAATTATTGCTGTAGCCCCTGTGATATTTATTCCTTGTTGTCCTTGACATCACACAGTTGCATGGCCGAAGTTATCAGAGGGGATGCAGGAGGTTTGGCAGCTGAATAAGGACCAGTTAGAACTTTTGGCATGCGGAGAGGTGATGCAGTCATGCATCTGACGAAGTGGGTCTTTGCCTACGGAAAGCTTATCATATATATTATAGCCCAGTGTCTGTGCGTCTGTAACGCTGACGCTGACACTGACGTACACGGATACGCCTCCTGGCCGTGTACATCAGCGCCCCGCCCCCCTTCTCCTCCCTCCCTGGCAGTTCGGCCGAGCGCTGCACCGCTCAGCTGGGTCATGGCAGGGGAGCAAGTGGCAGCAAGCAGCCCTTTGGGATGAAGAGATGTTAAATTGGCAGATGCCAATAAGGAATAGTTATGTGGGCAAGTGTATTCAAATGACCTTGAAGCATTCCTGTATTTCACTATGTGGAAACTAATGCATTTACCACTGCCTAAAATCTCTGCAATGTCTTCAAACAACCCAACCCAGCAGAGCAGACACATGCCCTTCTGAGCATGCAGGCTACCAACTTCATAGCTTTTGGCTCCACGTGGAGACACCCAGCTAATCGTTTGTTTCCAAGCATAATCAGCAGATTTTAACCTAAGAGCATTGGCAGGTGAGTTTCCCTTGCCTGTTGCCCTTACAATTCCCTACAATTGGCAGGTCTGTCTTACCTTCTCTTTCTGCCACTCCTGTTCCTTCCCTGGGAACCTCCCTGTCGGTTCTGTGGCTGGTAGAACTGGGGACCGTGTTGTGGCTTCTGCTGTGTGGCAGCAGAGTGGTGGTGCAGCGACTTGTGGGTGACTCCTGAGTCTATTAGGCTGCGAAGTCTTTTATCTGCCTTTTCAGAAAATCAATCCTGCAAAAGGGAGGGCTTGAATGGTCGGCTGGATCTTGCATGGCAGAGCTGAGACCTGGAGCCCCTTTCCATAGCAACCCCACTAGCCATCACCCAAGTAGCCACATCAGCCCCAGCCACAGTGGCCTACAGGGATGCTCAGGACATGAGCTTATCTTCCTCAGCTAATTTTGCCACTGCCCCCCATGTATTGTAGCAGTGCCTGTGGATTAGACATGCGGAGCTGCAAACTGCCAATGGAATAGATCTCTCTCCTGAGAAGGTCACTTCTTTTCACCACCACCCTCCCCCCGTCCCCCACTGTTCTCCTGGTAGCTCTGGCACTCTTACTGGTTAGCAGCATCCATGACCAGGGAACCTCGTGAAAGGGGCATGTAGAGGTGCTTCTAGCCCGTGGAGGCCACAGAATAGCATCGTTCATTGTGCTTGGCTGTCGGAGGCTGGGGTCTGCCACAAAGTGTTCTTTGGGTTGGAAATGGTCTTTCTGAGAGAGAGCGAGATGTGCAAATCTGGCAGGGGTAAGGATATCCGCTAGGGAATCTGCATCCTCCCCTTCTTTCTCGGCCTGACTGCCCAGGCCCTGGGTGACCTGCTGCAGCAACTGCTGCAAAAATCTGTAGCCCTTCAGGGCTGGGGCTACAGAAGTGCCTGCCCAACACTTCATCTAGGGAGGAAAAGGAAGAGATCCCCATAAGGGGGGGCTGCTCCCTTCTCTCCACATCCCAGGGGCCTCATGCTGTCTGGGATTCCGAGGCTGGTGCCAAAACAGATGGTGCTGTGCCCTTCCCAGTGCTGAAGTTATAGGGGCCAGAGCTGTCAGTAATGGAGCTGTCAATGCTGATGCAGAAATTGTCAGTGTGGATAGTACTGGAGAAGTTGCTGTGGCTGGCTGCAGTGCTTGGACAGCACTGAAGCTGGAGCTTCCTAAAGGGCAAATGGCAGTACACGGGTAGCTAGCTGATGCAACCGATGCTGCTGCCTAGCGCGACCCCAGGCTTTGGTGTCCATAAGAGCCACTGCATCTGGTGTTGCCACCATGACAGCTGTAGGGCTGTGTAGATGTGCCGGTCCTGCCACAACCTCGACCTCCTGCTCCTACTCCTGTCCAAATGACAGGGCTCAGACTCTGACTCCGAGGTCTGCAAAAACGAAGACCACGGAGGAGCTGTGCTGCATGGCAGCAAGTGCTGGGAGCCAAGGGACCAACGAGGCTCCTGCTCCTGAGCTGTGGGCACCTGATGGCACCGTGGAGATGGTGAGCCCCGCAACAGCATGCCCAGCTTCCCCCTTCTTTGGATCACAGGGCAGGCCGGTGCCGGCGGTTCATCCCCCCTGGGAGGGGAAAACGGTGCCGTCAGATGCAACAAGTCTTGTGCTGCCTCAGATGCCTCCATGGCTGAAGGGGGCTGCATATGCTGACTCCAAGGGCCCGATGAGTCAACAGCAACAGGACCAGGAATCAATGCGACCCTCACGGGTGAAGTGCTGAAGGACTCTGGGCCAACAGGAGTCCCATATTGGCTGATGCCTTCATTTTAGCGAAGGGGAGAGTGGCCTCCCTTTGGCTTATTTTTCTTCTGAGGAACTGGCGATGGAGACTGGCACCTGCCCACCGACCACACGTGGAAGGAGCCAGGACTGTGCCGAGAGTCTGATGAGGAGTCCTTTCTTGGTGCCAGTTCCCAGAATAATAGTGCCAGAACGCTCTGCACTGAGGAGGAGGCGATAGGCGTGGGATACCCCAATCCATGGTCGGCCTGGGGCCAGAGCTCAGCTTCCATCAGCAGAACTTGAGACGCTGGTCTCTGTCTTTCAGTGTTTAAGGGTGAAACCCGGGATAGATCCTGCACTGGTCTTTCCGGTGACTCTCTTCTAGATGCTTCAAGCACAAAGTTAAGACCCACTCCGGCCACTGCTTGTACTCACAGTTGCGAGGAGTAAGGGAAGCTGGTGGGAGTGTTTGCTGGTGGGAGAAGACGGCGCCACGCTTGGCTTAAGGTCAGCTGACTCCAGCGACGTATTTCAGGTAGCTGGAGTTGCATACCTTAACCCGACTTTCTGGGTCTAGTGTAGACCTGGCCATAGTGAAAAGCCACTGACGCAGCCAGCTGTCCGTGGCCAGCAACTGAAGCAGCCTGCTGTACCTGGCTCCTACAGAATAACTGCTAATATGTGCAATATGTAAAGCAGCTTCACACACCCTGTAACTCTGCTCTGCTACAAGGTGTCACAGAGCAGGCTACGGGCATTCTTGTCTAGGACTCAGAGTAGCAGCTGCCAAGCCTAGCGCTAGAGTCAAGATCCTGGAGTCGGAGCCAAGAGTCAGGACCCAGGAGTAGGGCTGGAGTTGTACTGGAGCCAGGGTAGGAGCAAGGCAGGAACAGGGCTGGAGCCAGGCTGAGAACAAGGCAGGTAGGGAAGGGATTGGTTCTGGGGCCATACACACTGAGCAATCCCTGGCTGGGCACTACAAGTGGTCTGAAGAGCAGTCCTGGCAATGTCATTCTGCCCACTGCTGTTAGCTAGGAGCTCCAGGCCCAATTGCAGGCCCTCACTCCTCACCCAAGATTGATTGTCACCTGCCCATTCCTTGTGCTGGCATGGCTGCCCTTAATACCCGAGGCAGAAGGGCACTTTTCCCAGCGTGTACATTGCCTGTGTCCTTGTATTTCCTGTTGTCTCTCGAGCCAGCAATTCACAACACACATTTCCATGGATTCAAGCCCCATATGGAAACATCCGGACTGTAGCCATCAAACAACCGGACAGACAGAGAGAGAGGGAGAAGAAGGTATTGCATACAAAATTGTTAAAAGAGACACTTCCTCTCTATTGGGGCCATTCAATACCTGCTCACTGACAGGAGCTCGCCACCTTACAGAGAAACAACTCTCTTACCTGTCACAGATTTAAGGCTAGTTTAGTTACATTACAGTTAGTGCCAAGGCCTCAAGCCAATAGAAATATTTATAAGTGAAGGCATGGATAGGAAAACTTAATGAAATCCTGCAGACAAATGGTTCAGTGTCTCGAAGAAGGCATTTTGCCAAATACTTTATCTCCTCCAGTATTCCCCCCACTCTCAGTTATTATTCAGATTTAGAATTCCTACGTTCATACTCATATAAATTAGGTCCTTCAGTCCATCGCCTTATTGTTTCCCTATAGTGTAATGAATTGGATATGAAACCTACTGGTTCTGAACAAGATATTGACTGCTGACGGCAGGTTGAAAGAACAGAATGATGAGAGACTGCTTAGACTAGAGTTATTTCACCTGGAAAGGACAAAACTGACATAAAGCGTTACTAACAGCGATGTCCATAATGAAAAGTGAAGGTTTGCTACTTTTCATTTTGTCTTGTAAAGTTAGAAACTGGAGCCTCCACTTAAGGCATAAAAGGAAATATTATTTTGAGCAGGGTGTAGTTAGCCTTGGAATTCACTACCACAGAAAAGCAGTGAGGCAAAGAACATGGCACAAGTTTTCAAAAGAGTGAGAGCGAGGTAATTTGTAACCATTAATAACTAGAAATGGACCTAAATCAAACCCCCACACCTAATGGTTCTGTAAATCTGGGGACATTATGGTCTGGATCAAAATTTAGCAGCTCATGCCAAACCCATTGGTAGCATCTGTTACTATGCAGCCTGAGATAATGGTTCAAAGATAATCAGATTTATTCTACAGGGTGTAATCTGACTAGAGGCTGAAAAGCAATTTTTCCCTTCTATCAGAGTTACACAGCTAGTAGCTGGTACAGACAACTACCAGGAATGGGGTGCCATTCCTATATATTATTTAGATTGAGGTAGCACCCACAGTGCATAAAGCTAGGTCCAAATGTAACACTGACAGACCCCTGATATCTGCAGACAGAACCAAACCTGGGATCTCTGGAGCTTAGTGCATGAGCCTCTATCACATGAGCTAAAATCCAGCTGGCTTTTAGCTAAGGCTGTGGAACAGACTCATTATTCTCTCTGTAAGTTGTCTCAGTGCCACTAGATAAGACAGTGCACCACACCCCAAAAGGTGGGTTACACCGAAAAGCTCACCATCCAAACTTGTCAATGATGGACAAAGTAGAAGACCATGTATCACATAAGCAGAAGAGTCAGGGAGGTAGCTGGTCATTCCACTGGGGTTTTCTTTAGATGTTTTGGGGGGTAGTTTGTGCAAATACTCCTGCCTCCAACTGCCGTGCTAGCTAGTGAACAGTGGCTGGCTATTTTCTTGTTGGTCTGTAGCAATTCAACCACCCTGTGCGGGATAGTAAAGGGTGGTCCTGGGGGATGCCCCCAATAACACATGCCTCTGACTATGGGTGAGACATAGGCCTTTCTGCAATTAAAAGCTAACATCCTATTGACTTCAGTTTGGCCGAGATTTCTCACTCTCAGCAGAGAGACTAAGCAGCTGGGGACACACTGTCATTCAAGATGCAACATTCCAGCTTGTTGGTTGGTCCTCTTTTCCCCTGTTGCTCCTGAACAGCAAGGGCCAATGTTCCCTCTGCCTTCCTCTCCCCATGGTGCAACAGCAGGGCAGAATACAAGCCCTGGCTGCAGGCCGAGTTTCCAAACACCAGCCTGCCCCCAGGATAACAGGTGGACTCATTCTGCAAACCCCAGTTCCAGATTCAAAGGCTTAAAAAGGTGGGGTTTGCAGTTTGGCCCCATCTCCACTAGTAACACAATTTGAATGTACACGTGTGTAAACAAAGTCTGTGTTACAAGCTGGGCAATGCTGTAGATGAGCTTGGGCAACTAACAGTGTTGATGGATTCTCAGGGGAAAATAATCCCTTTCCAAATTGAGCATAAGAACGGCCATCCTGGGTCAGACCAAAGGTCCATTGAGCCCAGTATCCTGTCTGCCTACTGTGGCCAATACCAGATGCCCCAGAGGGAGGGAACACAAAGTGATCACGTGATCCCACCCCTATCAGCCATTTCCAGAGAAACAGGCTAGGGACACCGTTCCTACCCATCCTGGCTAATGGCCATTGATGGACCTAACCTCCACGAATCTATCTAGCCCTTTTTGAACCCTGATAAAGTCCTAGCCTTCACCACATGCACTGGCAAGGAGTTCCACAGGTTGACTGTGCGCAGTGTGAAGAAAAACTTCCTTTTGTTTGTTTTAAACATGCTGCCTATTAAATTCATTTGGTGACCCCTAGTTTTTATATTGTGGGAAGAAGTAAATTACTTTTCCTTATTCCCTTTTTCCACACCAGTCATGATTTTATAGACCTTTATCATACCCCCCCCCCCCCGCCCCCTTAGTCTCCTCTTTTCCAAGTCCCTTTAAATGGGTAGGGCACGAACCATGCTAGTATGCAATAACCAGACTAGAAAAACCAAGTCTAGAGCAGTGCACATAGAAGGGTGATTTACAACCATTTTTGCTGAAGTTGCTGACACAGTTGGAGCTGTTGCAGGCACAGAAGATGGTGACTTCATCAGCCCAAGAAAACACGATCTTTTAATTTCTCCAGATTCGAGCGAGGTCAGGAGGACACGTTTATCATGGAGATTGCAGATATTGCGCCACTCAGGAAGATGAGGATCCGGACGGATGGAAAGGGGTCACGCCCAGACTGGTTCCTGGAAAAGGTAGTATGCTTACTTCATGCTGTACATATAATCTTAACTTTGTTGAGGTCCCAAGTCCTAATGGGGGGGTAGGCCTGCCAAAATGGGGAAGGAAAGGGGCAGTTGCCTTGGAAACTGACTATTAAAAGTCCCCACGAGTCCTGGCCACCACTGTGACTCTGGCTATGTCTACACTACAGAGTTTTGTCGGAAAAACAGCTGTTTTCCAAGAAAAACGTCACTTATATCCACACGGCAATCACATTCTTTCAGAAAAACCCCGAAAGGACAGAGGGGTTTTTTTTGACATTGGTAAACATCTTTCTACAAGGAAGAAGCCTTTTTCCAAAAAACCTCTTTCAGAAAAAGACATGTATGGACGGTGAAGAGGGAGTTCTTTCTCAAGAAGAGGAAAAAAGAAAATGCACAGGTGCCCTGGTGGCCACTCTGTCCATAGTAATCACCGCTGAAATGCGAGATAGCATCCATTCAGTGTGGATGCTCTCTGTCAAAAAAGCAGATCGCTTTTTCAATGCGATTTGGCAGTGTGGACGCTCTCTTCGGAAAAAGTTTTTTTGGAAGATCTCTTCCAGAAAAGCTTCTTCCGAAAGAAGCCTGCAGTCTAGATGTAGCCTCAGTTTCTGAGTTCTTATCCTGGCAGGACCTGGGACCAACGAGATGGGGGGGGAGGTGTGTGAGGGAGACAAATGCAATGTATAATTTTACCCAAATGGGCACTCTCCTGTTAAGCATCTGTCTCCCTCACTAGGAAAGAACTCCGGTTCAGTGCCAATGCACCTGCAATATGTTACAGACAGTATGATGTAGTATGAGCTCCTAGAAAAACTGAGCTGCTCTGTCTGTATTGAGGAAATTATCATTCACTAGCAAGTGTTGGTAAATAGAACCAGCTGGACTGGGTGGTACATTTTAAGAAGACAGTTCTGGGCAGCTATAAATCCTGTAAAATTGGAATGCATCTCCCTTCCCCATGCAATTTTTTTTCCTTTTTTCATATGGCAACTACAGATTATTTTCTCCCTTGTGATTCCAGTGGAACTAATATTCTGACTGCAGCCATTTTCATTTCATGCCCAAACAGCATTGCTAATGCACGTCCATTGTCTGTGGATCCAGCAGATCTGTATGAATTGTACTAAAATGAGTAGACTATAGTGTCCTGCTTGTAGGCCCTACAATAATTGTTACTCTTGCTATATTTTCTCAGTTATGAATCATTGCTTAAACATAAAGGGCAACTGTAGGATGTGTCCTTTCTTAATACACACACATGTATCAGGTGCCACGCAGGAGCACTGCAGAAAGGGAATAACAAACATATGGGGCAACACTCCAACCGGGTTTCCAGGTATGGGATGTAGGAAGGGTCATAAGAACGGTCATACCAAAAGTCTATCTAGTCCAGTATCCTGTCTGCTGACAGCGGCCAATGCCAGATGCCCTAGAGGGAGGGAACACAACAGGTAATCCTCACATGATCTCTCTCCTGTCATTCGTTTCCAGACAAACAGAGGCTAGGGACACCATTCCTCCCCATCCTGGCTAATAGCCATTGAAAGACCTAACCTCCATGAATCTATCTAGCTCTTTTTTTAACCCTGTTAAAGTCCTAGTCTTCACCACATCCTCTGGCAAGGAGTTCCACAGGTTGACTGGCCATCACTGAATGTATCACTGACAACAAATACTTCACGAGGCACAAGCTGCTTCTTCCTAATGCAGGGTAATGAGCATTTGAAGGCATTCTTCATTCAGCATGGAATAAGGCATGTGCTTGCCTCTGTCCTGTGTAGGCTGTAAGTGTCAGAGTCGTGCTACTCAGCCGATAAGAAGCTACACCTATACCCTAGCATGCCACAGATAAGTAACACCAAAATTCAAATGCTTCAAAGCCAGAGAATGTTCCCCATGAAATGAAGTTGTGACAAGTCACATTTAGAGATTGCAGTGTACCTCTTCAGCAGCAGCACAGCACTGTTTCTAGGTTTGGCTGGTGTTTGTATTGTTTTCTAGTGCCGCTCTTGAAATGTCTGAGAGAGGTGTTCTACACAACACAGTTAAGTTAGTCTAAGGCAGCTTAGGTTGCCTTACTTATGTCAGGGTACAACTATAGTTTTGCAGCATTGATGTAAGTGCCCTGCTACACCAGCATATAAATTCCACTTCTATGAGAGGCGTAGGGGTTGTGTTGGTGTAGTTACAGTGACGCTGTGTACACATTACTTATATAGGCTCTTGGCTGTCTTGCCAACTTCAGGGCTCCATACTGGGCAGTTAGAGTCTGACTGCCCCCAGCTCCCTGCTGGATTGTGCCCATCCAGGCTGTGCCTGCCGGGATACCCACTCGGACTATGTCTACACTATACTTTTTTGCCAAATGAAGCGCTGATTAGCATTTTGTCATGCTTCATTTGCATAATCTCTTCCGATGCGTTTTGCACATGAGGTTTTTGCGCAAAAACAAGCAGTGTGGACGTATTCATTTTGTGCATAAAAACCCTTTTTTGCAAGATCCTTATGCCTCTCTCGGAGAGACATAAGGATCTAATGCAAAAAGGGGGTGATATTCAAAGAGCAGATACTGTCGACAAAGCTTCTGTCAACAAAGGGTGTCTAGACTACATCCAGTTCTGTTGACAAAGCAAGCCACTTTGTCGACATGACAGTGTAGATGCAATAACGCCTTCTGTCGACAGAACTCTGTCGACAAAAGGTGTTATTCCTCGTAGAATGAGGTTTACAGCCATCGACAAAATTGCTGAGTTCTGCCAATGTTATGTTGACAGAACTCAGCAGCAGTGTAGACGCAGGTATAGTTTTGTCAACAAAAGTCCACTTTTGTCGACAGAACCCTGTAGTCTAGACACCCTAAGTGAGGATGTGCATCACCAACTGAAGGAGGGGATAGTAAATCAACCTAAATTAGGTTGACCAAATTTATGGTGTAGACATGCCTTGAGACACCAGAGCTACATCTACACTACGAGTTTTCTCGGCAAAAAATATGCTAATGAGGGACTCATTTGCATGAGTCGTGATTTCATTTGCATATTTTCTGCCAATCCGTTTTTGCGCTGGGGTTTTTGCGCAAAAACAAGCAGCATGGATGTCATCTTTTTGTGCAAAACCCCCTTTTTTCCACAAGATTGATAAACCTCCTTTTATGGGGCATAAGTATCTTGCGGAAAAAGGGATTTTTGCACAAAGAGAAAATGTCCACACTGCTTGTTTATGCGCAAAAACCCCAGTGCAAAAACGGATCGGCAGAAAATATGCAAAAGAGATCACGACTCATGCAAATGAGTCCCTCATTAGCATATTTTTGCTGAGAAAACTCGTAATGTAGCCCAGATTATTTACTATTCTGTTTCTTCCTCTGCCGTACTGTGGTTGGGGAGTATTTATAGCCCAATGGTCATTGTTTCAGGACACCGGAAAGTTGTTCTACATTTGAATCCTAATTGAGATTGCCACAGTTTTTATTGTAGGGTCATTTCTGTTGCTTGGAGTGAGCAGATTCAAAAAGAGCAGAGCCCTTACCCTCTCTCTACAGTTTCCCCCAAAGCATGTCAAGCATAAATATTCTGAATTTTCCTTTTCATTCTTTAATGGGAAAAGGAAGGTTAGGTGAAATTTTCATTGAGACTTCACTTTCTAAGGTTAAGTTTCTAAGAGTCTTTGGTTTCTATGGGCCAGATTTCCAAAGATATTTAGGCAAAATGCAGATAGCTGCCTAATGTGATATTCAAAGTGCCTAAACTGGTGACATGCCTAATTCCAAATTAAAGTTATACTTCATTGCTAATGGATTGGGAATTGCTTCCTTTTCCCCATATGATACAGATACATCAGCCTGCTTCTTTCCAAATACAGTAATTTCTTGTTTAACACGTGCTCGCTTAACATGTTTTTGCAATAGCACGATTTTTTTTTTAGGGAACATTTTTTGAATAATACGACCATCCCCGAAATAACACGAAAATAATCAAGTGGCGGACTACTTCGTGTGGCAGTGTAAGTTGGTGAAAACAGTGATAATACACATGAGCGGATGAATACACGTGGTCGCAGCGCTCCTCCGCTCCCTCACGTGTTCATCTTTGTGTTTTATCAAACCGCGGCGACTTGTGTTGCTAGTTATCTTGTGTTGCTAGATGTCTAATGTTGACATTGATGACTGAGCACCAACAAAAAATTGACTTTGCCACCACCACCTGAAATGCAACCCCCACCTTTTCCGTTATATTTAATTGGAAAATTGATCCCGCAAATCACGTTTTCCCTTAGCATGAACACATTCAGAAACGCCTCTATAGTGTTAAATGAGGAATTACTGTATAGAACAGAAATATTTATTGAACACTTCTACCTTTTCAAAATCATTATTAACATATTTTCCATCTCCATTAGTAAAGGTCCTATACTTATGTTGGGGTTTCTTTAATTCCTAATATACTTTTTAAAAAACTTTTTATTTTCCTTTGCCCGACTTGCTTCCCTTAACAATATGCTGCACAAAATAACTTCTAATTTATATTGATTGCTATCTACTGTACCCCTCCTTTTTATTGTTTGTTGTGTGTCAGGCTTTTTTCTAATTGCTGCCTTCACCACTTAAAGAGGATATTCTTTTAACCAAAGTTGTTCTCTTTCTTGCTTGTAGCTTTTTAGCTAATACCCTCTTGTCAACAACGCCCAATTTTCATGCCCATTTTTTCTTTCTAAACTTTTCCTCCCAATCAATTTTGTTAATTTCCTTGAGTTTGAGGAAATTAACCCTTTTGAAGAACTACTATTTAGAACTGTCGTCTGTTTGCCCATATGAGATGTAATTAGGTCATGATCACTGGTCCCTTGGCAACCACCAGCTTCAAGTCCAGTGATTAATTATTCTTTATCTACATTAGTGAGATCCAAAATAGAGTCATCTTAGGTTAGGTGCATTTTCTATTAAAACATTAGCAACTGTAATTTTTAGAAACACTAAGCTGTTTTATCACTGACTGCCTGACACCTCCAACATGTTTTCAAACTGAGGATGTGAAAACATAATTTTCCTTTCGCATACATTACAGAGAGGTGCTTAAGGAGTAATGCATCTCATTCTATAATTTGATTTAGTGGTCTGCAACATAACTCCAATGGTATCTTTCCCTAAGTTTGTTAATTAGAGCATTGATTTATATGCATTCAAGACCCTGTGCTTTTGAGATATCTATAACTCTAAAACAATTAATGGTATCTTTAATGTAGAGTGCCATCTTTTTCATCCACTCTCTCCTTCCTAAACAGGTTGTAACAATATAATGATTTTAACATTATAATAATGTGTCCCAAAAGGTTTCAATAGTACCATATTTCTTCCCCACATCAAGAATTTCCAATACTAATTGTTTATTGCCCAGATTCCTAGGATGAGTATGCAGGCAACTGAAAATGTTCTTCTATTCATATTATTTTCCACATCAGGTCAATGTGTTCATTACATGCTCTCCTTTGATTGTTAATTTAACACTCCTCTGGGTGCTCCAACTAAAGGCACATCTATACTATATGGTAAATCAGCTGCCGCGGTTGATCTTCTGGAGTTCAGTGTGGCTGGTGTAGTAGCATAGACCTGCTAGATTGAACTCATAAGGTGCCTTCATTGGTGCCAATGCACCTGCTCCTCACAAGGAATAAGGGAAGCCGACTGAAGTGTTTACTCCTATCAGCCTCCCACTGTGTGAATGGCACAGAAATGTGATGTAAGACACAGGAACTGCAGCTAGATAATTTATGTAGCTGGAGTTGCGTATCTTACTTCAGTCTTCCCATATTGTGTAGATCAGGCTTAAGAAGTCCCTTGCTGACTTATTTGCCCACTTTTCTTAATATGGAGTCAATGATGATTGCTTGTCTTCTTGGGACAACTGAGGAATCTTTCATTGCTTCAGATCATATCACAAAATATCCATTGAATATACATCTCCTGTAGCTTTCTGTTCCATCCTGTCATCATTCTTTTTCTCTATTTGGAATACAAATAGTTGGCTCATTAAGTATCTCATGATAATTCAGTACTTCTACCTGCATTGAAAGCCACCCGTTTCTCTTTCTTCCCTATTGGTCTCAAATTGCCCATCTTCTTTGGTTTCTACTCTCTCCATGGCAAGCCTTCCCCTTGTAGAGTCTGTGGCAGTAATTTCTGAATCTGATGGTCCAAGAAATTACTGCCACAGACTCCACAGGGGGAAGGCTTTCCGTGGAGAGAGTAGACTTGATTATTTTTTCAGAAACTACACAGTGTTGATACTTCTCTTCCAGTATGGACACCAGCTTGCATTTCATGTACCGGAAATCTTTACTGTCTCCTGGCAGAAAGGAAAACATAGAACATGCAAAGCAGAATACAGCAGTTGCTCCCTTGTCAGCCCTACCCACGACTGGCAGAGAACCATTCCTAAAACAGAAGGGGTTGGGATCCTAAGTCACTTGGGAGCTTTTGAAAATGTTATTTCTTCTCTCCTTTTTAGTACAAAAATACAGGAGAGAGGAAAAAAGTTGAAAAAGCTGAACTTCTCTGTTAGCAATAGTGCAATTTTTGGAAGTTTATTTATTAATTTTTTTCCCTGAGGCAAAAGTACATGATATTAACAACAAGTGAATCAGGACATGAATGATCCATAAAATGGGAGGAGAGAGCCACTTTAAACCCTGATTTGAATTCTGATTTTGAAAAATTATGTAGCTTAGTATCACATGAAAACTGATCTGAACCATTTCTCTTAGCAATGTCTATTAAAACCACATAATGAAATACAAGTGGGGGTAGTGCTAAAATCTTAGACAGATGGTTCACAGTTAGTGCTAACTAGCATGGTGAAATGAGGAGCTAGATTAAGCAATCAGCCCCATAATTAACCATTTGTTGCTCCGATTAGCCACGGGATAGTCTCAGTTTCCTTGTTCTGTTGAAATAACAATACATGTTCTTTTTAATTCTCTTTGGTCTTTTTGTAAACAGTTAGCTGAGCATAATTTATGCTGCTTTTAGCTTTCTAGAAATAAAAGTATATTAATACCAGTTAAAATGCATGAATTGTCTTCAAAAATTTACATAGTCAAGCCCCTTGATTTACAAGCAGAAAAGATATCTTTTTGTCATCATTCTTTTTCTCTATTTGGAATACAATGTAACCCCATTCAGAATCTCAGTGGAATAAATAACCTGATACTTAAAATCCAAACGGCATTAAATATGCAAACTGATTTAAAATAATGACTTTAAATATTTTAAAATTGATTTAAAACCAAGACTTAAAATGTTAATGGGATCAAGATCTGGATGCATAGCATTTTGCACAATAGCTGCTATTATTGACTATTATTTCTATACCACTCTACATTAGCATGGAATTTTACAAATGTAGTCCCCAGTTCCGCAGACAAGAGACCTGTGTGGGCATGTCAAGGATCCTTCCCCACTCTGGCACAATAAATGCAGAAGTGGGGGCCCACAAAAGTACCCCAAAATCTTATCTTTCCAGGTTTGGGTATAAAACTTCCCCCCAAAATCTTAAAAACCTAGATTTTGTGGATAAAATCCGCTGCCACCACCCGAGTAATGATAAGAAAAATCAGAGGAGAGATCACTTGGGAAATTTCACCCCTAAAGTAAAAACTAGGACACAAAAATTAACCAATAAACCAATACCCAGTTAATAAAAAGAAAAGAGAAAGAACTTTTAGTATCAACACAATATTCCTATTGCAAGCATAATGACTAGATGGAAAATTCACAAATTAATATAATCATGGGGAGGAATCCACTATGGGCCAAGAGCTTAGTTGCAAAAGAGAGAAAAACCCATTTTTAAATGCACAGACATCAGATTTCCATTCCCAAACCATAAAACAATAAAACCTAATGGATTTATCTAAACTTTACCATACTTACAGATAGTGAAGAAGGGTCTTTTCTTGGAGAGGGAGACATGTCTGTCCCCCTCAGTAGCTAGAGAAAAACTGCCCAGGGAGAAAGGAAGGAAAAATCAAAAATTCCTTTGTCCCAATTTGAAATTCCTACCTACATTCCTATTGGCTGACTCTACTGGGCTTAGGTAAGGGACATAGTTAACCCCTTAGTCCCCAGGCTGCTGGCTAACCCTCATGATCATGACAGAGCACAACACTGTTTTTAGCTTTGGGCCCATGCAGCAAGGGGTTAAATGCTTGAGGAAGCTGGGGGGGGGGGGAGGGAGAGAACTGCGGGGAAAAAATTCAAATTTTGCCCCAACATTTGTTGGCTCCTTCTACAAACAGACTTTTATTAGTCCTGGAGTCCCAGGAATTTCAGGCTGTCAAGTGACCAGTTACGCAGTTAACTATGGTGGGCGGGGCAGGGTGGACACTGACTAGTCTCAGGCCTCCTGAACCTTAAAGGAGAAGTCCACCCTCTTATAGGGATACAGAAATTCCCATCAAAATCCTAATAGATGTAAAAACATAAAAGATTCCCATTGGAATCTCCCGGGGCTGTGCTGAGACACAATGCGCTGCCCCTCTGGCATTGGCAAGCCAGCAGCCCAATAAAAAACAATAGAGAACAAACAAAAGTAGCCCTACCTCAGTGCCAGGATCCTCCTAACCCTTCTGATCCCAAAGCAATGAGAATATCATTGGGCTTAAAACATGGGCACTGAGGCCCTGCTCCTCACAGGCACTAGGGGCCTAGCCAGCATTGACACTGATGAAGCTTCAAGAGGAGAAATTGAGGTATCAGCCTTGCCCACAGTAGAGTGGTTAGAGCACCACGAGACTCCTATTCAAATCCATTCTCCCCCTGTAGCAGTGGATAGAACTGATCTAATGAGTCCTCCAACCACTACGCAAAACATTGTAAGGCAGATCCCACCACTACCTTCCTTCTCTGGTCAGGGAGGCAGGGGCCTATCTCATACACCACAGGAAAGTCTGTCGCTGCCACACTCCAAGAGCGGGATGGTTAGTAGTGGTTGGTGACATCTTCTAGCATGAATTTAGGTCCCCTTTCCAAGAGAGGCCTGTGGTTCAGGCACACACCCCTCTCATTGGCAGCAGTGGTGGCTTGGAGTCACAGGCCCTTTTGAATCATCAGACCCCAGGGCAGTTTCCCTCTTCGCTCCACTTCCCATTGGCAGGCCTGGGTTGGTGGATCCATTGGCAGGCCTGGGTTGTGTGGCTGCTCCTGCACCAGGTATTTTGCTGTGAGCTTTTTGTCAGGAGATGATGTGACTCACAATGGTGCCGTCGTGCGTATGTGGGGCGCAGGATCACAGAGCTTGGGTGCATTTTGCATTGGAGATAAATTACTGCATGAGCTTCTTTTTTCCAGGAACATTTGATTTTTTTAATCTCTCCAGTTTGCCAACAGCGCCACATGCTGATCAGGCAGCACCATGCCAAGCACCTCTGACTCACAGCTCCGGGCGTATCCCCAGATACCCCCTCTTGCACAGAGCTCATGCAACCATGCAGCACTTCCGGATGTTCTGCTTCGCTTCTGTGTACTCTCTGCTTCTGCCAGTTAGTCATACACACTGTTATATGCCTTGCCCCACTCCAAAGTAGGCAGTAGCATTTTAAACACATTTTAACCTATTTATCACAGCCCGAAACAATGGTTAAAAACTGCTGAAATTCCATCACTGGCCTATACTGGAGTCAGTGCCATTTTGAGGCCACTTTGGTTAAGCCATTAAAAAACCCTGTTGGATTTTTGTTTGGTGTCCTCTGGAATACCTCTCCAGTTCTTCCTTTGCTTTTCCATCGGGTCGGTGGCCAGCATTACACCAAACAGTGTGTTCTCCCTCAACTGCACTGTGCTACTTCTAAGCCTGACCTCTGCCCTTATTTTCACTGTGACTGAAATTCCTTTGTTTCCCCAGATCATTATGAAGAACCTATCAAATCAAGAACTGACCACATTTACATACAGCGAATGGCTGTCCAAGCTCAAAAATACCAAGGGAACTCTTGTGTGTGAGTTGCCGGCGGTGATCAATGAAGAGCAGATGATGGAGAATACAACGTACACAGTTCAGGTTAAAACCAGTGATATTGGAGGTAGGGTCATGTTGGCTATTTCTGTTTTTCTAGAGCTACACTCATATTTTACTTACAGATACAGTCTCCTATTTCAGTGGAAATTATTCAATTTCTGAGGGCAGAGTTTAGTCCTACAGTCCTGGCACCTTGAAATTCCTGGAGGATAGGGTTGTCTTTATTACAGGAACTCAACAATACTTGGGGAAGAACAGGAAATCTGCTACAGAGCAAACTCTAGGTCTGTATTTGACTGCAACTTCTTTCCCATTAAAGAGTCAATAGGCAACAATTGCTAGACATATTGCCACTGCCATTGATTCTTTCTTGATCAGGTCCTGCTGTTATGTACACCAGGATGGTTTTGTGAATCAGAGAACCCTAGAACTGGAAGGAACCTTCAGTAGTCATCAAGTCCAATTCCCTGTACTCATAGTAGGCCAAGCACCTGAATATAAAGATCTCCTTTGACAAGGTGTTATAAGGAGAAGGGGGAAAAATTGTTCTCCTTGACCTCTGAGGATAGGACAAGGAGCAATGGGCTTCAATTGCAGCAAGGGAGGTGTAGGTTGGACATCAAGAAAAACTTACTGCCTATCAGGGTGGTGAAACACTGGAATAAATTATTTACGGGGGTTGTGGAATCTCCATCACTGGAGATATTTAAGATCAGGTTAAACAGACACCTGTCAGGGTATGTCTACACTGCCACCCTAGTTTGAACTAGGGTGGCTAATGTAGGCATTCAAACTTGCAAATGAAGCCCGGGATTTAAATATCCGTTGCTCCTCCTGCAATGAGGAGTAGGGTGGCAATGTAGACATACCCTCAGGGATGATCTAGACAGTACTTGGTCCTGCCGTGAGAGCAGGGGACTGGACTTGATGACCTCTCGAGGTCCCTTCCAGTTCTAGTGTTCTCTGATTCTATATTTCTAAGGTGTCTTAGTGACATCTCACCATTTTGCTGCCTTAAAACATGTAGGCTGTGTCTACATTGGCACCCTTTTCCGGAAAAGGGATGCTAATGAGACCAGTCGGAATTGCAAATGCCGCGGGGGATTTAAACATCTCCCGCGGCATTTGCATGAACATGGCTGCCGCTTTTTTCCGGCTCGGGGTTTTGCCGGAGAAAAGCGCCAGTCTAGACGGGATCTTGCGGAAAATAAAGCCTTTTCCGGAAGATCCCTTATTCCTACTTTCAAGCGTCTAGACTGGCGCTTTTCTCCGGCAAAACCCCGAGCCGGAAAAAAGCGGCAGCCATGTTCATGCAAATGCCGCGGGGGATATTTAAATCCCCCACGGCATTTGCAATTCCGACTGGTCTCATTAGCATCCCTTTTCCGAAAAAGGGTGCCAATGTAGACACAGCCGTAGAGAGACAAAGCGTGTGAGAGATATCTTTTATGAAGAGGATCTCTGTGTAGTTCAAAAGCTTGTGTCTCTCACCAACAGATGTTGGTCCAATAAAAGAGATTACCTCCCCCACCTCATCTCTCTAATAACCTGGGACCAACCTTGCTACAAAATGTTGGTAACATATAGTGAAGCACTAAAAACGAGAGTGGGGGGAATGTGTTTGTGTGCCTAACATTTTCCCCCTCCCCTAATAAATAGTATGATCACAGTCAGTGTTCCCTATAAGCTGAGCACTTGGGCAGCCACCCAGGAGAGATTCAGGTGCTGCTCCACTGATTGGAAGAGTGCCCACAGCCACCCACAGCTGGCTGCATGTATTTCTATTGGTGGTGCACATTTGCACATGCCTTGGTGCACATAAAAAAATTTACTCCACATATTGTAAGAAAAATATGAGGGAGCACTAATCACAGTGTGAACTTTTTCTGCAGTTCAGCCTTGGCTCACAACAGTAAGGGGAATGGGAAGGAGAGCAATCTGGGAGATGACAGCAGCAGTGGCAGACTCATCTCATGTTGAATGAAGGGTGATGGGCATTATGATGAAACATTTTATTTCATTATGAGCTGTGACAGCCGGTGGGAGAGAACAGATGACAATGACAATGAGTTTGTTTGGATCAGATTATACACTGGGCTGGCAGGATGCTGCGTTTTAGCCAACGTATTTGGAAAGGGTTCAAGTTGTCAACCACCACTAGTTTGCCTTGCATTTTTTGTGGTTACCACTTGTCTTTAGGACAAGCTCTTCTTTCCGTGTAATAAATTCCTTGCTAGATATAATGAGCATGGTGCATCTGCCACTGTCACACTGATGTAAACCAGGAGTAACTCCTCTCAACTCATTGGTGTAAAGGAGAGCAGAATCAGGCCCATTGATTTCTTATTATAAAGTTATTTTCTGCATCCATCTTCACAGCCCTGGATGGGTTTGAGTAATTTAAATAATAACACAAACTATGCTGATTAATTTAGGCAGTAGCACTTACAAGCCACCTTACTACTCACCCTTTAAAATATCCTAGTGCTGCCATTCAGGCTCAAGAAAATGCTTCAAGTAAAAGGTAAGCCTTCTACTGTGCTCTGAAAGTCATCAAAATTAGGCTGTGCTCAAGAAATTGAGATGATTCTAGCGCCCTTGTTGCAAGTGACGATCCTCAACTGTAAATGACGTGACTCCAGTCAAATCTAGGTGCTGTAGAAGTACTTCAGCTGTCAAGCATCAGCATGAAGGCAGAGAGGAAGAGAAGGCATCTCTAAAGCAGTCAGGTCCCAGGTTATATCGGACTGTCCCTTAAAACCAACATCTTGAATTGGTCCCTAAAGCCGATAGGATACCAGTCCCGGGCACGAATGCAGGAATAATAGTTTACAAGGGCCTGTTCTAAGAGCCTTAGAATTCTGATACAGTAATACACTCACTGGATGCCTCTGGGTGCTAGCTATAAGTGACCTTTTAAGAAGATGTGGGTGTTTTTATGATGTCAGGACCCTATCTAGAGGCATCCTTTTTTGCAAATACTGGCATGTCTGTTTGGGGTTAATTACCCTAAGTCCTCTTGCGGGTACCTAAATAAGTGGTTTGGGTTTTGAAAAAGCAGGTCTCCCAGCACATCAGATGGAAACCTTGGAAAACTTCAGCTGGCCTTTCAGAGGTGCAGAATACTCCCAATTTTAGATGCAGCTACTGAAGGGTGTATTTGGGACCCAAACAATGAAGGAATTCAAAATTAAAGAAACTTTTGAAAATTTGTCTTTACGAGACTTGCCCAAGGTAATGATGGGTCTGTTTGATTCAGAAGTGCCATACTAGGCAGCGAGTATAGGCATTTTTTACTTGAGAATATTGGAGCGGGAGTTTTGGGAAGGGAGTCAGTAGAGAGGAAAAAAAACATGGCAAGAGCCATTACTTTTTACTGACTCGGGTTTAAACTATTTAATTCAAGATATGACAGCACTGTAGCTGGAAACAGTAGCTGGTTTCTCAAAACCATTCTTTCTCCTTAGTAAACTTGATTTAAATCATGTTTCTCTCTTTTATTGGTATCCATCAAATATGTGGCACTGCAGAAATAAAGATCCTGAACTAATAATGGCTTAGAGCAGTGGTTCCCAACCTTTTTGATAACCGGGACTGACAAACGCATTCACAAACTTTTGGGGGACTGGAATCATGTTATTTGCATATTTGCATATTCATTATGCAAATGATGCATATATAAATATGCAAATTTAAATCTACCAGGCTGTGAAAATCCCAACCCCCAGATCCCCCAGTGCCAGCCCTAACCCCTAGAGCCCTCTACTCCTCCACTACCCCCCAGCACCAGCCACTGACCCAAGAGTCCCCTGCACCCAACTCCCCCAGTGCCAGCCTTCTACCTTCAGAGCCCCCCAGTGCCAGCCCCCCATCCCAAATGCCTCAGTGCCAGCCCTCCATCCCTTAGTGCCCACCACTATCAGACCCCTGGGTACCAGTCTCCTGTTTCCAGCACCCCACTGCACCTAACTCCCCAGAGCCTCCCCCAGTGCCTGCCCCCAATAGTAGCCCTGTCACCAGAGTTCCCTAATTCCAGCACTCTCCCATAACCCTCTCCACCCCACTGCTAGCTCAGCCTCCAGAGCCTCCCAGCACGAGCCCCCAGTGCCTGCCCTGACCCCCTCACCTAGCCCTGCATTTCTGCTTGCGTCGCGCAAGCTCTGATGGCTGAAGCTGGGGAACACTGCCCAGCACATCCCCGCCCACTGCGGCTGTAGGGAGAGGAATGTCCTGCCCCGCCTATGCCAACCAGCACCGGGTCGCGGCAGGGTCTCCGCCAAGCTAGAGCACTTCCTTGTGCAGCATGAGGTACGCATAGAGCGGCTCCACATGCAGGGGGATGCTCTTCTGTGACCAGGAGGAGACCCTGCTCCTGCCTGCACTAGCTGGGGTAGGATACGCCTCTCCCAACAATGGCAGCGAGAGCAGGGCACCCCAACTCCAGCCCCCAGAGTCGCCGCAGCCCGGCAGCCAGAGGTCCACAGTTCAGCGGTTGGGAACAGCTGACTTAAAGAGCAGGCTTATAAAGTTTGCAGATGATCCCAAGCTGGGAGGGGTTGCAAGTGCTGCGGCGGATAGGGTCAGCATTCAAAATGATCTAGACAAACTGAAGAAATGGTCTGAGGTCAATAGGATGAAGTTTAATAAAGACGAATGCAAAGTGCTCCACTTAGGAAGGAACAATCAGTTTCACGCATGTAAAATGGGAAGTGATTGTCTAGGAAAGAGTCCTGCAGAAAGGGATATAGGGGGCTTAGTGGACCACAAACTAAGTATGAGTCAACAGTGTGACATTGTTGCAAAAAAAGCAAACATGATTCTGGGATGCATTAACAGGAGTGTTGTGAGTAAGACACGAGAAATCATTTTTCCACTCTACTCTGTGCTGATTAGGTCTCAGTTGGAGTATTGTGTCCAGTTCTGAGCACCACATTTCAAGAAAGATGTGGACAAATTGGAGAGAGTCCAGAGAAGAGTAATAAAAATTATTAAAGGTCTAGAGAACATGAGCTATGAAAGAATTGGGCTTGTTTAGTTTGGAAAAGAGAAGACTGAGAGGGGACATGATAGCAGCTTCCAAGTACCTAAAAGGGTGTCTCAAGGAAGAGGGACAAAAATTGTTCTCCTTAACCTCTGAGGATAGGACAAGAAGCAATGGGCTTAAATTACATCAGGGAAGGTTTAGGTTGGGCATTAGGAAAAACTTCCTGTCAGGGTAGTTAAACATTGGGATAGATTGCCCAGGGAGGTTGTGGAATCCATAACTGGAGATATTTAAGAATAGGTTCGACAAACATCTATCAGGGATGATCTAGATCAGTGTTTCTGAAAGTGTTCCACGGAATCACTCTCAGAAGCACATTAACTGGCCACCCCAGTTTGTTTATTTACTGGCGCTGCAGCCACAGAGCCTCGTGGCTCCTTTTGGCTCCATTTCATCCTTTGCAGCCAAGGGGAGCCACGGGAAGCTGCGTAGGCCAGTCCATCACTCCCCACAGTTCCCTTTGGCTGCAAAGGATGAAACGGAGCCAATGGGAGCCATAAATACACAAACCGAAGTGACCAGTTAATGTGTTTCTGAGAGTGACTCCACAGAACACTTTCAGAAACACTGATCTAGACGGTGCTGAGTTCTGCAGTGAGGTCAGGGGACCGGACTTGATGACCTCTTGAGGTCCCTTCCAGTTCTAGCATTCTATGATTCTATGGTTTGATAATAAATATTGCACTCTCTGTCTTCAAAACCCATTAAATAATACAGCTGACAGGTAAATATTAATATCCCTACTGTATAAGGTCCATTTATATTGTTGTAAGTTCAGCTACAGTTTAAGGTCACCTAATATCGGGTGATTAGTCTGTTTCTTAGTTCCTGATCCAAAGCCCAATTCAGTTCAAGGCAAGACTCACACCGATGTCAGTGGACTTTGGATCAGGTCAAAGTCTGATTAAACTGAAACAGCATCTGAAAGAGGAAAAGACCCATTCTGGCTTCTACCACGAAGAGCACGACACTGACTCCACCTCTTTGTTTTGTATGTCAAATCCATGGCAAATTTGCTGCAGCTCCTAAGAGTGCCTGGATGTTTCAAGGGGGGGAAAAAAAGTCAGCTAGGTGAAATGCTCATTGATTCAGCAATTTCTGTTCTTTTCTTTCCCATCTCATGCTAATTGCTTGTGAGGTAACTGTCACAGCATGAGGCCTTCATAAGCTGCTTCCTGCCATGAAGGTTTTGCTAGAAGCCAGTTGGTTCTGTGCTTTTGGAGACCTTGCATTAATTGGGCACCTGCTTCTTATAAGAAAGTAGACTTTATTCTGCTTTGTTCATCACCTCAGCAAGTTTTAGCGGCATGAAAGGTACTGCCAATGAACTGCATGAATCCCTGGTGCTTTCCTTCCTTCCTTAACTTTTTCTCAGGGAAACTGCTGAAAATTAGTCCCGATTTAACATAAGCAAAATGCCATGTGATTGTGAGACTTGTCTTTGACTTCCTTGTGTGTGAAAGTGAGTCACTTTTACTCCGTGTCTGTCTTCTTGTAAAGATGGATGTGGTTAATGCACATTTGGGGGAATGAAGTATAATGCATTTTCTGCTGTGAAACTTATTTTGTCACAAGCTTTCCAGGTTCTTGATATTTTCCCCTTGGCACTTGAGCAAAGCTGGACAAAAATTATTGTGCGGCTGCTGGGTTTGCAACATTCTTGTACAACAATTGGCTTGAGGCCTCTGAAATCTGAAAAATGGAGGGGTTTAGAGAAGAGTGGCAGAGGCTGAGTTTCTTTTGCAGCCAGCAAACGGGTTGATAGTCACGATCTGAGTTGCCAGAATTAGAAGGCCCCTTCGCTCTTATATAGCCAATAAAAGTCCAAGCTCAGAAAAGAAATTTTGATTCTGTGAACTTGGGCTTTATTATGTCAGAAAAAATCAGACAATAATGAAACATTTCCCAGTTCCTGGAGGAATTATAGAAGGTGCCAGGCAAAATGATAAAATGCTCATAATTTCATTCATGCTTAGTGTTTGGGTGTCTACCCAGGAGAGATGCACATGCCACCCAGATTAGCAAAGAGATGCAGTGCCAACAGCATATATTTCTACTGGGGGTGATCAGCTGCACTTGGTGCACATAAAAATTATTCCACACATGGATGGAAAAAGAGAGAGGGAACATTACTCATGCTCCAGGGAAATTCCACACTGGGTAACAGGTTGGTATACAGGCTATCTTAGATGGTGCTGGAGCGGGCTGTAGGAGAGACACATAATAGGCGAGATTTTCAAAGGCACTCAGTATTGACCCAATTCTGCTCCCATTGAAAATCTCACTCACAGTATATCTGTTAAATAAGCACAGCTGTGTGTAGACACCGTGCAATGTAGACGAGGCAGAGGAGGAGGATAGAGACAGATTGGAGGAAGGTGAATGGCAGTGCTGCCGGGGGAGAGACTGAGGGCACTTGAACAAAGCAGATGGTGGGCATTGAGCTGAAGCATGGGGAAAGCAGAGGAGCTGGAATTCTGGGAGGGACATCAGGATTTGGCCAGAAATGAGGAACACTCCCTGCTCGCAAGCCACATGCTGAGAAGAGCAGCAGCACGGTGGGCCGTAGCTAGAGTGTCCGCCCATGGAGCAGGAGCTGCTGTGTCCCACCTGGGAGCATGTTTGGGACCAGGCGAGGGAGATGGCACAGTGGGAAGGGGCTCTGGCAGGCCATGAGAGGCCTATGGCAGTGAGGGGGGAGGTGTCCAAGCCAGCCTACAAGCCCCACATGCAGCATCCCAATGTATATTAGTTCCTTGACCACTAATTTTTCCACGTTGTTGGGCATGCTACTCTTTAAGCAAAGATGATACAAATCTCTTACTCTCGGCTTCCCTGCCCTTCTTTAAAGAGCCTGTGTGCTGAGCCCTAGTGCTGCCTGCCTCCTTTGCAGCTGTGTACTTCGGCCTGTGGTGGTGCTTGGCATGGCTCCCAATGGCCCATGTTATCGTGGCATGCGATTTGGGAGAGCCCAGGCTGTCCCATGAATCATAGAATCATAGAATACTAGGACTGGAAGGGACCTCGAGAGGTCATCGAGTCCAGTCCCCTGCCCTCATGGCAGGACCAAATACTAGAACTGCATGGCTGCATTGGCTGACACAGCCAGGTTCTTCCTGTATTACTCTGGTACAGTCACCCAGCATGTTAGAAGGGACTACTGGTCGGGGACTAGGAAGACCTGGATTCTGTTTCCAGTCCTGCCAGGCAGCTGATGGGTGATTTTGGGCAAGTCAGTTCACTTCACTTTCCTGTGCCTCAGTTTCCCCATCTACAAAATAGGGATAATGATACCGATCTCCTTTCGTAGCATGCTTTGAGAGCTGTGGATGAAATGTGGAATATGAGAGGTAGGGGTATTATCATTATTATCATGACAATTTACATATAATGACTTGCCACTCACACTAAATTTGTGGGGGAGAAGTTAAAAGTATTTGCTTTTTACCTGCCTGTTGTGCAGACTCTCTTTTCTGGTCCAACAGAATCATGCAAGAATGTGTTCTAATTGTCAGCTTTGCCCTAAGAGATTTGCTCATTAGAGCAAGGTTCCCAGTCCCTTTTAGTCTGTCACCACTTTGATTAGTTTGGTGATCATTCGGCAACACCGTAGCAGCTACTGGGTTGTGTTTTGCCATCTTCTTCCAGGAGCTGGTACCGACGCCAATGTGTACTTGATTATGTTTGGGGAGAACGGGGACAGCGGGACTCTGGCTCTGAAGGAGTCGACCAAGTCGAACAAGTTTGAAAGGAACCAGATGGATGTTTTCAATTTTCCTGACATGCTGAGCCTTGGAGACCTGTGTAAAGTGCGAGTCTGGCACGACAATAAAGGTAACTAGTGTGATGTGCATGGGTTGGTGAAGGGTGGGATGGGTTGAGTGAGGAGAGGCAGCTGGTCTAGTGGATTTGGCATGGATTTAGAGTCCTAATCCCCGCTCGGCTGCTAACCCACTGTGTGAACTGCAGCAGGTCCCTTCACCTCTCTGGACCACTGTTTCCCTTGCCAGTCTTTGTCTTGTCTGTTTAGTTGGGCTCTCTTCAGGGAAAGGACTCTCTCTTACCATACGTTTGTACAGCGCCTAGCACAACGGGGATCCTCTCTCGGTGAGGACTTAGGAGTTTTACCGTCATACCAATAACAATCTCTGTAGTTGGGTTGATATTCTGCAAAGTGCCAGACATCCTGCCTCTGTCGTCCTAGCAACATGGCTTGGTTAATGGAGAACTTTAGTAACGTGACAGTACCACATTCCAGCTATTTAACTGCAACAGGCAGACACTAACAAACAACTAAGTAATGTAGCGCAGAGTAATGCATTGAGCTTTGGACGATACAAACATTTACCATAAGCATGTCTGTATCTGTCTTGATTAAAATCACTAAATTATTTGCCAGTGCTTTGCCTTTTACTGTTTGAAATCTTTAATCAGTTAGGGTACGTCTACACAGCAGCGTTCTATACTACAAGCCATGCCACAGTGCACATCTGTACTACAAGCCTTTATTTCGAAATAATGTCGAACTGCAGGACTTCTTACTCCAACTCGTGGTAACCCTCATTTCTCGAAGAGGAAGGGAAGTTGATGAAAGAGTGTTCTTCCTTCAACTTCCTACTGTGTAGATAACACCAAAAGCCAAATTAAGCTATTTTGACTTAAGATATGCAACTAACATAGCCCTGTTAGTTAGCCCTGCTGTATAGACATACCCTTGGGAAGCAGAGCACTCTGTGTGGCTCTATTCATTAGGGAACGTATTCAGATGCCAAGTAGCATGTTAGGAAACTATCCAAGAAGACATGGCCATGGCCACTGTGACTGCATTTTCATGGCTAATAATTGAGTTTCTCATCTCAAAAGGAAGATCTCGCATTCACACTTCGTTTTCATTGATAGCAGCACATGTAAATGAATCCAATGAGGAATTCTCTTATTTTCTCTCTTCTTATGGGCAACGCACAGCCAATGGGGAAGATTGTGACCTACATGGAATTAAAGTAAAATAATCCTTTTAGAATCCTCCCCATTTTAGAAAGTCATGTTAGTTGCATGAATGAAAATAGCATTCCTGATTGGTGCAACAGGTTGGGTAAATCGAGGCCCATGGTATCTTTTTAAAACAAGATCAGGTTGCATCTCCACTCAGATTTTTACCTAACATTTCTTCGGAGTTCCATGCTTACCATCCTATGCCAGTCTTCCACCCCTAAACCTCCCCTACCTAATCAGAAACATTGCTGTGCTTCCTTGACACCAGGAAAACCCTGGTCTTTTATCTGAATAGGACAAACTCTTTAGAAAGACCCCTCCCCCTCTCCAACTGTTTGTCTTGCTTGCAGATAGCTAGAAAATATCTGCAATCTGTAATCAAAGACTTTCCAAGCGGACATCTGATTGCATAAATTCTCACTACAAATCTTGTAATAGTCAAACACCTTCAGACATACGTATTCACAGTATGACACTTCTGTGGCATTACTCAAAAATGTGCTGATGATTGAAATAAGTAAGGGCACTTCTTGGATGTCTATGTAATAATTTACAACCCTGTTTCTGATACTGTGTTCGGCTCAGCTCTGCTTTCTTCCATATTGGATTCAACTTGGAGTTAGTTTTTTCACCATCTTAGAGGGAAGTGCTCAGTAGTCACCTGGAGTGGAACCACCCCTATGGACATGCATCTGATGAAGTGGGTCTTTGCCCACGAAAGCTTATGCTCCAACACTTCTGTTAGTCTATAAGGTGCCACAGGACTCCTCGCCGCTTTTGCTGATTCAGACTAACACGGCTACCCCTCTGATACTTGACACCCCTATGGACAGTACTCAAAGCAGAAGAAGAAATGGTTACTCACTCTGTGCAGTAACTGTAGTTCTTCAAGATTCATGTCCCTACAGGTGTTCCAGTATTTGCTGTGCTTTCCCTCTGCTTCAGACTTCTCTGCCATGGAGTTTCATAGCAGAGAAGGAACTGAGGGTAGTCCTCCCGCACAGTGCTATATAACAACAGCCTGGGGAAGGAGGCTGATGATTATGCATATTCAAAAGCTTCAGAGAGGTAGCCAAGTTAGTCTGTAAGGGTATGTCTACACAGCTAAGTTATTTCGAAATAACAGCCGTTATTTCAAAATAACTGTCCTAGCGTGTACACAGCCAAACCGCTATTTCGAAATTAATTCGAAATAGCGGAAGGCTTATTTCAAATTTAGTAAACCTCATTCCATGAGGAATAATGCCAAATTCAAAATAGCTATTTCAAAATAAGTGCTATGTAGATGCTTATTTCACAATAGGAGGCCTCCAGTCCTTCCCAGGATGCCCTGGTGGCCACTCTGGGCACAACCAAAAAAAACTCCTCTCCCTCCCCACCTCCCCGGAATCCCTGTGCCAGCTTCAAGCCTGCCAGCCCAGAGCCAGCAGTCTCTGTACCTGACCCAGTGGCCCCAGCATGAGCCAGGCAGCCCAGTGACAGCCAACCCTCCACTGCTCCCCAGGACCAGTCTGCCAGCTCCCAGGAGCCTGCCAGGGGTTGGAAAAGGCGGGCGCCTGCCTGGTCCAGTGCAGAGATCAGGGACCTAATTCAGGTTTGGAGAGATGTCTCCAACATCCATGATCTCTGCAGGGGGATTGGCAGAGGGGCAGGAGCAGGTTTGTATGAAAATAAAGGAGCTGCGGCAGGCGTATGCCAGAGTCACAGGGGGCAGCTCCCAACCAGGGGAAGACCCAGACCCCTGCCCCTATTTTGATGCCGTGGACTGCATCCTGGGGGGCAGGATGGTTTGTGCCCCCCAGATGATCATCGACCCTGGGGCAGAGCTTGCTGCCTCCTGCTGCTCCAGGCTCTGCTGCCTCCCCAGCTACCGCTCCTCCTCCCACTCCTTCTCCCCCTCCCGCTTCTTCATCTCCACCCTTCCCACACCCCTAGAGATGCTAAGGCCCCCACACCCGCAGTGCTGGGAGACAGTTGGGCCTGCAAGACCCCCAACCCTGAGCCCCGAGCCTCTCCTCCCCCCTTTTCCCCCTGCCAGCTCCCTCCTCCCAGGTTTCCCCCTCCCTCTCCTACCCTCCCTCCTCCCCTCTCCCACCTTCTTTCCCAGTCTCACCTCAGTTTCATTCCCCCCCGCCGCCGCCACCCCAGCTTTGTTCAATAAAGAGGCTTTGTTGTAATGAACACGTGTCTTTTATTGTACAGCAGGAAGGGGAGTTAGGGAGGGGTAAGTGGAAGGACGTGAGGGAGGAATGAGGCACAAGCCCCCAGTGGGGCACACCAGGGAGACTGTTACTGCCAGCAGAACATGCTGCCAGGCTCAAAGCAACATGTCCAGGAGAAGCACCAGATTATTAAAAGAAAATGAAGGATTCTCCAAGCCTTATTAAAAAATTGTTCAAATTTCAAACTCCACCTTTTTGAAATCCTTGTTGAAAACTTCTGATGGTAGTCCACAAATTCTGCACATCTGTCAATGTCCAGTTTTATTTCCTGTTGGTTTTTTTTTAAAATCAGCTTGCTTAAATGTTTCTTGAGATTCATCACATAGACGTGAGTGAACAAAATGAGCTCCTATTTCAGTGTCCATAGCCTCTGTTTCTCTGGAGGTGTGTGACAGGGGAGGGATCATGTGAGGATTACCTCTTGTGCTTCCTCCCTCTGGGGCATCTGGTATTGGCCGCGGTCGGCAGACAGGATACTGGGCTGTATGGACCATTGGTCTGACCCAGTATGGCTGTTCTCATGTTCTCTTTTTATTCACAGCTGGGAAAAGACCCCTTCCTTGCATCTGTCTATCACAAAAATGTGCTATGGGTTTTAGAGAACAAATAGAAAACAATGATCCTTTCCCAGAGTGTTTATAATCTGGATTTTAGATAGGATACAAAAAAAGATTTAAGGGAATAAATTGAGGCAAGTAGGACAAGGCTCGCATAATAATGCTACATGGTTACTCATGTCTATCTAATTTAGCTCCTTGCTGTAATATCAGAACTCTCTCTCTTTCTCTCTGCCCCATAAGGTTAAAGTAACACACTATCCCATACAGTAGCTATAAAGTTATCTGTTCTTTAAAAGCATATCTTTACTATGAACTTCATCTGTTATTCTTGCCTACAAATTACTCTTAACCCATGCTAAGTGCTCTTACATAAAGTGCTCCTCAATAAAACATGAAATATGCTTCAATCACAAGAATATCTTTAGCATCCTCAAAACACTGTTACATATTCACCCAGAGTAGTAAAGTGTTTTTGCACAGGCATCTTTCAGAGGTAAGATTTTCCGTCTCAGTGCTGCATAGTGTTTATTGTTAGGTTTGACCTGAGTCAAATTCAGTGATGCCCAAATTTTATAGGCAGTGGAGAATAAAAATACTCCTGTTTCTAAGAGCAGTATACAAGATAAACTCACTGCTTGACAAAAGCTAGCAGAGGCATCTAGTTTTTTTCTCTCCTCAGTATGAAACAGTGTAGTGTGAGCTGCCCTGTTAATTTGGGAATAAATGGGCCCAAAGAGTCAAAGGTGTTAACATAACCCAGTCACTGTCCTAAAGGAATCGGTTTTAAACAAGGATTAGGGGTTGCTACCCAGATACCTCAGCCTGTTAGTGCTATTGTCACCCATGCTGGTGCGGTGTGGTGCTCTGTCCCCCTCCAGTGGCAGCCATTAGTCTGAATGCCAGTGAACCTCAGTTGCTCAGGATGTGCATTGCCAAATGATTTGGGGGCCAGAAATAGGGAGGGTTCTGGTTTTGCCCAATAACGACTAGCCATGGGTCGGTGAGTGAGGGTAGGGCTGAGGGAGGCAAGCTCACCATCCCTGCTCCAACCCCACCTCTTCTGCTCAGGCCCCGCCCCTCTGCACCATGGGGCGATGAGGTGGCGTGCAGCCCAACCCACCCCCCAACACTCTGGAGAGAGAGGGCAGCACACAGCCCCAGTCTCCCCCACCCCGGAGTGCCTACTGTAGGTGTTCTGGGGGTGGAGTGTGGGCAGGGCCAGGCTGGCAGTTTGAGAAGGCAAAGCCTTCTCCTGCCTATGATATCTGCTGCCCCTGCGACTAGCCCACACAAGGAACCTACCGCTTCAGATTGAAGGAGCTGTCTTTTCGTTCCCATGGGAGCTATTTGCATTGTGGTAGCATCTGGAAATCAGACCCTACAGGGGTAGGCACTGCCCAGGCATAATGGAAAAATGATCCCTGCCCCATACACTAAGTAGTCATGTCTTCTTCTGTAGCTGCAGATTCTTTCCAAGTGCGTGGAGAAACATCCAGCTCAGACCTACACAGAAATGGATACCAGAGCCCCAACCCTCCTCACACTTGCCATCTCCAGCAACCTTACTCTCCCTCTCCTCCCCCCCCCCCCCCCGAAAATAGATAGAAAAACTGAACTGCTCCTTGTGGATAAAGAGGCTTGAAAGAGATAATACATTTCCCTACATGACACTAAATTATACCACTGCCAGAGTCAAGCCAGAAAAGTGAGTCTTGTTTTCCCCAAAGCTGCTCTCCTCCTCTAATTACATTGGAAATGTTTAGCATGCTATTGAAAATGTCACTTCCAGCAGTGGGACCATGCAGGAAGCCTACGTGGCATAGCCATGGGCTTTTTTAGGATTTGCTGCTGGGGATTTCAATGGTAGCAGAACAAGCACGGAATTAAGTACCTTTTGTTTAAAACATTGATCTGGGCAATCAACGCTTGTTATGGAGATCAGAAAAAATCATGTTTGACAAAGGCACAGCATGGCCCTGGACTATTTTTAAGAGTAAGATTGTGCACAAAAAAAGCAATGTGTGGTCAGTCACTTAGGGTATGTCTACACTACCACCCTAGTTCTAACTAGGGTGGTTAATGTAGTCAATCAAAGTTGCAAATGAAGCCCGGGATTTAAATATCCCGGGCTTCATTTGCATCTTGCCAGGCGCCGCCATTTTTAAATCCCCGGTAGTTCGGACTCCGTGCCCGCGGCTACACGCGGCACGGAGTAGGTAGTTCGAATTAGGCTTTCTAATTCGAACTACCGTTACTCCTCGTGTAACGGTAGTTTGAATTAGCCTAATTCGAACTACCTACTCCGTGCCGCGTGTAGCTGTGGGCACGGAGCCGAACTACCGGGGATTTAAAAATGGTGGCGCCCGGCAAGATGCAAATGAAGCCCGGGATATTTAAATCCCGGGCTTCATTTGCAACTTCGATTGACTACATTAACCACCCTAGTTTGAACTAGGGTGGTAGTGTAGCCATACCCTTAGTACTTAACATCTTACAAAACTGCAGCAGAGATACCCATATTGGCCTGCGTTCATCCCTAACATGTCAACAGAGTCGTTCTGGGCTTTCATACAGTGTACTGGCCCCGATCCCAGCACTTGGGTATCCCAGGGTCCTCTTGACATCAGTTTTAGGTATTCAAAGAATACAGGAACAGGTCTGTTTGCCTATGTCTAAACTATATCCCTCTTTCGAAAGAGGGCTGTAAATTAGACTGATCGAAATTGCAAATGAAGCCGGGATTTCAATTTTCCATGCTTCATTAGCATAATGGTGGCCCACGGTCTTCCGAAAAAGGGCTTTTTGAATGTAAAACTGCTGTCCAGATGCGATTCTTTTGGAAAAAAAAAAACCCTTTTTCGAAAGATCCTGTACGCCTCATTTTTTGCTGCTGCTGGCTGCTTCTGGGTGCAACATGGTCTGCAGTGCCAAGAGAGGCTGGAAGCTGCTTTAGCACCATTGCTGACCGGGAGCTCCTCCTGGCCCAGCCCTGACCCTCCCAAAGCTGGGGCCCCCTCCTACAGCCCAAAGCTCTCACCCTCAGTCCCGCCCCAGAGCCCACACTCCAGTCACATTATGTTGGGTCACGAGCATCAACAATTGTCTTCAACTGGATCATGAGAAAAAAAGTTTGAAAACCCTGCACTAAGCTCCAGAGGTCCCAGGTTCGGTGCCACCTGTAACAAGTGGGGGGCTAGTCCAGGATTTCAACTGGGGTGTCTCTGAAGCTCAGATCATGCTTCCTTAGCTAGGGAAAGTATGTCACCCACTCCTTGTGAATGTGGTGCACTGTCCCACCTATTGGCACCAAGACCACTTACAGAGAGGATAATGAGTCTGCTCTACAGCCTGAGCTACCAGCCAGCTGGCTTTTAGCTCATGCAGTAGAGCAGGGGTCACCAACCAGTAGATCCGGCTCTACTGGTAGCTTTTGGAGCCCCTGACATGTGATCCTGACTGGTTTGGCCACGGAGCTAGCATGTGCTGCTCTTCAGTTGCCTCTCAACCCACTGTCATGCTGCTCCTGCCCTCTGCCATGAGCTGCCCTTCTGGGAGCCTCCTGCTTGCTGTGCTGGGTGTGGGAGGGAGAAAAGGGGGTTGCTGATATCAGGGAGTACCTCCTCCCCAAACTCCTGTACCCCATCTCCACACAGGGAGAAGGGGATGGAGGGAGCTTGGCAATGCAAATCTCTGTCATTCTCAGAAACACACACTGCATGGGAGGGGGGAGTTGAAGTTACTTCTTTTACTGCTTGCAAAGTGGGTTATTTTTGGTTTGTGACTGGTGTGTGCATTTCATAATATTCATTTCTCTCTTGTCTTACATTTAATTCTTTGAGTAGTGAGTTCTACAATGCCTAACCTGTTGTGTCTGGAGTAATTATCCTTGTGGTTATTGCTGTTCCAGAGCCTGCACCCCAACCCCTTATCCGAAACCCAATGAAAGTGAGCGAGGAGGGGGAGAAAGGAGGATGGAGTGAGCATGGTGAGGCCTCGGAGAGGGCATGGAGCAGGGGCAGGGCCTCAAAGAAGGGGTGGGAAGGAAGGGGGCAAGGGTATTTGGGTTTGAGGTAGATCTTACATTGCACTTAAATTGAAAAAGTGATCTTGTGGTTAAAAAAGTTGGAGACCACTGCAGTTGAGGCTCATACACTAAGTTCCTGGGGGCCCAGGTTCGATTGTGCCTGTCAGTGTTACACATGAAACCCTATATTTTTCTCATGTCTCTCCGCTCCTCCCCCCCCCTCCCCCACTCACACACATGCAAACAATACCCCTTCTTTCGGGTCCCCAGTTTGAGAAAAGCTACTTAAATGATCACTGCAGGGCAGCTCGCAGGAGCTTAGAACTAGGTCTGGGTAAAGTGCTGCTCAACCAGAGTAAGAGGATCAGAACATGGTCCTTATGGGATAAGCTTCATAACCTGGTCTTCCCTGCTTCTGCAAAGCACCAGATCCACTGATGGACCTTTTTGCTGTGGATATACCTTTTCAGAGCCCACAGGTTCCTTCTGGAGATGAATATGTCCCCTACCCAAGCATTATGTATTTTTTTATTTTTCACCTAAAAGGAGTCGGACCCGGCTGGCACTTGGAATACATTGAAGTGAAAGATGACACCCTGGATAAGACGTTCCGCTTCCAGTGTGATCGCTGGCTGGCAAAAGGCGAAGATGACGGACAGCTCATAAGAGACTTGGCTTGTGCCAATAATGACATCCTGGAACTAAAGGAGCGCACCTGTAAGTCAGAGGCTTCCCGCTGAGGGTCATAAGTGACTGGCACTTGGTACATCTCAGTCTTACCTCAGTGCCTGTAGAAACACAGCACCGCCTTTTCATGAGAGAAGATTTATGAGGGAGAAGCCCACTGAGGCTGATGTAGTTGGGCGGTGGCCAAGGAATGGGTAATTGTGACAAAATGTGTCATTCTGCCAGGCAGAGATGGAAGAGAGAACTCTTGGCTACAGCCACTGCCTGGGTATTTAGGAGTTGCCCATGGCCTAATACCAAGCCCCTACCCTTTCTCATACACACTCCCTCAGTCCCTGTGAATTCCACAAGCTCCCCCACTGCTTCCACAACCCACCAAGATGATCTCAGCCTGGAGGGCATTGCCTCCAGTTAGCGCTCACCCAAACGGCACATTCACCTAGGCACAAGGTTATCTCGCCAGGTGGGACAAGATGGAGCTACAGATGTCGCCAGTGTTCTGAATGCACTGCAGCCCCGTCTCCTCTCTGACCTCCCTAGCATCCTCATAGCCACATGGAGCAAGAGAGGGTACCAGATCAACCCCCACAGAGGAACAATGGCTCACAGCTGCCCTTTGAGTTCTCTAAAAGAACAGAGCCTCTCAAGAGCAGCTCCATGCTCTCCCACTCACTGGTCATATAAGTCTAATAGGCTTTCTGTTTATTCCTTCCTTGAGATGAAATGTTGGTCCCCCACAGGCATCAATGGCAAAGCTCCCATAGATTTCAAAATCTGCAAGGCTTTCATTGCTGGTGTGTAGTTTGCCAGTGCTTTGTAGTTTAGCATAAGACACATGAAGAAATTATCTGAAGGCCAAAGTGACTGTCCAGTAGACAAGTCTCTCTTTGGCCACAGTCATTAATGACATCTCCTCTGCTCTGGCTGCTTAACCTGTGCTTTGTTTTTGCCTTGGAAGCCTATGAGATTGCCACAAGGACGAGTAACACAGAGGATGCAGAAACCAAGGAAAACATCTGGATCATCTTAGAAGGAAAGAAGGGCCGCTCCAAAGAATTCCTTCTGGAAAACTCCTCCAAAAAAAGGAAATTCACAAGGTAAGTAGCATAGGCCTTGAGGAGTGAGCAGGAAGGAAATGTCACATGCTGTGTCTCTCTTACAAAGACCCCTCGTCCCTCCTTCTGGGGAATCCATGGTCTGGCATTAAGAGCATCAGGCCATTTCTCACTTTCTCTTTCAAAAAGTACAACAGGCAGAAAATTGGAAGAAAGATGCAATGTTTGCTTCTGGAAGCCAAGTTTAAGAATGAGCAGAAATGTCCATCTGCTGATTGGACACATGCATGCATGTGTGCACATGTCTTTCACATGATCACACCTGAAACTTAAACGCAAGAGAGTTCCTTGCAAAACAGACTCTAATATTAATGACATCAGTGTGCAGGTATCTATTTTAAACATCAGTGGTTCAACAGCAAACAGCCAAGATAAGAGAAAACCTCCATCTGTTATACTATGCTGTGTTCCTGTCATGAAGTGGTTTGGCACAGTTAGCAATTTAGCTCTCATATTTCAGGGATTAAGCATATTGTATGTCGTGGTCAAGAAGGAAACCCCTCTGTTTGCACAGTTGACCAGGGTTATAATAGGGCTAGGAGGAGATACCTTCTCTGATATACTAAGCATTGTCTACTGTTGGAGGCAGACAACTGGAAGAGCTAGTAGTTTAGTCCACTAAGGTGCAATTAAAGATACACTATAGAAGAGTTGGACCAATGTTTGATAGTGCTACATTGTTCTGAAAAGTTCATCTTGAGAACAGTCTAGACGCAGGCAGAGTAGTTTCACTAGTGATTTTAAAGGCAGCTATGATTGGTAGATACAATATCTGTCAAGAAAAAAATGAAAGTTTTAGGGGGAAATGAGCCATTCTTGAGCTTTCTCTATAACAAGGCAAATTGATTTTGGATGTGACGTAGCTAAAACATGCCCTGGAAGGTCCAGTCGTAGTAATTTAAAGTGTCACCCTAATCAAGAAAAATCCTGAATTTAAATACAGAAATTATACTTTGTGTCAAATAATTATGGGTTAAATCAAATGATTTTAAATGAAGGTTTGTTTTATATCTTTCAAAGCCATGCCTAAATTACTTAATGGCAGCATGGCACAAGTCAATGCCAGTCTCCGAGATGTTAATTGAAACTCTTCTATGTTTCCTGCAGGGGAGCAACAGATAAATTTCTGTTTTCTTCAAAGCATGTTGGTGATATTGCAGCCATCTGTGTTGGTCACTGTCCAAAAGAAGGAAAGAAGTCAACCACAAAAGCTGATGCGTACTGGCATGTCCAAGAAATAATCATAACAGAAATGGAACTTTGCAACAAGTAAGTCATTTCCTTCAGAACAGATGTAGCATGTGCAAGAAAGAACTCCAGGGGCTAAAGACAGACTGGCATTGGGGATTTAAATAGTACTGTCATCATATTTCTGAGGTATAGGTTCATCCTCTCTAGTCCGGCATTCTCGGGATCTGACCAGTGCTGCACCAGAGAATTTAGTTCTTACTGCTTACTGTGCTCTTAGAAGACATTTAGGGGTAAATTAGAGCTAAATAACAGCACAGAACACAGCCAGGACTGGTGGCTGTAAACAAACTTTATGGGACTGCGGAAAACTTGGCCACATCCATGATAAGTGTACATCTGGCTAACTAAAATCATGCTGGACCATGGATGAGGTTCAACTTGTATAGCATATTCAAACTTTCCTAACCATACATGTTAAAAATTCTTAGTATGTTTTAAAAACTAAGGGCAGACAAGATTATTTTGTATGCATAGTTTCCATGGTTCGAACTAGGGTGGTAGTGTAGACATACCCTTAGATTCTGTGGGCCACTTTTCAAAGATTGGCCCCTAAACTACCTCTGTGAAAGTTACATACAGACAAGTCAATAGTCAATATGGGAGAAAGCTTCCTGAACCTCAGATTTGATTCCCTTTGCATTTTGGGATTGCTCCAGTATGAATCCTTGGATCCAAAAGCACCTTGTGAGTCATCTACAAAACTTGAGCAGGGGAGAGCCTCCTGCTGCTGTATGCATTATTGATAGCCTTGCTTGGCAGGTCTTCTGTGGTTTGGCTCTCTAACCAAGTCAGTAAGTCCAGATGAACACCTTCTGGGGTATACGTCATCAGGCAGATAAACAGTGTCTTTGCCCTTAATGGTGGCTTCAGTCGTTTATTTGGGCTTCTAACTCAGTCCTGCCCCCTTTGCTTTTAACCGGGAGCGGAACTGGATCTGCCCACTATACCAGTTTCCAACCCTGTGAATTGCCATCACATGCTGATTTCAGTTAGCTGCTGCATCTTTCCTGGGCTTCTTCCTACCTGGACACTTTTAGCTTCACTCATATCTCAGCATTCAGGTCTTAGGGCCTCTCTCTGCTTGCAAACCTAGCTAAGCAAAATGCAGCCAGCAACAGACCCTAGCTATCCTGTAAGCTCCTTTGGTTGTGGAAATACCTACTTTGCCCCTCTGATCCACCCCAGGAATGGAGTTGCTCAGGCCCTAGAGTGTCCTTTATTTGAACCTTCTGGGCTCTGATTGGCTGTTTTCATGCGGCCTTTCTAGGCATGCCTGGAAGATCCACCCTTGCTGCTCACTACTCCTTTTGTGGGCTCTTCAGCAGGGAGTCACAAAGGTCACAAAAACCAAAAGACATTTTTATTCTTTGGTTTGGAGATGGCAGAAACCTTCCAGGATTTTCAAGAGACTTCAGATCTCCTTGATGTTCTTGTGTGATTGGCTAATCTCTTAGCACTTCAACTCCCTGGGCTCATCAGCCTGTGTCCTTCATTTGGAAGTGGCAATGTTCAAGCAGAACTAATGAGCTACTAGCATGGAGAGTAAGCGGGAAAAGAACTGGTCATCCAAAAAGCAAATGCCTAATAGCTGTCAATCTAGAGCAAAAATAGCTAAGCAAGCACATCCAAAATATTAACCGATTCCTTTTTTTTTCTCTGTGATATTTCCACTACCATTAAAGTACTTAACTTGAAGGGCTTCATTCCTGCTGAGACAGTTTAGTGTTTAAAAAGAAGTCCTTGAAGTGAGATTTTGATGTTAAGTGTCTCTTCCAGCAAATTAATCAACAGCTAAATCAAATCAGCCTGTAGAAGGGCCGGGTTAATATTTGCAGAGTGAAAATTCAGCCAGCCACATTCTAGTCTTGCAATCAGGGAAAACCTATGACTCTTAATGCTCAACCCTGCAATCACAGCCCCCAGGCTACTGTGCATCCGAAGACCCTCACTGAAACCAATGTGGCCCCACAAAGGGGTAGGAAGTCTTCTTAAAGCACAATTCAAGCCTTTGATTTAAACATTTCAATAGTGCAGCAACACGATTCTACTATGAGATGCAGCCTGTTCTGCTCAGTGCTTGCCCAGAACCCTGCCTTCTTGAATGGTGTCTACAGACACATTGCAGGGTTGATCCTTCAGTATTGCCTATCCCAGATGTTACAAAATGATGACTGGAACCCCTTGTTTTTCTCCTCCCCTCTCCCCAAGAAACCAGACAAAATTAAAAGATTAGCTTAACAGTCATGATTTTTAAAGAATAGTACGTTTGGGTTCTTTTTCTTTGCCCTTTAATTTTAGAGCCATTGGCATACAATTGTTTTCTAGCTATTTTCTGCAACTTTGAGCCATGTAAACCTCATTTTTTTTTTAGGAAGAACGGTTCTTTCGAAAAAGGGGTTTTTTTCTCAAAAGAACTATGTCTAGAATACTTTCTTTTTCGAAAGAACCTCTTTCAAAAAAGCAAACAGAAGAAGATATGCAAATTCACACCACATTTGCATATCTTCTTTTGAAAGTGAAAGCAAATCTAGATGTGCTTGTGAAAGAAAGAAAGAAAGAAAGAAAGAAAGAAAGAAAGAAAGAAAGAAAGAAAGAAAGAAAGAAAGAAAGAAATTGATACCTAATGATACAATTCCCCAAGCCAAGGTTTTAAGGAAAACTCAAAATATCACAAAACTCACAAAGGCTGTGTCCAGACTCAGGGGTTTTTTCGAAAAAAAGTAGCCTTTTTTCGAAAAAACTTCCCCTGCGTCCAGACTCAAGCCGCGTTCTTTCGAAATTAATTCTAAAGAACGCGGCTTTTCTTTCGATGGCGGTAAACCTCAATTTACGAGGAAGAACGCCTTCTTTCGAAAGTTCCTCTTTCGAAAGAAGGCGTTCTTCAATGTAAATAGGGCTTATTCGAAAGAGAGCATCCAGACTCACTGGATGCTTTCTTTCGAAAAAGCAAGCCGCTTTTTCGAAATTTCTCCGTGCAGTCTAGACGCTCTCTTTCGAAAGAGGCTCTTTCAAAAGATGCTTTCGAAAGAGCCTCTTTCGAAAGAGGCTTGCAGTCTAGACATAGCCAAAGGAAAAAATCACAAGAGCTGGCAACGCTGCAGTTGTGAGAGAGTTAAAAAAGCACACCCCCGGGGTATATGGCTCCTCCCCTAAGTAAGACCCTCCCAGATACAAATCTTCTTTCCAAACATGGGCAAGTATGTCTGTGGTTTCCGATGCTTAGAAATGGTGTAAGGCCTTCAGAAATGTGGCACTTAAACACTGTGGCATTGAAGAAGCCCTTTCTTCGGTTCTTAATTTTATCCATGCATAATGCAATCCATCTGAATTCCTTCAGGGAGTGCCTGCTGCCATTTGGACTGGAGAGGGAGGAAACACAGTTGGAAACAACTTGCATCACTTCAAATAAAATACATCATTAAAAGCACAATGTTCAAACCTCTGGCTGATTGCCAGATGCACACTAATTTATGAATATGTTATGTGCTTCCCGTACATCACCAGGGGCATCCCAGTGGAGTGATGGATTTTCAGCATCTGGTACATATGATTTTAGTACTTGCTGTTTCCTTTGTCTGCTCGGGATGAGCTGAGAGTTCTACAGGAAGAGAAAGGGACACGCACTATTTCTCACCCAGCCATAATATATCCGCTTTTCTCCTTCCCCTCTGGCACTTTCCTTGCTGTCCCCACTGATGGTGGCAATTGCTAAACTTCACCTTCATACATGATAGCATAGGTGATGCACCTAACTTTGAAAACCCTGAGATTGTTTGTTTGTTTTAAATCAAGAAGCAGCAGCCTGCTGGGCTCTCCAGGAGTGGCCATTTTATAGCTCTGTGAGTGTACATGACACTTGATAGGCAAATAAGATGACCAGTGGACCACACTCAAGTCTGGCATAAGTGGAGTGATATCAGTTACCGTGAGAGGCGTTGCATTCTCTATCACTTGAATTCTTTAACTCACGGGATGTTTTTTTGAAAGCAATGTTGTAGCCATAGGCATGCGCAGCACATTTCATTAGGGTGTGAACCCAGGGAATTTTTTTTTTAAAGGCGAACATTTATTGAATACTCAGTCCTAAAGGACATTATTTTTATTCATCAAACAAACTAAAGAAACTAAAACTTAACTAAACTTAATTTTTTTTAGATTAACAACTAAACTTTACTTAAAAAATACAACTTAAGTATGAGACATTGTGCTTCTTAGTTTGTTTTTTACATGTGCAATTCAGCTCTTCTTGCATAGTACAGCAATCCATACTTTAAAACGAAACGAGCGTATCATGCGATTAAATTAAAATGCAAAGCCACTTTTTTTTTTTTTTTTGAAACATTATAGAGTTACCAGGTAGTCTTAAAAAAAATACTGCACACACTTCATGGGGAGGGGGAGGAGGGACCGGCTAGGAGGGCGGAGCTGGCCGGAAGGAAGGGGGAGGCCGGGAAGCAGAGCTGGCATGGAGGGGGTCGGAGGCTGGCTGGAGGAGATTGGGGGGGGCAGCTGACGGGAAGCAGGCCTAGTCATTTGGGGCAGGGGGGAGGGCGGATCGGGGCTGGCCGGAGGAGCTCAGGAGGAGCGGAGAACTGGCCGCCGGAAGCAGCGCTGGCAGGGGGTGCAGCGGGGCTGGCCGGGGAAGATCGGGAGGAGGAACCAGCCGGCAGGAGGTAGAGCTGGCAGCAGGGGTGGGGGTTGGGTACAGCAGGGCTGACCGGGAGAGGAGCGGAGAACTGGCCACTGGGAGCAGGGCTGGTGGCGGGTGCAGCGGGGCTGGCCATGGAAGATCGGAGGAGAAGTGGGGGAGAACCAACCAGCCAGCAAGGAGGGAGTTGGGGGAGAAGGAGCGTATCAGCCAGTGGGGAGCGGGACTGATCCAGGCAGTGCAGATCCCAGAGCACTCCCGCCCCCCGCACAGTCCAGGCGAAGTGCGAGTCAGTCTGGCTGCGGCTCCACCACGTGCTTGACCAGCGCACAGGAGCACGGACAGGGCTGCCCCTCCTCCTCACATGCAACCAGGGATCCCAGCACCGATCATGCCCCATCTCCCAGCCACTCCCCCCACCAGGCTTCCGGGTGCCCAGTCGGAAAACCAGAAAATACCGGACATTGCACGTCTGGTATTTTCTGGATTTTTTTACTGGACAGAGCCCCAAAAAACGGGCCTGTTCAGTAGAAAACCAGACACCTGGCAACCCTAAGACATTAGGGTGTGCCTGGGCACACCCGGCACACCCCGTATGCACGCCAGTGGTTGTAGCTCAAATAGAAGTCATGGGCTTGATGCAGGAGTTGCTAGGTGAGAATTTAACTGGACAAGGAGCTATAGTCTCTGTGATGCAGGAAGCCAAATATGATGATCACAATGAGCCCTTCTGGCCTTAAAATCTATGAAATTAGGACTTTAAAGTGACTTCAGCAGCAAGATCAAGGACACTGCCCGAAAGATATTTTTAAAGGGGTTTAGGCATAGGGAGCAGCCTGGTCTGTCATTTTTGATCTTTAGTTGTAATGCCTAGCTAAGGCCTTATCTATACTTATCCAGAGATTGATGCTCTGGAGATCATTTTTTCGGGGTTTGATTTAGCAGGTCTAGTAAGGACCTGCTAAATTGACTGCAGATGGCACTCCCATCAACCCGGTACTCCATGGGGTTGCAAGGAGTAAGGGAAGCTGACAGGAGAGTTTCTCTCTTCAACCTCCCACAGTGGGAATGACGCAGAACTTCTCATAGCTGGAGTTGCGTATCTTCAGTCGATTTTCTCCCTTAGTGTAGACCTGGCTGAGATGTACTAGCACAGTCCTTCCTGTCATTACTCAGCTCCCTCAATAATCCTCTCAGGGGTGCCTGGCCTACCAGAGAGCAACACTGAACCTGCAACATGGCTGCCTCACAACAGGCTTTCAACCTGGAAATCCAAAGAGGGGCTATTCAGCTAGGAAGCCCCTTCCCTTTGCTACATGTAAAAGGTGGGAAATCTCAAGGTGCAGCTGAGAAAAATGAAGTAGGTTAAATCATCTGCTTGAAAGCAGAGGATTTGAAAACTCTCATTAAACCAGTATTTAAGGTTGTTACTTTAAGAGTTGCCGTAGCACTACAACGGCATTGAGAATCAGTCCATAAGATCGAAAAAACATGGACAGTAGCTGAAGCTTCCCCTTGGGGAGGCCAGCCCCCGTGTCTTCTGGCCCTGGGCCCACCTCTGCAGGATGCAGCCCCACTCCCACTCACTGCTCTCAGCCACCCTCCTCCACCCCCAATGACCCTTTGGCCCCTCCCTTGGCCCCAGATGGGATTGAGCTCAGTTTAAAGAGAAGCTGGATAAATTCATGGAGGTTAGGTCCATAAAAGGCTATTAGCCAGGGGACAGAAATGGTGTCCCTGGCCTCTGTTTGTCAGAGGCTGGAGAGGGATGGCAGGAGACAAATCGCTTGATCATTGTCTTCGGTCCACCCCCTGTGGGGCACTTGGTGCTGGCCACTGTCGGCAGACAGGCTATTGGTCTAGATGGACCTTTGGTCTGACCCAGGATGGCCGTTCTTATGTTTATGTTCTTATGCTCACTGGGGACTGTGATATTGCTCTCCAGCCAAGTGTGAAGTGTTGTGCCCCTTCAGATCCCAACCCGCCCATGGCCCCACCCCATTCCACCTTTTTTCTCCATAACACCACCTAGTGCAGCCATGGCCGTGCCCGTCACTCCTTCCCTGCCCCACTGTCCTGAGACTGGAAAAGCTCTGTGCCCCTTCCATGGCTCCAGGGCTGCAACAGGGGGTGAGTTTTCAGGGGGTCCCAAATCCACCACTGCCCCTCCTGCATGGCAGCATGAGGTTTGAGGAGGCTTAGCCTTCCCTGGCGTCCATTACGCACCACCCGTGCCAAAAATTCCAGTAACGTACAAGTAAAATGAGGTTCCTGCACTCTGACTAAAGAGTGGAGCCAAGGCTGTATGAAGGCAAGAGGGCAGTAGAAATTGCTACAGTTTGGGGAAATCAGCTGCTGCCAAACTTCTGAACTTCAGAAAAACTGTAAGTGCTGATACACATTCTGTGTAACTCAAGCCACATGTTTCAGCTCAGCATAGTCAATGGAGGGTGTGTTAATCTGGCTAATGCCAAAATGTAGAAGGGTTGAAGTGACCTTCTCTGATTTACACTTGTGTTTCCAGGGAATCTACAAGAAACAATATGTTCTTCTCATTCTAAATGCAAAGCTGAACCATTAGTAGCATGTGACTCGGTAAAATCACCTGTCCCTATTATACCATAGTATAAAGCATAAGGCCCTATCATTAATGGACTGTTACCTTTCTTTGGCAGATACTTTTTCCAGTGCAATGCAAAAATTCCACTGAGGAGCAAGAGAGCTGACTACAAAGTCTTCGAGTGTGCCAAGGTCACAGAGAGTTTTGCCAGCAAAGCCCGGAGCTTGGTGCCAGTCAAATATGAGATCATTGTGGTTACAGGGTCTGAAAAAGGAGCCGGGACTGATGCCAATGTCTTCATCACCATCTTTGGAAAAAATGGAGATTCGGGCAAACGTGCTCTCAAGCAGAAGTTACGGAACCTCTTTGAACGTGGCAAAACTAATAGGTTTTCTCTGGAAACCCTGGATTTGGGGGAGTTGAAAAAAGTACAGATTGAACACGACAACAGTGGCCTAGCAACCGGTTGGTTAGTGGAAAGGGTGGAGATCACCAATTCAGCTACTGGAGTGACCACGATTTTCCCTTGTGGGAAGTGGCTGGACCAGAATAGAGGAGATGGTTTGATCTCGAGGGAGCTATTTCCAAGATATTAGCAGGGATGCATCTGCAGCTAGTAAAAGGAGCTGCAGCGGGGACATTTATATTAACAGAAAATGGGTTTTTCTTACTCACTTCTTACATCATTTTGTATCATGTTTTACGTTTTAAAATATGGAATTTTATATTGAAAGGATTTCAGTAGGAATGTGTACACCCTGGATTAACATTTTCTAAAAAATAAGCATACTTTTTAAATCTGAATGGACAATGTTTCTGGTCCACTTCTTGTCCATACCAACTCTGCTTACCTCCTGGCTCAAGGGGTGGGAGGACAGGGTTGCTCAGCTACCAAGGCTGGAAATTCCAACTGAGAAGTGGGCTGGATCCCCTAAGTAAAGGAGGTTGTACTAGTGTAACACCCACACGCAGAACCAAACCTGAGGCCTCTGGAGCTTAATACATGAGCCTCCATCACTTAACTAGCTCTCAGCTAAGGCTGTACAGCAAATCGCTCTCGCTCTCGCTCTCGCTCTCTCCTCCCCACTGTCACTAAAAGTCAGCCGCTTCATTTAAATTTACATGGCTGCCGCGCTGAGCCGACAAGCAGCTGATCAGCTGGGTGGTCGACAAATACCTTTGATGTAGACACCCACGCGTCCAGACTATCGCGCTGAGCCGACAAACAGCTGATCAGCTGTTTGTCGGCTCAGCGCGGCAGCCATGTAAATTTAAATGAAGCGGCGATTATTTAAATCGCCGCTTCATTTTACTATGTCGGGTAGCCTAATCTACATGCCTCTGGCAACAGAGGCATGTAGTCTAGATGTACCCTATGATAGTTTCATGGACAGAGTCAAAAAGGCGACACCCGCCACTGTGCTTCCCTGGGATGCCTCCATTCACCTCTGTGGCTGCCCCGCTCCCAAGCTAGGTGAGCACGTGCGACTGGGCTGCCCAGCTGAGGAAGGGTTCCAACTTCAAAAAAACCTGCCGATCCCAGGCAGGCGTCCATCCAGTCTGCTCCATGCACTGCTTCCTGGCCATCCTCTGGCCCAGTGGGAGGGGCTGTGCTTCCACAGGCCTCTCTGCTAGCCCATGCCTCTTCAGTTCCCACTCAGGAAATGGGGGCAGAGTGACCGGACGTCCCATTTTTAAGGGGAGAGTCCCATGTGTAAGCCCTTCTGCTGGCATCCTGCCTTTTCTATTACAAGTGAGCCAATTGGCCTCTACTTCCTGGTGGGCTCTGCTGTTGGTCAGATCACTACTCATCAGCTGCCCACCCTCCAGTAGGGACTGGCGGGGGCGGAGGGGGTCCAGTGGCCAATGATGGGGGGGGTGCAAGTCTGGTGATGGGACAAAGATGTAGTGCATGAGGCTGGCCACTGACACTGCTGGTCCATCAGCACAGCCCTACACTGCATGCCAGCTCTCAGCTAGCACGGCCCTGCCCCTCTACCTGGCCTTTTTCCGGACAGTGTTTGCTGAGGAGACTGGTGAGTACAGGCAGGTGCCAGGCAGCAGCCAGTTATGTATAGCCTCTGCTGCCCACCCTTTGGCTCTGTACACCCCCCCCATCCGTCTCCTCTCCCTGCTTTGCCCCTTTCCACCCCCAAACCCCCACTGCTGCTCCGCCATATGCTTCTGCCCACACACATACATGGCAAGGGCACATGCTGCTCCCAGTGCTATGTGGTGGGTGCTCAGCTCACCAACAGCTTGGCCGCACGCTGGGCCCTTCCCCCCATTGTCTCTGGCTGAGCAGGCACCCAGGAAGAGCCCAAGACTCGCTGGCCAGGGGCACTGGCCAGGAAGAGCCATCACCTGCACAGCGCTGGCACGGGGAAGCCTCTCAACCCCTCGGTTAAGCTCTAACATGGGGGGGGGGGGAGGAGGCACAATTGCCATCCTGTTCATGCCCCAAAGCTGCTTAGGAGCCCTCCATACAGTCACCCGCCCATGTGCCCTGGGGGCTGCTCTCAGGGGGCACCGCACTGCTCTGTTCCTTAGGCACCCTCCCCTGCTAAGCCAGCTCTCTGCCCAAGCTCACTGCAGCCAGGTTCCCTAGGCCTGGCACAAACGCATCCTTAAGGCTGAACCCCCTTCCTGCCCAGGCTGTAGCTGGGGGAAGTGGGGTGCAGGGGAATTGGCTGGGTTATGGGTGTGATTGGATTGGCCATCAGCAGCCTGGAGGAGTTTGACACTGTGGGCAGGAAGGAACAAGCCGCTTCTAGCCACAGGGGGAGGGGGATGTAAGAAGAGATGAGCACTACGAAGACATAGGCTGCAGCAGCCCTTTCCCCCGCCTCCTCCCCTGTGGCTGGAAGCACTGCCCATCCCTTTCCTCCCGCATGGTGCCAAAAGGCTGCTGCTAGCACAGTCTGCTGTGACCCCTGACAGAAGAGGGGGGATATGTGACCCTGCATGCGCCCCTCTCATGTGTTGCCTTGGGGAGGTGTGGCACCTGGTACTAGGAGAGGTGGGGTCATCCAGGGGCCTAGTCAGGCATGGAGGGCAGAGCGCGCTGGCCAGGGAGGGTCAGGTAGGTTGGGCACCCCCTACCCACCCAGAGGAGTGGATGAGCGAGGGTGTGATTGAACGAGAGAGACCCCTCTTCCTGTGCGTGTGGGGCAGGGGTAGGCGTGTATGTGTCACCCCTCACAGTGTCACTGCTAAAGCTTTAAAGATAAGAAGATAAACGCCTCCAGTGAGGCAGTATTTCTTTTTTAATGGGGGCGCTGTCAGGTTGATGTTAATTTGAATGTTTGTACTGCATCGTTCTGATTGATTGCCACTCATCTCGATTTAATATGAGTAATTTTACCCGCTGTCCCACATTCAGCATAGGGAAATATGGTCACCTTAGCTGGCGAAAACTGCCCACATTAATCATGATTTGCTCATCAGAGAGTTACACAAGCTGACAACTCCTTATGGAATCAGAGGCCTGCAGAGTACCAAAGGGGGGGGCTGTGGGGGAAAAGAGAGGATCCTATAAATCCCTACTTCCTTGCATCCTGGCCCGGCCCACAAGGGCCTCAGCCCTTCTACTAGCCTGGCACAGCGCATCCTATGAAACATCTTCTGGCCCTCTCCAAATGAAGCATGTAGGCTCAGCTTTTCCTTTACCTCAGGGTTCTGCTCTTAAACACATCCTGCCACCTTGGGTTACCATGCTCTGCTCTCCCTCCCTGCAGGATGTGGGGAGGGGAGGGAATTGAAAGGCAGATTAAATCCTGGGAATAATGAATGAATTTCAGTGTGTAGGACAAAGAGCCACATGGATTTGCTTTGCATGGAATTGCTGATAACTGGTGAGGCAATACTTGAAAAACAACAAATAGTCTTTAAGGTGCTACTAGACTAAGAAAACATGTAGCTGATATCATGAGCTTTTGTGGGAACAACACACTTCACTCCGGTCAGCTGAAGAAGCAAGTTGTACACATGAAAGCTCATGACACCAGCTACATTTTTTGTTAGTCTTTACGGTGCCACTAGACTATTTGTTGTGTTTTAAGTTTTTCCTGTTACAGACTAACTTGGTCACCCCTCTGAAGGTGGTGAGGAAACATTCAGCACAGCCAAAGCACAGTGTCTCTTCAGAGTATATAATGAGCTCGAGCCGTTGTCGGTAACCTGCAGGCCGCACGCCCGTCGTCAGGCTTAGCTGCTGCCAGGCCATCAGAGAGGTTGGTTTCCTGGTGTCTGCAGGTACAACAACCCTCAGCTCCTGGGGGCCACAGTTTGCCATTCCCAGCCAACGGGAGCTGCAGGAAGCAGCATGGAGCCCGGACCCAGAATGGGAAGCGACTGTCTAGGAAGGAGTACGGCAGAAAGGGATCTAGAGGTCACAGTGGACCACACGCTGAATATGAGTCAACAGCGTGATGCTGTTGCAAAAAAAGCAAACATGATTCTGGGATGCATTAACAGGTGTGTGGTGAGCAAGACATGAGAAGTCATTCTTCTGCTCTACTCTGCGCTGGTTAGGCCTCAGTTGGAGTATTGTGTCCAGTTCTGAGCAGCGCAATTCAAGAAGGATGTGGAGAAATTGGAGAGGGTCCAGAGAAGAGCAACGAGAATGATTAAAGGTCTCGAGAACACGACCTATGAAGGACGGCTGAAAGAATTGGGTTTGTTTAGTTTAGAAAAGAGAAGATTGAGGGGGGACATGATAGCCGTTTTCAGGTGTCTAAAAGGGTGTCACAAGGAGGAGGGAGAAAACTTGTTCATCTTGGCCTCTGAGGATAGGACAAGAAGCAATGGGCTTAAATTGCAGCAAGGGATGTTTAGATTAGGAAAAAGTTCCTAACTGTCAGGGTGGTCAAACACTGGAATAAATTGCCCAGAGAGGTTGTGGAATCTCCATCTGTGGAAATATTTAAGAGTAGATTAGATAACTGTCTATCAGGGATGATCTAGACAGTATTTGGTCCTGCCATGAGGGCAGGGGACTGGACTCGATGTCCTCTCGAGGTCCCTTCCAGTCCTAGGATTCTATGATTTCCTGACAGTCGCTTTCCTTACGGCTCCTGTTGTCTAGGAACACAAAGGTAAACATCCTGTCTGGCAACCCACTAGCAGCTTACTCTGATGAGCCACGGGTGGGCCCCAGGGTGCCCAACACTGTGCTAGAGCATCTCCCCACTTCTCCCCCCCCACACACACACACTTTATCTTTACCACACCAGAGGCAGGATCCATCCTCCTGGGCAGCCTCATTATATTGCTTGTAGCTACATAGACATTTTAGGTACCTACACCCCTCGGAGCTATGGAAACAGTTTACAAACAGGAAACTGAGGCACAGAGAGGCTAAGGTCCAGCTCTACCAACCCACTGAGACTCTTAAGTGAACCCCTAGCTCCTACAGCCTGGGCCAATACCTTAAGCACAGGACCATCCTTCCTCTTAGAGTCAGTAGCAAGAGTACAGAAGTTACCATATGGCCCATCTTTGAGCCTACTAAATGGTACATTTTTGGTATCTGAGTTATTTTTCTTCTAGTATGGGGCCTCATCCTAAGGAATAGCACCGGACCTTACAAGCTACAATGCCCTGGGAAAATTTCACACTACCGGGCTATGTCTACAATCGTGGCTTCTTGTGTGAGAAATATGCAAATGCAGCTAAGCGTGACATATTGCTGAGCCTCATTTGTATACCTAATGAGCCGCCATTTTGGCAAAAGAGGCTTTTGCACCAGAAGGTGCTGTCTACACTGCCCCTTCTTGTGCAACCCCCCCCCCCTTGTGCAATGCCATTATTCCTGAAAATAATCAGCGTAGCAGCATTGCGCAAAAGCATTTTTCTTGCGCAAAAAGGGGCAGTGTAGCCAGCTCCGTCTGGTGCATGTCTTCAAGCATTTTCAGCCCCATGTCTACTCTGTACTAGTTAGCAGGCAATTGCTTAAATCAATTCACTCCTTTCTGGTAAATAGTGGTTTTTGGAGAACAGCGGGTTGTTGAAATCTACCTAATAACCAACTTCATAACTGATCAAGTACTCACTTATGGGACTAATAATAGTAATTGACTCCCCGAAGCTGTCTACAACTGTCATTATGCCCTCCGGCTACAAGCCAGATGCTACAAAATGCTGGGCATTGCAATGGACGGGCGCTGAGCGCGCCCTGGAGGCTCAGACCTGATAATGGGAATATTTTGGCCCAGTGTAATGGACATGCTGCCTGCTTTATTTGTTTAAAAAAAAAAAAAAAAGATTAAAAAAAATCTTCTGGTCACTTATTCAGCACCATACACCTACTTTATGGCCTGCTCATCCTTAAATAACTCAACTATGTTTTTTGACGCACGCCATGTCTACATCTACACTGGCATGATTTTCTGGAAATGCTTTTAACGGAAAAGTCTTCTGTTAAAAGCATTTTTGGAAAAGTGCGTCTAGATTGGCAGGACACTTTTCCACAAAAGCACTTTTTGCGGAAAAGCATCCGTGGCCAAGCTAGACGCGCTTTTCTGCAAACAAGCCCCAATCGCCATTTTCGCGATCGGGGCTTTTTTGCGGAAAACAACTCTCTGCTGTCTACACTGGCCCTTTTGCCCAAAAGTTTTTCGGAAAAAGACTTTTGCCCGAAGGGGAGCAGCATAGTATTTCTGCAAAAGCACTGACAATCTTACATGAGACCGTCAGTGCTTTTGCGGAAATTCAAGCAGCCAGTGTAGACAGCTGGTAAGTGTTTCCGCAAAAGCAGATGATTTTGCGGAAAAACTTGCCAGTCTAGACACAGCCCAGGTGTAGCATAAAAAGATGCTCATGTATGGTCTCTTCCAAAAATAATGGAAGTGTCACTTTCACCAAGGAACTGGGGGGTAAAATAAAACATCGCTGAGAACTGAGTTTTAGCCTGGCCCTGCGGGCAGACCAATGGCACTGCGACAATACAGTGTGGCTTTTAAACAGATATACACGATGGTGGTTTGCGACAAGGGGGAATTTTTTTTTTTTAATTAGAAGAAAGCTAGTAGACAAATATCCACTTTGCCAGAGAATGTCTCTGGGATATGTCTACATAGCAAACCGTTATTTTGAAATAATGTTGAAATGGAGGATTGCTTATGCCAAGTCCTGTAACCCTCATTTCACGAGGAGTAAGGGCAGTTGAAGGAAGAGTGTTCTTCCTTAGAAGTCCTGCTGTGTAGACTGCGACACAAGCCGAATTAAGGTATTTTGACTTCAGTTGTGCAATTGATGTAGATGAAGTTAAGTCTCCTAGTTTGACTTTTGTCCTGCAGTGTAGACTGGCCCTAAGTAATTTCATGGGAAAAAGCTCATTTCCCAGTTCAGACCCTGACAACCTGAGTTAAGGCACTGACCTAGAACTCAGGTGATCTATATTGAACTCTGCTACAGATTTGTTGGATGACCTTGGGCAACTCACTTAAATTTCGCTGGCTGTGAATTCCCCATTTTTAAAATGGAGATACTACCCCTTTTCTCCATTGTATGTTTAAGATTGTAACCTCTTTGGGAGAGGATCATCCCTCTCAATGTGTTTATGCTGGGCCTCCCACCATGGATTCCTGATCTGAGTTTGGAAGGTCATAGATTTTAATTCATAGAAATTTTTTTAAAGCCAGAAGGAACCACAGTGGTCATCCAGTTTGACTTTGTGCTTTCCTATGTGACCGAATTTAATCTAGCATACTTTGGATAATAATTCGATGGTAGGTAGTGTTCTGCTAGTCTAGAGCAGCTATAAATACTATGGGGGGAAAAATAAAGCAAAACTTCCTAGCCACTGGAGATGATCAGGCAGCCAAGCGCTTAAAGCAAGCAGGCTGCAGTTCCAGGATGTTGTGAATGGATGCTTTGTCTGAAACCTTTCACAAGAACAACAGATTGTGCAAGGTGACTGATGCCCAATTCCCCAAAGTGGTGGAACACAGCAGGCAGCAGCAGTACAAGCTTCCTCAACGCTGCCCATTGTTTCACAGAATAGACAACTGTAAGGATTTGGTTAAACATGCTGTAATACCAATGTCTTGCTTTATAAATTCAGCAGGCCCATGAGGCCAGCTCCTAGCTGTGTGCTCATGTGCATACCGGGCAATCCCAGGTAAGGTAAGCAGGGAATCAGATGAGCTCATTCCAGCTCCGCCACAGATGGCCCGTGTTGACCATGAGAAAGTCATTTAATTCCCTGTTACTCAGTTTCCCGTCTGTAGCATTTCTCATATACTACCTGCAGGGTGGTTCCAAAGAGGATGGAGAGAGGCTCTTCTCAGTGGTGACCGATGGCAGAATAAGGAGCAATGATCTCAAGTTGCAATGGGGGAGTATAGGATGGATATTAGGAGAAACTATTTCCCTAGGAGGGTGGTGAAACACTGGAATGGGTTCCCTAGGGAGGTGGTGGAATCTCCATCCCTAGAGATTTTTAAGTCTCGGCTTGACAAAGCCCTGGCTGGGATGATTTAGTTGGGATTGGTCCTGCTTTGGGCAGGGGGCTGGACTCAATGACCTCCTGAGGTCTCCTCCACCCTATGATTCTACTTCCCTCCCCCAAAGAGTGTTTTGGGAAGACCAGTTATACATATCTGGCAGTATGGAGATGTGGCCATACAGAAGTACCGCAAGGGCCAAAATGGATGCCAATTCTGTGAAAAGTTTGACAGAAACTTTCCCCCAAAGAAAACCGGCCTTTGAGCATGACTTTGTCATGGTTTTAATGAACACTGGAAACGATAAGCTCACTGAACCATCCAGTCCACTGGCAGGTGACCAGTAGCATCTGCATTAGAGGACATAGGAGGGTGGGAGGGGAAGAGGGGGACCTCCACACTGGACAGTGGTGGACTAAGCCGCCTATAATTGTGGCCCTTAACCAGAATGGTGACATTTAGTCCTGGATCAAATTAGCTAATTTTCAGTCTCCCTGTGGCTGTTTTGTGACAAATGCAAAAGTGCTACAAGTGAAAGCGACTTTCTTTTATGCATCTTTACTGCAACGTCTATAAATTCCAAAGGCAGAGGAAGAAATATAAATCCTCATACTTCAGAGTCTAACCCAACCTCTAATGAAGTGTGTTTCCCCTGGCCAGATTGTGACATAACTGCCATTGCAGGTTTAGGACATCTGCTTTTAAAGAATCTGGTACTGGCCCCTATGGGGGCATCTACACTGCACTGTAACTCAAAATAAGATACACAATTTGAGCTACGCAAATTGCATATCTTATTTCAATGCTATTTTGAAATAACTTATTTTGTCATTTGGCGCTGTCTACACAGCACCAAATTTTTTAAAAAGCACTATTCCAAAATGTCCCTTACTCCTTGTGGAATGAGGTTTACAGAGATGTCGGAATAGCGAGCCTGAAATAACGGACTTGCTGTGAAGATATAGCTCTTTTGGGATACTCTGGTATCCTGAAATAGCATTGCAGTGTAGACATAGCCTAAGGGACTAAAGACTAGCTAGTCCCATGAAAATCCCAGTGCATAAGTAAAGCCCTGCAAATCCACAAATCTCCACTTTATATGCACAGGTATCTACATCTGTGCACGTGGCTGCAGATATCCATGGCTTATTTTTTTGGAGATAGATGTGGCTACACATTTTTTCTCTAGACCCCTGCAAATTTGCAGATATTCGCTTTATATTTGCAGGTATGTACCACTGCAGACATGGATGCAGATATCCGTGGCTCATTTTTATAGCTGAGGATGCGGATACCATTTTTGTATCCACGCAGAGCTCTGTACATAAGAGTTGCTGGTTAGGAAGGGGGTGCATACATCTAAGGAGGGGATGGGACACAGCAACTTGCCTTCCATCACTTCCATCCCCATTATGCTGGCTCTAGCCAATGTCATTCCCCCTGTACATATGTATATACCCCAAAATTGCCCAAATACTTTGGAAAGAAAAATGGCTGCTTAGTTCACTGATTTCAATAACATCAGCTAAGTCAACAAGTATTACGTTGCCAAGGTGATGCATAGTTCCCAAATGAGAGCCATAAAACCTCACTCTTGGCACAGAACACACCTGTTGCTGTGGACAGAGGTAATCACATGCAGGTTTTATCTGTACTGAAGGCAGCCTAATAGCTGCTGTAAACTACAGGCAATAGTTTGCTAATAAAAAGCCAGTTGGGAGTCTGTTAATATCAAGGGTCACCAATCTTGCTGTGAGGAAATAGGACAGTTGTGGCAAGAAAAATATTTTTCAAAGCAGCCTTAAAATTTAGTTTTATAGAAAACCAGAGGTAGACACTATCGCATCTCTAGGGAGCTATTTATTCAGTTGCTACAACAACTAATGCTATGAAAGTAATAAGGTTCAATGGAATTTTTCCAGTGTAGGGATTTGCAGTTTGTAGCTAAAATGAATACATTCTTTGCAAAGCTAGGAACAGATCCACAGCTGAGCTAAATTGTCCAAGTACCATTTACTTTAAAGGAGCTGGGACAATTTACACCGGCTGAAGGTCTTCCTGTTGGACCTGTAAATTGCTCAGCTGTGTAACTCTTCTTCCTTCCTTCCTTTACCCTATTGCTTTCTAATTATTTACTCCTTAATGAGGGACAGGCACATTTTCTTGTGTAGACTCTGACAAGTTAAAAATTACAACCACTGCTTGAATGGCAGCCAACAAATGAGGCCAATTGTGCTGCATCTGGCTTCATTTGATAATGAAAATATTCTCTAATGCTTCCTCTTCAGCAGCCTTGTATTCGATGAGCCCTGGCTAGGAAGGTGCTGTTTGGTGAAAAAGGAGTTTCCAAGAGTTCTTTGGCCTTAAACGTGAAATTAGACTGAAAACTGTTGTAACTGACAGGTTCATTAAAACTCCTGTGCTACCTAAGATACAGGAGTGGCTACTTCTCTTTGGTAAAACAGAAGGAAAAACTATGTAGCACTATAAAGACTAACAAGATGGTTTAATAGGTGATGAGCTTTTGTAGGCCAGACCCACTTCCTCAGATCATGAAAGCTCATCACCTATTAAATCATCTTATTAGTCTTTAAAGTGCTACATAGTTTTTCCTATTGTTTTAGCTAGATCAGACTAACATGGCTACCTCTCTATTACTTCTCTTCGGGTACGTCTACACTGTATGCTTATTTCAGAATAAGCTATTCCAGAAGATATATTCCAAAATAGCTTATTTCAAAATAGAGCGTCCACAATACAGAGAAGCCTCAAAATTTGTCTGAGGCAGGCTCCCCTAATGTGGACGCGCTATCTCAATTTAGAGCGCCAGGAAGCACTGGGGAGAAATTACTTAGAATGTCCCTGATGAGGAGCTATTTTGAAATAGCAGCAGTGGGGCGTCCACACTGCAGCTATTTCAAAATAGCTATTTCGGAAGAGGAGTCATTTCTCATGGAATGAGGTTTACAGAAGTCGGAAGAAGCTGCCTGTTATTTTGATATTATTTCAAAATAATGGAATTGCTGTGTCGACGCTCACATTGTTATTTGGGAATAACGCTAGTGGTATAGACGCACTGGTGATCATAATTATTCTTTCTGGCTTCAAAAACCTGAGACAGTGGGTGCAAAGTGTTGTCATTTTCATTTGTCAGCATTTTATACCCATGTTGGACTGCATAAGAGAAACCAGCAGCAGGCCAGCAGGCTACTTGTCTTCCCAATAAAGTTGTCCAAACAGGCCCTTTAATCTGCTGCATGATGCTAAAAAGACACAAAAGAACCAAATTCATTTTATACGATCCCAAAAAGTTTGTCACTCAAAGTTCCAGTGTTGGGGCCAGATGATGCTAGGAATTTGTCCCTTTCTACCCTAACGTAATGGGTTGAGATATTTCATCACCACCGCTTGTTTGTTTCTATGTTCTGTAATTGGGCAGTAGGGTGTTATTGGCTGGGCCTCTAAAAGCGGCGGGGATTAGGTTTTGTTGCTGATGCTTTAAAGATAAAATGATTGTGATCTAAACTGAGCTCTCCCAATACTATTACCCTTTCCAAGGCCTTTGGTAAGGTCTCCTCAGAGCAAACCGAGAGGTTCAGATCAAGCACCATGAAGCTATTTTGCCTCATTTTTGGCAGTCTTTTCAAAGCTCTCCTCTAGCGAGAACGTTGAACTTCATATGGTTTAAAACAATAGGGCTGTGTCTAGACTGGCCAGTTTTTCCAGAAAATCAGCCACTTTTCCGGAAAACTTGGCAGCTGTCTACACTGGCCGCTTGAATTTCCGCAAAAGCACTGACTTCCTACTGTAAGAAATCAGTGCTTCTTGCGGAAATGTTCTTCTGCTCCCGTTCAGGCAAAAATCCCTTTTGCGCAAAGCTTTTGAGCAAAAGGGCCAGTGTAGACAGCTCAGATTTGTTTTCTGCAAAAAAGCCCCAATCGCAAAAATGGCGATCGGGGCTTTTTTGCGGAAAAACACGTCTAGATTAGCACGGACGCTTTTCCGCAAAAAGTGCTTTTGCGGAAAAGCGTTCGTGCCAATCTAGATGCTCTGTTCAGAAAATGCTTTTAACGGAAAACTTTTCCATTAAAAGTATTTCCAGAAAATCATTCCAGTCTAGACGCAGCCCTGATGTATTTCCACCAGTGTGATCTCTACATACAGGACCTGAGTCCAAAGGCAGGTTGCATCGATCACTGCCAATGAGTCAGAGATGAGACTTTCCTGGTATTTCCAAAGCTAACAAAAGAAAAGTGTCAAGTATCAGAGGAGTAGCTGTGTTAGTCTGAATCTGCAAAAGCGACAAAAAGTCCTGTGGCATCTTATAGATCAACAGATTTATTGGAGCATAAGCTTTCGTGGGCAAAGACCCACTTTGTCAGATGCATCTGATGAAGTGGGTCCAAAAAAAAGTATTTTTTTAACTCCCTCGCTCTGTCCCCCAAAATGCAAAGACTTCAGAACTTCTTGGTACATGGAACAATGAGAGAGGAAATCCACTCCACCTTGTTTCCTTAGGACACTTTTTAAAGGCTCACTTGCTGTTTTCTGCAGGATAAGACGGATGTCCTGGCCATTCCCCAGGGTGGTTAATTCTGGTATAGCCTCTGCAGACCCTAAAAGTATTTCCACAAAAGCACAGCTAGATTGGCAAGTGCCTTTGCGCAAAAGATTTGCTTTTGCGCAAAAGCATCCGTGGCCAGTCTAGACGCGATTTTGCGCAAGAAAACCCCGATCGCCATTTTAGCCATCGGGTCTTTTTTGCGCAAAACAATTTTTCCCTGTCTACACTGTCCCTCTTGAGCAAGTATTCTTGCGCAAGAGGCTTTTTCCCGAGTGGGAGTGGGAAAGTATTTGCACAAGAAGCACTGATTTTGTACATTACAAAGTCAGTGCTCTTGCGCAAATTCAAGCAGCCAGTGTGGACAGCTGGCAAGTTTTTGCGCAAAAGCAGTTGCTTTTGCGCAAAATCTTGCCAGTCTAGACGCACCCCAGTTGTTTAACAGGGGGTGCAAGTCTGAAATACAATAGGTGAGAAAAGTAAAGATACAAAAGCAGGAGAGTGAATGAGTCACAAACGAAAGAAACCTACCAGAAATAAACAACTTCCACGTAGGCCTAGGATGTAGTTAGCAATGCAATTCATTTTATTAGTTATAAATAAAGTACAAAAATCCACCAAAAGTGAATCTAAGCATTTACACAATTTCTAATGTCTCTTCTTTTCTTCAATGCACTATTGCTTTAATATTAATAATAAATATTTTGTCTAGCTTTCTTCTATAAAATAGTCTATGTAGCAAAATGTTGCACAGCACAACAGAACAGCAGTAGGAGTACAAAAAAAATGTGGAAAATCCTTTCACTTGCCCAAGCCATTAAAGGAGGTGATTTTTGTATGTGTGTGTTTTTTTGTCCACTCATTGTGCTAGTTATCCCTGTTATATTCCGACAAGGCCTGTAGGAAACACAAAAACAGATCCACCTGATGGCATGTGCATGTTAAAGAACGTGCGAGGTGGTGGTGGACATGTTTAAATCACAATGACAAAGCAAGCTAAGCAGCACCTTTAAAGGACCAAAAGACGGTGATTAAAATAGTTGCCGTTTGGCGGTCTCCTGCCCGAAATAAAGTCAGGTTGAAATAACCTACGGGGAAAATTAGCTCACAGCAGGGATAATTTCTCAATTATTTTCTCACAGAGAGTCTCGTGTCGTTGAACCGCGAATCATGGACATAGCAGCTATGGCCCAAGCTTAACATGTCACAGCGAGTGCTTCAGCCTCCTTAGCCACCTGTTTGCTTGTTACAGACCAGGCCTGTTTAAAAGTGCTCCTCTTTGCCCTGCTATGGTAAGCGATTTACTGGCCTTGCTGCTGCTGCTGCGATGCCCCCTACTGGAATATGCCCTGCACTGTCTGGAAGAGCAGCACAGCTCCTTCACCTGGCACCTTCACCTGGAAAAGGAAGTGGTGGGTTGGGGGTGAGGGGGCTACACTGTTTGATTTGACACCTGCGAATGGCAGCTAGGAATGGGATGAAATTTTTGCTAATCTGCAGTTTAGGGAGTGGAACAGCAACTCAAGGGTAGAAACATCTTGCTCAACAGAGCCCTCAGGGCCACGATAGCGTATGGTGATGGGTCTGTCACACAGTGTGTCTGCATGCACGCAAAATACAAATGATGCTAAACAACTCAGTGGTTCAGGTTCATGAATCCCCTTTTTTCTAACTGCAGTGAAGTTTTGGGGTGCAAGGTGGTCTTTTTATTTGGAAATTGTACTGGTGATGAACCGGTCTATGTAAGTCCCCGGCAGGATTCTACGATTAAAAAATAATTAAACTCATCAGTTGCACAGAAAACCAACAGTCAGCTAGAATTATCATCTTTATGTATATCGACTGACTTCTCTAATTCACAAGACACCTACGTGTGTCCCCCTGCTTAGCAAAATGCCTGCATGACAAATTTCAACCAAACATCATTTGCATTGATTACACTGAGTTACTCCTAAGGAGTAAAGATTTCAAGTGGAATGATGCCAGACCATTATTTCTGTAATGTAGCTAGCAAACCGGGGTAGGTTATACAGTGGTTGTCGTTAAAACAGCAACATTTGCCAGCAGTTGCCATAGCTCTACATACAACAGGAGACAGCTAGTGAAATAATTGGCAATTTTTAAGTGGCTTCCACTCTACTCTGAGTGCACCAATTAAATCAAACATCTGGGGCCATGTTTTCTAGACAGAGATTTTCCATCTACACCTGAAAAATGTGTACTTGCATGGTTGCAATGACCTCTTGAGTACTATGCGGAGGCCTTGCACCCAGCTATTTTACTGTGTATGCAAATGAGGATGCAAATTGTGCAGGTGTCCTCAGCCTTGTGAAAAGTTACACCCTAGAGTCTGGCCTAAGCGGTCAAAGTCTCAACCACTTCTCTTAAAAAATACCTGTAGCACCTTAGAGACCAACCAAAAAATACAGAGATGACTGAAGAAGTGGGTTGTGCCCATAAAAGCTCGTGATACTATCTATATTTTTTTGGTTAGTCTCTAAGGTGCTACAGGACCATTGTTGGGTTTTTTGAGTTTTTTTTTAGTTACAGACTAACACGGATACCCCTCTGGAATTGAAAAAGGGGAGACAATAAAATTACAGGGGAGGGGGAGTTACTTAGTGCATATCCTTCGCTGGACGCATGGTTGTTTATGAGGCCAGTGTCTGTGATGTGTGCACTTGCACCTTCCACTACGGGGCTTCAGAGCAACAGCAACTTCCCCCCACTGGCAGCACAACAATGGAGTGATCTGTCCAAAAAGTGCCCTTCATTAACCAGCATTCAAATTCCACCCAGACTTGGACTCAGCACCTCCATAATGGAAATGCGGAGGGGGTCTGCCTGTGTCGCTGTGTGGTTCTAGGGCCCAATCGCTCTCCACTTCCCTGACGAGCTTCCGGTCTTCAAGGGCCTTCAACACATGGGACCAGTCGCCAGGTCGGGCTGTACACTTAGAAGCAGAGTTTGACCAGCACGAAGGGCAGGCCCTATGTTTTAACCCAGCCTCATTGAAATGCTTAGTTGGCCAGATTGTTCAGTATACGACCTAACAACCTCTTCAAATGGACAACCTCTTCACACGTGCAAATGGACGCCAGACAAGAGACACCGTGGGAAGGAGAAAGCCCATGAAAATTTCGATTAAAGGGGAACATGGAAGGCCAGCCTGTGATCGAAGACAGAGGAAAAAATAGATCTGTGAGCCTGTTTCCCTTTGTCGGTCATGTCCAGGCTTGCCGATGGAGGGGGACAGTTGCCAATGGGGGGGGGGGGGGGGGGAGACAGTAGCCCTGAGGTCCAGCAATTCAAAGAGGCCCAGGTCTTGCTGCTGCCACCACCGCTGCTACTGCAGCAAGCCCTGGCTCCTTTAAATCAGAACTGGAGCACCACACCATGCACTCTGGGCAGCGCTAAGGGCCTGGAAAGGGTGCCTTGCTCCAAGCTGGGAAATGCTCCAGGCTGGCTGCCCCTGGCTCTTCTCCTTCCACCCAAGGCCCCACCCCTTCTGGGAGTGCGGAGCCTGGCTTCCCCCCACCTTGCCCAAGGGCCACGGAGGCTGTCAGCGCCGCTGGTCATGTCCATTTAGATGGTAAGAAATTTGGAGCAGGGTCTCCCTTTCACTATGTGCATGTACAATGCCTAGCACAAGACCCGTTTCAATGCAGGGGACTTCAGGCGGTACCGTAACACAAATAAGAACATAGCAGCTCCTGCACCGTGGCATCCGAGACCTAGCAGCCACACTTCTGCCCTGCCGCCTCTCTCATGCAAACAGCTGCGTAAGGGCTGTAGGACCGACTGCCTCTTCTATGTACAGGAGGAAACATTGGAATCTGCGCTGCCACCTGTGGAGCTACAGTTGGCAATCGCCGGTGACCACGGCATAACCAAGAGGAATACGGCCTGTCGGGGCTCATTGGCTAAAGGGAATCACCTGCACTGAGCTAATTTGCTTTCACCTTCTGTGTCTATATTGTGTTACAATGGTCCTGGTCCTGCCAGCTCTCTGAGCAAAGAACTCCCATTGAAGACCCTCCATGGGGCTTGTGAATTCTTTGGCTCTGAGGAGTGCTGTTTTCCTCCAGTGCTGACGGGCATGAGTGAAAGGATCACCATAGTTTGATTATGAGTGCAAATAATATTTATATATATGTGCTAAACACAGTCACTATATTGCAGTTTTCCACTAGGTCACAGCATACAGAATCAAAGGTTTGCATTTTTATGGAATGTATCCAAGGTAACAAACAGCACCACAGTAATACAGTTTGTAATCACACACCCTGATTTTTCTTTTGACATGATAAGCTTTCCCTCCCTCCCTCCCCCCCCCAGGTTTAATATCTTTTTAAGTACCGATGCATGCAAAGCATTCCATTCCCAGAAACAATGCAAAAATGAGGTAATAGGAGTAATAAAAAAAATTAGTATTAATTTCTAAATAAATAAATTATAATTAAAAATGCAAAAACAACTATAAAAATAATTAAATAAGAACCCACAATATCTACAAGTTAGTCATAAATTATGATTGTTAAATATAAGGCATTTAAACTCACAAAACCCTGTAAACTATGTTTTGTTTCTAGAGATTTGTTTTGTTTTGAAAAAATCACTCTAGTAGCTCATTCTACTCATACAAGCTATTTAAAGACGAGGGAGCCGGACACACCAAATGCAAATTTCAGACGTTACAAGCGCTCGCGTGCCACTGTATCACTCACTCACACGGACCATGGAAGTTTGGTGCTTTCTTCACCTTTTTAAAAACTGTGCTTGTTCATTAGGCAAATAATAATACTTTCGCATAGACGTAAAACACGGGTTGGAAGAGCTCATTTCCTCCCCGCTGAACAGTTCATTCCAAGCATGGGCCTGAATGGCTCCTTTTCCTTCCCACTGAATGGTTCATTCCAAGTAAGACCCTAGTCTTGGAAGGTTCTGAGCACCTTCTGCAAGGTGCTGAATAGCCACAATTCCCATTCACTCCATTAGAGGATCCTCAGCCCCTCCCTGGACATGCTGAGCTCTGGCAGGACCAGGCTAGAACGCATGATGGACAGCGTGGGTTACAGTGCATCTAAAGAGCAACATCTTGTTTTGCTCCTTCATATTATTTTTTAATGACATACGAATCTGCTGCTGCTGGAGAGAGGCCCAGGCAGTTTATTGCCCTAGGTACTCAGTCCTTCTAGTCTAAGGGCTCACACCATCCAGTTCAACCCAATAGAAGAGAAACAACCACGTGTGCCTACTGTCATCCTGAGGCAAAGTTAAACCATGCTAGAATTTTTCAGAGCAGAGTTTAGCAAGGTGGTTACCTGCCCCAATCCTTTCTCTCCCCCCCCCCCCCCCCCAACACACACATACACCTCTCCCAAACACTGCTCTCATCACACGCACACTAGACGAGAACAGGGATTCTGAATAAATATTTACAGGGCCCGTCTTCTTCACCTGCCACTGTAAGTTATTAGCTTTCCCTCCTCCCCACACCACTTACCTGTGCCTAGCACGACAGATCTGCTGAAGAGATGGCGACCCTGGGAGAAATTACTGCAGTGAATTGGAGAGCATCTCCCATGTGCATGCTGATGCAGTCACTCCTGGCCCTATCATTAACTTTATACTCCAGACTGGAAGAAAATATATCATGGGCATCTGGGAGGTCAGCACTTTCCAATTACAGCTCGCAGGAATTCTATGATCTCTCCTAGGAAGTGTAATTTATGTTCCTCTTCACTTACAGACCATTACTTAACGCCTATGAAATGGGCACTCGTGGGAATGAGAAATCCTCCTCCATATAAGCATTTTAAATACGTGTGTCTGATTAAAAATCCTCTAGCCACTTTTTTGCTCTCCTAGTACATGAAAAATGTATTAAAAGCCTGGAGAATATTGGCTGTTGATTCCAAACCTCCAGGGGGCTGTCAGATAAAGAAGACTGAGTAAAGAGTCAACATGCACTTAATTCAATGTCTCTCATGGCAAATAATCTGAAATATTTATTACAAAAGGAATGTGGCTCAGAAAGCTCCATTATTTTGGCACGTCACTGATTACTTTTAACCTTTATTTTTCTCATAATTATAACTGAGCCTGCCAAATGAGCATCTGTTTCATTTTAGCGATCATACCATATATATATCGGTATGGCTGTGTGCTTGTATATACGTACACTTCTATATTTTAAAATTCAGGCCAAGTAGTAAATTATCCCATATATCTAAATTCCCTTCCTGTACTGACACTTTCATGTTGTCAGCAATTTTTATGTGCAATACGACTAAACTAGCCTGTTATTCTCCCCTGCCTCTTGTCATTAGAACAACGATCTGCGATTTTCCACAGCTAGGGATGAAGAAAAAAAGGTGGATTTTATAAAAAACCTTCAGCATGCCCCCGGAGCTGTAATCTCCTCTCATTCTTACTGCGAAAAGTTGCTATTTCGTGTAATCATAAAGGAAAGAACAGGAGAAAGGAATTTAGCGCAGGATGCACCTTGAATCAATCTTTTTTCTCCCTTCCCTCTGGGAGCCTGAAAAGGAGGTTAGATGGCAGCACAGCTCCGGGGTGTTTAATTAGGTCACTTGAAGTTTTTTAGCCTGCTGGCCAAAGAAGACCATGCGATTAGGAATTTAATTGTAAGAAAGGCATGTTCAATTTTCCCCGGAGTGGATGCCTGATTTAGCAGAGAATATGGTTGGTGCTTTTGTTTTGGAGAGATGGAAGAATGCATTTTTCATCACATTGCAAGCGTATTGCTAGGCCAATTAGTCCTCCAAAGAACACCTGCAGGGTCTAATGACTCTGACCCGTTCAATAGGTTCTCTTTCTCCAGCAGGCAGACAATGGATCTTTCACCACAGGTGTGGTGTAAGGTTAGCATCTGATCCATCCTCCTCTGGAGGTGGGGGTCTGGGCCTGGTCTTGGAGAAATGCGGAACAACCTGCAGTTCCCATGGGCATCAGGGCCCAACAGATTACAGTGGCTTTGCAATTGCCCTAGAAGATGAGATGGTGATAGGAAAAAATCACAATACTAAAATGCCGAGTGGCCCTCCGTCGCTACTGCACCCCAAGATTCCTCATTAAACTATAGTGGCAGATATAATCCTAGGATCCTGCCCTATATAAAATGTCCAGCACCAGCAGATAAGCAAGAACAAAACTTCTCTCTACCATTTTGTTCATTTCATTCCAATTATTATTTTTAGGCATCTCCAATTGGTAACACACTGTAAACATAATCAAAGAAACCAACACAGACGAGGCAAAGAGCACGATCCTTCTAACTGCAAACAGGGATTTGCTTTTTTCACCTCTATTTTTTTCCCCTAAAGGTGGGAAGATTGAACTTTTGTGTCCCCCTCCGCCACATTTCAGTCAGGCACCAAAATAAGGAATCTATGAAAAAAATATTTGGTGCAAATTAGGTTAACAGCGACATGTCCACCACAAGATGACTAGGGCACCAAACACAACATTTCTTAAGCTAACATGCTCCAGTTGCTGTCCACAGAAATAGCTAAAGACCCCCTAACATGTGTCTACTTATTCGAGAGGTATATATACAATCCTTGTGACACTCAGGATTGACAGGCCAGACTAACCACACACTAGTTCCTTCATGTTCGATACTAAATCTTCTGCAGCACAGGGCCTTCTAGCTGTGGGAATACCAGCTCCCATGCATTAGACCAATATGGCTGTGAGGACCTCTCCTACCACTAGATATTGAACCACCTTTTCCTCCTTTTCGCTAATGTGCTTGCAGACTTTTTCCTCTAAATCAAATGGCTCAGAAGGCAAAATTTTGCTGCAAGGGCTTATGGCCATATGACCTGGTAAGGAAAATGGTGCGTCACATTGGTTCTTTCAGCTGTCCGAGCCAAGTTGTGTTTCAATGTCCACTCTGCAAATCGGGCACTTCTTGCTGGTTGCTAGCCACTGATCCACACACACTTGGTGAAATAGATGCATACAGGGTAAACGCCTGCAAGAGAGAATTACATGCCTGTTACAGCGGGGGCCGTGATGTGCGTGAGGCGGGTGGAAAAGGCACAAACACAATATAGGACACAGTGAGGGACAGTGTCCAGCATTCTGCACTTAGTAGGTTTTGTACATTCACAGATTTCAAGGCCTGGTGGGGCCGTTACAAGCATCTAGTCTGATCTCCTGCATAACCCAAAACAAAGAACCTCACCCGGGAATTTCTGCATCAAGCCCACATCTTTTGTTCAAGCTATGGCCACTCTTTCAGAAAGCTAGCCCAGGCTGGATGGGATGAGGGATAGAAAAATTCACCCCATCTCTGGGCAAGTTGTTCCAATGGTTAACAGCCTGCGCTGGTCACATTTCTGGCCTGTTGGTTGCAGTTCAGTATTGTTTAAGCATGGCCACACTACACTGCCTTGCACACACAGCCCTAGCACCAACAGCCACCGGCTGCACCCAGCACCTGAATTCTAAGATTTTCAAAGTGTCCCACACACATCTGTTCATCTTATAGATAAGAAAATTAGGGTTAAAAAAAAAAGCAAAGGGCCAATACCTTTAACTCCTGCGCATGTGGCCTTGTATGACCCTGGTGTATGGAGGATGGCAGCGACTGCTCCCTCCATGGGATCATTGAAGGTGCACAGCACCCCAGAAAAAGTATGTGGTGGGGAGAGGGAGAAGCCAGAGCGCCATGGCTTCCTGCAGCTTGGACTGGGATTACCTACAGATGCAGGCTACCCCTTTCTTGAGTCCATCAAGCTCATTACTTAGGACAGGGGTGGGGAAAGCGAAGACCCAGGGGCCAGGTTCAGACCCCGGCTTGCCTGGATCTGGCCCTCAAGGCTCAGGGTCCCCTCCCCCAGCATTGGGGAGCCTGTGCTGGCTCTCCAGCCCCCTTGTACATCCCAGGGGGGCTGAAATACACAAAATCTGAGCCCCCCAGGCTCTGGTGTGTGAGGGGAATGCGGGGAGGGTCTTTCTCCTTCTCAGTCAGGGGCACGTCAGTGAGGGTTTGTTTGGGGGGGTTTTTGCTTGACTGATTTTTCTGTGGGCCAGTGGTCCCCAAACGAGAAAACGTTTCCCACCCCCGACTTAGGAGTTGCAATCTCTTCCCTTCTGCATTCAGCGCAGCTCTGCACCGCTCCCCAGCAAAGGGCTGTGCTGACACGTTGGCCGTGATTGGACCCAGGTTTCCACAGCCTTTATGCCGCTGAAGTGAGGGTTCTGCAGCCATCTTGCTGGGAGAACAGAAGCAGGCCCTGAATATTCAGTCTCATCGGTGCTGTATGAAAGTTGTGCTGGGACACAAGATAGGACCTCAATGACAAGCACAGCCAAAGTAAAGCTTATTGCAGGTTGGTGACTTCAGGGCACAACGGAAGGTCACAGCCGTTCCGTGCTGTCTGCAGCAGGTTGTGTTGCCATTCTGGCTCATAGCAGCTGGAACTTTATACCAACAACCCCCAAATTTGTTAAGTGGCCACGATCCAGCTTCTAATTTTGGGCACTCGATTTAGGGTTCCTAAAACTCTGGTTGCCAGTCTCCTCAAGCCTCACAAATACTCATGTCCTGCGCAGCTGGACTAAAGCAGAACCAGAAACAAACCCCAGATCCAAGCGTCCCTGGACTGGAAATCTAGATTTGCCAATAGCCCCTCCCACCAGAATGGGTTGAGTCCAAAATGCAGATGTAAACACCCTGCAACTATGGAGATTTGCATACAGACCAAAACTGGATGACTGGCCGCTGAGTTAGCAACCTAACAAGGTGGCACCTGCTGCCACACCAATACTGAGTGGCACTAAAATCTGCAGTGCCATGGGCCTAAAAACACAGGGACCCAGAAGGAGGTGACCAAAAGCAGAGGGCACTGCTGACAGCTTTGCCTTAGTGTTGCAGCATAGCACCCTTTAGCCACTGTTTATAAAATGGACTTTGAGAGAATCCTAATGCCCCACACCTGGATTTGTGTGCTGATAACTATAGACCCTGCGCTCTGAATACTCAGAGGCTGTGTCTACACTGGCATGAATTTCCGGAAATGCTTAAAACAGAATAGTTTTCGTTATAAGTATTTCCGGAAAAAGAGCGTCTACATTGGCAGGCTGCTTTTCCGAAAAAGCCCTTTTTCCGGAAAAGCATCTGTGACCAATGTAGACGCGCTTTTCCGGAAAAGAGCCCTGATCGTCATTTTCGCTATCGGGGCTTTTTTCCGGAAAAGACTACTGGGCTGTCTACACTGGCCCTTTTCCAGGACAGTGTTCCGGAATAAGGACTTATGCCCGAGCGGGAGCAGCATAGCTTTTCCGGAATAGCGGCTGATTTTGTACAGTAGAGCGTCGTTGCTTTTCCGGAAATTCAAGGGCCAGTATAGACAGCTCGCAGCTTATTCCGGAAAAGCGGCTGATTTTCTGGAATAAGTGGCCCAGTGTAGACACAGCCAAAGGGAGCTCTGAGTAGTCAGAATAACGCTGGTGGCCTGGTCTTAAAAACAGACACACGAAGCAGTGAATGATTTCCAATAAAATAAAATCCAAACCAAGCAGGAAATGAATGGGAGTAAGGAAGGAGGCATCTACGAGCCAGAAATCTCGGTGGGGAAGATTATACCTCACGTCTTCTCCGTCTTCAAGCATAGACAGGCAGATTGTGCATTTCTCATCCGTGTCGGACTCCTCCCCATCCTCCTTCTCAGCTTTGCCTTCCTGCGGTCTTCTCTGTGACAAAGGTAAAGATGTAACATAATGAACAAAAGCAGAGACTCTGTTCTCTAATGTTCCGGAAAGCCTCTGCAGCCAGCGAATCTGAATAGTCAATGCATGGACCCACCACCCACCTCGCCCAAAATCGACAGCAAGATGGAGGCCAGTTCCTACTCATGCACCAACTGTCAAATCGTACCAGGAGAGGAGAGGCAGTCGGAATAATGTCGGTGTCCCAAAAGAGCCCACAAGCCACTTCCTCATGAGTTCCATGACTCAAGTCACAGACATTAACGTCATGATTAACATCACAATTAATTCGTAGGTGCTGAAGCCTTCACATCTTCTTGAGCATTTCCAGTGAACAGTAACAATGTCAGATCAACCCTCTGATATATCAACAGAATTTCCACAGATGCTGCACTTGGATATCCCAGGAGATATCCGCACGCACATACTTGCCCCAGCTATAGTGGTTTCCTGTAGACTTTAGAAGCGTGACTTTCTACACAATAGCATTCACTGCAGTAACTTCCATACTAATGAAAATACGTTGGTACCACAATCACTCTGGAGTGGCAACTGTTATTTGTCTTGGGCTAATGTCAACAACCCCAGCCCCATTGTACTAGGCACTGTACAGATAGAAAAGTGCCTTTAATGGAGTGTCTACATAGTGCCCTAAACTCGAAATAAGATATGCAATTTGCCCTATGGAAATTGCATATCTTATTTCGATTGTATTTCAAAATAGTTTATTTAGAAATTTAGTGCGTCTACACAGTGCCAAATTTCAAAATAACGTGTTATTTCAAAACATCCCTTAAGCCTCATGGAACAAGGGCTACAGGGATGCCAGAAGAGCGCGCCTGTTATTTTGAAAAATATTTCGAAATAACGGGCGCATTTCAAAGACGGTATCCTGAAATAGCTACTCTGCGTCTTAAGAGCAAGCCCGTTATATCGAAATATAACGGGCTCATTATTCTGACATCCCTGTAACGAGGAACAAGGGACGTTTCGGAATAGTGCCTCATTTCAAAATTGGGCACTGCATAGACAGTGCCAAATTTCAAAAAAAGCTATTTAAAAATAACATCAAAATAAGTGTATTTCGAGGTAAGGGTGCCCTATAGATGCACCCTAAGTGAAAGTAGAATTCAGCCCATGAGCTTTTCCCATTGTTTTCCAGTTCTACTCACATTCCCTTTCCTTGAGAGAGGAACCCAGCCAATGGGACAGACGGCCTCCCTGAGCCTCAGTGGGCCCCTGGGTAAGGTGGGGGGGGGGGGGGGAAGGGCCTGCTCTGTGCCCTTGGAAGGGGTGGGGCCTCACATGGAAGGGGCAGGGCTGAGGTGACAGCCTTATGGCGCTCTGGCAGTGATTTACAGGGACGCTCCAGGCCCTTTTGTATTGCCAGGCCCTGGGGCAGTTGCCCCTTCCCTCTCCCCCACTCCCCATCAGCAGGCCTGAACACAGCCCAGAAAGGAAAACAGAGTCAAAGTCTCAGGCCCCACTTTCCTTCTTCCTCCCTCATAGATCAAAAGTAAAGTGACCTCCTGGCATTTTGAGCATAAAATCTGGAGATGTTACTTCCTCCAAAAGGAGAGCACAGAGTCTCTTTTCACGGTGTGAGTCTTGCTGGTGAGGGACTTGGACTCAAAAGGGACAAAAACATACACCCACAGCTTTGCCTACATGTGTGTAAGCTGCAGGTGTAACCTACACACCTACTGGGTATGGGGCACTGAACCCTATAGTAGTACCGAGGCCATTTACAGAGAGAATGATGAGTCTGCTCCACAGCCTAACTAAGAGCCAGTTGTCTTTTAGCTCATGTGATAGAGGCTCATGCACAAAGGTCCCAGGTTCAAATCCACCCACAGAGGACAAGGGTCTGCCGGTGTTACACAGGCACTATCATGTGCGTGCAGAAATGACAAGAGTTTACATGCACTTGCACACATGTAAGACACTTTCTTAGCAAGTGTCTACAAGTCAGTGAAGGAAAACTAGGGCTGTTGAATGGGAGAAGGTTGAGGCCCATCCGACTGAACTACACTGGCACGTCAGCCTACGGTCCACACAATACATGGGATGGACCAAGGCGACTCTGGATTTCAAATTCCTCCCACCTGGTTTTGAGGCTTTGGTTTGGGCCTCCATCGAATTTCTTCCCATTTCCTATCCATGAGTAATCCTGAGACAAGCATTGTTACATGTGTTTTTTAGCAGCTACACTCATTTCTCTAGGAAGCACAAGTCAGGCCTTCTGGGAGAGTTGCCTATAGACTTAACCCTGGCTGATTTCTCACCTTTTTATATTTGTGTGGGAAAGTGAATCTCTCGATGGTGTTCTGCACAGCTCCCTGGTTCACGCTGCCTAATCTGTCTTCCAGCTGCAGCAGTTCCTTAAGCAGAAAACATCCACAAGGCATATGACAATCTCCCAAGACAATCCCTGCCGGTTCATTCTGCTTTGCAATGAACATGGAATGTAAGGTTCTTTTCTTACCATTTATTCACAGAAAATGCACGCTCATGTTAATACTGTGTTGTGCTTTCATGAGGTCTTTTCTCAAAGAATCTCCAATTAACAGACATGGGCCCGAGAATCCAGATGTGGATTTCCGACACTCACAAGTTCAGGGTGTTTGAAACAACAGTTTTCTGTCAGGCTATTCTCTACCAATTAGTGATTTATAAAACATTAGTTAATTCTCAGTTCACCCCTGTGGAGTAGATGGAGTCTTGTCTCCAGACAGGAAAAAGAAAACAGAAATTAAGTGATGTGTTTATGGCCTTGCACTGAACCAGCGTCAAAAATAGCACCCAGGAGTCCGGAAACCAATCGTCTCTTACTGTAATTGCTAGACTTCATCGCCACCCGAATTGATATTAAAATCACATGTTTTAAAATAATCTGGACAGCAATATTTTGCCAAATAAGAGTTAATGTCACCATCTGTTTTCCAGACAGGGTATAAGCTGGGTCAAAGTTTTAAATAACTGCTGGCCTGTAAGTGCATCTGTAAATTCTGTGTACTCAGCTGTTGTGTGCACCACACCTGGATGTGTGTGCTAATAACGAAGAGCCTGATCCAACGTTCCCTCTCCCCTCCCCCGTCATTCCATCAACTTCAAGGAGCTTTCAATGGGAACTTAACAGCATCTATTTAACGAGCCACGTAGGCTTCAGTTTGGAACAGCTGTTCTAGAGACAACAATGTTAAAAAGTTTATGACAGGACTTACACAGGTTCCAGGGGACGCAAAAGCGGGTTAAACAATCTTTTAAACCAGAAGGTACCTACCTCATAACTTTCCCTTACAGCAGATGTGTGCCTGTTTGGATTCAGTCCCTGAAGAGCAAGTAACTGAAGCTGAGGGTAAGGGTAGTTTCTGATTTCATGAACAACCTGTGAGGGGTGGGTAGGGAGAGAGACAAATCACCTGTATTAACACATAATCTACACATCCTTTAGGTGCCTGCCTTCTTCAAATCACATTTTTTTATAGGGGAAAAACCTCAAAGCAGAGTGACTACTAGTTTTAAGCCCAAAATGAAGATTTTTTAAACAAAGAAATCATAGGGGTTTTAGTAATCATATTTACTCAGAGTACATTTACAATACTGGACACAGTATTGCCTAGACATTCAAAAATCACTTATCAGTTTAAAATTAATCCAACAATACATTTGGGGTTCTCTTTATTTGTCCTCTGGTTTTTAACCATTCAGGCAGCCTTCGGGTCACCTTGAATTTTTTTTGTTTAAACTAGGAGAACTAGAAACCGAGAATTTTAAAGAGGAGAGCTTGGGTTCTTATCTAGTGACTTGATTCTAGGAGCTGGGACCTTTAAAGGAAAAAAAAACAAACAAAAACCTCATCAGATGCATCACAAGATGCACACGATACGGAAAACTGGGTCAACATCCAAAACACAACATCCTGCTAGCAAGAGAGAATCATAGAACTGGAAGGAACCTCAAGAAGTCATCAAGTCCAGTCCCCTGCATTCATGACACGACCAACACCAAGACCATCCCTGACAGGTGTTTCTCTAAATCGGCTCTTAAAGATCTCCAGTGATGGAGATTCTACAAACCACTAGCAATAGATTTCAGAGCTTAACCACTCTGACAGCTAGGAAGTTTTTTTTCTAATGTCCAACCTAAACCTCCCTTGCTGCAATTTAAACCCATTGCCTCTTGACCTATCATCAGAGGACAAGGAGAACAATTTTTCTTCTTCCCCCTTTTAGGTACTTGAAAGCTGTTATTATGTCCCCTCTCAGTCTTCTATTTTCCAGACTAAACAAACCAAATTCTTTTAATCTTCTTCATAGGTCATGTTTTTTAGACCTTTAAACATTTTTGTTGCTCTTTTCTGGACTTTTTAACAATTTCTCCACATCCTTCCTGAAATGTGGTGCCCACAACTGAACCAATCAGCACAGAGTAGAGTGGAAGAATTATTTCTCGTGTCTTGTTTGCAACACTCCTGTTAATACATCCTAAAATGATGCTAGCTTTTTTTGCAACAGTGTCACACTGTTACCTTTAGTTGTGGTTTGCTGTAACCCATAGATCCCTTTCTGCAGTACTCCTTCCTAGACAGTCGCTTCCCATTTTGTATATGTTTGAAACTAATTGTTCCTCCCTAAGTGGAGTACTTTGAACTTCATCCTATTTACTTCAGACTATTTCTCCCATTTCTCCTGATCATTTTGAACTATAAACCTATTCTCCAAAGCATTTGCAACCCCTCCCAATTTGGAATTATCTGCAAACTGTACAAGTGTATTCCAAACACCATTATCTAAATAATTAATGAAGTTATTGAACAGAACTGACCCCTGTAGAACTTCGCGCATTATGCCCTTCTAATATGAGTGTGAACCACTGATAACTACTGTTGGGGAATGGTTACCTGACACATTGTGCACCCACCTTATACCAGATTCATCTAGGTCAGGATTGGGCAATAATTTTTGATGTGGGGGACCACTCCTAGATTTTAGTAAGTGGGCAGTGGCCACATTTTTCTATGGAGGGGGTGCAGAAGGCAGCTCAGGGTAGGGAACTGGGGTGCAGGAGATGGTGTGGGGTCCGAGAGGGAACTTGGGTGAAGGAGGGCAGAATGTCTGTGATCAGGGGTAGGGGCTTGGTGTGCAGGAGAGGATTTTGGTCTGGGGAGGGATGTAAGAGTGGGTGCAGGGTCTAGGAGGGAGTTGTGACCTAAAGATGGGGAAAGAGGTACAGAGGGCTTGGGAGGTGACCTGGGGTGGTAGCTGGGAGCAGGGAATTGGGCTGTGGGAGGGGGTGAGTAAACTTCTAACTTGAATTAGCTGTTATTCCTTGTGGAATGAGGTTTAAACAGCTAATTCGAGTTAAGGGGTTTACTTCGAACTCCCATTTCTCTGCCGCGTGTAGATGTGGGCAGTTATTCCGGGCTATTCAGTTTCCAAAACGGCGACCGCTCGGGAACATGTTAATGAAGTGCAGAATATTTAAATCCTGCGCTTCATTTGCAATTTCGGTCGCCCTCATTAGTCTCCCTAGTTCGAACAAGGGGGCTAGCGTAGATGTACCCTCTGTGCCTACTGGCCAGAAACCAAGCAGTTTGGGGCTGCTCTGTGCCTGAGGGTCCTGGTGGATCCGGCTCCAGCTGTATCCTACCTCCCCCTGATTTAGGTTATATTTCCCTAGTTTTTTAATGTGACGGTCATGCAAGACTGTATCAAATGCCTTACTAAAGTCTAGATATACCACATCTACCACTTCCCCCTTACACACAGGATTTGTTGACTGTTGCCAAGGCTATAGCTACACTAGCACTAGTTGGTAAAATCTTTGTCAGTCAGGGCTGTGAAAAAACACATCCCTGGTCAACATAAGTTAAACCAACAGAAGCACTGGTGTGAACAGCTCTGTGTCAGTGGGAGACGCTCTCCCACAGATGTAGCTGCCTCCGTTCATTGGGGGTGATTTAATTATGCCAACAAGAGAGTGTTCTCCTGTCGGCATAGAGTGGCTACATGTGGAATCTTACAGCTGCAGTGAGACAGATATGCTGCAGTAGTCTCTAGTGTAGACATCACCCACGTGAAACTGGTCATCATCCACGTCAAGTAAAGAGCAGAGAATTACAAACAGCATAGTGTTGATGTTAAGATTTACAAACCACCCATAAAGGATAACAGATTCCCAGTTATTAAAATTTCATCTTGAATTTCCATCTTGAAACCATCACACACAAACAGGGGAGGAGGGATTTCTTAAAGAGTCATGAATCAGGAGATGGACCCAGAAGAACATTTGTTTTTAAGAACATGATTGGGGGGTGGGAGAGGATCGGACTGATCAATTTTGAACTCATACCATTAAGACCATAAATGATGAAAACTAAATTAGATTCTTGTAATGCATTTAGTTTTAGCATACTATAAGGCTATGTCTACACTAGGGGTTATTTTGTGGAAAAAGCAATGCAAATGAAACGCTCATTAGCATTTTTTCACGCTTAGTTGGCATAATCTCTTCCAATGCTTTTTGCACAAGAGGTTTTTTGCGCAAAAACTAGCAGTGTAGATGGATCCGTTTTGCACCAAAAAAACCTTTTGCGCAAGATCTGTATACCTCCTTTTTTGAGGCATAAGGATCTTGTGCAAAAGGGGGGGTTTGCGCAAAATGGATCCGTCTACACTGCTAGCTTTTGTACAAAAAGCATTGGAAGACATTATGCAAATGAAGTGCGAGAAAATGCTAATGAGCACTTCATTTGCACTGCCTTTTCTGAACAAAACAAAACAAAAACAACCTAGTGTAGACTAAGTGTTAAAAAGCTTCAGAGGGGGAGCTGAGTTAGTCTGTAACTGGACATTTTTTTTAAATCAACGAACAGTCTAATAGCACCTTAAAGCCTGACAAAACATGTAGATGGGATCATGAGCTTCTGTGGGCAAAATCCAGGAAATGGGTTTTGCCCACAAAAGCTCATGATCCCATCTACATGTTTTGTCAGTCTTTAAGGTGCTACTAGACTATTCGTTGTTTTTTAAATTTTTATAAGTGTTATATTAGTAATACCTCAAAAAAAAAACCCCAGAAACTCTGTACTCGTTGTGCTGCTGGTCTCCTTTAAAATTTAAATAGGAATAGGTTTTAAAGATTTGTGTCAAGGACCCTTTTGAGTGGGATGAAATACAATGGGAATGATTCTCATAAAATCAGTTTTCAAGGTCAGAAGGGACCATCATGATCATCTCGTCTGACCTCCTAAAGTCCCTTCAAGCTACTCTGGCACTAAAAAGAAATTAAATTACATTTAAATCCACTTCCAAGTCACTTTCCATTGCCAGAATAATGTAAACAGTGTTTAGTCTAAATGAGTCCCAGCACCAATGACTCAAATTCTGCTCACAGCTAAACTAATATGAATTTGGAATAACTGGACTTCAGTGAAGTTACTTTGGATTTACAGTGGTTTACCTGGTAGCAGAATTTACCCTAGTATCCACTGTTCATTCCAAATCTTTTCCATTATGTCTAAATTTTGTGGACTGGCTAGTGTAAAATTGGTGTAGCTCCACTGAAGGTAACAGAATTCATCCTAGTTACTCTTCCTGGCCGATGAGTACAATGATTCAGTCTGAGCCTCTCTGGCAGACTTCCTCCCACTCTTAGAAGACAGGTGATGGAAAGACAACAGCCTCTATTTTGATTGCCTTCTGGCAGACAATGCATAAAACATATTCCAGCCAAAGCGTTTCACTTACCATCTGCGCTGATGATGTGTTTCTGGGGAAATGGTGCATTCTAGACGTAGCTAAGTAATGTTGATAGTGCTGGGGGACTGGCCTGACCTGGAACTGGGCATGCGTCAGTCCAGCATCAACACTAAGGTCCCTGTAAGAATAAAACCAAAAATACATACATGCAGAAAATGCAAATCCAATCTTCCTTTTAAATGCCACACGTTATTTCTGAGCCCGTACACAGAGCCAGGTAAAATTCATAGCATGCTCTCCCATTCTGAGCACGCGGTTCCTTAGATCCCGTTCTCAACAGCCATGGCTCAAATCCTGAATGAGGCCAGTGAGGGCAGGAGTCACCCCACATTTATAACAATGTAAGAGAGAAGAACTAGGTCTAACTCTACACTGCCTTGCTCTTTGTACAAGTCATTTACACCTAGTCAAGGTGGGTGCATAGTGGTGGTAAGAGTCCCGATTTTCATATGTTCAGGGCAGTAGAGAAATAGGCCCACAGGCTTCATAGCTGGAAGAAGAATAATTGTCTAACCATATTAGTCCTCCAGGATATGATGGATGTGAATCAACTGGTTCAGAACAGGCCAGATTTTGCTCTTTCATGCCAATGTAAATCTGAATTCTACTGGCTACAGAATATGCCCCTTCCACTGTATTTTTTTTTATTAAAACTACTCATACTTTGCTTATACACCTTACAGACATGGGAGATGCCTCACCTGCCACTAAAATGTAGCCACTTTGAATGTGAAACCAGGTATCTATTTAATAACAGTGGCACAGGGAGAGAAGAATTGACACTACAAGGAGAATTTTAGGTAGGCAGCATATCAATCACTCAAACTGGAAGGAAGCCAGAACATCATTAGGCGTTGGTCAATTATGACCATGGGAGCTTTCACATCACCATGAAATCATGGAGCTGGAATTTATACAGTATTCAAAAGCTGGCCCAGCTCACAGAACAGAGCTGCCCAACAGCTCACAAGGGCAACAGTCCAATGCTGACTAAACTACCCTTCTACAGTGCTTTCTGCCACACCTGTGTAGTCACTGGAGAGTCCCTACTGGAGGGCTGATCTCACCCACTGCTGCTCTGCTTAGGAGAGCACAGGGGTTCACAGCACACGTGAGATGGCACATACCTGAACCTAATCGGTGCCTGTATATTTATACCTGCCTCTGGAATTTCCACTACATGCATCTGACCAAGTGGGTCTTTGCCCACAAAAGCTTTTGCTCCAATAAATCTGTTATACGTCTACACTGGCAGCTTCTTGCACAAGAACTCTTTTGTGGAAGAGTTCTTGTGCAAAAACTCTTCCAGAAGAGAGTGTCTACACTGGCACGTGCTTTTGCGTAAGAGATGTGTTTTTGCACAAGAGCATCTGTGCCAGTGTAGACGCTCTCTTGTGCAAGAAAGCTCTGATGGCCATTTAACCATAGGGCTTTCTTGTGCAAGAAATTCACGTTGCCTGTCTACACTGGCCTCTTGCGCAAGAACAGTTGCGCAAAAGGTCTTATCCCTGAGCGGGAGCATCAGAGTTCTCGCACAAGAAGCCCTGATTTCATACATTAGAACGTCAGTTTACTTGCGCAAGAACACACGGACAGTGTAGACAGGCAGCAAGTTTTTGCGGAAGAGCGGCCGATTTTGCGAAGATCACGCCAGTGTAGACACAACTTTAGTTTATAAGGTGCCACAGGACTTCTCATTGTTTAGGGAGAAACAGTGTAGTCCAGTGGTCTATTCGTGACTCTGATACTAGTTACATATGCATAATAGTTTCACAGGTATTCATGATGCTATACAGAGAGGGTAATGACTCTTTGCTTTCAAGGAGCTTATTATAATCTAAGGCTCCATTCATGCAATGACATCTGCCCTGGCAGACTGCTGCATCGATGCCTAACTGTAGCCGTAGGAACCTGGAGTAAGTGCAGGAAGCTGTTTGCACGGATGTCTTCGCAGGAGGGTCTAAGACGGGGTAGACACTAAAACAGGGTCAGTTTGCCAGGGTTAGCCCCTGGCAGGCTGCTGTCACTACATTTACCTGCACCTCCACAGGTACTGGTGACTGCAGCTCCCATTGGCTGTGGATTGCCATCCCCAGCCAATGGGAACTGCAGGAAGAGGCTCAGACTGGGATGTTCTTATACTCAGGCTGCAGGGCAATCACAATCCTCGCTCATAGCATAACTGTAGTCTGAGTTAAGCATGTATCCCAAAGAATGGTTTGCTAATCTTCCCTAAATCCTTAGGCCCATATACCATGGTGCTGTGAGGAAGCTGAAGTTAAGTAAGGAACAGCAAACAAATGGTTTCATGACAGGTCCACCCCAAACATGTCAAATCCCCTTCCCTCCGCCATTTATTATAACGGACGTCACTTTAGCGCTTAGAGGCCCTAAATGAGATCATGGCCCGATTCTGCCAGGAGCTGTATAAACACACACTGAGATGCTCTCTCTGCCCTGAAGATCTCACAGCCTATATACAGGGCAAAAGAAACAGACACACACCAAGGTAATATTAATTGTCTGTCTGTATACAGCCTGCCACTCAGAGAGTCAGAAATAGAGCCCTGGTCTTTTGGCTCAGAGATGTGTACCCTATTCATAGGACAAGGCATGCTCTCAAGTGCACATCACTTCTCTGTATAATTACATAATTTACCCACATTACTGCAGCATTACAATGGCATCAACAAATTAACCATACAATTGCACACCTAACTTTAAAAAGATCAGGCCTACTACCTGATGTTGGTTCACAGGCAGGAGGATCCCAATTAACAGACCATATTGGATTTTTTTTGAGCATTTTTTTAAAATGAATAAATATGACAAAGTAGCTGGAGAAAGCAAAAATCATCACCAGCAACACTATTCTAGCACAAGCCAGTATTGGTGCAACCTTTTGATGCTCAGACATCACAGATTCACATCTTCCTGCAATGCTGGTAGGACTCATCTCACTTGGAAATAATAATTGAAGGATTAGAGCCAGGATAATAGGTTAGATTGTGTTCACTAAATGCATATTCACAGGCCAATTTGTGGAATCAAAGGGGTTTTAATAAAGATATGGCTGTTGGAAATCTCTGATCACTTTCAGCAATTCCACCCATGCCGTTTTCATGTAAAAATACACTCCCTTACCTTCAAGTGAACGCAAGCTCCACTGATGTATTAATAGGTTACAGGAATGTTTTTATATCTGTCACTGGGTAGACTAGTACAAGCACCCTGAGGGGATGTGATTCACCCAAACGTATACACACACATATAGGATTTTCTGACAGCCACTCCTTCGGTTTTATGAAACTACTGAACAACCAAGGCAAAATCAGGAGGTTATGGTGGTCCGTTATAATGAACATAATTATCACAAGAGAGAGAGAGAAAAGAGAGAGAGAGAGATTCCATTCAGAGAGAATCCAAAGCACTTATCAGGGCATAGTGGGCCAAATTCTGCCCTCACTAGTTTCAAAGGGAAAGCTTGAGAAAAAGTGACAGATGAATCAGACCACATTTATATTGAACTTCAAGGTTACAAAGGTCACACACTAGGAAATGCCAGCATTTCAGGTCACCTATGCAACCTTAATTCATCCCTTCTGTGAATATGTAATTTATGATCCAGTCTTTCATGACACGATCACATATTATATTTTTTGCAGCATTCCCAGCACATTCAGTGTGTAGAATGGGCGGTGCTCACTTACTGAGCAGCTATGCAATACGTGTGCCTTTTGTACGGCATGCTATTCGAACCATTTCCTGAAAACAGAACTATTCATTTCCTTGTGGGATTTGGTTTTTGTGGTTTTCATCGCTACAGTATCTTCACAAGTAGGGATTATTTCATTTTCAGAACACCCCTCAGAGATGAGCAGTACGACTATCCCCATTTTACAGAAGGAGACCTGGGATACAAAGAGATTAAAGTCAAATGTATCTACTAGTTTTGGGCGCCCAACTGGAGACATCTAGTGCCTAATGTGTCAGAATACTTAGCACTGCACAGCACTTTACATGTTGCACTGACTTCAGTTTCAGCTGTGAGCGCTCAGCATTTCCACAAATCAGACACCAGGCCGTTGGCACCGGAACCGGGGAGGTGAGGTCAGGGGGCTGTACCCTCCCACTTTTTGAAAATAGGCAGGCCTGGTGTAATGCCGATAGGTAGAATCAAACATGGGACCTCTGGAGCTTAGTGCATGAGCCTCTACAGCATAAGCTCAATGCCAGCTGGCTATTAGCTAAGGCAGGAGACCAGACTGATTATTCTCACTGTAGATGGTCTCAGATAGGACAGTGCACCTCACCCTGTCCTCTTCTCCTTCTCTTCTCCACCCACAGTCAGTCCCGAGAGGAGCCCAACCATGGAGCCCGGGCAGTTGTGGTTGGGAGCTGTGTGGACCCTCCAGCTGCCTGCAGTGCAGGGGGCCTGAGAGCAGCCCCCAAACCTGTGCCCTTGCCCCCCCCCCCCACCCCCAGCTCTCCACCCAGCCCAGGGTAGGTAAAAGATCCACAACTCTGCACCAGCTCCCCACTGCTGTCTGCATAGCTGTCCCTGGCCCAGCTCTAGCCAGGGGAGGGGCCTTGGAGCTGCAGCCAGGTCATAGGAATAGATGCATGAGCAGCTGTGAGGAGCTGTGGACCCTCCTGCTGCCCTGGGCAGGAGCCCCAGGGAGTAGGGACATGGGTACGGGGCTGCTTTCAGCTCCCACCTCCCCCCTGCAGGGGGCAGCTCTTGGTTCCACATCAGCTATCCACTTGGCTGGGGTCAGGGGAAGAGGAGGGTGGGGTTCAGAGGTGGAAGTCCTCACCTCCCACTTTTGGGAAGGCTCTGGCACCCTTGCCCCAGGCACCCAGCAGATGGAGAGCACACAAATAATCTCCTGCAAACAGCTGGGCTTAAATGAATTGCCTCCCAGTGCAGCACAATAGGTCAGCCACAGAGGCAAGGTCGACTCCAGTTCTCCAGGGCAGCATTCATAGAGTCAAGGAACGCTAGAACTGGAAGAGACCTCAAGAGGTTGTCAAGTCCAGTCCCCTGCTCTCACAGCAGGATGAAGCATCTTCCAAATCATCCCTGGCAGGTGTCTGTCCAACCTGCTCTTAAATATTTCCAGAGATGGAGATTCCACAACCTCCCTCGGCTTTCACCATAAGACCCTCCATCCTCTTCCTCCAATCCCTGCCTCATGCACTACACAGCTTCCAAGGCCACACCTGACTGAATGCACCTGATCTCAGCTGACCTCGCAAGCTACACTAACCTTGGGCGCTTGGATGAGAGACTGCCTGGGAATCCCAGGTACTGTAGGCGGCTTTTCTTCTATTTCCAGTCCCTTATTCGATTACATCTCTGGGCAGAATTCTCCAGCAACACCCCTACTTGCTATACAAGTGCAACGTTTTATTATGTTATAACGGGAAGGTTATCTTTCATTTACTATAATAAGTCAAAGTATAAACATTTCCCCATGGTATCCAGGGGCCATGATCTTCCATGACCACATCTGCTTATAGCTTTGGTTTTATGCATCATCCAAAATACCAGGGGAAATAAAAAACTTACCAGTCTGTGCCTTCAGCTAAATACCTGGGCTGGGGCCCCATGGGTTGAGGAGTTTGCAGTTGATGGCTGAAGTCAAAGCCCGGATGTAACCGATGAGGTTGAACAGACATGCGCTCCTGAGTCCGCCTGCAGGGGTGTAGAGAAGGGCAAGAGGGTTTAGAGGTGAGAAGGACAGGGCCAAATGCTGTCAGAGGGGTACAATATCGGCAGACTGCCAGCTGAAATATTGTGCACCTAGAGCTCCCTCACCAAATGCCTCTTCCTTCCTTCCATAGACTCGTAGAACACTAGAACTGGAAGAGAATTCAAAAGGTCAAGTCCAGTTCCCCGCCCTCAGAGAGGGGGAAAGCACTAGCTAAATCATCCCTGATAGATATTTATCTAACCTGCTCTTAAATATCTCCAATGATAAAAATTCCACAACCTCCCTTGGCAATTTATCCCAGTGTTTAAACACTCTTTAGGAAGTTTTTCCTAATGTCATATTTAAACCTCCCTTGCTACAATTTAAGCCCATTGCTTCTTATCCTATCAGAGGATAAGGAGAATAATTTTTCTCCCTCTTTGTAATAGCCTTTTAGGTACTTAAAAACTGCTATCATGTCCCCTCTGGCGTCTCTTTTCCAAACTAAACAAGCCCAATTCTTTCAGTCTTCCCTCATAGCTCATGTTTTCTAGGCCTTTAAACATTTTTGTTGCTCTTCTCTGGACCCTCTCCAATTTCACCACGTCTTTCTTGAAATGTGGTGCCCAGAACTGAACACAACACTCTCATTGAGGCCTAATCAGCGTAGAGTAGATCTGAAGAATGACTTTTCGTTTCTCTCTCACAACACTCCTATTAATTCATCCCAGAATCATGTTTGCTTTTTTTGCAACAGTGTCACACTATTGACTCATAGGCTAGGTCTACACTGCTAAGATAAATCGAAAAAAGAAACAATTTTTCTGCTTCTTTTTCCTCTTTACCGTCAAAAGAGGCTTTTCCGAAATTTGGTGCATCTACATAGCGCCAAATTTTGGAAAAAAAGTCTTCTTTCGACATATTCCTTCTTCCTCATAAAATGAGGTTTACTGGGATGGAGACAGAGCACGTCCACTTTTTTTGAAAATATTTTTGAAAAAGCAGATGCACTCCTTGGACAGTATCCCAGAAAAGCAATTCAGTGTAGACGTAGCCATATTTAGCTTGTGGTCCACTATGGTTGCTAGATCCCTTTCTGCAGTACTCCTTCCTAGACAATGACTTCCCATTCTGTATGTGTGAAGCAGATTGTTCCTTCCTAACTGGAGTACTTTGTATTTTTCCTTATTAAACTTCATCCTATTTACCTCGGACCATTTCTCTAGTTTATCCAGATCATTTTGAATTTTGACCCAGTCCTCCAAAACACTTGCAACCCCTCCCGCGTTGGTATAATCTGCAAACTTTATCAGTGTACTCTCTGTGCCAATATCTAATGTTTTCTTTAAATTAGACATGGAAAAGATCTTGTTCTTTTATGAAATTTTATTTTTATGTCACAGTCTAAGCACATAATCTTATAAATATTTCTGAAAGTTTGTTTGTCCCAAAAGATCTCCAAAATGGTAAGAGCTAGAAACCCCAAATTTTTCACAGATACTACTGATTTCCTAACTTAAATTACTAGATTGGTTATATCTTGAAATCGGTTCTCCTGGTTCCCCCAGAGACCTAATTGGGCCCACTGATAATTAGCTTTTAGTAGCACCTGAGCATAGAAACACAAAATGTTCCACAGATACTCCTATTTCCTAACTTCAATCATTGGATTGGTTATATCTCAAAATCAGTTCCCCCAGAGCCCCAATTGGGCCCCCAGAGCCGCAATTGGGCCACTAATTAGCTTTTAGTAGCACCTGATCATAGGCATTTTCTGGACTCTTCTTTTAAGCATGTCACACAAACTGCAACTACGAGATCCTTTCCTTATGATAACAGAAAAAGTACTAGCTATGTTAATTTCTTACAGTAATATATATGAGAAAAGTATTTCCAATACAATATGTTATGTTAATGTCATTGACATAGTTCATTCATCACACCTTTTACTAGATTTTCCCCGGGTGACACCGGGTATTTCTGCTAGTAGTAAATAAGGCGACAAAAGAGCAGTGATGGAAATGGACACCCCTTTTAAGGGGTTACAGACTAAACAGACAAGATGTGGACAGGATGAGAGGGAAGGGCAGCACAGGCAGAGAGGTGATGGGACTTCCCCAAAAATCCCATGTAAGGTCACTGGCAAAGCCAAAAGTAAAGGAAACCAGGTCTCCTTGGTCGCTGTCCAGCACTTTATCCACATTTCTTAGTTTACAAGCTCCACCTCCTCCCTGCTCCTACTTTGCCCTTGCTCCACCTCTTTCCCGCCCTTGCTCCACTCCCAGCCTGCCTCTTCCCACAACTGATGCGGCTAGGAGGACTAGCAGGTATAGGGTTCTGGGGCCAGCAATGGGGCCCACCCTCCCCCACACTCGTTGGCAGTCTCTTCCCTGCCCTTGCTCTGCTCCCCAGCCGTGTCGCTCTGCTTCCCTCCAATGAGTGCAGCGATGGTCCTGCTCCCTCCCTATGAGAGACGCCAGGGGAGAGCAGAGTGAGTTGGGGCCGCCTTGCTGAGTGTGGCACTGACAGGCCAATAGGAGCAGCAGAAGGCTATGCCTAAAACACAATGCCTGGGAGAGGCCTGGGGTGCAAAAGCAAGTAAGTGCCCCCCCACCCGCCTCCTCATGCCAACCCCACACCCCGACTGTGCTCCTGCACCGCCCCAAGACCCCACAACCCCAGCCTGTTTCTGTACCTTCCCCCCCAGCCAGACATCTCATCCCCAGCGGGCTCCTGCACCTTTCCCCCTGGTCAAACATCCTAGCCTCACCCTGCTCCTGCATTCTCCCCCTGGCCAGATACCCTTCGCCCAGCCCACTCCTGCACCCTCGCCCCTGGGCAGACACTCTACTTCCAGCCTACTCCTGCACCCCACCTTCCACCCAACCCTCGCACCCTCACCCCACTCCTGTACCCCACCTCCTGCCCAGATCCTGCACTCTCACCCCTCTCCCACTCACTGGCAACCCTGTCCTGCACACTGAACCCCTAATTTTGTCCCCACCTCAGAGCCTGGGGGGGGTGGTCCACAAAACCTCAGAGGAGTAAATCCAGCCCATAGGAAGCCCTGAACCTCAGTCTTCTGTGTCCCTTTCCCTCGACCCAGGGGGTTGGCAGCGCCAGAGGAATGAGGTATCTTAGTTGGGGGCCAGATCAGTGAGGGTTGGGGAGCTTTGGAGGGTTTTTTTTCTTGCTTTTCACTTGTGTGGTCCCAAACTGATTTTTCTGTGCCCTCCGTTACAAAAAAGTTTCCCCACCGCTGTCACAAATAAAGAAAACATTAAAACCTTTTGTGTTGGATATAAATTAGTATTTTACTTTATTTAAAATGAAGTCTGATAGCTAACATGAGAAGTTAAAGTGCTTAATTTGTTTGATAACTTAACCAGTAAGAAAGAAAATATTAAATTAAACCGCTCTCCCTAGCTGCAGCACTAGCAAAATGGCACGGGTGTAATTATGTAATTAATGGTGAGTTTTCACTAGCAATTGGTGGTCCATGGAAAAGGTTTGCATTGAGCCAGGTGGGCCACAGGCCAAAAAGTTTGAGAACCACTGCCTTGAACCCACTTAAAGAACTAACCTGTGCAAAACAAAATATGCACAAGTAAAGTAAAAGAAAACCTCTTGAAGGAAGAAAACATATGGAAAGGAGGAACGTTTCACTCCATATCAATCCTTCCAAACACAGCCTCATTGCAAAGTTTCATACTCGAATTCCTGATCCATTGGTATAACCCACAAATGGTTTCCATACGTTTTCAAATAGGTCTCCCCTTCCTATATTTTATACAAACCACTCTCTCAAGACATGCAGTCTAGACATCGACTTCCATCTCCGTTGAGTTAAAATTATCTTCAGTCATCAGTCCAGTTTGAAGCCAAGTTGCCTTTCTTGAGTGAATGTTCTTCAAAATCAGAAGCATTTACTTTGCCTGTAACTAGATTATCACCATCAAGCCTAAATCCAGAATGATGATCTTCTGTCTTCCCACAACATGCATGTATAACTGAACAGATCCAGAATGTATGATACAGTCTCTTTCATGGTTATGAAATCTTCAACAAATGTTCATAGTTCTCAGGCAAACTACTCATTTTCTCTGTTGCCCAGTATACATTATGTATAGTTACTGATTGCACCCATACTTCCAGTGGCTTCAGTTGAGTTACCCTAGTCTGAGAGAAGACTCTGTCTTTGTACTTTGAAATTCATGTCCCCAACGGTTTTATAATTAAGAAGCCAAATGTTTTCCCCATTATCTTCGTGTAACTTTCGCCTACTCCAATATCCCACAAGCTTTTAGGCATCATTATTAAACACGGCGATATAGTGTATATGCTTAATGTGTTTCCTTCACAAGTCTGAGTTTTCTGAGCACTGGGGGCAGATCAGTCAGGTGTCTTCTGTAAGAAACCGCTCCGTGATTTCTTCCTACATAATCAAAACTGTGAACTCCTCTCTTACTGTTTGTAAGTTGAAAAAAAAAATCTCTCGTGGCTGATTTTCAGAACAGCTGCGCCTCTACATATCTCATTGGATCTAGGTGCTGGCACTGAGGTTCTCCATGCAGTGGCCTAGGTGCTACAGAAGTTGAACATCTGGGCTGCAGACTCTCTCCCTCGTGATGACCCGACCCTGAGCAACCACAGCTTTAGTGCTGGCTGAATCTGTGGCACCAGCAGTTAGAAACCAAGGGTGTGTCTAGACTACATGCCTCCTTCGACGGAGGCATGTAAATTAGCCAGATCGGAAGAGGGAAATGAAGCCGCGATTAAAATAATCGCGGCTTCATTTAAATTTAAATGGCTGCACCGATCTGCCGATCAGCTGTTTGTCGGCAGATCGGGGCAGTCTGGACGCGACGCGCCGACAAAGAAGCCTTTCTTCATCGGCACAGGTAAGCCTCGTGAAACCAGGTTTACCTGTGCCGATGAAGAAAGGCTTCTTTGTCGGCGCATCGCGTCCAGACTGCCCCGATCTGCCGACAAACAGCTGATCGGCAGATCGGGGCAGCCATTTAAATTTAAATGAAGCCGCGATTATTTTAATCGCGGCTTCATTTCCCTCTTCCGATCTGGCTAATCTACATGCCTCCGTCGAAGGAGGCATGTAGTCTAGACACACCCCAAATGTCATAGGAAGCTAGTGAAAGATGTTGCCCCCGGATACTCTTTGTCCAAACCCCTTTTTAGAACCTAAGAGGACAGGGACATCCTTCCATCCTAATCTGAGATGCTTCATCAACGTCTACATCTAAAATGCAGGCCATGGGTATATACTAGGGATATAAAAACCCAGTTAATCAGTTAACCGGTTAAAACTAAGGTTAACCGGTTAAGTAGGAACCCATGCAGGGGGTGGGCAGCAGTAGCGGGCAGCGCCAAGCACAGAGGAGGTCATCTTATGCTCCGCCCAACACACACACACACACACACACACACACACACACACACACACACACACGGCAGCTGGCTCCTGCTCCCAGCCCCCCTCCGCATGCGGGGTGGCCAGCTTCTGCTCACAACTTCCCCATACAGGGGGGAGCTCCCAACCCCTGCAGGGCTGGAGCAGCCCTCTGCCCATGGCAGGCCACATGTGGGGGCTGCTCCTGGTTACCAATTAACCAGTACCGGTAGGGATGTTAAATATCAATTAATTGAATAGTTGAGTAACCTCCTGAATTCTTATCGGTTAGTCAACTATTCTACAGTACCTGAGGGCAGATCCAGCAGCCAGTGCATTCCAGCCTCACTCCTGAGGAACTCTCTGCCACTCCATGGGGTGCCAGGCGGGAGCTGGTCTGTGAGGGAAGTTAGTTTAAAAACCAGCTCCCCTCACAGAATGGCTGCCTGTCACCCTGTGCTGCTGCCGCTACCCCCCCAAAAAAACACCAGGAAAAAAAAGGGGGGGGAGACCAAAGCTGTTGAGCAAAATATTATATATATATATAAATAAAATAAAGCAGAATTAAAACAGCAAGTCCCCTTTAAGAGTGCAGAGATAGGAACAGGGGAACAATTGAGCACTAAGACCCAGGGGAGTCATTGCTTCCCCTTGGTCTTTTTGCCGGCAGCCATTTTGTGGCAGCAGCCTTGCGGAACCAGGTAAATATAGGGTCTAGAGTAGGGAGGACTGGGGGTGTTGAGGACCGGGGCGTGACTTGAGTGGGGAGGCCGGGTTCTGAGTGTTTGTAGGCAGGGGCGGATAAGAGTGCCGCGGGGCTCAGGGCAGCACCGCAGGGCCCTGGGCAGCAAAATTTTGCGGGGCCCCGCCTTTGACACGGCGCATGCGCCGTGGTGCCACAGCGCATGCACAGGACCTCGGGAAGCGCGGGGCCCGGGGCAGCCGCCCCGCTCGCTCTGCCCTAAATCCGCCGCTGTTTGTAGGGTTACCAGGTGCCTGGCATTTTTGCCTCCTAGCCGGGGGGGGGGGGGGGGGGGGGGGATTCAGAAAATACCGGACATCTTAGGCGTCCGGTATTTTCTGAATTTTTTTCCACCAGACAGGAGGCAAAAATACTGGACTGTCTAGATGAATACCGGACACCTGGCAACCCTAGGAGGAGAATGCATGTAGTCTATAGCATTAACCTATACGTTTTTACTTATTGGTTAATTGACTGCAGTATTACATCCCTAATACCTGGCAAGAATCACCCATTAAGGGTGATGCTTGCTGGGTAACCAGTTAACCATTCACATTCCTTGTATATATCCCCTCCAGCAGGTCAGACCCGTGTAGAACATCCTTTGACATCGAACTGGACAAGTCTACTTTGACCTCAAGCTCTTTGTTTCCCTGCACTCCTTGCACAGGATAGAGAGCCAAATTCAGCCCTGATTTAAATGTGTGTGAGCCTTACTGACAGCACTGAGCGGCAGCCCCAGCTGTTCTAGAGCTAAGCTTGTCTTGCTAGGTCTCGTACAGAAGAAGAGATATCGTCTTTGAAAGCCATGGGCTGGCTGGGGTGGGTTAGTTTGGCTTATAGCTGGCTGCCCTATTTCTTGATGGAAAAGTCACTTACCTGGGATGAGGCATGAGCCTACGCTGCTGGGCCTCAAGGAGCTGCTGCTGGAGGAGGTATTGCTGGTGTAGCGCTTGAGGTAGGAAGGAGGGTCCTGTCACATCCTGAAACGGCAGGGCTGGCAAAGGTGGGAGGGGCTGGTGTAGCGGGCCGTTATGCTGGTGAGCTGTCGCCATGTGAGGGTTCAGGCCTGGCTGTGGCTGGACAGGGTGAGGGAGAGGAAAATCAGCCGAGATCTGAGGTTGGGGGCCCAGATGGAAGTGCCGGCAGGAGGTAGCATGAGGATGCTGAGACCTTTGAAAAGGAGCACCTGCAAAAGAAAAGCAAGTCTATCACAGAGGCATGCACATACAGCCACAAAGGCTATGCAACAGGACTCCCTCTAGAACAGTATTCCTCAACCAGGGGTACGAGTACCCTTAGGCATACTCGAGAGAAGTCTGGGGGGTGCATCAACAAAACTGAAACTTGGAGAAAACTGAATTTTTAAGTTTTACAGCATTTTATTATTTTTGTACTTTTTACACCCAAAAATGTCAGCGCCCGCCCGGCTACGATTAAGTTGTTTAAACAAATGTGTTGAAATGGTAGACAAAAAAATTGTGTGTCTGAAAACTCTAGGTACTGGGGGTACTTATTGTTAAGGGGTACTTTATAAAAAAAGGTTGAGAAACACTGCTCTAGAATACCCCATCAGGGCCAAGGCCTGGGGGCAAACCGATCATATAGCCTAATAAATGTCTTCCCCCTCTTAGCATTAATGATCAAAGTCATCTGCACACCTGTGACCAGTGTTTCCAAACATGCCTCCACAAAAGACAGCAGTTGCATTGTGTGTGCCCAAGCTGGATAACTCCATGAAGCTGGACGTGAAATCTCTAAAGCATACAAACCCCCCTCCTTTCACCACAGGCCAGTCACAAACTCCTGGGCGTTCAGAAGAAATGTGGTGCATTTCCACATGCCATCAATGTCCACGGTGGAAGTTTTACATCTTTTCTTGGAAGCATGTTGCATTGGCTGCTATCTGAGATCAGATCTTGGCCTACCCGGGCCGTTGGTCTGATCCAGCACATAAATACTTATTTCCTTAGCATTTTTGCCTTCATAATAGCTGCCCTCTTGGCTGCACATTACACACCCACTGAAAAAAAACATCTTCATGTAGGAAATTAAAAGGCAGCAATGACATCACACAAATGACTTATTTTTTAAATGTGTATCATGCGGCAAGATGAATCTTTGTAATAACCTCAGAGGTTTATTAGGATAAATCTTCCGGTGCAGATGAAAGCCGAAAATATAGAATCTCTTATCCTCGAAGCCTAAGGCCATCTCTCCCGTTTGGCCCATGTGAAACCTTACACCAATGACATCCAGCTTGTTTGTTTCATCTTGGGAGGCCTGGTTCTCATATAGCTTTTCAGTCACATCTGCAAGATATTGCCTAAACTAACAATAAACTAGGTGCAACCTGATACAGACCCCGTCCTTCTCTCTCATGTGGACCACAGTTAATTCTAGTAATTGTCCAACAGACACCAGTGTTCAGTTTCCTTCTCTACAACCGACTTCCCACATCATCTTAAGCAAGTCACCTAGAACTTGTCTACATGGAATGTTGGTGCACTGCCAGCCAGAGTGTTAATCTAAAGTGAATTCTGACCATACTCCCCTTCTAGTACACACTTGCATCCTTTGCCACGTAGCACATGACAGCCTGGCAAGCTATTGCACTGTAGATTCACTAATGTCCCACATAGGACAAGCTCTAAGTTTCGCTTTGTCTCAATCCCCATCTGTACAATAGAGATAATAGCATTTCCCTACCTAGGTGCACTAAATATCGTGTGATGCTCAGACACAACTGTATTGGGGGCCATATCAGTATCAGAGACAAAAAAACCTAATCATTTGCCCTTCTGTGGTGCTTTCCATCAAACATTGCTTGCATCTGGCCTCACAACACGTGTGTAGGTAGGTGATATTATCCCTGTTGCCAATGCTCACGGTTTTATCAAAAAAAGGTAATGAATAAACTGAACTCCGTGTTCCCTAAATGAGACATGGGCAAAAACTCATTTCTGCAAAACTACGCTACTGTTTTTTGTCAAGCCCTGGTTCCTGGCACCTAGTTAGCTCATGAAAATCTCAGCTTAAAGCCCTCAGACTGAATCAAATTCACCCAAAAGGCTCAGCACCCAAAAAGCAAATAAAACAAACCCCAGATTTATACAGTAATGGGTCTTGCTGGACCAAACTCTCTTTGCAGAAGTCCTCAGAAAGAGCTCTAGTTAAATGTACTTCGTACAGCCCACGTCCTGAGACAGACAGTGCTCCATACCACAGACACATTGCTCTTGAGCTTCTAGGACATTTGTACTGCAAAGATGATGCTGGAAAATGTGCAAATCAAACTCAAAAGCCACTAATTGCATCCTTCATGTGCCGTGCTCAGCATAACCTGCCTGCAGTAGGAATTTGCAAAAAGGAGATGCAGTTCTAGGATTAAAGGGGGGGGGGGGGGGGGGAAGGGTGATTCAGATACTACCTGTGTCAAGTCACAGAGGGCCTTATATTTATCTTGAGGTGAATGGGAGATCTGAGCCCCTGAATGGACCAACCACAAAAGACTTTATTCTCCATGAATGCATTTTGATCTCCTGATAGGCATGCAGGGAGCTTACAGTGAGAAACTGGCCAGCTCTTAGCCTACAGGACTGGTCTCTGCATTAACAGCTGCTTTCTTAGGGCATGCTCCAAAGCCCACTGACATTGACTGCACCATTCCCACTGACTTCAATGGCCTTTGGATCTGGTCCTTATTTTCCAGACGGACTGGGAAAATGGTAACACATACGCTTAGCTCGCTGAGAGATGATGTGCTGCTGTTGCTGCTGCTTGTGACCGGATACAAATCTGGAAAAACAGCTTTTGCCCCACATTTCTCTACCAGCTGGATACAAAACCCACCTCACTGTGTCCAGTTTATTTATGTGCCTCCCTAAACTGGAACTCCTAGTACTCCTCTGATGTCTCTGAGCCGTGAAAGGAGGTTCCAGATTACTAGCACTTTGTGTTTTTTTTTCTCTCCCCCCCTCCCCCCGTTTGCCCCTTTTGCCTCTTATCCATATTTTCCTCATCAGACTATGATATTTAAATAGTACCTTGAAGGGATATTGGATCAGCAGTCTACTGAAAACAATACATTCTGCTATGCCAGCGCAGGAGATAAGATATCACAACTTAGCCAGAGGCACCAGGTCCCATTTAGCTGATAAAGGCTGAGCACTAGAAGGATAAGAAATCTCTGGGCTAGGCCTGCATAAATTACACTGCCTGCATGCGACCTGTCAGCGTAATGGCTTGACTATCTTCTCCCCTTCCTTTCCTGTCTTTCCTTTTGCAATTGCTCAAATTCAGTCTCCTTGTCCTTGTGCATTGGCTCATCACAAAGTCCTCGACATTTCATAACTTCCCCTTTCCAACATCCGAGGGCAGGCTGCATCCTGCACCACGTTATGGCTGTGTGACCGTGTGGAAGCCAAATGTGGCGATTTGGCCCTGAGCTAGCTCAGGCTAAAGTAGAACGAACACAATGCAAAGATTTGGTATGGCTCAGGAAAACAGCCTTGAATCGAAGTGCTTATCCAGATACTCAGCAGAAAGGAAGGTGAGTCCAGTGGTTAGGACTGTAGCCGACAGGGCTGTCTAACAAACATACTAAGTGCTTTGTTTCAAAGCAGCAGGGTTCAGACAGACATTTAGTGCAAGACATGCTAGTGCAGGGTAGACTGACACCCCACCTTGTTGCCAACTGAGGCTCAGTCTGAATTTAAAAGTTAGGTGAATATAGCTATTCAGGGGAGCCCACAGCTTCCATGAGCCCCTGGGCAGGGTGTAGAGAGGGCCAGCTCTGCACCCCTGGAAAAAGCGGGGCCTCAAGTGGAAGGGGAGGTGCTGGGACAGCCATCCCTCCACACTACTGAGGGGCACTAATTGGTACTAGTCATAAGTGGAAAGCACAGAATATCACTAGCTCATTAAAAAAGACCTTGGTACCCACTCCTCACAGATACAGACCCAGGTTCAAGAAAGGGTCTAAAATGACAGAATGATGGATAGAGATGATCTAATCAAACCACAGGGTACAGGGTGATGGGTGGTATCTAAGTAGTGTCAGAGGGTGGCAACCTGACAACGTCAGTAATGAGGTGTGATTTGTTTGTACCTGTATATAAGGTGGTGTCTTGGGGGGGGGGTCAGTCTTTGTATGACTGGGGGGCAGTGGAAATTTCCCACTGATTGAGTCATTTCATTGTGGCATGTACACGTGTGTAGTGGTTCAGTAAAGTGTACTGACAACTGTTACAGTTCTTAGCTTAATAATAAACCTGGCCTGGCACCTTCAAGCCTTATCTGGTTTGTGGTCTTTGGGGGCCCTATAAGGGTCTGCTGTGGTCATTGGGCCCACATCATTGAGCACACACACAAGCAGCCTTCTGGTTACCATCATCGACGGAACCAGAGACCTGTGAGGATGTCACGGCAGTAAATCCACCTAACTACACCTACAATAGGAAACCCTCTTCCACAGCTGTAGGAAGTGGCTACATCATGCACCCTAGCTGCTGTGCTTAGTGAGCAGACGCAAGCAAAGACTTAGGAGGCCTGGGATCAAGCTCCTGTTTCTCTCTGAGCTGGGGCAAATCACTTGAAGCCAGAGCCCACAAGGTATTAGGGGCCTGATGGACATTTTCAAAACTGCTGCTCAGCTGCCTCCTAACACTGCAAGTGCCTAAGTCCCCTGGGCACCCAAGTTCCCACCAGGGGGCACTTGCAAAACCACCTAAGCTCTCACACCATCCCACAGCTAACCAGCTGCTCAGACCTCTAGATCAAGCCAAAGCCGCAGAGGCCCCAAAGCCGCAGAGGCATTCCCAAGAGGCAGGGGAATGCCTGGCTCACAGGGGGGCATGATCCTGTAGGTCCGCTCGGAGTGCGCTGAACACCTGAAACTTGGCAAACACTAACTCAGTTAGTCTATAAGGTGCCACAGGACTCCTCGCCACTTTTGGCAAACACTGCAGCAGGAGGGTTGGGCAGAGGCTACCTTTAGGTTGGGGGCAGAAGCGCAGCAGCTGGGGAACAGGGAATGTAGAGAAAACGTGGGCACAGACACAGAGACTGGGGCATGAGCTACTTACATGCTGACCTGGCTTAACTCCCTCACTCCTGCACAGGGTTTGCTGCTGAGACCCCTGAGCAGACAGAGACACTGATCTCTGGCCTGCCAGCCAGACACACTGCGTGAATCATCTAAGATTCAGCTACACCCCTTCCCCTCGGCATTGCACTGCTGGCTAGCACAGGCAGCAACTTCTTCAGTGGGTTTGTTCTCAGGATCCCTTCCCTTAAGTGCCTCGTTCTCCTCAGGCACTGGACACAGAGCCTGGGCAACTAGCTCGGGGCTGAGAATGCCGCAGGGTAGCAATTAAGCATTAGGCTGCTAAGCCTACAATGGAGACACTCACAGTTCCCTGCCTCACAGGGGGGTTGAGAAAATACACACATTGAAGCCTGTGAGGGGCTCACATACTATAGTGGGGGCCATGTGAGAACTTGTGGCAGACAGTCAAAAAGGAAGGGGAGGGGGAGGAAAATCACACCAGTTGGACTGGAAGCACCAGGCCACTTGGGACTCGGGTTGGGATGTTGGGTCCTCCCCTTGTATTTAATCTGAAAAACAAAATAGGCTTGTCAGGTCACCAGACAAAGCCAGTCAGGCAGATGGAGACGCTACTTAAACACCTGATCCAGATACCTCAGACAGCTGGCTGGCCCATGGCACAGGTGTTAGGCATGGGCTTATGTAATAGCTTTATTAATGATAACAAGGAGAAAGCCCCACCCATGGGACTCTAGAGCCTCACTCATACTCTCTGACCCAACACATATGTCATTATTTATGTGCAACAGAACAGCAACCCATTTGTTCGGTAGCCATAGCACTCACCTGAGAAGCAGGGGATGGATGTTTAAATCCCTTTGTTCATTAGGTAGGAGGGGTATGGAACCAAACAGCCAGCCAAAAACTCAAAAGGTAATAATAAAATGTTTTTTTAAGCACATCAGAAGCAGGAAGCCTGCTAAACAACCCGTGGGGCCGCTGGACGATCGAGATACAAAAAGAGCATTGAAAGACGATAAAGTCATTACAGAGAAACTAAATGAATTCTTTGCTCCAGTCTTCATGGCTAAGGATTTGAGAGAGATTCCCAAACCTTACCCGTCCTTTGTAGGTGACAAATCCTAGGAATTGTCACAGATTAAAGTGTCATTAGAGGAGGTTTTGGAAATAATTAATAAACTTAACAATAACAAGTCACCGGGACCAGATGGCATTCACCCAAGAGTTCTGAAAACTCAAATGTGAAATTGTGTAACTATTAAGTATGATTTGTAACCTATCCTTTAAATCAGCTTCTGTACCCATTGACTGTAAGATAGCTAAGATGACACCTATATTTAAAAAGGCTCTAGATGCGATCCTGGCAATTATAGACGAGTAAATCTAACGTCAGTACCAGGCAAATTAGCTGAAACAATAGTAAAGAATAAAATTGTCAGACACATAGAAGGGCGTAATTTGTTGGGCAAAAGTCAGAGTTTCTGTAAAGGGAAATCATGTCTTACTAATCTATTAGGGTATGTCTACACTACCACCCTAGTTCGAACTAGGGTGGTAATGTAGGCAACCGGAGTTGCAAATGAAGCCCGGGATTTGAATTTCCCGGGCTTCATTTGCATAAAGACGGGCGCCGCCATTTTTAAATGTCCGCTAGTGCGGACTCCGTGCCGCGCGGCTACACACGGCACGGACTAGGTAGTTTGGACTAGGCTTCCTCGTGAAACGAGGAGTAACGGTAGTTCGGACTAGGAAGCCTAGTCCGAACTACCTAGTCCATGCCGTGTGTAGCCGCGCGGCACGGAGTCCGCACTAGCGGACATTTAAAAATGGCGGCACCCGGCGAGATGCAAATGAAGCCCGGGAAAATCAAATCCCAGGCTTCATTTGCAACTCCGGTTGCCTACATTACCACCCTAGTTCGAACTAGGGTGGTAGTGCAGACATACCCTTAGAGTTCTTTGAAGGGGTCAACAAACATGTGGACAAGGGGGATCCAGTAGATATAATGTACTTAGATTTCCAGGAAGCCTTTGACAAGGTCCCTCACCAAAGTTGTGATGGGATAACAGGGAAGATCCCTTCATGGATTGAGAACTGGTTAAACGACAGGAAACAAAGGGTAGGAGTAAATTTTCAGAATGGAGAGGGGTAACTAGTGGTGTTCCCCAAGGGTCAGTCCGAGGACCAATCCTATTCAACTTCTTCATAAATGATCTGGAGAAAGGGGTAAACAGCGAGGTGGCAAAGTTTGCAGATGATACTAAACTGCTCCAGGTAGTTAAGACTAAAGCAGACTGTGAAGACCTTCAAAAAGATCTCACAAAACTAAGTGATTGGGCAACAAAACGGCAAATGAAATTTAATGTGGTTAAATGTAAAGTAATACACATTGGAAAAAATAACCCCAACTATACATACAATATGACGGGGGCTAATTTAGCTACAACTAATCAGGAAAGAGATGTTGGATTCATCATGGATTGTTCTCTGAAGACGTCCACGCAGTGTGCAGCGGCAGTCAAAAAAGCAAACAGGATGTTAGGAATTGTTAAACAAGGGATAGAGAATAAGACAGAGAATATCTTATTGCCTTTATATAAATCCATGGTACGCCCACATCTTGAATACTGCGTACAGATATGGTCTCCTCATCTCAAAAAAGATATATTGGCATTAGAAAAGGTTCAGAGAAGGGCAACTAAAATGATTAGGGGTTTGGAACGGGTCCCATATAAGGAGAGATGAAAGAGACTGGGACTTTTCAGTTTGGAAAAGAGGAGACTAAGGGGGGATATGATAGAAGTCTATAAAATCATGACAGGAATGGAGAAAGAGAATAAGGAAACGTTATTTACTTGTTCCCATAATATAAGAACTAGGAGCCACCAAATGAAATTAATGGGTAGCAGGTTTAAAACAAATAAACGGAAGTTCTTCTTTATACAGCACATAGTCAATCTGTGGAACTCCTTGCCTGAGGAGGTTGTGAAGGCTAGGACTATAACAGGATTTAAAAGAGAACTAGATAAATTCATGGAGGTTAAGTCCATTAATGACTATTAGCCAGGATGGGTAAGGAATGGTGTCCCTAGCATCTGTTTGTCAGAGGGTGGAGATGGATGGCAGGAGAGAAATCGCTTGATCAGTACCTGTGCAGTTCACTCCCTCTGGGGCACCTGGCATTGGCCACTGTTGGCAGACAGGATACTGGGCTGGATGGACCTTTGGTCTGACCCAGTATGACCATTCTTATGTTCTCAGGAGTGAGTACCCTAACCACTGACCTAAGGGTTATAGACCAGAGCAGCTCCTCTCCCCACCTTTTTGCCTGGATCGAGGTATGTGTTAAGGACACTGACCAGACTGAGCCCCACAGGTGAAATGGAGGGGCCTGTCTCCACGTGGTGTGAGGATCCCACTGGGGCTCAGAGAGTGTGTCTACCCTGCAACAAAACAGCCAAGATGGTAGCGGGAACCGGGCGTGAGCCGGGAATCAGGTGATCACCTGATTCTCAGCTCACGCCCAGTTACAGATGCTATGCTGAGCTAACCCTATTGTGGCTCCCTCAATTATCAACAAATCAACTAGTCAATGGAAAATCCATCAACTAGTTGATTAAACTAAACATCCGTAGATTTTAAATCTCTAGTCTGAAGGGTAAAACCAGCCTTGCACTTGTCACACAGGCCTATCTGAGTCTCTAGATGTAGGTGAGATTGCCACTCTCTGTGCCTCTGTTTTTTCACCTGTGAAATGGGGATAATGATATTTCTCTCCCTGAGGTGTGGGAGATGGATTCACAAATCCTAGAATGATGCTTTGGGCTCCCTGGAAGGGAAGGGCAGAATAGTAAGATAGCAACAGAAATACCAACAACAAATGAATCAGGTCTTGTCCCAGCAACAATCTCCAAGTCAAGGCTAACTGAAGGCATTTGTAGGAGATTGGGGGGAACCCAGCATTTCATTAATTTACATTGGTGCAAAATCTGAGTACTGCTAACTAATTATTCCACTTCTTTTGGCACAACCGGCTCCACTACACAAACGTTCACACTCCATTGATGGCATTGCTGTCTACACTGATGATCGGATACCACAATGCTCTCTAATGCTGCTCTGTTGCTGTTGTATTTTCTCAGTGCAGCTAGCTCAGCCGCTGAGCACCTGCAGTTGTCATGGAGCAACAGTGCTAAGGATTAGTTTTGCTGCAGAATCAAAGGACGCCCTAATTGGGAAGCGTCTGATTTGCCTCTACTACTTTCCCTGCCACACATTTTGGTACAAAGCAAGTGTCATAGCAACACAACCTGGGAAGACAGTTTGCTGACTAAAGCAGAGGTGTAGGAATAAGGAATTCTGGACTTTATCCCTGGCCCTGACTCTGATTGACTGTGTCCCCCTGAGGCAAGTAACTGCTCTGTGCCTCAATTTCCCCACCTGTTAAATGAAGAAATACTTAACTAAGGAGGATTTTGTGAGGACTAATTAATGGATGTTTACAAAGCACCGTGAGACAGTTTGATTAATAGTGCTAGTACATGCTTCAGTTCTACAACCCTTCTCTCACTGAAGTCAATGGGATTACTCAGGTTTTGCAGGCTCAAATCCATGTACTCCTCCATATTCCAAGGAGGAGTCCTGTGGTACCTTGAAGACTAATGAATTTATTTGGGCATAAGGTTCCCTGGGCTGAAGCCCACTTCATCAGATGCATGGAGTGGAAGCTTCAGTTTGGCATGGACATATACACACGAAAAGATGGGAGCGCTAACTATGCGGAAGACCAGTGCTAACAAAGCCAATTTGAGCAGGGTGGATGAGGCCCACTCCCAACAACTGATGAGAAAATGAGAATGCCAAAAGGAGGACAATTACTTTTTGTAGTGAGCTAGCCACTCCCAGTCTGATTGTGCATATGCAAACTTGAGACTGTGTCAAGTTTTTCCATATGCCAACATTTACACGGAAAGAACAATATGCACATTTTATTACCATGCACCATAAAAACATAAGAACGGCCATACTGGGTCAGACTAAAGTCCATCCTTTCTGCCGACAGTGGCCAATACCAGATGCCCCAGAGGGAGGTATCACAACAGTTTATCCTCACATGATCGCTCTCCTATCACCGACTTCCAGAGAAACAGAGGCTAGGGATACCATTCCTACCCATCCTGACTATTAGCCACTGAAGGACCTAACTTCCATGGATCTATCTAGCTCTTTTTTGAACCCTGTTAAAGTTCTAGCCTTCACCACATCCTCTGCCAAGGAGTTCCACAGGTTGACCGTGCACTGAGTGATGAAAAACTTCCTTTTGTTTGTTTTAAACCACCAATATTCTATTCACAGTGTTCATAAAATTATGGGATGCATAACGTGCATATTTAAAAAAAAAATCATCAGTGCTTGTGATGTAAAATCCATAGCTAATATTCCCAACACAGACATAGGTGTTTCAAGCTTCCAAAAAGAAATGAAGTCCAAAATTCAGGTTAGTCCACATGAACAATTCTTTTGAATGCAATGGCGCTACGCTGAGAAGGGCTATTCGTATGAGTAAGAGTTTCATGACCAGGCCCTTAGTTTTTAATTGAAAATAAGCATCCCAAAGAAGTTATAATAAATGCAGCCCAAGGAACACTGCCACTGGGATGCATTTGAAAGGAAAACAAAAATCCATTTTATATTGTTAAAACTGCCCATGATGCATGTGATATTTTCCCCCCTTGGATAAAGAACCATGGCCAGTGTAAGGAGACATTAGCAGCCTGTGGGTGAGCGAGAGTGCTGAGTGTGCATGACCATAGTGAGGGAGGGTGGAGGGAGTTGAAGTCCTATTTATACATCTCTGTTAGATCACACTCACAGAGGATGGGGAAATGGCAGCTTCTGGTGAGTTCTGACTCACAGGACACAGTCACAGACAGATTTTGGAGCTGCAAAAGATCTTCATTTGTCTCTCACAATCTGCTCAGATTGGAAAGGCAGACCCGATGGGAGCTGGCAGCTTCAAAGAAGTCTGCTACATATCTTGATATTGGCCCTTTGCTGTTGTTTAAACTCCAACTCAAAATCTCCCCCACTCCACAAGTAAATAAATAAAAAAGCCCAGATAAGACTGGCATAGACAGCTACAGTCATTACAGCTATATTCTGAAGGTTGTTTCTTAAAGCACCAGTCTAGGCAAAGCTGATTGAGTCAGAGATGCTATGTAGCTTGGAAGTCTTTAAACAAAACTATTGCCAGGTTACACTAGGAAGTCAGCAACCATGAGAGACTGTGATTTCACTCCAGTTTGGGTTTGTTATCCTAGAAACACTCACATTTTATATGAAGCTTCTATTTAGAAATACAAGTTGAATCTTTCTAATCCAGTACCCTCGGGTCAGGCTGCACCTGTGGTCCAGCATGTTTTTAGTTAGCTGGATGTCCACTTATGTGTGTGGCCAAGTTTCCTGTTGTCCCATAAAGTTTGTTTACAGGCTCTCAGTGTTCTGTGCTGTAATTTAGCTCTAATTTACCCCTAAATATCTTCTAAGAGCCCCATAAGCAGTGGAAGTGTTGGTGATATATAAACTATATTGACCTCCTATAGTCCGGCAAATTCTCTGGGTTGGTACCAGCTGGGTCCTGAGGGTATCAGATTATAGAGTTTTAACCTGTAGTTATAAATTAATATTGATTATGTCATACATTAATAATGATTACTAGAGTTAGCAGTACATTACAGATATGAATAATATAGGCTATATATGGGGCTTAATACATCAGCAAGTGTGTTGCAAGCAATCTGTCGAACTTTAGTACTGATTAATACTATTTTATAACATCCATTAATCACATCTTAATCTTTTGCAAACTATCTGTAAATGTATCCTTATAAGAAAGCCCAAATTCATTCAGTGATCTGAAATGGGAGATTATATTGCATAAAAGTACCCATAACAGACATACCCATGGATGCTATATCGTTGATATGCCCATTTACTTCAAGTTACAAAACAGGAAACTGAGTACAGAGGGGAGATTCTGCAACAGTCAGTACACATGGAGGTGTGAGGTTCAGGGTGGGAAGTCATTCTCTCTAGATTTCAGTGTCTTTTACAACAGCATTGCCATTTCATTTAGGAAATTCTGAGAATTGTGCCAAAAACACAAACCAAACCAGTCTCCATGAAAAAAGTCTGATGAGCATCCAGCAGGCTATTGTGAATAACCAAACTTAGTATAGAGCCATAACCACCCACAATGGCAATTAGTTATAAGTGCTTAGTGTAACCCGGATTATCAGATATGCCAGACTACAGGAAGGGGGGGCTATGAGCGGTCTGGGGTGCAGTGGGGGGGATGCGCCCCTCGGCGCTGCGGGACCAACTCGGCAGCACCCCAGCTGCTCTGCCCCAGGCTTCCTGGAGTCAGCCGCTGGTCAGTTTCAGCAGCGGCTGACTTGGGGATGCCTGAGGCAGAGCAGCTGGGGTGCTGCCAGGTTGGTCCCGCAGCGCTGAGGGGCAACGCTATGGGACCAACCCGGCAGCACTCCAGCTGCTCTGCCCCCGGCTTCTCCGAGTCAGCCGCTGGTCAGTTTCAGCAGCGGCCGAATCGGGGAAGCCGGGGGCAGAGCAGCTCCAATTGTCCGGCTGCCCGGAGCACTTCCGGGTTCCAGATGGTGCTGGACCATCAGGAGTGCCGGACCATTGGATGCCGGACCACTGAAGTTTTACTGTAATTGGGCTCAATGTTTAGGTACATGAGTGAAATTCTTTGGCCTGTGTTATGCAGCAACTCAGACTAGCTGATCTAGTCCTTTGGCCTCACAATTATTATCTCATTGTGCTATGCAAACAGTTATTTCCACTTCAGATTACCCTAGGGACTAGGTCTGATGCCCATGTATCAGATAAGCAAACTCTGCTCCACATCGCTAAACTGAGTCACTGAAAGTCATGGACAAGTCAGTCTCCAGCTCCTCCTCTAACAGTGACGCTATATCCTACCTGAGCTATGGGAAGGTTGCTCAGGGACAGTGTCCACTGACCCTCTGATAGCTACTGTGGTTCTACTCAGGAAAGTGACTGTACTGCTTGAGTCCTGCCTACTCTTGGAGCAGCCGGACAGCCAACACTATTTTCCCCAGGGATGGAGTGCATTGGGGGAAGGGTCCCCTGGCTTGTTTATCACCCTCAGTATCTTCTGTATCAAGTACACCCAATTTATGGGGGGCATGGACTAGCAGTCATGTCTAGAAATGTACAGTTAGGAATTCAGTTGATTCCCTCCACTGAGAACTTCACAGGCACCTGCTTGTGTCCAAGATCTCAATATAAAATCATCGTGTGTCCTAGAATGTATAAACATCAGTGCAACATTCACAACATATGACTACAAGATCCTAGAATCCCATTTTCTATGCAAAGAATCAGTACTATACCAGTACAAGTACTATAAACACTAGCACATGCTAAATACTAGCACATGCTAAGTCATAACATACGATAGGGATTAAACATTCATTGCTACACAACAAGTTAAAATACAAAGCGGTAAATGGGGCAGTCTCATAACACACTGGTCCTCTACAGTCAACATAGGTCCTAACACCGACCAATCATTTCATTGACATGTGTAACAATATTCTACCTTGACCACAGAATGTATAGAATTCTAAAAATGTCTGGAGGATTTAATTCCTTTCTAAATCTTTATTATTTATGTAATAGACAATGTATAAAACTGATAGTCCACTCTCACAGCATGTTTCCATTGAAGATCAAGCATAGGCATGAAGTTAATTTTGAGCAGTGTAAATTGGGAACAATGAGATAAAGTGATAAAGGATTCTTTGGCACTGGGAATCATGTTACAAGAGTGTTCTACAAAAGGAGAGGTCTGTATATATGGTTAAACAAAGTTCAATGAGACCATTTTCAATCCTATAGACTATGCTGATTTCTCTACTTTTCCCATGGGAATGTCAGTAATATTTAGAATTGGCAATGACAAAATGTTTAGATTAATTTTGTTTATTTATATAGTAAACTATTCTTGTTAATATTATAGTAATACTGTATTTATTATTATATTATTATAGTATTTTAATATACATATTATTATAATATTCAACTTGACCCCAAATCAATCAAAATATTTCACTGTTCCTCAATTGAAATATTTTGGAATTTTTCTTCCAGGGGAGATTTTGGAATGTTGTTTTTTCCATTCTAATTTGGAACCAAGTTGTATGTGTCAGAATTTCCTACAAAAACATCATTTCCAGTTTTAAACCAGAACTCGGTACTGAGTATTGAGTCAGTGAACAGTAGTTTGCCAGTAGGTGGCACACAAGAACATGCAGCATTATTCATAGGCCTTAAAGGACCAATAAAAATTGGGCTTCAGAGAGAGGATTATTTGCAGTGCACTTTTTATCAGCTTTTAACAGAATGGAGTGAATCCTTTAACTGTTCATTTCCAGATTTCCTAGCATTATCAGGCAGAACCTCAGCTGAGAAACTTTGGCACTGCTGCATAGACTTCAGGGGAGCTATGTTCTCTGTTCAGGGGAACCATGTTATCTATGCTCGCTGAGTATCTGGCCCTTGAAATTATACTCCTTTGAAACACACCAGGAAGATGAACTCTTTCTTAACTAATTTTTCAGTTTGTGGATATAACAAATTTCCCCCCAAGTGTGCAGTTTAGAGAAGGGTTTTTTAAAAAGTGGACTGAACGGACAGGTACCAACAGATTGAAATCTCTTTACTGACAGAATAGATATGGCAGCCATGTAAGCTTATTCACATAGTCCAATTGACAGACCTCCATCATAATCTGGAGGGATTTATATTATTTACCGGTATTCTGTGTGTCACTGCCCTTCCCACAGCATAACACTCCTATCATACTTCAATCATAGCTAACACTGCATACATGTTCATGAGCTGGAAATTACAGCCTCTCTCCAACTTACGAATCGGTTACGGACCAAGCAATTGGTCGTAACTCGGTTTGTTTGTAAATCAGACCCCATTGAGTTACACACGACTGCACTGTTCGGAAGCGCGAATCGCGTTCGTAACTCGGGGTCCGCCATTTATGACAGTTTCAGTCGTAACTGCAAACGGTCGTAAGTCGACCGTTCACAACTCAGGGACCGGCTGTATACTCCCCAACGTGAAAGTACACAGAGACTATACCTGTCTCTTTGAAAAATCACCTCAGCAGCATTTCTAGCTGATCAGCAGCTTGTGTTAATCCAGGGGTGAAAACTTGGCCCTATTGACATTAACGGGAGAGTCTTCAGCAGAGCCAACATTTCACCCTGAGAGTCCAAGTTCCAAAATTAACAACCACTCCCAAGGCCAAAAGGTAGTTCAGACAGCATGCAATTCAGTCATGGTTGTGTTTGATGAGATGGCTTCCAGTCAGGCTACAGATTTTTGATTTGGACACCTGTTTGCTGTGGAAACAAGAACCTCAATTCATTTTAGCATCAGAAGGTAACAGCTTTCAGCCGCTCCTGATTTAAAGCAGCCACCGAGAGATTCAGAAATTCCAGATCACGCTACTAAATCCCTGAGCTAGCCAGCCCCCTAAACAACAGATGTTTTAAATGAATGGCTTGACTTTCTTCCCCTCCTGCTCTCTACCAGTGGCATGCATTCCCACTGCATTCATCAGTCTTTTACATCAACGCTTGCAGGGGAGTGTTCTCAGGACAACACCGTTTTCAGCACCTAAACTTGCATGCATAATTTTTTGGGCAAGCCCCTTTTGCACATCCCCAGACTAAGATTTGCACACAGTTGGACATGATTTGCTCACTCAAATGTCAACTATGTACATCAACCCACATTCTATAGGCCCCAAAATGAACACCTCCAAAGCACATGTGCATAAATGTGAGTGCGCCAATTTGCAAGCCAGTTTTGAAGATCTGGCTATCGACCAGTCATTCTGCCTGTATGGCCAATCTCTTCCATGCACTCATTCTAACAGTTTCCTATTTGCAGCATGACATCAGCCTGTAAATAACAAACCAATGAATGAAAACATTGAACAAAGCTTTTGCAGAATGCAAGGCAAAACTCCAGAGCTCAGAAATGTTCTCTCAACAATCATACATATTTCTCCAATTAACATATAAAGTGCTACAAAAACTGCATGAGGATTGGTTGGAACCAGCATGCTCTGACCCATCCATGTAAAATACTGCTCATACCCTGTGTCTCTTCATGGCTGCTCAGTTTATTAATCACAATACCCTGCCTTTTGGACAACCTGTTTATCTTTCTGTCTTTTTTTCTTCTTCTTCTTTCTATTAATAATTATTAGTTGGGCTAAACCTCCATGGAACTAAGTGACAAGAACATTCTTTTGGTTCTGTTTTAAATAATGTGCTTAGAAAAGATAGTGAACATCACAGGAATGTATCTTGGGGTATACAGAGCACAAAGGTATTAAGTGCATTTTCAAGCATGGGATATAGTTTACTGTACCCTGGTCTACACTAGGGAGTTATTTTGAAAGAACCTCCCTTAGGTTGAATTAATAAGCAAAGAGTTCACATTACCATCTGTTATTTCAAAATAAAGGTCCGCTTATTTTTTAAATCTGTACTCCTGCTTTTCTCAGAGAATAATGCTTATTTCAAAAGAGTTATTTCAAAATAGCATGAGTGTGGACGCTCCGGGGCTGCTATTTCAAAATACTACTTCCCTGAATAATTCAAACTAATTGCTCCCCAGTGCTTCCTGTGGCTCTAAGTCGAGGTAGTGTATCCATATTAACGGAGCCTGCCTCAGACTAATTTCGAGGCTTCCCCATAGTGGGGACACGCTATTTAGATTTTGTGAAATCGGGAATTATTAAGTGAAATTTTGTTATTTCAAAATAGTTTCCTAGTGTCGACATGGCCTGTGTCTCAACCACTTTATCCTTATTGTCTTTCTCCAAGTGAGCTACAGAAAAATAAACTAAGGGAAGGGATTTCATCCTACACTTGAAAAAGTTTCAGGAATGAGAGAGAAACTTTTTAGCAAACCTGCCTTCACAGAATGACACAATAAAGTGAAGAAGCACACACACAAAGGGGAAGCATTAGATCTTAGTCCTTTCCCTGCCATACCCCTGGGAACATAAAATGTGCTGACTTGTGCCTGTGAATGTTTCAGAATTTGACAAGCAGCAGTAAGCTGCTACCAGTTGTTTTAGAAGGGGAATTCAATAAATGGTTTTCTGACATTTGGTTTGCTGTGCAGTGCTTGAAAGGCCAGTTGGCACTGCTGAAGCTCTAACGAGACCTTTAATGACACTCCTACAACCATGCACACATTAATTACCACTATTATTAGTGATAATAGTACTTGGATAGAAAGTGCTGTAGGCATGCCAACTCAAACCTCTGTGCAAGCTGGAGGTGGGCACAAAACCAAAGCCTTGAAATGAAAAACACCAAACTTGGGGCATTCTGAATCTGACCTTTGATCCCGCTCTGAATTCTGTGGCTAGTCTGTGATGGTCCAAAGCTAATCCTTGAATCCAACCACCACCAAGGTACAAGGATTTGAAATCCACAGCTGGATCCAAATGCTATTACTTCCTTCCATCACTGGTAAAAGTAGTAATTAAATGATCTTGTGCACAAAATGACCTCCTTTCTCCTACTTAAAAATCCTTCTTTGGAGAATTCTTACATACAGCCCCTTTCTGAAGGAGGACTTCTGCTAGGATGCTACACTGTCTCACACTTGTACCTGCTCAGGATATTCCATCACTGCTTGCTGGACCGTGCTCTAATTGAAACAGCAAGAGAGTCAATCGATAGATTTGTACAGAAACAGCTGCATGGCTTGCGCACTCAATAAACAATAACAACTAGAGAGACAGTTTGGTTTCTGAGCCAGGCACTAATCTTGACTCAGACTCACTGTGTGACTATGGCAAAGTCTCTTTGCCTCTCTTTCCCCATCCATTACATTGGGATGATACAGAGATGCCCGGATTGCTCAATATCACTCATTCAGGTGCAGAGATAGGGCAACGGTTGGATACAAATCTAAATGCCGACAAAGTTTGGGTTCTGCCATGGAGTTAAGGACCAGCCATGAAATTCTGTTCTGGATATAACACAAATAAACAATAGTATGAATTGCTTCAAAGTTTGGAGAGGCCTGGTTCGGGTTCAGATCCTTCTCTTGCTCATTTGTACTCCCCCACCCCCTCCATCTGTGTGAAACATCTTTCCTGGCTTAGAGGAAATTCTGCCATCACTGCTGGACCCAAGGATGTGGCACCAAATGCCTCTGCCCTCCCCCTCACTGGCGAACAGGCAGGGATTTGAATGGAAAGCACAAGGTGACGCTTTCTGAAGACAGCTCTAAAGCCCAACTCTCTGCTCGTCAGAGTAGGAAAGCCAGTTGCAATATGGTCCTGCTTTGGGTTGGGATTGGTCCTGCTTTGGGCAGGGGGCTGGACTTAGTGACCTCCTGAGGGCTCTTCCAGCTCTATGATTCACTCCAAAGGCCTGATCCCACTCACCTCAGTCACACAAGCAGCCCTGTAGGAACCAAAGCAACTGACTGGAGAAAGGTGAGCCAGTGTAGCGCATTTGTGCTGAGTGCAAGTTTTGGATCCCATCCTGGTTTAGGGGAAGCCCTTGAGTTCTGGTTTAAAAGAAAGAGCAAGCTCCGCGCCTGAGGTTATTATGCCCTCCTTGCAAGGATGCGGCGAACCAAGGCAGCAAAACAAAAGGAAAATATTCATTCCAGATTGAAACATGCTGCTACAAATGGCTCACTCCATAGATATCCAAGCAGGTCATTAGCTTATCTCAACAGCTTGTGTGACCTACCTGGAGCCCCTGCCAACAAACATTAGAAAGTTTCAACCTGCCATTGATAAGGGCCTACGCTACACTCTTAGTTCTAGTCTGCCAATCCTGTGGCTCCTCCCTCAACGTCAGGAGGTACGTCTTTTGTGGTGGTGAGCTCCGCCCACCATGCCAGGATTTCAATAGGCAGGATTCTTTCGGGACAAACTGGCGGAACTCATTTCACCAATCCTAGCCCTTCCAGAAATTGCTATACCCATGATCCCTTGCTCTTCCAAATTTACTTCGGACAGGTTTACGCTAAAGAAGGTCACATCAAGATACGCAACTTCAGCTATGTTAATTATGTAGCTGGAGTCGATGTACCTTGTTTCAAGTTTCTCCACCATCTCCACAGCGGGAGGCCGATGGAAGCAAACACTCCCATAGGCTTCCCTTACTCCAGGGATGAGGAACCTAAGGTCCACAGGTTGGGTGTGCCCCCTGGTTTGCCTGAATCCGGCCCCCAAAGCTTAGAACTCTCTCCCCAGTATTGAGGAGTCCACACTGGTGCACCCGCCCTGTCCCTCCATGCCAACCCTCCGCAGGGCTGGAACACACAAAATTGACTAGCCTGGGCCCCCTGAGGCTCTGGTGCATGGGGGGGATTTTGGGAGTGTCTCTCTTCTCAGTCGGGGCCATGTCAGTAAAGGGTTTTGTTGTGGTTTTTTGGGGTTTTTTTTTCTCTTGTGTGTGGCCCCCACTAATTTTTCTGTGGGTCAGCACCCCCCCCCCCCCCCGACCCAAGAAAGGTTTCCCACCCCTGCTTTATAAGACCCACGAAATTGATCACAACAGCAATTTTCCATCTAGTGTAGACATGGCTTGATACATTTCTCATACCATGTGACCCTTCCCCTTGAAGTGGCTTTTCCTGAAGTTCCTCCTTTTGGAAGGTAGTCAGGGTCAGTTTTCAGAAGCGGATTGTCTGAATACGTGACCATAGGAATTCAAAGCCTGGCAATTGTGATAGCTCTTTGCCTTTTATAGTCGATAGGTTAATCTTTGGTTGATGTTTAATAGAGGTTTGTAGCTGCCGTACATGGCCACCTGCCTTGTACTGTTATGACCTTTCTGTTTCATTTGTGAATTTATTTAATATTTTTGAGATTTTGATTCCTGCACCAAGGTTGGAACCAGGAGTTCTGCCAGGGCCGGATTATGACATTCTGAGGCCCTAAACTATTCAAGTGTAAGTGGCCTCATACCATAAAAAAAATGAAATTATTAGTTTCTCAGAAAGGATATTGAATAACTAATCACGACAGCTTTATGTTCTCATAGGAGAACAAGAGGATATATGATCTGTTTTACACTATGAATGAGGAAAATTATCCTTTTTTTCTTATGAATAAATGAAACACTGTTGGTGGGTTTTGTGTTTTTTTAGGGAAATAAAAAGCTTATCCGGACTCTATATAAAATATAATCACAAGTGTTTATTCCAATTTAATTTTCACTATAAAATTTTCACTATAAATTGTCTTTTGCCATCCTAGAAAAGTACAGAGGGGCTGTGTCTACACTGGCACCTTTTTCCGGAAATGCTTAAAACGGAACAGTTTTAGCCCTTTTTCCGGAAAAGCGTCCATGGCCAATGTAGACGCGCTTTTCCAGAAAAAAGCCTCGATCATCATTTTTGCGATCGGGGCTTTTTTCCAGAAAAGACTACTGTGCTATCTACACTGGCCCTTTTCCAGAACAGTTTTCCGGAAAAAGGACTTTTGCCTGAGCGGGAGCAGCATAGTTTTTCCGGAAAAGCAGCTGATTTCTTACAGTAAATCGTCACGGCTTTTCCGGAAATTCAAGGGGCCAGTGTAGACAGCTCGCAGCTTATTCCGGAAAAGCGGCTGCTTTTCCGGAATAAGTGGCCCAGTGTAGACACAGCCTGAAGGTTTCCAAAACTGACGGGGGGAAGGCAGCACAAATTTATTCTCCTCAGGATTCACTCGACCCAAGTCCAAAAAACAATCACCTGAAAACTCAATCATGTGACATATGGATAGCCCATGAAGCAGAAAGCTCAGTACACAATGGTACGGATGTACAGCTCAAAGAAAGACAGAACACACCAACATTTTTTAAAAATGAAGAAACTTAGGTGAAATACATGACTGAGGTTGCCAGACCATAAACAAAAGATGGCAGCCTTCAGCTATTACCACTCAGGGGGACGCTATACATGATGTCACTTCAAGTACCAGTCCCATAGGAGTATGAGCTTGGCAGGATTGCTTCACGACACTGCCATCTCCGACCTCATATTGTCCCATGATTTTATTGGCAGCGAGATTATTTATGTATTTAAATAAGTTATAAAAGCATGCTCAGAATTTTACCAGTAGCAGCTGGCCAATAAAAGTCTGTTTTAGGACATAGATAGCCAACTTGCTCAGAGAAATCCTAATTTTACAAGTGCAGTTATCATTTTCTCTCAGTACTGGCCTCCCACCTCTCGATAATGAACAATTAGTGAAGGGTCTGGGTATTTATGTAGCCAGATGTGTATATTTTTGTCACATTTGAATGAAAATATCTGTAGAGAGGATCTTCTTTTTTCCCCCCCATCACCTTTATTTATCAACTGATTTTGATAAAATGTGAAATGGAGTCAGGTTTTTTTTTCCTTTTTCATAAGCCCCTCATATTGTGGAACGAGGTGTACAGGTAGTTCGGAATAGGAAGCCTAATCCGAACTACCTAGTCTGTGCCGCGTGTAGCTGCGGGCACGGAGTCCGAACTAGCCGGCATTTAAAAATGGCGGCGCCTGGCAACATGCAAATGAAGCCCGGGAAATTCAAATCCCGGGCTTCATTTGCAACTCCGGTTGCCTACATTAACCACCCTAGTTCGAACGAGGGTGGTAGTGTAGACATACCCCAACATAGTGGCAGAGCCAGGGACATGGTCTTTCTGCCCCAGACCCATCTCACTCTGTTCAGTCTCCTTCTGTTTCACAACAAACATTAGGTTGTTGGTATTGAGTTGGCTACCATACCAAGTCTTGGCGATGAGTGGGAAGACAACAATTTCCATACATTTAGGAACTAGCTTGACTGACCTACATAAGAAGGAAAACATCCGTCACTTGGAGAAGGTAAAGTTTTGACTGAACGATGGATAAATAGCTCCATACTCTGATCTACAGAACTGACTAATGTCTAGGTGCGCCAGCCAGATCATGCCAACACAGTACTCATGACAGAGGGGCGCATACCAACAGCCAGGGTCTGGATACCCTTAGCGCTAACATACACAATATTAAACTTAAAAAACAACAGATAGTCCAGTAGCACTTTAAAGACTAACAAAACAAATAGATGGTATCATGAGCTTTCGTGGGCAGCACGTCACATGGGAAGGCTACTGGTGCCTTCATGCCATCTAGTGGTTTCCCCACGATGATAGCAGTTAGAGACTCCGAGTTATGTTTTTCTACAAGTATTGAACACTTCAATGCTGAAGCAATTTCTGCAGACATAGGATCTCCCCTAGAGACTTTCTGCCTGAAAGATCCCAGAGCATATTACAAACTTATGCCAGGAGTTGTTTCACCCAGTGCAGCGGTGCATCCATCCTGGCATTGCTTCCCAACCACCTGTTGCTTCTGCAGCCTCAGATGTAAGAGGACTCATGCTGCAAGCACATGAAAATGCATGTGCACCCCCCCCCCCCCCCCACCCCCCCCAACAGGCAGAATCTAAGCTGGGAGCTTAGTGCATGAGCTAAAAGTCAGCCAGCTCTCAGGTAAGGCTGTAGAGCAGACTCATTCTCTCTGTAAGTGGCCTTGGTGCCACTAGGTGGAAGGAAGGAGGGCATGGGTGCTTAGGGTGCTAGTGTAGGACACTGGAGAGCTAGCTTCAGTCCCTTGTTCTGCTGTAGACTTCTGCCACAAGCTTGGGTGTCTCAGTCCCTCAGGCCTTGATTCACAAAGGGGGCTTTGATGTTGCAGCTCCCAGGTGTCCTGCTACCTAGTGACATTCTGAGGTAGGCACCTTGTGCATTGTGTGAAGAGAGAGACATGCCAAAGAGTATGTTTTTGCGATGAGTAGCCCCATAGTGCAGACCACCCCATATCAGCAGAAAGGGGCTTTTCTGTCAGCGAAAGAATGCCATCTTCCCCAAATTTAGCTTTACTGGCAGAAGCCCTCTTCTGTTGATGTGGCTGCTTCTGCACCAGGGGTGGATGTTGCATAGCTAAAGCCGTCAGGGGTGTGAGTTTTCCATGCCACTGACTGATACATTAGGCTGATATAACTTCTCAGTGCAGACTGGACTCAGAAAAGGATTCTCAGAAGCTGGTATGATCAGTGGGAAGCAGTCTAAGCTAGCTAGAAGTAAAATACACAGGAGAGGAGTAATGTTTTAGAGTGAGAGCCACAAAGGTACTAAAGAGCATAACTCACATAGGTCTGGGCCTTCAGGTCTGGCACTAGGTACCTCTCCCAGGCCTCCCAGGAGAAGTAGCCTGTTACTATGTGGAGCATCAGGAGTCAGGTGGCTTTGAGCATGCCTATCACTGAAATTGGTCTCTGTACCAGATGACTGGAAGGTAGTCAATACAACACTGATTTTTTTTAAAAGGCCCTAAAGGAGATCCTGGTGATTACAGAGTAGGACTGATTGGACGGGGGTAGGCAGGGATGGGCTCCAGGGATGGGGCAGAAGGAGCAGGGCTGGGGTTTCTTTCCCAGCTGGGCCTTCACCCGCCACCCATGAACAACACTTCCCTACAGGGTGCTGTAAGGACAAATAGATTACTGGTTGTGGGCCTTTACATAACATGGTAAAATATCCCAAACAGAGAGACATGGGGCTATTACTGTATAATTTACAGTAAATTTGCAATAAACCCAAAGACTGACCAATTTGCAGTAAACCCAAAGACTGACCAATTATATCACTCTGATCACTCTGGTATGCAAGCAGTTACAGCCCCTCATGTAGGATATGCAATGGATTTAAGGAGAAAGATACACTGCCTTTAGCTCTGAATGTAACCTCTCTGTCCCAAGGACTTTGTCAATTACTTTAATTTAGTTAATTTAGTTTAATTTCAGTGTCTTTGGAGCTCAGTTTCTGCATGGCTCTTTCCGTTGCCAGTGTTCGGAGACCATAGCAACTTCAAATTAAATATCAATCACAGCTTTAAGGTCAAGTAGCTTGATTCCATTAACAGGCAGCTAGATTCAACTTCCATATAATGAACAGTCTATAACCTCCTAATGATCCTGAGAGAAAAACGGGGCAGTTCAGTTAGCTCCGGCATTCAATGATTGGCACCCTGCTGACACAGGGGATTGCAGAATTGATTCAAAAAGTCCATTCATCTGCCAAGAAATCTCATCTGAAATGATTCCGACCTGTGACAAATCTGTCTGAGTATCAATTGAAAGACAAAACAAGAGAAATGGATTTCAGCTGGGCCCTTCAGTCTCAGCTTTCCAGTCTTACTCCCTGCAATACTATTATATATCTGTACTTCATTTTGTAATGGAGGTTAGAGATTTTTTTCTTTCTACTATGGTTGGCTGCTGCACAGAAAAAAGAAATAAGTCAATGTGTAAGAGGCTGTATGGTCTAGTAGCTAGATCACTGGACTGAGAGTCAGGCGACCTGAATTCTACTCCTGGCTTATGATTATTTGTATTACTGCAGTGTATCATTTGTATTACCATAGTTGCACCATTACCTAGTCCTGGACTAGAACATCATTGTACTAGATGCTGTACAAAGACAGATAAAAAAAAGACTAGCCAGCTATGTGATGCAGCACCTTTGTTTCCTCCTCCACATCCTTTGTCTCCAGAGCCTTGCAAATCCACAGATATCCACTATATATCCTTGGGTTGATACGGATAGCCACAACCATGGAAACAGATACCAATTTTGTATTCAGAATCCTGCAAATGTACAGATATCTGCTTTATATCTAGGAGTATCCACACCCGTAGAGGATATCTGCAGATCATTTTTGCAAATGCGGATGCAGATACCCATTCTGTATCCATGCAGAGCTCTATTTATCTCCCTTGTCTATTTAGAATTTATGACCTTATGAGCAAGGACTGTCTCTTACTATGTGTTTGCACAGCATCTATCCAACACTGCTTTGATCTTGACGGTGGCTAGTATTCCAGAAATAAGCAGTGAAATGATATGAATAATAAACAGCATGAGTGTGATATTACTATTAACATTTATCACTGGATCTGAGTCAATTTCAAAATTAAAACTTTTGCAGCAAAAGCGGGAAGCCTATATTTTTTTAAAAGAAAGTCCCATTTTCCAGCCCGCTCTGTTTCTTGCAACACACTGTCATGCCAGCTGCAAATGTCCATTTTTTCTACTTCCCCCGCTCATCTCTAGCTTTTCGCCCATGCTGCCCTTCACACTCAGAAAAGATCTGGCTGCTCCCCTAGATTTGCTGAGTGTTCAGTGGCAGGTTCAGAGTGACATGCCTCACGTCTGAGCATCTGCAGTCTCAGGTGGGAAAAAACATGTATTTTCTGTTGAATTCTTCCCTGGCTAAGGGATGTTCAAACGGCACCTTCCTACGCCACCAAAGGCCACTGCACCTCATGGTTTTGGGGGGAATTCTCAGTAAGAGAATTGGGCTGATGCCAAGGGAAAGTCTTTCAAGATAAGCCTTTCTTCTGCTCTACTTTGCGCTAATTAGGCTTCAATTGGAGTACTGTGTCCAGTTCTGGGCACCACGTTTCAAGAAAGCTGTGGAGAAATTGGAGAGGGTCCAGATAAGATCAACAAAATGAGTTAAAAGTCTAGAAAGCATAACCTATGAGGGAAGAGTGAAAGAATTGGGCTTGTTGAGTTTGGAAGAGAGAAGACTGAGAGGAGACGTGATAGCAACTTTTAAGTATCTAAAAGGATGTTACAAAGAGGAGGGGAGGAAACTGTTCTCCTTGGCCTCTGAGGATAGAACAAGAAGCAATGGGCTTAAACTGCAGCAAGGGAGATTCAGGTTGGACAGCAGGAAAACTTCCTAACTGTCAGGGTGGTTAAACACTGGAATAAATTGCCTAGGGAGGTTGTGGAATCTCCATCACTGGAGATATCAAAGAGCAGGTTAGACAGACATTATCAGGTATGATCTAGACCAGGGGTGACCAACCCACGGCTCTCGAGCTGCATGTGGCCCTTTGATTAAGGAAAAGCGGCTCCTGCTGCTTCTGAGCCGAGCGCCCAGACTGCTCACGGACGGCCGCTCTGCGCATGGCCTGGAGGGAGAAGTGCGTGGCAGCAGCGGCGGCTCTGGGACCCAGGCATTAGGTTAGAGTGGAGGGGAGGTGCTTGGCTCTGTGGGAGGGGACGGGATTGGGTTAGAGCAGAGGGTTGCCTGGCTGTCGGGGAGAGGAGAGAAGGGGGATTGGGTTAGAGCGGGGGGGTGGGGAGGCCTGGTTCTGGAGAGGAGGAGGGCATTGGGTTAGAGCTTGGAGTCTGGAAATGCCTGGCTCTGGGGGAGGGGGGAGGCATTGGATTAGAGAGGGGGGCTGGGAATGCCTGGTTCTGAGGGAGAGGAAGAGGATTAGGTTAGAGCGGGAGGCTGGAGGTACCTGGCTCTGGGGGAGAGGAGTGGGGCACTGGGTTAGAGTGGGGGGAGGCTGAAGTACCTTAAACTCAAAGTCTTCATGGATGCAGAATAAGGCAGCCAACACAGATGTCATATTTAAATTCCAGCTAAAAAATAGTATCAGCTTATACCTGGTTTACATGCATCTGACAAAGTGGGTCTTTGCCCATGAAAGCTTAAGCTCCAATAAATCTGTGAGTCTATAAGGTGCCACAGGACTCCTCGTCACTTTTGCTGGTTTACACTGTGATTCTTTAAAGAAACTTCAAAGGCTACTGTTTGCCAGGCTGAAGCAATTATTCTGAGATATGAGTCGCTCCCTTATTGTTTTTGAACCTGTCATATTTGCAGTCTGGGACAGACCTGGATTTTTAGAACTATAAAAAAGCCATAATCTTCATAAGTAAAAAAAAAATGAGGAAACCATACCAGAGATCAACAAGCTGGAGTGAAACAGGCACTTCAAATTGTGCTAATTTACTTCTCAGTTCAGTTTAATTTTAAATAACTAACAGGACATAATAGGGCAGTAGTGTTAAATTTAAAATACATGGTGGGGATGCTTTTTTTTTTTCCTTTTTTTTTTTTTTTTTTTTTTTAAGTGAGAAAATATTACTGTATTTTTAAAGAGTTGGGTTTTTTTAAATTTGATGTTTGTTCCTTGTCAAGTTCTCTGAAGATCTATGGACTGGCTGTGAATTTTTTAAGTGACTAAAGACTTTATTATTGGTTTTTGTCCGAAACATCCTGTAATGTTATTTTTATCACTACTTTTTGTGTACTTTATCTATCTATCTTTCAATATATAGATATATAAAAATAAATACATAATACGAGGCTCTTTGCACTCTATCCCCCACTATTTTGGCTCTTCATCTCTAACTGGTTGGACACCCCTGATCTAGACAGTGCTTGGTCCTGCCATGAGGGCAGTAGACTGGACTTGATGAGCTCTTGAGGTCTCTTCCAGTTCTAGTGATAGAAATGTAGCTGTGTGATAGACATCTACCTTTCCCCACCTCTAATATCATTAACTCACAGACATTTACCTTCCTTCCCCCCGCATCCCCCTTCTGTTCTGAAATGTGATATGTCCTTTTCATATGTGTTCATTTTTTTTAATTGTATCCTTTGGTATATATGGCTGTGACTATTTTCTTCCACTATTTGATCTGAGGAAGTGGGTCTGGCCCACGAAAGCTCATCATCTAACAAACCATCTTGTTAGTCTTTAAAGTGCTACATCGTCCTGTATTTTGTTTCTTCCAGTTCTAGTATGCTATGATGATATGATTCCTGCTGGCTGATGCTTATCACCACTGAGTCGATGATGGAGGAGGGATTGTAGAGCAGTGTTGGGCAACCTGCTGCCCATAGGGGTTTGATGTGTGGTCTGCCACGCATTTTGTTTACTCTTGCCCAGCTGCGGGGTTGCCAGATTCCGCTGGTTTTCGTGCGTGTCGTTTTTTCCTCGCGGTATGACTAGAATGACACAGACATAAAACAACAGCACATGAACTGAGGTGCGTGCTGATTGCCCACAACACTGACTGTGAGAGCCATGTGCTCCCTTCGCATCCAATCAAAGCGTTGCTGCAGTTCACTCTCCCATCCTAGGTGTAACTGACATGTGCAGATTAAGTGTGATTAAACCCTAAAGGGGTTAACTCTGCTTGCCTTGTTTACAACCCCAACTGTCCCCAAGTCCTGGGGCAACTTGCAACTCTGCAGCCAGAGAGACATGGTCTTCAGAGATGTTGCAGCTACATGATCCCAGCCACACTGTTCAGAGATGGGAATTCTGGTATAGCCCTTTAAAAGCTGAGCATTTTGCCACCCTAAAGGCATGGTTGAACTTTAGTTAACCAGCATGAGGGGAATGGGTTTTGACTCCCTATTATACAGAAGGTAGAAAGAGCTAGTGCCACATGTTGATGGAGGAATGGAACTGCTCTTATGTGCATAACACCAGAGAGGAGCATCAAAGTGGAAACAGTGGCTTTAACTTGATGACTTCAAACTGAAAAGTGCATCAATACAGCACGGGACATAGCTTTATATCAGATCAGCACAGCATCAGGCTGTGATTTTATATAGGAGCATGGAGAAATTCTCCTTAAAATTAACCACTATAACAAGAAAAGTTAGAGGGTCATTGCATTGTATTGCATTGCATTGTAAAACAGGAGTCACTCAACTGCAGTGTGATCAAAATCAGGTCCCAGGTATTCTAGCATAGAATATTCTAGCATAGAATAACAAATCCTGATTTTGACTCTACCATTTCAGTGACATTTTTTTTAAAAACATACATTTTGAAAAAACAAAAACGCTAAAGCATCCATCAAAGCAACTAAGAACCCTGTAATTCAGATGGTAAGATCATCCACTTACCCTGTCGGCACAATTATTGTGTTGTTGCCTACATGCTTTGTAAATATTATCCCTTTGCCCTCCACAAAATATGTTCTTATAAAAGCACTCAGCTACCAGCTCCAACCTGAAGGCAGCCCTTTCATTTTTGTAATTAAAAAAAAATAGCGAAGTCAATTTAGAAGTGCAGTCATGTTCATTAAAATGACTGTTAAAATAGCATCACAGCATCTCATATTCATTCCCTTTCAATTACTTCAGATCTGATTTGCCCACTAAAATAAACATTATGAGCCAAATTCTCTGCTGCTGTGAGACAGCACAGCGACATTGGTCCTGTACCTGCCAGCATTACAAACTAAATCTTGGATCAGGAAGATGAAGACTGGAAAATTGCACATACGAAGTTAATCTGAAGGCCAGACTAACTTGATGAGGTACCAAAATAACTGGGTTCTATTGTTAAATCAGCCATTGATACAGTGTTGGTCTTGGGCTACCTCCTGACTTATGTGTTAAACTAGCCACTGATAAAAATCGGTATAATAGCTAGGCCTGGTCAAAATTTTGTCTACACCTTTTTTGGGGGGGGGGGGGAGGAGAACAGAAAATTGAGTTTTCAATTAAGCAAAAAGAAAAGTGTCTGCTTTCCACAGAGCATTGCAAATTTTCATTGAAAAACCGTAACTCCCTTTTTTGGCTGACATTTTCAAAAAACCTGAAATTTTCTGCAAAAATTGAAACCCCCTTTTTCTGACAGTATCTAGTAAAAAGGTATGTTTCTCTACTATGGTGTTTGTAAAGTACTTGGAGATCCTTGGAGGAAAGAGGCTGCGTGGACGCAAAGTATCATTGTCAAAAGAGATTCTGCAATCAGAACGTAGGGGACAATTTTGCTGGCCATGCATAAAGTAGAGTAGAACCCAGCAGGGTTTTCCAGATCAGTTTTATCTCCACAGTTCTAATAGGAGCAAAAACTTGGTTTTATCTGCAGAGGAATGAGATAAAACCTCAATATCCACAAAAATAAGGTCCAGTGAATAAGAAGGTGCTGTTTTGATCCTAACTGAACTTTTCTGATCACAACTGAACTGGAAACAAAGTTTTATGAAGAACTTCAGTCCTGCACTAAGAATTTCATTTCAAATTCTCATATTAATCACCTGCATAATACATTTCCTATAAAACAACACAAAACCTATTTGCAATGTGTGAGATGCGATAATGAAAAATGTTTTTCCCAGGTGGCCAGAGTGACTCTTGCAGTCAATAGTAGACCTTGCACTTACTTCAACAGGAGCAGGAGTGGCCCGGACATTGCTACACATCCTTTACTCTCATGTTTTTAAGGATACAGAGCAGCAGGGAGTATCTGAAGATAAAGAGCCCTAGAGCGCCAACCTTTCTCAGCTCTTACCACACAACACTTCTACCATGCTTCTTAGAGATATAAGCATTTCCAGAATAATAATCAGCACCTTCATCTTCCAGAGCCATTAATAAATTCATCCCTGTGAGGCTGATATTATTAGCTCTATTTTACAGATGGAAAGACTGAGGCACAGAAGTGCCATGACTTGTCCAAAGTCACACAGGATGGCAGTGTCAGAGCCAAGAACAGAACTCCAAAGCTTGGCTCTCTACCATTCTCTGGGCAGATCTCTAGAGTGTGTCTCTCCGAGTAGTAGCTCTCATGAGCTTCGATTGCTTTATGCTACCTAGCTCCCTGGCAGCTTTTTCACCTATTGATCATCCACCTTTGAAATAAAAATCCCTGCTTGCAATCCAGCCTAAAGCTCCCCCTCAGTTTTAATTCCTGACCTCATGTGACTCTTTTACTTTGTGGTATGAATGAGCCTTATCCTAGATCCTCGTGTGAACCCATCAAGAAGTTGTAAAGCATGATTAAGTCACCTCTCAACTGACTTTTTTTTTCTTGCAAGGCTGAACAAATTCATCCCTTGAAACCTGTCTGTGCAAGGCCCCTTGGAACAAATGCTGGAAAACTCTTTTTGAAAGAATCACAGTAGGCAGCCATTTAAAAAAAAGGCAGCTGTAGCTTAAGAGTGAGAGTTTCAAAAGCACTCAGCAATGGCTGGATTTTACTCTCAGTGAAGTCAACTGAAGTTTCACAGTGGGAATGGAGTCAGACCACCCCTAAGACCTTCTACAAATGCCATCTTACATGCATAGTTCGGCACCAAAAGGCCAATAGACCAATAAAACCTGGCACCTGCTCACTCCTTGCCCTGCACCAAGTTTTTCTTGAGGGGTGAGGAGGCTTTTAAGTGTAATTTGTTTTGCTAGGTCTGACTGCAATTCTCCCTCCCCTCCCCCCATTCTCACCCCTTAGTATTCCTCTTAGTGCCTAGACACCCATGCACAGATACATCACTTCAGACTAACAACCCCACTCCTCGCTCCTGTTGTGAGCCTGTACAGAGCACTGACACAGCCCCTCAGTCAGTCTGGCCCCAAATTGAGCTCCAGGCCTGGAGCAGCAACAGTCCATCATTCCAGCAAAATCATCAGTCCTTACACTGGATTTTTTTAAATGATGTTAATAAATTAGGGAAGGATGAGACAGAAGCCAAACTCATGGGGCCTAATTCTTCCTCAGTATAATCCCACGGTGGTCAAAGGTCTTACAACAGGGATGAATCTGACCCATTTTCTCTTGTGATCTGAAGGTAGAAGGCTAATGCATTATCCAACTCTGCTACCTCCACAAACACATGCACATGCTTTTATTTGTGCCTAGGATGTAAAATATGTACAGCATTCATAGTTAGTTCAGGACAAAAACTGACAACGAGAGGCAACACTGCAGAGGATTGGAATGAGGCTGTATTTCCTCTGAGCACTTAGATGTCTTTACCACAGACTGTTGCAATTCTGGGCTAAAGATCTTGACACCGTCCCTTTAAGACGGTAATTGTTCACCCTGAGCTTGGGCCCCATTTGAGTCAGCCTAAGAAAGAAGGAAGAAAGCGCAGTGCTTAAATCACAACAGGTCACTTGAATCTCCTCAAGTACATTTTTTGCCTCTGAAACACAAGAAATGTCTGACTGGGAGAGGAAAGCAGAGTTCATGTCAACAAAAATCTTCATCTTGCTTTGGGGAATAAAAGCTCATGAAACTAATTGTGAAAGATATTCTACTTGTGGCTTAGTCCGTGCTAAGTGATCCCAGGGGCCTACACAGCACTCTCCGCTGACTAATCCCAACCCTACACTACAGTGTGCTGTGCAGTAAACCCATCAGGTACATCACCCAACTGCACAAACATTTGCTGGCCCTTCCAGACCAACGCTCCCTCCTGAGAGGGGCTAACATCAGGAAACACTTTAGGAACAGCATGTCTAGGTGAGGTGGGAGTGAATGCAGTGGCTGAAAAGAAGACTAAAGGTTCAATTCCTGGCTCTGTTTAAAGGGTTGCTTTGGTAAAGACACAGACTATTTCTCGGTGACAGCTCTGATGAGGGACTGATAATACTGACCTACCTCACGGAGGATTTGTGAAGCTAAATAAACTAACGTCTGCCAACATGTTACATCCTTGTGTGGAAAATATTGTAGCCATACAGCAAACTGGCACTGCATGTGTGCCCCTTACCCTCTAAAGGTGTGTCTACACTGCACCCTTACCTCGAAATAAGCTACGCAATTTGTGCTATGCAAATTGCGTAGCTTATGTCAATGTAATTTCGAAATAGCTTATTTTGAAACGTCCGTTAATCCTTGTGGAATGAGGGTTACAGGGACACCAGAATACACTTTGAAATAACAGGTGCATTTAAAGACACAGAATAGCTATTTCGGGATACTTCTGGTATCCCAAAATAGCGCTGCTGTCTAGACGTAGCCTAATGGAGGTGATCAGAACGACATATATTATAGGTCTGACTTACAAAGGTTTTCCTTTTATTCAAACAGTAGCAGCTTTTGTGTGTGCATGTTTGTGTGTGTGCGCGTGCATGCGCGTGCATGTGCACGCTTGCACCATGAGCAGTATGCATCTGATACAAAAAGGCAAGACAAAAATAAATCTGTTCAAATTAACTGTGTAATTACGAGCTGTGCTGCCCTTCAGAAGGAAACTCTCCTTGTGGAAAAACCAGGTACTATATATGTAATAAGTCACTTGCAATGCAAATAATGCCATAGCTCAAAGTGGATAATTTTGTACCAGATGAAATAATACTATAATAATATCGGATACTTACATTGCATGTCAATTTCAGGAGTACTTTATAGGGCTTTTCATCCCCCTACCTTGCCCCCCGCACCCAAGTACAGACATAAAATATTTTACAAGTTTCAGCTCTGGTTTAGATCCACTTCCAAGCAACATCTCTAGGGCAGAAAGTCTGTTCTTCCTGTTCAGAGCAAGGGGAACACGATGGAGCTACCATAGAATCAAACCAGTGTGAGACTAGAATCAGGACTTCAGAGGAGTTACTCCAGATTTACACCCACATAAGCAAGAGCAGAATTTGGCTCGTATAGTCAGTTTCTCAAATTTCCCTTGCAATGGCAGACATTTAATATTACAAGTGATGTAATGCCTCACCCTGCCATCACTAGCACTGGCATGTCAGACCCATTGGAATGTGACTTCATTAGAATATGGAATGTGAACAAGAAAATGTATAACTAGATATACTCTGATTCAATCCCGGAAGATGTTGTTTCATTAAAAGATGGGTTTGACCAGATATCTCCAAAACGGAAGATTTTGAGATCATTTGACCTACATCAGTTAAGCCTTTTATCTGCAATGGGCCAAAATGGTAGCCCAAAACTGAATACCTCCAGTTCCTGGAGTATGCATGTTAAAATACAGATCCAAACCTAAATCCACATTTTGTATCAGGCCCCAATCTACTTGTCTATTAGCAACGATAAAAAAATGAACAAGAAAATTCCATTTTGTTGACAAATCAGTCAATTTCCTGCTCAAGTACTTATGGAATTACGTTTAGAGCTCTACAGGCTCTGCAAATCTGCAGCTATCTGCTTGGTATCCGTTGGTGTGGATGTGGATACAGATAAAATTTAGTACCTACAACCCTGCAAAATTTCAGATCTCTGCTTTATATCTGCCAGTACCTGTTATCCAGAAAGAAGTCCTCCTGCTGAGCATTTTTTCAACATTTATGTCAAAATAACTGCTTGTGTGTAGATGCAGACTATGTCATTTAACGCTGCTGTGTAGACATAGCCTAACAGAACTGATATCAACACTTCAGCTGAAGGCCAACAACTTAGTGGTCTTAATTTCAAGCTATAAATACCTAAACTCCTTGGAAACATAGATTCAAACCGTGCAAGCTTGAAGCATTCTGAATTCCATGCATTGTACTGTGAGTAGATCTGCTAACTAAACCCATGGCAATTCAAGATCCTTTGGGCTCTTTTCTTAGGCATGGAGGCTTGCTCAAAGCGCTTGGCCAAAGTTTCCCTCCCCCTTTGTTGTTTATTGTATTAGTTAGCTGCCACCCGTCAACCCAGAAATGGCTTTATCACAGTGGAGCTGTAAGTAAAGCGTTAAGAGCTCTGGGATTATTTGGTTTGGCAGATACTGAGTAAAGCCAGATATTATGATGTAATAATATTACTTCATCTTAGGCAAACTTAATTAATCCATAACACTGATTTTCTTCTTAAAATTGTGGGTCTCTCTTGCATATGCTGTGTGATTTCAAGACCTTGGTACGTTACAGATGTCTGTAGCAGTTTCACACATGGAAGGAGTGCAACCTATGAACAGAAATCAGAAAAAGAGAATTCATTCCTTCTTCCCCAGTCCCTGACTTTTAACTAGTCTTGGGTGCTACTACAAATATTCCTTCCAGTGATGCACATTTATATATTAAGAGAGTCATCCCTTCCACAAGAAGTAAGGTTGTCAGTCGTGCAGTTTTCACAGAATCATTGAATCACAGAACACTAAAACTGGAAGAGACCTCAAGAGGTCATCGAATCCAGTCCCCTGCCCTCACAGCACCGTCTAGACCATCCTGATAGATGTCTATCCAACCTGCTCTTAAATATCTCCAGAGATGGAGATTCCACAACGTCCCTAGGCAACTTATTCCAGTATTTAACCACCCTGACAGGAAGTTTTTCCTAATGTCCAACCTAAACCGCCCTTGCTGCAGTTTAAGCCCATTGCTTCTTGTCCTATCCTCAAAGGCCAAAGAGAACAATTTTCTCCCTCCTCCTTGTAACACCCTTTTAGATACCTGAAAAACAGTTGCATGTCCCCTCTCAGTCTCATTTCCAAACTAAACAAGCCCAATTCTTTCATTCTTCCTTCGTAGGTCACATTCTCTAGACTTTTAATTATTCTTGTTATTCTTCTCTGGACCTTCTCCACATCCTTCTTGAAATGGGGTGCCCAGAACTGGACACAATACTCCAATTGAGGCATAATCAGCTCAGAGTAGAGCAGAAGAATGATTTCTCGTGTCTTGCTCACAACATGCATCCCAGAATCATGTTGGCTTTCTTTGCAACCGCATCACACTGTTGACTCATATTTAGCCTGTGGCCTACTATGACTCCTAGATCCTTTTCTGCTGTACTCCTTCCTAGACAGTCACTTCCCATTCTGTATGTGTGAAACTGATTGTTCCTTCCCAAGTGTAGTATTTTGCATTTGTCCTTATTAAACTTCATCCTATTGACCTCAGACCATTTCTCCTGTTTTTCCAGATCATTTTGAAGTATGACTCTATCCTCCAAAGCAGAAAAGAGCTTGAAAAAGTGAACCCTCAGGACCTCGAAAACCAGAAGGCACACAGTGACCATCTCCAAATCTATCCTTTTCTAAAATCAGATGATTTTTAAGCCAACCTCATAATTTTGGGGCCCTGAGTTATGAGTTTTGAACTTGAGGTTGGCAGTACCACAGAGGTCACACGATATTGTGTGTAAACTCAGAAGACACTATTACAATCAGACTTAGGGCCTGGATGCTGGAACTAGAGCTCCAGGGAATGATGCCGCACCTCCTGGTTTGAAGTGGTCTCCATTGTATACAGGGATTACAGTTTGGTTCAATGGCCCTCAGCACCAATGTTCCCTCTAATTTTTTTTATCCACGTATGGAATAAATTTGGTGGTGTGCACCAGACATGTGCACCACCAGTAGAAACATGTGCTGCTGGCTCTGAGTGCTCCGCTAATCAGATGGGCAGCATTCAAATCTCCATTGGGTGGCCGCCCAAGCACTCAGCTTACAGGGAACACTGCTCAGCACCCCCTGCTATACACATTGTTCCAGCATCCCTGATTTAGGGCATGTCTACACTGCAATCAGATGTCTGACTGCACATCAGTAGACACATCTGAGCTGGCTTGGTGTAGCTATCTCAGATAACAATAGTAATGAAACCACCGCAGCATGGGCTAGCCTCCACTAGAGAACACACCCGAGTTCTAAACAGATCCTCACTGAGTTTCACGACTACTGCTACCTGAGTTAGCTAGATCAAAGCTAGTTTGGGGCTGTCTGCGCATGCTGCTGTCACACCTCTGGCTGCAGCAAAGACATACTGAAGGGAGGTGAGTTGCATGCATGAAAAGGTATTGTTACTCTTAACTTGCTGCAAAGTCATCATTTCGTATGAGCTGTTTTGGAAATCATGGTGCATTTTATCATACAAGACATAGAGAAGAGAACAGTCAAAGAACCAAGATAGGGATGAAGGTGAATTACAGCTCTCATCCCCTACAGAAAGGCCCATCAATCAATGGTGCGAACGGTAATGGAAATGATGTATCATTGGACTGTGGCTCTTATTGGTGCGTGTACTACATGTAGAGTTTTATCTTTCATTTTCATGTGTTTCTCAAGCCTACTGCCGACCTTGAGATGGAGCAGAACTTTTCGCAAGTTTGACATCGTTAAGTACAATGCGAGACACAAAAAATGACATGACAGATGACACTTTGCACGCATGGCTGTAACCATTATGAGCTGGCAAGGAGCAATCATGCGCATCAAATTCTTTTATTGTTTTGAGAATTTATTTTTACTGCCCTACTTTTGTCTTATCACTCAATGTAAATGTTGTACTGACCTAAGAGTTGCCTCGCTTCTCCGCTCTGTGAACCCTTTGTAAGTTCTCCTGTGAAACAGTAACTCCATTTAGGGCATGTCTTCACTCGCGGCACTGGAGGTCAATGTTCTAGCATTTGATTTAGTGGGTCTAGTTAAGACCCATAAATCGAATGCTGAGGGCCGCTCCAGTCAGCACCTGCACTCCTGACAGTTGCGAGGAGCAAGGGAAGCCGACAGAAACATTTGCTCCTGTTGGCCTCCTGCGGTGGGGATGGCGCCAAGCTTGGCTTAAAATAAGCTGACTACAGCTACGTAGAATACATACCTTAGGCCCACCTTCCAGGTCTAACATAGAACTGGCCACAAGTGACATTCCCTTAGATACGCCTTAGCCTTCTGCAGCATGATTACACTAGGACAGGCTTCTCAGACTTCATTGCACCATGGCCCCCTTCTGGCAACAAAAATTACATGACCCGGAAGGAAGCACAGAAACCTAATTCAAAGCCCTGCTCCCATTGTCCAGTTGGGAATGCCCAGCAAGATGCCTGTAACCTCAGCCCCACCACCCAGGGCCGAAGCCCTTCGACAGTGGGGCTTGGGCTTCGGCTTCAGCTCTGACCCTGGGCCCCAACATGTCTAAGCCTGTTCTGGCAACCCCATTAAAATGGGGTCACAACCCACTTTGGGGTCCTGACCCACATTTGAGAACCACTGCTCTAGGGCAACTGTTTTCCCCTCTTTCTGGCCAGCATAATCATAGAGCTATGTTCAATCACAGCACTGCAGCCACCAGTGCTGTCAACAGACACCAGGGCTCACCACAGTTCGAAGCGCAAGCTGCTACAGTTTGAGCTAGAGAAGTCTAAAGAGGCCTCTCACAGGCTCACATCGTCTAGGGATCAGGCAAAAAGGGGCACCTGTAACAACACTGACCAGTGCGTTACATCACTTCACTGTGACCATACAATTATCACAGATTCCACTCGCTAGCAAGCCCATCAGTTAAGAAACACTGAAGTAGAGGCAGTTTTCCACAAACGTTGTTAACAAGTGGCATGCCAATATCTAATTCCATTAATGTGCAAGTTAGTTGGATGGGGCTGGTTTCTGGAAAAAGTTGTCTTTAACTAGAAGTTAGTATTTGGGTTGCTATATTAAGTGGAAAAATTCCTGCCTAGGAACATAGGACCAGATATACTGGATCACAGCCAGGTTGTTCTGGTGGTGCATGCCTGCATATGCCTTGGTGCAGATAAAATTTATTCTGCACTTGGATGGAAAAAAAATTAGAGGGAACATTGGCCAAGACCATTGCCAGACTAGGGGGCCATGAGAGCAGAGCCTCTGGTAGCCAGGAAAAGGTGAAGCCCCTGGTAGCCGGGGGAAAGCAGAGCCCCTGACAGCAGTGGAGTTGCCACTGGTAGCAGAGCAACTGGGGGAAAGCAGCTGGGAGAGTGCAGAGTCCCTGATGGCCAGGGGAAAGCAGGGCAGTGAGGACAAAGCAGAATCCTCAGCAGCTGTAGAAAAGCAGAGCTGGAAGTGAGCATTGGCCTCCTCTGGTCTGGCAAATTCCCTGGTTAAAGACTGGTCAGGTCCCAAGGGTGCCAGACCGGGAAGGCTGAACGTGTACATCACAAGAAGGTAAAAAACACCAATAGACAATGAGGGCAGGTCTACACCATAAGGGTAAAGCTGAATTAAGCTACACAACTTGAGCTACGTCAATTGCATAGCTTAAGTCGAAATAGCTTATTTTGGCTTTTGGAGCCGTCTACAGAGCAGGAAGTCCGAGAAAGAGCACTCTTCCTCCGACTTCCCTTACTCCTCATAAAATAAGGGTTGCAGGAGTTGGAGTAAGAAGTCCCCCAGCTCGCCATTATTTTAACATTATGTCGAAGCAGCTGCTTGTAGTATAGACACAGACGATGTAATAACATCAGTTATTCCGAAATAACATTGCTGTGTAGACGTATCCTAACGGTTCTCATGAGAAGAACGTCTTGGTTGCACAAGATTCTCCTTCATCCAGCTCCGAGAATTCTTTCTTTAAAGCAGTTAAGTTTGTGGCCTGGGCTTTTCAGGCAGCTAAGCAGACTAGGAGAGGTCTGCATTTCAGATAACAACTTAGGTCATCAATCAAGTAGTCTCATAACAAAGATAAAGAAATGTTTCAAGTGTAATGTGCAGGGTTTATACCAACTCATGTTGTGTTTTTCAAAAATACACTCCACTGTAAAACACAGTGGAGTATCTCATTTGGAATTAATGGCAGATTTTGAAGTAATCTACATCCACAATGGTGGGCCAATTGTTAATACAGCCCCTCACATGCTGTGGCCCTTTTGAAACTCTTGTCATAAGAGCTCAACACATCATGGGCTCGGCTCGCCTGAAAATTCTGGCCTCTTATTTTGGTGCCTAAATAAGAGCTGAATTCTTTTGAAAATCTGGACATTAGCGGTCATCGGCATGAATGTCTGAAATTAAAATGTGTGGGTGAAACTCCAGCCCTATTGAGCCAACAGCAATTTTGCCACTGAATCTCATCTCTGTGGACCATCACAAGCCTAAAGCATCAGATGTTGTCATCAGTATGTTAAGGCTCCAAGCCTTGAAAATTGTCATGGAAAAGGTTGAATGAAGAAGGCAGCAGTAAAGAGTGGCTGACCCAATGGTTAGAGCACTAGTGTGGGACTCTGGAGGTTATCTACTCTGCCATAGATGTTGTCTATGATCTTGGACATGTTGCTAGACCTCTCTTGGTCTCAATTCTTGTAAAATGGGGATAATAGCTCTTCCCTATTTCACAGACGTGGGGTGAGAATAAATAAATTACATGATTATGAGGAGCTAACATGCTACTGTGATGGGGGCCGTAGGTATACCTAAGAATTTGGAATAGCCTGAACAAGTAACTCTGGCCTGTTGGCAGTCTCTCCTGGCAATGAGCTATGTTCTTGAGAGACCCACAGGACATTCCCTGTGGGCTGCCATTCTTATCCTCTGGAAGGGCTTTCTTGTTGCAGTGCCTAAAGGAAAGCAATACACAGCAAGAGGTGTTTAAGACATGTTTCTGTCTGTTAATCAGTCAGAGACAATTGTGATTTGTTAAGGAACAGACATCAAGATGCATTCAGCTTCTTATAGGGGAAAGACACTTATGAGGAACAATTCTAACTGTCACCCAGGTTGCATCGCAGTGGGACTCGTTTTGTTTCTTAATACTGGGGCTAGGTCTAGACTGCAGGCAATCTGCTTTTTCAAAAGACAGTGTCCATTCAGTGTGGATGTTATCTCGCATTTAATCTGTGATTACTATGGACAGAGTGACCACAGGGCACCTGTGCTTTTTCCTCTTTCCTCTTCTTTTGAAAGAACTCCCTCGTCCCCATCCACACATGTCTTTTTCCAAAAGGCTTCTTCGTCGTAGAAAGCAGTTTACCAATGTCGGAAAAAACCCTCTGTTCTTTAGATTTTTTTTTTTCAAAAGAACGCAATTGCAGTGTGGACGTAAGTGAAGTTGTTTCAGAAAAAAGGCCGAAAAACCCTAGGCTGAGCGCAAGAACAACAGCTCTAGTTCCAGAGTTGTGGGATTACTGTTTGGAACCTAGAGGCTTGCTTTCTGAATAGGTAAGCACTTTGAGTGCACAAGTGTGCATAGGGAAAGGAGCAATAGCCCTACCAGGCTGAGACTGAACATGTGCTCTGAGCAGTTGAGAAAATAGTGCTAAGAATATAAAGACTACTGCCAGCAGCAAGCATTAAAAAAATCATGAATCGGATCCTCCAAAATCATGAGTATGGCTTTGAAATTGGGAGATTTTTATAGAAACACCACATTTGGTTTTCTTTTTTATTTATCTGCTGCAATTTGGAGTTTTTCAATGCAGTTAGATGACATACTCGTGCATTTCTCTGCACTACAAGGGTGAGAGACCTAAGATTTAAGCAGAAAGCTGAGATTCTCACACAGTCACATCAGAAATAGTTTGACTGAAAATGGGATTTACAGATTTGTGCCTCATGTCCAGCTGGACTATATCTCCCACACTGCACCAAGGCGTATCCTCTTGGTGATGAGAAGCTCAGACATAATGAAGTTCCTAGCAATGATGCCTTATGGGAAATGTAGTCCACCTGGAGAATCCCAGGTCAGGTTGAATCTCTCTCAACTGGGACTTCCTGGTCCGGCAACACTCAGGGTCTAGTAGGACCATGGATGTTGCTGGGCAAAGAGACCCAGTGGAGGGCCAGAGGCAGGAGCCCTGCAGGGGCCAGGAACCCAGACAGGCTGGCTACAGGGAGGCCAGTGGCTGGAAGCCCTGCCACGGGAGTCCGGCTGAGCCAGTGGCAGGGTGGCTGGAATGCTAGCAGGCTCCGGCAGGGCAGCGGTTTGCTGTGGTGGGGCCAGGAGCCCCAGAAGCAGGACCGCGGGGCTGCTACAGCAGAACTGGCAAAGCCAGAAGCCCTGGCAGTGGAGCTGGTGCTGCCCTGGGAGGGCTGACAGGGTTAGAAACCTTGGCGGCGGAGGGGAGGGTAGGACTCCCAGTGGCAGGACTGTGAGCTGGCGGGGCCAGTGCTGCCAAAGCCGGTATGGGAGCACGGGCCACAGGGCAGTGGTTTGCCACGGCAAAGCTGAGAGCCCCAGCAGTGGGACTGTGGGTTGCCATGGCAGGGCAGGCCAGACGTGGGGAGCCCACCAGGAGGCTGGACAAGGAACAGAGCCAGGTTGGGGGGCCGGTGGGAGGGGGGCAGAAATGACCCCTCAGTCTGGCAAAATCCCTCCTTCAGGACCACTGAGGCCCCAAGAGTGCAGGACCAGGGAGGTCCAACCTGTCCACAGAAGAAAATGGGGAATAATGAGCAAATTACAATCCCTTTTTCAGTTAAAATATGCACGTTTTCAGCTGACAGATTTTGACAGCAACAACAACAATAATAATTTTCTGTGGAAAGTAGACATGCGTTACAAAAAATGCCTTGTGTCATAACCCCCAATTTTCTGTTGAAAAACAGTTTTGACAGAAATTTTTCAACCCGTTTGCAGAACAAAGCCTTAGATTATCAACTGAAGTCCAGGCAGAGGTAGGTGGAGTATTGATTCAGTAGATGTGGTACACAACGTAAACATGGGGAGACTAGGTTCTACCACATACTTGTGGAGGCTCCTTTTCTCATTAAGTGCTTTGGAGCTCTGGTTGAAGGGTGGTAAGTATTATTACTACAGATGGTCTAGCACAGTGGTGCGCAACCTTTTTTGATCTGCGACCCTTGCGCCACGGGGGCCGCCAACTGCTGGGCCCATCCCCCGGCTAGCCAGATCTAGGCGCCACATGGCCGGGCCCAGCCACCAGCCAGCCGGATCTAAGCACCACACTTAGGGTCCGCCAACATCTAAGCATCGTGACCCCCCGCGAAGATATCCGCGACCTGTTGGGGGTAATGACCCACAGGTTGCACACCACTGGTCTAGCACATCAGTGTGCTCCCAAGAACAGATGTTGTTATTACATATCTCATATACAGGTTGAACCTCTGAACCAGGACTCTCAGGACGGACCACGAATGTTGCTAGAGCAAAGAGACAGAGAGAAGGATCAGAGGCAGGAGCCCTGCAGGGAGCAGGAACTCAACCAGGTTGGCTGCAGAAAGGCCAGTGGCTAGGAGCCCTGCCACGCGAGTTTGGCTGAGCCCACGGCAGAGCAGCCAGAACGCCAGCAGGCTCCAGTGGAACGGTCTGCTTCTATGGGGCTAGGAGCCTTGACGGCAGGACTGTGGGGTTGCCGCAGTAGGGCTGGCGGGGCCAGGAGCCCTGGCAGTGGGGCTGGTGCTGCCCCAGTAGGTCTGGCTGGGTTGGGAACCCCGGTGGCTGAGCAGCAGGTCTGGCAGTGGGACTGCAAGCTGGAAGAGCCAGGAGCACAAGCGGCGGGTCAGTGATTTGTCGCGGCAAAGCTGAGAGCCCCAGCAGCGGGGCCGTGGGATGCCGTATCAGGGCACCAGCGATGGTCACACATCAGGAGGCCATAAAAGGAGTGAAGCCGAGATGGGGGGGCTGCTGGGAGGGAGACAAAAATGACCTCTGGTCCTGCAAAATCCCTCCTCCAGGACCACTCAGGTCCCAAGGGTGCCTGACCAGGGAGGTCCACCTGTACATGCTTCCCAGGTGCTAAGCGGAGGAGAGTGCTGATCCTTGAGCCCCACATGCATGAGACCCTAATCACGTCAGCTAATATAAAGGCCGGTTAGCTCTACCATTCGTAGGCCTTTTGTCCCCTTTTTGTGTCAGCCAGCAATGAGCAATATCATTTGCACACAAAGCCAGCGCTTGCTCTGTGGGACAGGGTCTGTCTCTGTTATATGTTTGTATAATCGCTGATGCTTGGACATGGGGCTGGCGACAGACTTCACCGGGCCTTGGGCAATGAGGGCTGTGGAGCTTGGGTCTGGGTCCTCCAGAAGGGGCGGGGTCTTGGGCAGAAGGGGTGGGGCTAAGAGCAGCCAGCCCCCAGCCCTGCCTGAACAGCAATACGAGGGGCTCCAGTGGTGATTTTAAAAGGTTCAAGCTACTGCTGCAGCCACGATAGCAGCAACCTGGAACTTGGGTCCTTTTAAATCTCTGGGCCCAGGGGAAACTTGTCCCCTTTGCCTCCCTCCCCTTTCCCCGTCGGCAGCCCTGCTTGTACAATTTGTCCATGATTGGGTCTCCTAGGTGCTACCACGATACAAATCATCATAATAAATTACAAAGGGCCCCGGCTACCCAGTTTGGTTCTGAACTTCTCCAAAGTGCCAAAGGATTCTGGTTCCGGCATCCCAATCCTGAGTCATCTCTAATGTCAGTTAGCTGCCTTCAGGGGTGAATTTGGCTGCTGATCTTTAAACTGCCCGATGTTGGTAACTATTAGCAACAAATGTAAAACTCCAGCCCCGGTGGCTGTAGCTGATGGCTGCAGTCCATGAAGAAACCAAGGGGGAAAGCTCAGTGAAGAAGAGAGCATGTCTGAAAAGGGAGGGGTTGTACGGAAATCTTTCCCCTGGCCTGGAGCTGTGCTAGATCAAAGTTGGAGCTGGCAGATGAATAGACTTACCCATTCCCCAAATTCCTATACCTCTAAGTTCCTTTAATTTGGAAGTCAGTGGCACTGAACTAAGTCTTGCCAATTCTGTCATGAGTCAGGTCCTCAAAAAAACCCCACAAGATGGGCTTAAAAACGGTGAGGTTTTAAATATGTTTTAGGGTCTTTTTCATTGCCTTCTGTGACTTCCATTTCCAAATTACATAGTCCTGTGTGGTTGGGTCTCAAAATATGTTATTATTCATCATAACAAAATAAGGCCCATGTCCACATACATGGCACTGGCAGAAGTCTGAGCACTTTACATAGGTGAGTCTGGTGTTAATTAAACATCGATAATTAAAACTGCAAGTACGGGCAGCACCATATCAACATTTTTCCTAAAGTTTCAGCTCCCAGATGCATGTGACTATGTAAGAATCTCGGCTTTTAAAAAAGTAAGTGTCTGACCCTCCAGGTCACAGAGAAATACATGGAAACGCGGCGCAAGTGAACTCTAAAGACTCAAAATCCAGAAAGAAAATAAATTGTCATGACTTCTAAACAAATGCCATTTTTAAACGTCTCGTGATTTCGGGGAGATGACATGAGTTTAGAATGTTTTTTAGAGGGGGTAATAATAATGTTTACACTCTTTGCCCCAGTCTGAGATTCAGTGTAGTCTTGGGAGAGCCAAAAGGACTTATTGTTTGTAAAACAAACACAACCACTGCACCAAATGATATTACAGTCAGATCACAGTGAAGGAAACATAGCTGTAGCAACTGTTACACTCCGAATTCTGGAGTAATTTAAAGAACATCAGCTGCACGTCACCAATAAGCTGTCTTTTTTTTTTCCAGATAGACTCATGTAAGATAGCTGTTGGCAGCCTACAGTTTTAAGGCAGACTGTTAAGGGGAACGGTTTGCTCTAAGGGAAGCCACATCTGTTATCAATACATAACAGAGATGCTATTTTCTGCTGTGAGCCTGTAGTTAGTCAGGATTAGGCTGAGATTTCTCCAAGGAACATCTAAGAGATACAGAAAATAGTAGTTCAGTAGGTAGCATTCGTCTTTCTGTATTTGTACAGAACTGACTTGATACTGTGAAGCCCTGTGTTATGGAGTTTAGGTTCTAAATTCTTATATGCTCTTTTCCTAAACGTTTCCCTGGCTGTTTCATTTGGCTACAGTGTGTTAGTCACTTCCTGTCTCAACTGCTGTGCAATATTCCTGTTCGCCGGTAAACAGCTGCCACGTTTCACCTCGCGAGTGTAGGCGAAGAAGTGAATGTTTCACCTTGGAGGCGTAGGTGGCCAATCATTAATATATTAAATGCATAAGTCAAACGCAGACTAGGATGAGTAATGGGCTATAGAACCTTCTGCATCTCAGTTGAAATTCTTAGCTTAGTAGACTACAAGGGAGTTATGATGCTGTGACTAGTCAGTAGCTTACATGATCTTGACCCATTTCCTAGCAAAACCACCCTGCCTACACCAACAAGAGGAGATCTCCCATGGGCGGAGGTAACCCACCTCCCCAATAGGCAGTAGCTAGAGTGATGGAAGAATTCTTCTGTCGGCCTCTCACTGTCTATGCATGGACTTAGGTCAGCTTAACTCTGTTGATGAAGGTGTGGACTTTTCACACTCCTAAGTAATGTAGTTGGGTCAATCAAATTTTCTAGTGTAGACCAGCCCACAGGGTACAACAGTATAGGCCAGGGGTGACTGGTTGAGGGGAAACATGGAGGGGACACTGGCCATGTGACTGCCCTTCCCAGCCTAGGGAAGGGTTGAGACAATCCTCTTCCACTCGAAGCCCTGCCTCTCCCTGCCCTGCCCCTTTCCTGCCCCGCTCCCCCCTGTGCCCTCCTCTTCCCTGCCCTTGCTCCACCCCCACTCCATCGCTTCCTCCAGGGCCTCCCCACAAGCAATGCACTCCTAGACTACTAGGGCCAGGCCCTCCTGTGCTCACTGCCAGTGGCGGCAAAAGCAGGGCAATGCGGCCCTTACTCAGTCTCTGCCCCAGCTGCGACTCGCCACTTCCTGCCATCAAGTGGGGGGACGGTCCCCCCTGGGCAAAGGGCCAGGAAAGCTGACCAAGCTGCAGCCATGTTACTCTGCTTCCCCCACCACTGCTGATGAGTGCGGGAGAGCCGGACCCCTGTTGAGGGTGCCAGATTCCTCTCTGCTAGTCCCTCTGGACACCTGGGCTATATCTACACTGGCGGCTTCTTGCGCAAGAACATCTTGCGCAAAGGTTCTCCTGCAAGAAGTCTTGCACAAGAACACGTCCACACTGCCATGTGCTAGATGTGCTTTTGCACAAGAGCTCCCATGACAGTATGGATGCTCTCTTGCGCAAGAGAGCTCTGATGGCCATTTTAGCCATAGGGCTTTCTTGCACAAAAAATCCCTGCCGCGCGTCCACACTGCCCTCTTGCACAAGAGCTCTTGCACAAGAGAGCTTACACCTGTTAGAAAAGAGCATAGCTCTTGTGCAAGAAGCCCTCTCCTACTACGCTTTACTGTAAATCTTCTTGTGCAAGAATGGGTGGGCAGTGTGGACACTCTGCGGAAGAATAGCCGTTCTTGCACAAAAACCCGCCAGTGTAGACGTAGCCCCAGAATCTCTGGCCCCGCTGGCTGCTGGCCATCCCCTTACTCCTCCTGCCCCTGGCATTTGAGGACACGTGTCCCCTCGTGCTTCCCCTCCTGCCACATCGCCCTGGTGCAGGCCCTGCCTACATCACAGGTAGGACAGCAGCTTATTTACAGTGGCATAGCTGAGCGGTTGTAATCCCATAGTGGAGATGAAGACTAAGGCAACGGAAGGGGCATTTTCTATCCCTGTAGGAACTCCTCCTCTCTGAGTGATGGTAGCTAGAATGATGGAGGCATTTTGCTAGCCTCAGTTTTGCATTATCCAAGGAACTCCCGATCATAAATTCATAGAAGCTGAGGAAAAACTCAGTAAACTCAGAGAGCTGGTAGGTAAGGTCCCATGGAAAACAAGACAGAGTAAAAACAACTGAAGTCGGCTGGCAATTTTTCAAAGGGTATGTCGACACAGCAAAGTCATTTCAAAATAACAGCCGTTATTTCAAAATAACTTTACCAGCGTCTAAACAGCCAAACCGCTATTTCGAAATTAAATCGAAAGCGGAGGGCTTTTTCCGAAATTGGTAAACCTCATTCCACAAGGAATTGCTATTTCAAAATAAGCGCTGTGTAGATGCTTATTTCACAATAGGAGGCCTCCAGCCCTTCCCAGGATGCCCTGGTGGCCATTCTGGGCACAACCAAGAAAACTCTTCTCCCTCCCACCCTCCCCAGAGTCCTTAAAGGGGTAGACTCTGGCCACAGGGCCTGTGCCAGCTCCAAGCCTGCCAGCCCAGAGCCAGCAGTTGCTGTCCCTGACCCAGTGTCCCCAGCATAAGCCAGGCAGCCAGTGCCAGCCAGCCCTCCACCACTCCCCAGGACCAGTCTGCCAGCTCCCAGGAGCCTGCCAGAGGCCGGAAAAGGCAGGTGCCTGCCTGGTCCAGTGCGGAGATCAGGGACCTAATTCAGGTTTGGGGGGGATGCCTCTAATGTCCATGATCTCCTCATTAAATGGAGGAACGCAGCCGTCTACAGGCAGATGGCTGCCAGCCTGGCCACCAAAGGCCACATGTGAACCCAGGAACAGGTTTGCATGAAAACAAAGGAGCTGCAGCAGGCATATGCCAGGGCCACGGGGGCAGCTCCCAACCAGGGGCAGACCCAGACCCCTGCCCCTATTTTGATGCCGTGGACTGCATCCTGGAGAGCGGGACAGTCCGTGCCCCCTAGGTGGTCATCGACCCTGGGGCAGAGCTTGCTGCCTCCTGCTCCTCCAGCCTCTGCTGCCTCCCCAGCTACTGCTCCTCCTCCCACTCCCCACACCTCCAGGGATGCCGAGGCCTCCACACCCACGGTGCTGGGAGACAGTTGGGCTGGCAAGAACCATAACCCTGACTCCTGAGCTTCTCCTTCCCCTTCCTCCTCTTGCCTCCCCCTGCCAGCTCCCTCCTCCCAGGTTTCCCCCTCCTCTCTTCCACCCTCCCTCCTCCCCTCTCTCACCTTCTTTCCCAGTCTCACCTCAGTTTCACTTCCCCCCACCCCAATTTTGTTCAATAAAGAGGCTTTGTTGTTATGAACACGTGTCTTTTATTGGACAGCAGGAAGGGGGATTAGGGAGGGGTAAATGGAAGGACATGAGGGAGGAATGAGACACAAGCCCCCAATGGGGCAGACCAGGGATACTGTTACTGCCTGCAGAACATGCTGCCAGGCTCAAAGCAATACGTCCAGGAGAAGCACCAGAGTGCCCAGGGGCGGCTCTGGCTCCATGCTGCAGAGTGCTGTGGTGTCCTGAGTGAGGGCAACCAGAGCACACAGAGAAAAAAAAGCTTTGCTCTCCCTCAGAGAGGTAGGCAAGCAAGCAGGGAAACCTTAGAACCGGCAAGCAGGGAAATCTTAGAATCTTAGAACCGGGAGGGGTCCCTTTAAGCACAGGTCTCAGATAGCCTCAGGCAGCAGCCACACAAGGGAACTCCTGACCTGATGCCCTGCCAGAACTGGTTCTGGATGACCTTAAATGCGATTCAGCGTCCTATCAGTGTGTATGCACTATTTTGAAATAGCAAAACACTATTTTGAAATGCATTTTGTGTCTAGACGCGTTATTTTGAAATAAGCTATTTCAAAATAACTATTTCGAAATACGATGTTTAAAAATAACACTGTAGTGTAGACATACCCAAAGGGACATTATTACGGGTCCAAAAGCAAACTATTCCACTGCATAGGAAAGATAGAAAGTATGGCAGGAGACCACCTTGGCTTAACAAGGAGATCTGGATGTGATCTAAAAGTCAAAAAGGAGTCTCATAAAAAAAATGGAAACTAGATCAAATTTCAAAGGATTAATATAAGCAAACAACACAGGTATGCAGGGGCAAGGTTAGAAAGGCAAAGACACAAAGCAAGCTAAATGTAACTAGAGACAAAAAGGGTTACAAGAAGACATTCTACAAATATATTAGAAGCAAGAGGAAGACCAAGGACAGGATAAACCTATTGCTCAGTGAAGAGGAAGCAATGATAACAGGAAACTTGGAAATGGCAGAGGTGCTTAATGATGTCTTTGTTTTGGTATTCGTCAAGAAGATTTATCGTGATGGGATGCCTAACATAGTGAATGTTAGTATGAAGGGGGTAGATTTAGAAGATAAAAATTACTTAGAAAAGTTAGATGGCTTCAAGTCACCAGGGCCTGATGAACTGCTTCTAGAATACCCAAGGAGCTGCTAGAGGAGGTATCTGAGCCTTTAGATATTTGAAAAGTCATGGAAGTCGGAAGATATTCCAGAAGACTGGAAAAGGGCAAATATAGTGCCCATCTATAAAAAGGGAAATAAGAACAAGCCAGGAAACTACAGACCAGTCAGTTTAACATCTGTGCCAGATAGTGGAGCAAGTAATTAAGGAATCTATCTGCAAACACTTGGATGTTAATAAGGTGATAGGTAATAGCCAGCATGGATTTGTAAAGAACAAATCATGTCAAAGCAATCTGATAGCTTTCTTTGATAGGATAACAAGTCTTGTGGATAAGGGAGAAGCAGTGGACATGGTATACCTAGACTTTAGTAAAGCATTTGATACAGTCTCACATAACCTCCTAATCAATAAATTAGGGAAATATAACCTAGATGGGGCTACTATCAGGTGGGCGCATAACTAGCTGTTCTCAGAGAGTAGTTATTAATGGTTCACAGTGATGTTGGAAGGGCATAACAAGTGAGGTTCCACAGGGGTCTGTTTTGGGACCAGTTCAGTTTGATATCTTCACCAACGATTTAGATGATGACATAGAGAGTACACTTGTTAAATATGCAGATGATACCAAGCTGGGAGGGCTTACAAGTGCTTTGGAAGACAGTGTCATAATTCAAAATGATCTGGACAAAATGAAGAAATGGTCTGAGGTAAATAGGACAAATGCAAAGAACTCCACTTAGGAGTGGAGTTTCACACATACAGAATGGGAATTGATTGTCTCAGAAGGAGTAGTGCAGAAAGGGTCATAGAGGATCACAAGCTAAATATGAGTCAACAGCGAGACACTGTTAAAAAAAAAAAGCAAACATGATTCTGGGATGCATTAACAGGAGTGTTGTGAGCAAGACATGAGAAGTAATTCTTCTGCTCTAGTCTGCGCTGATTAGGCCTCAGTTGGAGTAATGTGTCCAGTTCAGGGCACAACATTTCAAGAAAGATTTGGTGAAACTGGAGAAGGTCCAGAGAAGAGCAACAAAAATGATTAAAGGTTTAGAAAACATGACCTATGAAGGAAGACTGAAAGACTTGGGCTTGTTTAGTTTAGAAAAGAGAGGACTGAGAGGGGACATGATAGCGGTTTTCAAGTATCTACAAGGGTGTTACAAGGAGAAGGGAGAAAAATTGTTCTCCTTGGCCTCCAAGAATAGGACAAGAAGCTATGAGCTTAAACTGCAGCAAGTGAGTTTTAGGTTGGACATTAGGAAAAATTTCCTAATGGTCAGGATGGTTAAACACTGGAATAAGTTGCTTAGGGGGGTGTTGGAATCTCTAACACTGAAGATATTTAAGACCAGGTTAGACAGACATCTGTCAGGGATGATCTAGATGGAGCTTGGTCCTAGTGTGAGGACAGGGGACTGGACTCGATGACCTCTCAAGGTCCTTTCTAGTTCTAGGATTCTATGATAAGTGTCACTAGCCAATAGGCATGCCAAGCACCTCAGTATAGAACTAGGAGGGGGCCCACCAGGATCATCTAATCTGACTCCCTTTACCTGATATTTGGCAGGCTCAGAAGTGATCAAAGACTGAATGCGACATTGCGGCTGAACTACTTTCTCTTTCTGAGAGATTGTCATATCAGGTCATTACTGGGCACTGTTACTTTGCATGCTACTCCCCATTGTGGATCAAAAAAAGAATGTCCAAGGCTACGTTTATACTGACGCATTGGAGATCGATCTTCTGTCATTCGATGTATTGGGTCTAGTTAAAACGCCCTACATTGAACACTGCAGGTGCCTCCAGTCGGTGATGGTTCTCTTCGCAGTCATGAGGTATAAGGGAACCCAACAGGAGCATTTGCTCCCATTGGCCTCCCACTGTGAAGATGGCGCCAAGCTCAACTTCAGGTATGTCAACTCCAGCTCCCTTTGTGTACCTTAAGCCAACATTCCAGGTCTAGTGTAGACTTGACCAAAGGCTGTCAGCACTTCACTCAAATTCACATGTCATAGCCAAAGAATAATAATTTCTAAATGATTTCAGTTCATACAAAACCTTCCTGCTGTTACAAAGCGACAGGCAAAGAGGCTAGGTGCTATACAAATCCCTCAGAATCAAAGAGTTGTATGTCTTTTCAAAATACCACCCCTCACCCAACATTGCTTCATAAATAAAGACAGACAGAGGCTTTGCCTTCTGCAATGCTGTAGACCCATCAGAGATTCCTGTAAATTACATGCAGTTTCCCCAATATCCCTACACAGCAAACAAACCCTCTCCTTATCTTGATTCCTAGAGATTTGTGGGCTGTCATAAATAACATCTGTTCAAGATAAGGCTTCTTCCAGTACAGCTTCTGCCTTAGCACATCCGTGATGTGCTACATAGCCACCACAGACACATAAAGTACTTTCTCCAGTCATCAAGTGAGCTAAAGCAGCCAGTTTCTGAAACAGGTCCGTTGTTGCCTGCTCAGCGTCTACCCCTGCTCCCTTTGAAGAAGTAAAAATCCCATTAACTTCAGGTCCTAAATCCATGATGCTGGAACACCCATCAACTATGGGATCTCAGTGGGAGAGAAAAATGCTTAACTTCAGGCATGGTCAAACCTAATGCACACTAAGCCTGATTCTGCTATCTTTACTCACGTTATTTGTCATCTAAAGAAGTGGGTTGTGCCCACAAAAAGCTCATGTTACTGTCTATATATTTTTTGTTAGTCACTAAGGGCATGTCTACACAACAAAGGTATTTCAGAATAATGGCTGTTCTTCTGAAATAACTATGCGAGCGTCTACACAGCAATTCCGTTATTTGGAAATAATTTTGAAACAACAGATCACTTATTCCGACTTCTGTAAACCTCATTCTACGAAGAATAACACCTGTTCCAAAATAGTTATTTCGGAATGGGGGCTGTGTAGATGCTCCACTTCTGCTATTTTGAAATAGCCCCTCACCAGGGCTATTCCTCCAGGGACTCTAAATCAAGATAGCACGCCTACAATAGGGAAGCCTGCCTCGGACAAATTTTGAGGCTTCCCTGCAGTGTAGAAGTGCCATTTCAAAATAAGCTATTTTGGAATAACTATTCCAGAATAGCTTATTCCAAAATAACTGTGCAGTGTAGACTTAGCCTAAGGTGTTGCAGGACCATTCATTGATTTTCAAGGGTTTTTTTACCCACACTGTATAGAACCTGGCCCTATGAATGACCCTGTTGGTTTCACTGAGTCTATTCATAGAGTAGAATACTACTCAGATGTAGCAAAGGTAATAAAAATCTAGCCCTTTAGGTTTCAGCATGAAAAACCGAGCATGCGGGAGATAAATTGTTTATAGACTCATGATTCATAATACTGCAGCGTGCAGAGAATATAAAACCATTCACGATTTTAAAATGCCCTGATTTTCTGCTAAATATATAAAATAATCACTCATCTCCCTGAGCAGCTGAAGCGAATTATACATCATATTAGCCGCATCCACCAACCACTGTAATTCTACTATAGAATGAAGCCATTTCCCAAGGCTCCAGCAGTCTCTTAATCTCCCTTCTGACGTCAAATTACAAATTTCTTGCCTAGGATCATCACTGTGATGACTAATGAATGCTTATTATAAGTGAGTTTATAAATGTTATTAAGTGATTTCTATTAAAGGCCATGCTAAAAAAAATGTGGATTTAGCAGGAACAACAAGAGGAGGAGGAATCTGCATAGATTTCACAGCTCTTTTCCTGCCAGGCAAACGAGTCACAATGTTTGCAGCTCAGTGAATGTGGAAATCGTTGGTAACTCACTGACTTTGACAGACGTACCTTCTGAAGGGGGCTGATTATCTTCAAGATCACTCCGAGCTTTAGAAGTTCTTGCTTGGACTCTTGGGAGCACATTCCATCAGTAATGCACCACATGGCAGGGGAGAGTTGAGCATAGGATGGGATTCCTAAAGACTAATTCGGCATCTCCCAACTCTTGTAAAGCACTTTTAGACGACAGCTGATGAGAGAGATGGTGAAGCACTTCTAGACTACAGCTGGGATAAGACTGATTTTTTTAAAAAACATCCTGGGTCAGATTCTGATCTCACTTACAACAGCATAAATCCAGAGCGGATGTTTATTCTGGATTGATGCTGCTATGTCCAAGATTAGAATCTGAGGTCTTGTTTTCGGATACTGCATTGTGAGAGCTTCATTTAGGAGCCAGAGCTCTTTTTCACCATGACTTCTCACAGGAACTTGGGCTCCAAAGGCAGCTTCTGTTGAAAACGATCACCTCTGGCAAATGTTGCAGGACAGGTGTGCGGTTAAAGTGCAGCCTCGGATAAGATATACCTATGAGACATGGGCCACCTGCAAAACCCTGACATGATCCCTTTAGGGATGTTCCGATGGGAGGTATAGGTCATAACCAGCCCTATTTCCTTAGTGGGTTTCACCAAAATCCTGGATCTGAACTCCCCTCTATTTTGGATCAAGATTTTGCTACAGATCCATTCCTAACACTTACACAAAGGGAAATGATAAGCTGCCAGAATAACACTGAGGCAGCTTTGCCTCTTCTCAAGAGCTATGCAGGAGGGGAAGCACTAGGTTCCTTTCTTTTCTATAAACCAATGCTACTTTCCCTCACAAGCCTAGAAATGAGATAGACAGAATGAGAAGGCGGGTTTCAAAGCATTTTAGAGGCATTCGTGAATTCCCCCTCACAATAACCCCAGAAAGTATACATAGGCAGTGAAAGTTACATGGGCCCGTGGTGCCCGGACACCAGGAATATTCCTGGCCCAGGACTGGGCTCCACCAAAACTCGCTATCTGTGCTCCCTCTTCCCTGGGTCTCGTGGTCCCTCTGCCACCCCACGTACTCCCCCAACATGACTCCCTGCTCTGCCTGCCACCCCCAGCGATTTAAAATGCCCCAGGGAGTCCTGCCACCACCACCTGCAGTGCAATAGGATTAGAGCGGCTTCCAGCCTCTCCCCGCAGCTGCCAGGATGTGTAGTCCTGCGGCCGAGGGGGGGAGGCGAGGTCTCAGTGCCAAGCGCTGGGATCCACCAAAATGTCTGCAAACCTGCCACCCCTGAAAGTACAGGCAGTGATTGCCTGTAATAACTTACTTCAGAGACCTCAGGATTTTCAGTATCCTAGGCAGTCCCTGTCATGGGTATGCAGAAGCCGAGGAAAAACTTAGGTAACAATTTTTAAGCAACTGCCACCTTTCCAGCGGAGCAGCTGCGCTAAGTGTTATTTCCATCTTGCAGCCGGGGAAACTGAAGCAAGAGGAAGTGACTCACCCAAGGGGACACATCAAGCCACAAGCAGAGTCAGGAACAGAATCGCAGGTCTCCATCCTCCCAAGTCCAATGACCCAATCAAAACACCATCTTCCCCCTCTAGCCATGGAAGGCGGCTCGCATTTTACTTTTTCCCACTGCCCTCTCACATTGCTGGAGAAAAGGAAACAGGAGGGAGTGGATGTGCGGCCTCACGGTACATGCCTAAAGCTTATGCAAGTTAAATTTAGTACTAACTAGAAGCACGTGCCTTGGGCTGCAATGCCAGTTGTAAGTGCTCTTTCTTTTCTCCCACTCTCACCTCCCCTTCCCAATAGTTGTTTCTTTAGCTGATAGTAAATCTTCCGCTTTCCCACAAGAGACAGGCCTTTTAAAACAAGCCTCCTCTCGCTCCATTTTGAGCGAGCAATCAAATAAATGTAAAAAGTGTGTGCAAATAAGCAGGCATCACACTACCTGGAGTTCCCAGGGTCTGTCTTCACTGCAAAGATAATCTTGGGCTCCCATTTGGGTGCTACTCCCAACACCTCTCCAGTCCATACACAAAACCTCTAACCGGAGTTACGTGGTGCTTTTATCCCAGGCTACCTGAGCCTATTAGGGGGGTGAGCGACAGCCCCTGTACTCACAGGTGATTCGTGGTATTACTCAGGAAGTGCATGGCCCACCTGTGTCCCCAAAAAATTTTAATTGCTAAATGGGGTGCCTCCTCATGCCCCCTCCTTGTTCTCTAGGTGGCCCTCCCTGTAACCCTTGCTCTCCCATCCCCCGAGAGGCACCAGTCACCTACACTGTACTTTTACTTGGGCCAGTAGCCTGCTCGTTAGGATGCAGGCTAAGTCACTCAAGCGCTGAACGTCCTCTGGCGCCTTCCCACAATTCCCCTCTTGTACCCAGAAGGGTAGACAAGTTCTTCTCCCACACTTCATAGAGCAGCTCACTTTACTGCAGCACCAAGAACCATGGGATGTGAGCCTACAGTCCTAGCAACACCCGGGGGCGACAGCACCAGTGAAGACACTAGCTAGAGGAGGGGCTTGCAGTGTGGCTGCTCCCCTGAATTCTCAAACCTCAGAGCATATCACCTGGGCTAGCTCTGCAGTGAAGACATGAAGTCATGACCCCTCCTCCTGCCTAGGTCACCCTGCCTTTTCTGCAATGCCTGGCTTTAATACAGGTGCCAGCAAAAAGCAAAGCCTTCTGTTCTGTGGAGCTTAAGAACTGTCATTTTTTCCCAAATCCTTGCCCTTTTCCTTTCCCTTGTGCCTTTGTGAGGAGCTCAGGCAAAATCCCTTAAATACCTTCCTGTGCCCACAAAACAGGTCTAAATGCCATTAGCCGTGCCTTCACATATTTGAACTAGGTTTACTACTTATGGTTAACTGGTAGGGGCTAAAGCAGCCCCTCTCCCTGCCTGTTCCAGCCTCGTAGCTGCCCTTATCTGTGCAGGAAGGAGGGGACGCTTCTGCGCCTGGCCATCCCCCTGTTCAATTGGTTAACCGATTAAATAAATTAAATTAATGGAGATTGCCTATCTCCTAGAACTGGAAGGGACCTTGAAAGGTCATTGAGTCCAGTCCCCTGCCCTCACAGCAGGACCAAGTACCATCCCTGACAAATATTTGCCCCAAATTCCTAAATGGCCTCAGCACGGATTGAACTCACAACCCTGGGTTTAGCAGGCTCAAACCACTAAGCTGTCCCTCCCTCCAAATGTAATGTTTAACCAGTTAACCAATGAAATGGGATTTCACATCCCTAGTTTGAACGAAATTTTACCTGCAAGCAATGGTGGGTACAAAGGCGGAAGTACAGATGTAGGACCCTTGAAAATAAAAAGAATACGCTAACTCTCAGATGGTGTGTCTATGGCTCAACTTTTTTCTATCAGAATTTATTTACTTGCCTTCTCATTCAGTCCCAAATGAAAACAAAACAATTAAAAAAAACCCAAAAACCTAAACCACTTTGCTGTTTGCACTGAAACTAATATTGACACACCTCGGTGGTTTCCCCTGGGCCCTCCGAGGGAAACTAGCAACTGCTCACTGCTTTACTGAAGTTAATGGCCCACAAAGGAAATCATGATCTGCTAACAAAGAGGTCACCGAGAGCAGCAACAAAATTTGTCGGTGGATTTGGTTAGAAAATAGTAATCCATGCTTGGTGGCATTTTGCCTCTCAAAGATCGGGAAAACCCCAGTTGCAAGGGTCAAGGCTATTCGCGTAGAGGAGCTCAATGGAACCCTAGATTTCCTTTAGGAAGCTGTTAGAAAGCGCTTGTGCATTAGATTAGATACACAAGGAAGCTGTTTATCAAAATCTATCCCAACCAAAACAGATGCCTCAGCTTTATCAAATCAGCCAAGCATTTGAGTGAATAGTCAAATGGCCTCTCCATATGAGAGTCTAATGAACTTGATTCCTCCAGGGCTGCCAGTTCTTATCAACAAAAATGCTCTCATTTTGCCTCCCACTCTCCCTTTCATGGGGGACCTTCCGAACAGCTAAATAACTTTAAATTCTTCCTGAGCAGATAAGGCCCTCACTATACAATGTGTGTGCACAAGATGTACATGTCATTTTGCAAATCCGGCCAGTCTGCTTGGGACTCTGCTTTGCAAGGTAGGCCCAGTTCTTTAATGGACTGTTGTTTTGACTGCCAAAAATAGCTCCTTAATCAGCACTGCCGGTGGAAGAAGAAATGAGGCAGACCCAAATTCTGTTCCTAGTGACGTGGATAGAAATCCAGAATAACTCCATTGATCTTGACTTCAGTGGAGTGGCTCTGGATGGGTGCTATAAGAGAAGTCAGAATACAGCCTTCTGTCAAAAACAACAGGAATGGCCAGGACATAACACTGGGGAGAACTTACCCCGGTGAGGCTAGAGAAAACCTGGCAACAGCTGCAATTTTAATCCAGATCAGATTTTTAAAGCTAGTCAGGACCATTTCTAAATAAATACAAACTACCCATCTATAGGACTTATATGGGCCCCATTACCACAATGCTAAAGCACTGCACAATCCTTAGTATAATAATTCTCACAAGATCCCTGTGAGGTAAAGCACAACTCTCCTCAGTTTTCACACAAGGAACAGAGAGACCACGTGACAGGGCCCAGTATCTAGCTAGAATCCTAACCGCTGGATCATCCATCTCTCTATGGTCTCAAAGGTCTCTGTCTCTCCGAGTTCAGCTTTTCCTATGTTTTGGAGCATGGGCAGTCTGTTCAGCTCTTTTTGTATGGTAACAACAAGGTCAGCAGGTCTAAAATCAAGTATTTGGACTTGTCTATGCAATGGGGTAATGTGCTTTTCTGGGGTGGGACTTCTAAAGTGCATTTATATGCTGCGCATTAATTGATCCATCTAGACCTTAATGGTCCGATGAGACCCTGTTTCAAAAGCACACCAGAGGGGTCTACACAGACCACGTCATGCACAACATTTACATGTGTTGGTTGCCATGACACTGGTTAATACAATTGTGACAGCTCTTGCCAAAACTGCGGGTGTCAGATGAACACTGACAAACTCATAGCTGGAAACCAGATCAGCTCACCTTGATGTTAGAATTCTTCAAGACAGGAGTCAGATCTGTAAGAATGTGCTTAGTATTGCCATTCTACAGAATGCCAGTAAGTTGCGTTAATTTCGCTTGTAATGTCTGTATCCTGTGCTATAAGGGGATATGTGTGATTTGCTTTATTACTGTAAAAATGCCAGCTCTGAACTAGGAATGTTAGATAACAGGTAATAGAATAGTCAAGTAACTGCATGAATTCTCAGTGGTTAGTCAACTATTCTACAGTCCCTGGGTGCAGTGCTGGCAACTAGTGTGCTCCTGAACCCACTCCCGGGGAGCCCCCTACCATCCCGTTCTGCTGCCTCTCTATCCGAGGCAGCAGTGTGGGGTGCCAGGCAGGAACCGGCCTGAGAGGGGAGCCAGTTTAAAAACCAGCTCCCCTCATGGACCGGCTGTCTGCTGCCCCGTGCTGCTGCTTCCGAAACAGAGCTGGCAGTGTGGAGTGTCTACAGAGGGTCCAAGTCTCTCACGGAGCAGCCTCCGTCCCCAGGGGGTCCCTGGGGCACCACCAAGCCAGCAGAAGGGGAACTGGCTTTTACAGAGGCAACAAGGGGCGGCGGGAATGAGAGAAGTCAACCTAGGCTTATTGGTTAATAGTATAGTTGACTACTCCTTTACATCCCTACTCTGAACCACCAGTAGAAACACACGCTGCTAGCTGTGGGCGCTCTGCTAATTAGCTGGGCAGCATTTGAATCTCTCCTGGGTGGCCACCCAAGCAATCAGTTTACAGGGAACACTGGTGTTATGTGAAAGAATGTCCATCCCATCAGCTTGAATGCTGGAAAAAGGGGATAAAACAGAAACACGAGAAAAATTGCTCTCTCTCCCCCTTTGCTATTTGGTCTCTCACAGGGCTGGAGCGAGGAAACAGAAGCAGAGATCCTTAGGGTCAACCTGGGTTAGCCCTAAAAGACATTCATTGCTTACAATTCTTTCACCTTTCAGAATCATAGACTATAACTTATTTGTGTATATGTGTTACCTGCTTTAACCTCTAAATATCTCTCATTGCTTTTTCTTGGGGTACATATACACTTTGAGCTACACAAATGATGTAGTTTATTTCAAGCTTAATTTGAAATTGTCTATTAATCCTTAATCCTCATGGAACAAGGTTTACCAGGACATCAGAACAGCAAGCTCGTTATTTTGAAAGATATTTAAGATATTTCAAAATAATGGGCATGCTGTTAAGACACGGAAAACGCCATTTTGGGATACTGGAAGTATCTCGAAATAGCACCACAGTGTAGATGTACCCTTGATTAATAAACCCTTTACTACAGGCCTGGGTACAAGCACTGTCTTTGGTATGAGATCTAAGGTACAAATTGACCTGAGGTAAGGGACTAGTTTCTTGGGACCAGGAGCCACCTGAATTTTTTGTGGTCTTTGATTTATGGCAACCAACTATCACTAAGTCCAGCTTGCCTGGCTGGCCACACAGGGGCGGATATACGGCAGGGTGAGCGGGGTGGCCGCCCCGGGCCCCGCGCTTCAAAAAGCCCCACGCATGCGCCGGGGCAAAGGGGGGCCCCACAAGATTATGCTGCCCTGGGCCCCGCAAAACGGTCATCTGCCCCTGTGGCCACATGCCCAAGGGGACTGTTTCTGACTCCATGGTAAGACTGTTAGTGTGCTTCTGGATCTTACATTTGTTACTGGGTTGGTGAAATCTAGAGGTAGAACATGCCACCCAGTTGGGGTACCTGTCCTACTTTATCACAGCCTGCCCTGAGACTGGCACTCATCATGGTGAACCACTCTAGAAAGCATGACAAAAACAGCAACAGCATTTGGCTGCTCTTGCAAGTGCTGCATGAGAATTAGGGAATTCCCATAGCCACCCCCATTTTACACAAGTAGAAATGGGCAGAGAGGTTAAGGCCCAACATTTTCAAAAGTGCCCATGTTAAAGTCCCCACACACTTTTGTGCATGTCCAGTTTTCGAACAATAAGAGTACACAAGTCTGAGATTGGTATGCACAGGTATTGAGGTGTGTGAATATAACACTGAATCACACACACCCAAAGCCCTCTGCATGCACAAAGCTCCATGCAAATTTTAGCATTGGTATTTTGAATAAGAACATAAGAATGGCCATGCTGGCCCATCTAGCCCATTATCCTGTCTTCCAACAGTGACCAATGCCAGGTGCCACAGAGGGAATGAACAGAACAGGTAATCATCAAGTGATCCCTCCTCTATCACCCATTCCCAGCTTCTAACAAACAGAGGCTAGGGACACCATTCCTGTCCATCCTGGCTAATAGCCATTGGTAGATCTATCATCCATGAATGTATCTTTTTGGATACACCTTTTTTGAACCCTGTTAAAGTCCCAGCCTACACAATATCCTCTGGCAAGTAGTTCCACAGCTTGACTGTGTGTTGTGTGAATAAATACTGCCTTTTGTTTGTTTTAAGCCGGCTTACCTATTAATTTCATTTGGTGATCCCTAGTGCTTTGTTATGTGAACAAGTAAATAACTTTTCTTCATTCATTTTCACCACCCCAGTCATGATTTTATAAATATCTATCATTCCCCTTTAGTCTCCTCTTTTCTGAGCTGAAAAGTCCCAGTCTTATTAATCTCTCCTCATATGGCAGCTGTTCTGTATCCCTAATCATTTTTGTTGTCCTTTTCTGAACTTTTTCCAGTGCCAAGATTTTTTTTTTAATATTGGGCTCGAGTGATTTGCCCAAGGTCACACAGCAAGTCAGCGGCAGAAGTAATACAGAAAATCAGTTGTTCCTGGCTGTCAGTCCCATGCGCTGACCACTAAGTGCTGCTTTATACTAACTGACTAGCAGGGTACCCTTCAGATTCCTCAACTAATGTTCCCACTAATCTTTTCTATCCAAGTGAGGATTTTTCCACCCATGTGCAGAATAATTGCTTTTGTGCACCAAGGCATGTGTGAATGTGTACCAATAGATACAAAAAAAATCTAGCTGTGAGCATTTTGTGAATCAGCCGTGTGGCATCTAAATCTTTCCTGAGCAACCATATGAGTGCACAGCTTAGAGGGAACACTGCCCTCAAACCAGTACTGATCGTTAATGTTCAACTGGCAGTGGTCATGTCCTGGCTTAGTCACAGGGTGGATCTATGCTGTCAGCAACTCCTCTTTCTCCCCTATTTGGGTGCTTCTCAAATACATGTCCTTGTACACTAGCTTTGTTGTTCTTTCCTAAAACAATTTCCATACATATTAAGGCAGAAGGAACCATTATGTTCATTTGATCTGACTTCCCACATCACATAGGCCATAGAATTCTTCCAGCAATTCCTGCATCAAGCCGTTAATTTGTGGTGGAACTAAAGAACGCCTGTTAGAAAGACATCTGCTATTGATTAAAAGACTCCAATTGATAAAGAATCAAGTCCACAGCTTGGGAAGCTGTCCCAATGCTTAATTACCCTCACTGTTAACATTTTGCACCTTGTTTCCAGTTGGAATTTTTCTAGCTTCAGCTCTCATCTACTGGATCTTGTTCTGCCTTTCTCTGATAGATTGAAGAGAGTGATGGTATCAGAAACCATCCTCCTGAGTAGGTACTTACAGACCATTGATCAAATCACCCCTTGACCTTCTTTTCAATAAGCTGAACAGATTGAGTTCCGTAAGCCTCCCACTACAACGTGTGTTTTCCTGCCACTGAAAAATTCTTGTAACCTTCTCTAAACCTGCTGTTTTTTCAACGTTCGTTTTAAAACATGGGACTGGAACTAGAGACAGTATTCCAATAACTGCCTCACCAGCGCCACATCCGTAGGGAACGCCACGTCCCCAATCCTGCTCAATATTCCCCTTTACACATCCAAGGATCACATTGTCACTTTTCACCACAATTGCACTGGGAGCTCATGTTTACTGGACTCCTGAGTCACTTTCAGAACCCCTGCCTCTCATGACACACTCCTCCCTCCCCCAGTTCCCAGTCTGGAAGTGAAACCCTCATTCTTGGTCCTAGCTGTCTCACTTTTGTATTAAAGCGCAGGTTGTTTGATTACATCTAGCTCAACTGGTGTCATACTTTGCGGGGCATGGCTGGGCAGTGACTCTGCAGGGCTGGAGATGGGGTTGAGGAGTATCACACTGCAAGCTTGAGTGGTGTAACAGCTTGATCCACTCGTCCTCTTCATTACTCACTTGCTGGCCAACCTTTGTCTCAACTGCAAACTTTATTGGCAGCAATTTTATGTTTTCTCCCAGATGACTGACAAAAACCTCCTCTGCAGTGACACTTGTACCACATGACTTTGCATTTCCTGTCCTCTGTATTTTCATGACCTCTGGGCTGTTTCACAGCTGGCCCATTGGCCGTGCCTTTGCTTAACTAATACATGCACAAGACACACTCTTCTCCTTTCTAGGGATGTAAAATCTCATTTAATTAGTTAACCAGTTAAATGTTATGTTTAACTAGATAACCAATTAAATGGGGGCAGACAGGGGGCCTGGTCCAGCCCCCCCCCCCCCCCCCGCTCACCACAGCCAGGCTAGAGCATCCCCCCCATAAATAAGTACTGTCTTACCTGGCCTGGAGTGCCCCACGCCCACAGTGGGCCCCTGGGGGCCACTCCAGCCCCCACCAGTTAACCATAACCAGTAAGCCTCACCCATTAAGTCTGAGGCTTACTGGTTAACCTTTTAACCATTCACATGCCTAGTCCTTTCCGGTCATTATGCTGATGAAATTTGGAACCTCATCTAGAACTGGCACAGGTTACTGGGGTTGTGCCTACGCTGCAGAGAAAACCTTGCAGCACCCAGTTTCGGAGCCCAGGTCACTTGACTCTGGCTCACAGGGCTCAAAACAGCAGTGTAAACATTCCCAGCACAGGCTCCAGCCCCTTTGCACAGTTTCAGAGCCTCGGCTCCAGGTTGTGTGGGACCAGCCACACTGCTATTTTTGCCACCCAGCCCGAGCCCTGCAAGCCCAAGTCAACTGACCCGAGCTGTGAGATTCAGCGTGCTGGGTTTTTTCTTGGCTGTGTAGAAGACATACCCTGAGGCTATGTCTACACTGCAGGCTTTTTGCACAAGAACAGTCGTTCTTGCGCAAAAACTTGCAGAGTGTCTACACTGCATGCGCGTTCTTGCGCAAGTACATTTACAGTAAAGCGTCGGAAACCAGGACTTCTTGTGCAAAGAGTTATTCTTCTCCCCACAAGGAATAAGCCCTCTTGCGCAAGAGCTCTTTCACAAGAAGGCAGTGTGGACAGGCAACAGGGATTTCTTGTGCAAGAAACCTCTATGGCTAAAACGGCCATCAGAGCTTTCTTGAGCAAGAGAGCGTTCACACTGCCATGGGTGCTCTTGCGCAAAAGCACATGGCGGTGTGGACGCTCTCTTGTGCAAGACCAAAGCCTGCAGCGTAGATGTAGCCTGACTGTGTGCCCAACACAAGCCATGCTGTCCATTCCATGACCCACACTTGAGTCTGTATGAATTTGTACCTTCTATAACATACAGGACAGATTTAAAACTAGCATGGAATCCATGCAGCCACTTAACACCCTGGGGCTACGTCTACACTGGTGTGTTCTCACGCAAAAACTCTTTTGCGGAAGAGTTCTTCTGCAAAAACTCTTCCAGAAGAGAGCATCTACACTGGCATGTGCTTTTGCGCAAGAGATGTGCTTTTGCGCAAGAGCATCCATGCCAGTGTAGACGCTCTCTTGCGCAAGAAAGCTCTGGTGGCCATTTTAACCATAGGGCTTTCTTGCGCAAGAAATTCATGTTGCCTGTCTACACTGGCCTCTTCTGGAAGAGCTCTTGTGCAAGAGGGCTATTCCTCAGCGGCAGCATCAGAGTTATGGCACAAGAAGCCCTGATTTTATACATTAGAACGTCAGTTTACTTGCGCAATAATATGCGGCCAGTGTAGACAGGCAGCAAGTTTTTGCACAAGAGCAGCCACTTTTGCACGAAATCGCATCAGTGTAGACACAGTCTAAAAAATCCCAGAAGGTTCAGCCCTTGAATATTAGAAAAGGATCAAGTCTGGATATTAGAAAAAACTATTTCATTAGGAGGATGGTGAAGCACTGGAATGGGAGGTGGTGATGGACTCTCCATCCCTAGAGATTTTTAAGTCCCAGCTTGACAAAGCCCTGGCTGGGATAATTGAGTTGGGGTTGGTCCTGCTTTGGGCAGGGGGCTGGACTCAATGACTTCCTGAGGTCTCTTCCAGCCCTAGGATTAATTAAATATACGGAGATACACCTATCTCATAGAACTGGAAGGAACCTTGAGAGGTCATCAAGTCCAATCCCCTGCCCTCACGACAGGACCAAGTACCATCCCTGAGTCTGGGGCGGTCTGTCCATATAGGCAAACTAGGCGGTTGCCTAGGGCGCCAAGTTAAATGGGGCACCAAATGGTGGCGCAATATCATTGAGGGGTTTGGAGGTGGGGGCACCGATTGCATGGTTTGCCTAGAGCACCAGTTGCTGGCAGCTAGTCTAGGGCCACCCCTGACCCTGATAGATTTGCCCCAGATCCCTAAATGGCCCCCTCAAGGATTGTGCCCACATCCCCAGGTTTAGCAGGCTAGTGCTCAAACCACTCAGCTATTCTTCCCAGGACAGTCTATAATTATATGATTCTGAACAGAAATGGCTTGATTCTCCATTATCTTTCAGCTTGTGTGCTGATTTACACCTGTGCCACATGGCATAAAACATTACCGAACGGGAGTTCTCTACTCACATTCCCCCGTAGTAGCATAGCGCACTCATTTGCCACAGGTGCAAATGGCTGCACAAGATTGCAGGGAAAAGCCAAGCCCAAATTGCAGAAATTGGGCGGGCCACTGGGACTGCCCAGAGTGAACTAGGAAATGGTGCACGAAATGCAAAAACCCTTCCCAAAGCGCAACAATGCCATTTTAAACAGTTGTGCTTTGTTTTCCATACACTGCCCCTCGAATCCAGCCTGGCCTCAGCATTACTGCAGCCCAAAACCAGAGACACACACACTGTGCTCTCTCTTAAGAGTCTTCACTTTCATATTTTCATGCTCCTGGTTTTTTTAAATCCAAAGTAAAAGTGCTTTTAGGCAGGTGGCAAAGCGTCCTTGGTATATTGGAACCCTACCACAATACAGTTAGCTCTACAGAATTAACGATTACCGCAGGAGAAGACCAAGTCCTACATAGTAAACATGTGAGGAAGGGAGACCATGACAGGAAGGAGGGAAGCTTACCAGCTGAAGCAAGAGAGATCCTCAGCAGGCAACAAAATGGCCATACTAGAGCTGCAGCTGTCTGTGTCTGAAAAGTTTAAAGGGCTAGCACCCAGAAAGGCATGCTGGGAAAAAGGTCATATGACCACTGCAGCACCTCACCCAGGATCAGACAGATGCACCTAAGGGTATTGCCTCTTGCAGCAGGGAAGTGGCAGTGCAGTGGTTAGAGTATTCTGCTGAAAAGTGGGAAACCTATGTTCAAAGCCCTGCTCTGCAGGCAGGCCCTAATACTGCTCACTCTCTGGGTGAGTGTCCTGACCCCTGAGCTAACTTATTTTAGAGGTCCTTTTTTCTCCCCAGCCTCCCTTGACAGTTAGGGGCAGAGCTGTCCCGTTTATAGGCATGGTTTGAAGAGGCTGCCCCAGATCCCATGCATTGGGGTGCCCTGCGGCAGCTGCATCACCAAGCCTCTCCCCACACTCACTACAGTGGCAGGATCAGGAGCAGCCCGGCAACCTTCTCCGCCCCCGTCCCTCTCCCAGCTTGCTGTGCTCGGCTTCTCCATGGCAGCCAGAAGCAGAGAGCCCAGCTCCAGGGTGCTCTGCTTCCTGCCACCACAGAGAAGCAAGGTGCAGTGGGCTGAGAGGCGGCAGGGTGAAGCAGACCAAGCCACTGGCACCCCCGGTTTGGGGAGTGAGGGGTGTAACCTGCTCCCCAGTTATCCCTGAGTTTGAGTAGCGCAGGACAGTGGGTGAAGAGGCAGAACAGGGGCATGATGGGGACGGAGCGGGGGCAGGGCCTGTGGGGGAAGAGTTGACCCAGGCCCTGCACCCCCGTAGGGGTGGCTCTGGTTAGGGGTGTGCCAATGCTGTTCTTGCAAGCAACAGCTTAGGTGCCTGACTTCGGGAGAGAGTGCAGATCCCAGACAGGAGTGCCTACCTCTGCAAGAGGGGATGGCTGGAGATCCACCCCTGATCTTAGGTAGCTTAGCCAACGCCTCGCCTAATGTGCTGGCTTTGTGAATGCCATTTTCAGGACCTGTCTGTCTCTCCCCGTGTGGGGTATAGGGAGCGTGAGTGCCTATCTCAGAGTCTGTGGATTCCCCGGGGAGGGGAGCTGGGTCCCTTGGTAGATCTGGGCGTAGATGCTTCTGGGGCGTGAGGATTGTTTCTACCTATCACCAGCGTAACTCCAATTCTGGAAACTCCGGCTGTGTGTGCAGCCTGGCTGGTTACACTCCGCACCTACAGTGGAAGGGGAGTCTGTGATAAAGATTCTCTGTAGCTAACGGCGACCAGGCTCAGAAAAGTTTGTTGTGTGTCTGTTTGTTCTGGAGGGGAAGGACCCAAGTGCTCTCCCTCCCTCTTAGGAGCAGACTACAGAGAGCAGGAATCAAGCTGGGGGTCTTCCATGGGAACAGACCCACCAATGGGCAATCAAAGGGGGCAGAGCTCTGGCCACCACTGGAGTAGCGATGGCTAGAACCCTGGGCCCTTTAAATCACCACTAGAGCATCACATGGCATGCTCTGGGCAGCTCTCAGGGCTGGCTGGGAGCTCAGGGAGGGGGGAGGAAGCAACAGAAAACCGAAGGCAGTGCTGAGGACTGGCTGTTCCCAGCTCTGCCCCTTTCGCCCAAGACCCCATCCCTTCCAGAAGCACGGAGCCGCCCCTCCCCTCCATCCCACACACCTTCACACCTGTTGGCCTCCCTGCATAGGAGAGAGCGGAGAGCAAGTAATTAAGCACACACAAAGTAAGAGGCTGCTTGGAACCATGTTTCATGCAAGCTGTCCCAGGAAGAGGGGAAAACTCACTGCTAGACCCTTCTGCCTTATCCATGCATTTGAACCTGGCCTCAGTATGGCCAACCACACACATTCATAAGCCAGTCTTCTCCCTCCCCGCTCAAATTCTGAGATTTAAAAAATATATATAAAATGATCAACCGTAATTTTTTTTATTTGCCTTCCAGTTTTTGAGGCTTTAGGGAACCGTTGGGTCACGGATTCAAGGTTGTCTCCACTGCCCTGAGGGCTAGAAATAACTTTTTATTAAAATAAAAGCTGAGATTCTCACCAGATCACCTGGTCACAGGAGCAGGGTACTCTGGAAAACAGCAAATATTGTGAGACTTCCACTAAAAGCAAAAGAGCTGGCAATGCTGTGGCTCTTACTTGTGGTGCTACTAGCTGGCAAGGGAGGTCACTTCCACTGAGAGCATTAGCAAAATCCCAGGACATGCCCAAATGTTTGATTTAATATTCTTGATTCACACCGGGGCCTTGGCTGGGGACATTTAGCAGACAGACAGAAGGTGCTCAGGGCCCTCCTGCAAAAGAGCATGTCTTGTAAGAATATTACATCAGCGACATCCAACCCTAACCCAGCACAAGGATTCCTTTGCAACTTGCTAAGAAACTGCAGATGGCCCTGAACTTGTAGAAGTGGAGCTGGGTGGCAGCTGCGCTCATTCTCAGCATAGCTTTGGATGCCTGCAAAACTCCAGAGTGCTCCATCTTGGTAGAAGCAATCTCCACTGGGATTGATTTGGAGATGGGCATTCTGGGACTTGTAGTCTCTGAGGGCTGCAATTAGCGGGGAGGGGACTGACAGTAAATCATATTGTAAACTTCCGGAAGCCCATATGGTCTGCAGCTTCCCAGGCTCACTGGAGTACTATGGAGAGAACACGATGTTATCGGCATATAAGCTGAAGCCTCTAAGAAAATAGTGGAAATGTTTTGCTTTCCAGAGAAGATAAAGAAATTATTTTAAAATTAAATTAGAAAAGCATCAGAGTACAGAGAAAGTTCTGACTAATGAAGCATAGATCAACACTAATAAAGCAATCAGGAGTGGCTGGCAAAGACATTCAGAGCTTTTCACTTCTAGGTTGCTGGTTTAAAGCCAGCTTAAGTCAGTCACGAGAGTCATTTCTCTAGATAGCTGTTGGGTGCCCTCCAGAAAGTGAACAGGTGGCTCTGGTTCAGTTGTACACCGTCTTTATATGTCTTTCTGTTGGCCAGTCTCTGCAGAAAAGCAAAGGACTGGACGGATCTTGAAACAGAACTCCCCTCTTGCCCTGACAGATCAGAGTAAAATCCATTGGTAGAAAAGGGGGACTCTTGTGCTATACATGTTGGCTACATCTAGACTACATCCCTTTTTCGGAAAAGGGATGTAAATTAGACGTATCGCAATTGCTAATGAAGTGGGGATTTAAATCTCCCCCGCTTCAGTAGCATAAACATGGCTGCCGCTTTTATTCGGCACTGAGCTTTGCCGGAAAAAAGTGCCAGTCTAGATGCGGATCTTGCAGAAAATAAAGCCTTTTCTGAAAGATCCCTTATCCCTTTCAGAAAAGGCTTTATTTTCCACAAGATCCGCATCTAGACTGGCGCTTTTTTCCGGCAAAGCTCTGTGCCGAATTAAAGCGGCAGCCATGTTTATGCTAATGAAGCGGGGGAGATTTAAATCCCCTCTTCATTAGCAATTGCGATACATCTAATTTACATCCCTTTTCCGAAAAAGGGATGTAGTCTAGACGTAGCCGTTGTGTGGCTACACTGAGGGCTTCCTTAGGCATGCTCATCAATACATCTCAGCATTGAACTAACTTTTGCTACCCAACAAACATTATTCAGGCTGTTGATTAACCACAGTTAACTCATGCCATTAACTCAGAAAAATGAATCGTGATTAATCACAGTTTTAATCACACTTCTAAACAAGAGAATCTCAATTGAAGTTGTTTAAATATTTTGGGTCTTTTTGTACATTTTCAAATATACTGATTTCACAGAATACAAAGAATACAGAATACAAAGTGTACACTGCTCACTTCACATTGTTTTTAATTACAAATATTTGCACTGTAGAAATGATAAATAAAAACTCATTTTTCATTTCATCTCGAACAAGTATTGAAGTGCAATCTCTTTAATGTGAAAATGCAACGTACAAATGTAGATTTTTTTGGTTACATACTCCACTAAAAAGCAAGACAATGCAAAAATGTAGAGCCTACAAGTCCACTCAGTCCTACTTTTTGTTTAACCAATCACAAAGACAAACAAGTTTGTTTACATTTTCAGGACATAATGTTGCTCGTTTTTTATATTCAATGTCATGAGAAAGTGGAAACAGGCGTTTGCCTGGGACTTCTGTAGCTGGCATTGCAAAGTATTTACGTGCCAGATACCCCTTCCTGCTTTCACCACCATTCCAGGTGACATCCTTCCATGCTGATGATGCTCATTAAAAAAATTGTGATAATTAAATTTGTGACTGAATTCCTCATGGGTAGAATTGGATGTCTCCCTCTCTGTTTCACCTGCATTCTGCCATATAGTACATGTTAAAGGAGTCTGGGATTATGACTTGGGACACATTTGTTTTAAGAACATTTTTGCTGCAGATTTGACAAAACACAACATGCCAGTGTGAAATTTCTGAAGATAATTAGAGCACTCAATCCAAGGTTTAAGAATCTGGAGTGCCTTCCAAAACCTGAGAGGGATGAAGTGTGAAACATGCTTTCAGAAGTCTTAAAAGAGCAACACTCTGATGTGGAAACTACAGAAGGTGAACCACCCAAAAAAAAAAAAAAAAAGGAAATCAGTCTTCTGCTGGTAGCATATGAGTCCGATGATGAAAATGAACATGTGTGGTTCACACTGCTTTGAGCAGAATCCTCCATAAGTATGGGACACATGTCCTCTAGAATGGTGGTTGAAGCATGATGAGACACATAATTCTTTAGTGCATCTGGCATGTAAATATCTTGTGTTGCCATATATAACAGTGCCATGTGCATGTTCTCACTTTCAGGTGACACTGTGAACAAGAAACAGGCAACATTATCTCCAGCAAATGTAAATAAACTTGTTTGAGCAATTGGTTGAACAAGAAATAGGACTGAGTAGACTTTGTAGGCGCCAAAGTTTTACAGTGTTTTATTTTTAATGCAGGGGGTTTTATACATAATTCTAGATTTGTAAGTTAAACTTTCATGGTAAAAAGATTGCAGTACAGTATTTGTATTAGGTGAATGGAAAATATATATTTTTCAGTACAAACATTTGTAATCAATCATAAATATAAAGGGAGCATTGTACATTTTGCATTCTGTTTGGTAATTAAAATCAATATATTTGAAATGTAGAATACATCCAAAAATATTTGAATAAATGGTATTCTATTATTGTTTATCAGAGCAATTGATCACACAATTAATTTTTTTAATTGCAAAGGGGCTTGCTTATTTAAGCAGCAAAGTTTAGGGTGATGGTGAATGAAGCCGTGAACTTTAATGTTTCTGGAGTGATCAGACTGTGAGATTCTGTGGCAGATCCCCAGACAGACTAGGTTACAGCACTTCATGCATCAGGGCGTGCTGTTCACATATTTCTAGTGTATTCTCCTACTTAGACTTCCCAAATGAGGCTTTCCAAGTGCGAGAGGGATTTATTTTTCTCTGCTGGCAAAGCATAGTATCTGTTCATTTTAGAAGTCCCCCAGGGAAAAAAAAGGAACCTTCGACTTGCAATTATTTTAATAGTCAAAGCCTAGTACCAAAGCCCACAAGCCCAGATGGACTGACTATAAATGCATGCCGCTCTGTGATGAATGTTTAAATGTAGTATTCCCTAATAGCTTGGTTGAGTAGAGGGAGTCAGAATGACACGGTAACATGTCTGAAAAAAGTATCGGAGGGCAGAATTGTGCATTCTCCCCATCCATAGCAAGATTTCTCTTGAGAGCGCTTGAACACAGCAGTTGGGAAGGCAATACTTTAAGATCTGAACAGCATGAACTGCAGAGTGAATTTCATAATCCTTTCGGGAACGCTTTGAACTGATCTGTTTGGAATAAAAGAAAATACAGCTCTGTTGGGAGCCGGATGGCTCATGGAATTGGTAATGAGGTACAGAGTCTTTCTCCTCCAGGTCACCTGTTAGAGACTTAGAATCTAGCCCAGGTCATTACTAATCAAAAGTTGTTACTATCATCTGATGGCCTATGGGAAATGAGTTAGTTGATTTCATTCCAGTTCCTTGCCTCCACAGCATAAAATCCACCCTGACAAATGGCAGTCGTAGCACAAAGGTCAGAGATGGGATGGGGACTCAGAAATATCTAGACTTCAAAACAACACAAAACTACCAGGGCAGCTAGGCTCAGAGCCTGGGTCAACCGATTCTGACTTGTGCTACAGGGCTCAAAATAGCAGTGTAGGGCTACATCTACACTACAATGCTATTTCAGGGGACAGGAGGTATCCCGAAATAGCTATTCTGTGTCTTTTGAGCACGCCCATGATTTCGAAATATAACAGGCTCACTATTCCAACGTCCCTATAAACTTCATTCTACGAGGAGTAAGGGACGTTTTGGAATAGTGATTTATTTTGAAATAAATGCTGTATAGGCGGCGCCAAATTTCGAAATAAGCTATTTCAAAATAACATCAAAATAAGATACACAATTTGCGTAGCTCAAATTGCATATCTTATTTCGGCCTATGGTGCAGTGTAGATGCACCCTTGATGTTCAAGTGGATTTTGAAGCCCACCCCCTTCACCAAGTTTCCCTAAGCCCAAATGTCTATACTGTTATTTTGAGCCCCATAGTACCAGCCTCTTCACTACACAATGGATCAATGCTGCAGTGATTGATCCACCCGTGGTCAGTTTATCACGTCTGCTTAGATGCGATAAATCAACCAGCGAGTGCTTTCCCATTGACTCCAGTCCTCCACCAGGACAAGAAGAGTAGGCAGAGTCGACAGTAAAGCATAGCCACAGACCTTACTACATGGAAGATTCTGCAGTCAGTATGTCGAGTTCAGCTACGCTATTCACATAGCTGAAGTTGTGTATATTATATCGACTTGGGGGGAGCGTAGTGTAGATGAGGCCTTAGTCGCACTGCCAAGGGTCATTTTTTTCCCGTGTAGACATACCCTAAATTACACCTTCGGTCTTTAGAGGTCATTCCTCCACATTAACAGGTTAGCCCACTTTGCTGCAACAACCTGTGCAGTACATGTCCTGCAGCATCCTTCAGAACTGCTTGTTTGGCACCTTTCACTAACACTATATCTAGATTGATACACATGCCATATTATTAAGGAAGCAGCCTGGAAGCCTTTAGGCAGCTGAGAAGGGATAATTCTAGGGCAGTTTCAACAACCCAGATGGTTATTAGGAACACCAATCACTCTCCTTTAACATGTTTATGGGATGGCTCCTTGAATTATGGCCCTTATTAAACAGTGCACAGTGACTTGATAAAATGTATTCTTAGCAGTTTTGGAAAACCTTGCTTAATAAACTGGCTCTTAGCATGCAAGCAAAATCTCCCCAGGAAATGGCAATTAACTCAGACTTGACATATTGCCAAAAAGGGCATGAGAATGATAAGCAGTTGGAGCCCATTACAGTCTAGATGAGTGCTAACTAAAGACAGTGATCCACCTTTCATGGTGGGCATGAGGAGAAAAGAAAAGAACTCCAATAGCTTAGGGAAGGATGCCAGGACTGGGCAGTCAGTCTAAGCCCAGCGTAGCACCATTCATAGTAGGAAGTCACAGGGGATAACTGAGATCAGAATCTAGTCCATGTAGCCTTTGTTCATGCACTGCTTCCTCCGCATAGCCCAACCCCGAGAAGACTGGTAATAGCAGGACTAATGCTTGGAGAGTATTGCAAATGTCAAGAATCTCAGGACAAGTTGAACCTCTCTAAACTGGGACTCTGGTCTGGCAACATCCGCGGTCTGGCAGAACCATGGAGGTTCCTGGACCGGAAAGCCCCAGCAACTGGAGTCTGGCAGCAGGGGGACCAGTGGCCAGGAGTCCTGCCAGGGCGCTGATCTCCCCACGTCCAGCCAACTCCCTCCTTCAGGACTGATCAGGTCCCAAGGGAGATCCAGCCTGTAATTGCATTGTGATTACTAAAGTCACAGCAAATGGTCTAAGTGAGCATAAGATAAATCTAAATTAAGCAACATCCTTATCATCAGACATCACCTACTGCCACTCCATTATGTTTATTATATCAAGCCCAAAGTTGTCATCGGCACAGGTGCCAAATTCCCACTGACAGTGACCTCGGTCTGCAGCAGCCGCCTAGGAGCATGCGGCACACCATGGGCAGCTGGGCGGATTGGAGAGGGGCCTTTCAGCTACCTTTGCATTCCCCCAAATCAGGGCTGGCTTAGCAGCTGCCCTGTGTGAGTTTCAGAAGCTTGCTAAGAACAGCCAGACCTCTTCCCTTCTAGTCACCAGCTCAGCCTATAGTGGGGATCATCCTAACACCAGTTAACCCCCTACGCTTTAGGGGTCTGTCACACCCACACTGCAGCACAAAGCAGCACAGCAAAGAGAGGAATTGGGTTCATTGGCTATCGTAGGGGTTTAACCGAACTATGGAGGACTGAGTACAGACCACTGGAATCAGCCAATAGGGCCTGATTCTGCTCTTCCTCCCAAAGTAACTTCACCGGAGTCAAGACAGTTACCCAGCAGCATCAGACTTGGCATCCAAAGGTCAGTTTAGTTTCTCATCCATTTTTTGGAAACACATCTGCAGACCCCGGGGTTGGCACTTTCCCTGCAGAGCCCCATTTGATGCAATTTCAGAAACAGTTGGCCTTTGGGAGGAAATGCGGCAATCCTTAGTTGTAGATATGGCAAAGCAGATGATTCTCTTAGCAATCACACAAAGCAAGCTTTGGCTTATTTCTTCCTGCCTGACAGCAAGACTCTGGGTCAGATACTCATCCCAGTTTTGCAGGTGTAATGCCCACAAACTCCAGTCTTTGGCAGGGCATGATCTAAAAGCCAGCTGCCTGTTCCCAAAGCAGACTTTGCAGGGGTCTCGGTGCCTGTCTTACATACTTCCCTTGGCTAAGGAAGCGTCCTGAGCTTCAAAGACCTCCAAGCAATTCATCCTGGATGGGCCCCCATTTGTAAACCCAACAGACCCAGGTCATTGGCAGGTGGGATTGTGCCTAAGATGTCTAGAGCTTAGAGCGTGAGCCTCTATCCAAAAGCTAAATGCCAGCTGCCTTTTAGCTAAGGCTATAGAGCAGACTTTGCTCTCCCTTCTCAGGCCACATGTAGTCTACAGGCTTCTTTCAGAAGAAGCTTTTCCGGAAGAATTTATCCAAAAAAACTTCTTTCAAAAGAGAGCGTCTACACTGCAAAAGCACATCAAAAAAGCGATCTGCTCTTTTGAAAGATAGCGTCCACACTGAATGGACACTATCTCGCATTTCAGCTGTGATTACTATGGATGGAGTGGCCACCAAGGCACCTGTGCTTTTTCCTCTTTCCTCTTCTTTCGAAAGAACTCCCTCTTCCCCGTCCACTCACACCGTTTTCCAAAAGAGCTTTCACCAAAAGCCTTCTTCCTTGTAGAAAGAGGTTTACCAATGTCGGAAAAACCCCTCTGGTCTTTTGTTTTGTTTTTTCAAAAGAACACGATTGCAGTGTGGACATAAGTGAAGTTTTTTCTGCCTCTGAGTTACGTAGGTGCCATTCTCCGCCACACACACTGAAATTACATAAACCTAATTCATCCCTCAGATAGACACACACAGCTACCCCTAGGACACACATCGCTGAGGACAGATGAAGTCCTGCGTGACTGGAGTTGGGGAGAAGTTGTTTTAACCAGGGTGACTTGAAACCAGAGCCAGGCCTGGCCAAAGGGTTTGCGGGGCCCAAGGCAGGACGCTTGGAGCAAAGCCCTGGGCCCAGCCAGTGGATGGTGAATACTTAGTAGCGCGGGGCCCTGAAAAGCATGGGCCCAAGGCATTTGCCTTGCCCATCTTGCCCCAGGGCCGGGCCTGACCAGAGCAAAGACTTTACTAGAATTGGGATGCGTTTAGTTAGCAGGAATGGTTTGAGAAGATATTAAGCAGCCCTTCCTGCCATGGACTGCAGTTTGAAGATCTAGAGTTGTAAGGTGAGTTTGCTGGGGCAGGTCTCCTCAGCATCAGGTACATTTATTTTTTGCTATAGGCCATGGAGCAGATGCTGTTAAATGGCTACCTTGTTTGTATGAATAATACAACATGAACTCAGCTGATGTGCCTGGTTGGGGGCCATCCCTGGAGTACACATGTAAATGGACCGAGGCCTGTCAGACATCCAGACAGCAGTATGATCTCTTCACTACACTTACACCTCGTTCTTTCCCTCACACACACACACAGACAAATGTTGGGAAAGTCAAAATGAGGTGGGAAACTCAGCATCTTTCAGGCAGTGTGTTCAGGAGGTGTGGTCCTCCTCAGCCTATGGACAATCTGAGATCCAGGTCATCCACAGAGAGACAGGGCATGTAAACGGAGGCCTCATCCCTCTCTGCCCATCCTTGGGCCCCCTTCAAACTCCCTCAGGAGCTATGTTCCATTGAGTCCCTGACTGTGACTAAGCCAAAAGTCCTTGGGGACGAGGTGCTGACAGCATGGAATGAGAGTCTGCTTAAGATAAAGTAGCAGAAGCTGCATTACAGCGGACTTAGGAAAAAGCTGATTGTGGAGAGAGTGGCACGATACAGATCCTCTCGCTCCAGCTCTCCACATCCCCCAAAATCACAGAGCTCTAAACACACACAGAGTTGGCCTGGAGGGGCTGGTGCAGAAGTGGGGGACAATTGTGGCGGGCTGACTCACAGTCGTAAGTCGTACTATTGCAACGTTTAGCTAAAGGAGTGGGCCTTTCCACTCTTTCCATGACAAGGAAGGTGGGAGGAGCTGGCCCTAAATGTTTTGCATGTTCTTCGTGGCATTACAGTGAATGTTTTCATGTGAGGTACACGGGAGTTTAAGAGAAGGGGCCATATGCTCCCACTGATTCCTTGTGTCTTACGTTTTCCCCTATGTTCAGCACCCAAAAAATTGCTGAAATGGACAAAAATCTGATGATGCTGTTCATGTGATTGAGGACTCAGGCCTTCATTTGCTGTGGAGATAAATGATTGCTGTAGCAGCTAGCATGCAGCTAACCAGAGTAACATCACATGCAGTCTGACAGGGGCCAGGTGGCACTGAGGATACTGACATTATTTTGAAATAACATAGTGCGTGTCTACACTACAAGCCTTTATTTCAAAATTACATCAAGCTGGAGGACTTCTTACTCTGACTCCTGTAACCCTCATTTCACAAGGGCTACGTCTAGATTGCATCCCTTTTTCGTAAAAGGGATGCAAATTAGACGTATTGCAATTGCTAATGAAGCGGGGATTTAAATCTCCCCCGCTTCATTAGCATAAAAATGGCTGACGCTTTTTTTTGGCACGGAGCTTTGCCAGAAAAAAGCGCCAGTCTAGACGCAGATCTTTCGGAAAATAAAGCCTTTTCAGAAAGATCCCTTAACCCTTATTTTAAGAGGGATAAGGGCTCTTTCGGAAAAGGCTTTATTTTCCGAAAGATCCCCGTCTAGACTGGCGCTTTTTTCCGGCAAAGCTCCGAGCTGAAAAAAAGCAGCAGCCATGTTTATGCAAATGAAGCAGGGGAGATTTAAATCCCCACTTCATTAGCAATTGCAATACGTCTAATTTGCATCCCTTTTACGAAAAACGGATGCAATCTAGATGTAGCCAAGGAGCAAGGGAAGTCGAAGGAAGAGTGTTCCTCCTTCGACTTCCTGCTGTGTAGACAGCTCCAACAGCCAAATTAAGCTATTTCAACTTAAGCTATGCAATTAACGTAGCTGAAGTTGCATAGCTTAATTCGACTTTAGCCCTGCTGTGTAGACATGCCTTGAGAGATTCTTAGGCACATATGCAGATGATGCAGCTAAGTGAAACATGTCTGGTGCAATGCATTGGGCTTTGTTAACATTACAAAAACTGGTATTTATTAAACAATTGTATTTACTGATATAATCTGGATCTGTCTGTGGGGTTTTAAATGTTATAGTCACTAAGCCTATCAGCATGAAATTCAGTGCCTAAAACCAATTTGGCAGGTACATCCAGTTAGGAACCTAAATCAAAGAGTCCTGGTTTTCAGAGGTTGTGAGGATACACAGCTCTCTTTGAAATCCACATGAGACAGGAAGCTCAGCAGCCTCTAGGAGAGACTCAGCAGCACCTGGCAGGAGTGAACCCAAACCACTCGACTCATGCTTCATTAGGCCAGGGATTGGCTTTTACCACATGCCTCTCACAAATTCATTTATTCTCTGGTTTCTCTTGGAGGTAGGGTCATTAGTTTTTAAACATGGCATTTAACATGGGCCCAATTCTGCTCTTAGAGTAAATCCAGTTTGAATCCATTAAGCTTTGCAGGAGCGATTCCAGATTTATGCCACAGTAAAGGAGAATAGATTTTGGCCCCGTATGTTTATTTCTGAAACAAATCAACCCGCTCCCTCCCCCCACAAAGAAAAAACCAGACCCAGACAGATTATAGTAAGACAAGCACCTCAGCTTGGTTCAGGAGAGGGGGGTCAGATGGACCTGAGTCTTTTTTAAACTTCTCTTGCAGCATAAAGGGGCTTAAAGTGAGAATAAATTATTTAGGATCCTTTTAAAGCTGCCAGCGCAGTGTAAAAACACCTTATGATGCATACGAATCCATCCCAGTTATGTCCATGGTCTGGATAATCATTCCCCCTCTTATAGAAAGATGTTATTTAAAAGCAGCCCATTACTGCATAGTGGCATCTGAGAGAAAAATACACTTTTAATGAACCATTGTGTGTCCCTTCACACACACAGCAGCCCTGACCCGTTATTTGTCTCCAACTTTCCCACCGTGTTACTGAAATAAAAAATATGGCTGTCTCGTGTCCAGGTGTCTCTTCTGAATTATCGTGTCAAAGGTATAAATTATTAAACAGTGGATGCATTAGATGAATTATGAACTATGGAAGCCTTGTGACTGTTTACTAGCAAAGTGTTGGGAGAAGAGGGCAGAAATATTCTCTCTCCTAAGAATGTGTTTCTAACAAGATAGGTCAAAACATGATGCAGCTGATGAAGTGCTTAGCATGAGTTCCCATTAACCCAGCAGCTTTCAGTATTATTAGATTACTAAACTATTCTCAAAAGGTAATGATCAAACAATTTTGATCTATATTAGCCTAATTTGAAAAATAGGAACTTGTGGTTTGTAATGATGAAACCGCTAGCTGTAACAAAGGGACAGCTGCTTGAATATTTCTGTTTAGCAAGGATTGGAAATGTAGGATTTGGGGAGATGGGTTTGATTTGTTGGTTGGTTGCTTTTGTGGGGTTTTTTTTTTTTAAACTATCTGAAACTATAAACAAAATGTAATTGTACTGGGGGGAAAATCATGTAACAGAATGACCAGCTCCAACAGGCATGCATGTCTCTCTTCATGCAAGCTTAGAAGGAAAAAAAAAAAGCACATCTTCCCTACTTACATATGTGTACATTTACGTGTCACAGCAAACAGCTAAGCTTTCAAATCTGGAATAGGCTCAAGCAGAGACCAAAGGGCCAAAGCATACAGTACATCCAAAAGGGGGAAGCAGAGAAATATATTGTGTGTGGTCATACAGGAGGGACATGATGGCCAAACAATTACTAAGGTGCATGGAAAAGGAACATGGAGAAGGAAAAAAAAACTCAGGATATAGCTAGGAAAAAGTGAAGAGGCACTGCCTTGCAAAATGATGAGTTTCTTCAAATGACAACTGTTTAGGTAACATGGATTGCTTTAATCCCTTGATTTCATTTGTTTCTAACATGACTTTCTATGGGGCAAATGTAAGATTACTTGTCTTGCTCTGAAATGATGGGTGTAACTGTCAACTACTGAGGTTTTGCTCTATTTTACAGACAAATAACTCAAACCAGCATTTCTCCATCTTCTTTTGAAATGCAGTGAGTGAAAAAAAATGTTTTTGGAAGCCCTGACTTTATTTTGTCCATTGTAGGGGCACCTGAGTACTACAATGTAATCAATTTTAAATTATGTAATAATGCTCTCTTGCACATCTGGAAAATAGTTCTCTTAATGGGCTCTGGTGAGATACCAAAGATGGGTGATCTGTATTATTATTTCATTACCTCTGCAATAAACTCCCCTACTGACTTAAGTGTGAGCTAATTCAAAATTTTCTGTGAGCTTACCTATATTGCAAAGCACATGTTTATTTACTTTAGTTTCTAAGTAAATATTTAACTTGTTAGTCAAATCAGATATTCAAGAGAGTGGACCTCAAGTTTTCACACTATACTTAAAGCAGGAAGTGTAGTTACAACCTTAGCATCTTGGACACATTTACTACTTTAGTTCTCCAGCTGTCTAAGGTATTTATAGTGTGCCAGTCATCACAGTACCTAGGCACTAAAGACTCCTCTCCTACCAGATGGTGGGTAAGACAGTCATATTCAAAAGGGCAGGGTTATAAAAAGGAGGGGGGATTTTTTTTTCAAATTCATTTACTTCTTGCTAATAAAGCCAGCCACATATAAAATGTCTTTTCCCTTCATCCATCTTGGCATTGCACCTCTCATTACTGGACTAATATCATCACCAGTGTGTAACCTTGTAATAAAAATGCAGTAAATAGCATAATCACTTGTGATAATTAATGAGTGTGGGTGTGTTCATACAGTTATTTTTTTTCCCCTTCTGAAATAAAATAGGACTATACATAGGTAGAGTGATAATATAGGATGTGTATCTGTGCATCAGATATACACAGACTAATGCTGAATATAGATATGGGATAGAAATATTATAGACTCCCATATCTGTAGTATTGAAAAATTCATCCACTCAAATCTTACAATGGGGAAAGCAAGGAAAAAATCTAAACAGCAGGATACAACAATAAATGGGAAAACAGCAATAGAAAAAGCACACTAGGTTAATATAGGAAAACTAGTTTCTTTATTGAGAGATTGTATATTAGTATTAGTGGAATTGTGTGTAACAATGTCATGCACACAATACAAAAAGGCAAGGCCCACCATGCTATGGAGGGGCAACAGAACAAAAGCAGCATACAATGAGCAGATGTATAGGCTACAGCACATTACATTTCAGCAGGGTATGTCTCTACAGAGAGATTTACATCAGAAACTAGGTAATGTAAAAAAATACAGACCATGCTTTAGTTTTAGTACAAGAAAAAAGGTGAAGATACACAACCAAAGGATATTTGATACAGAAAATTACCCACAAAATAAGAACAGGAAGTAATTTAGCACAGCAGAAAATGTTATCCCTGTTTAATGGAAAACCATTTTGCCAGTAGTCTCTTTTAAAAAAAAATAATTTCATTAAAATTGCCATTTAATATGCTTCTTTGGAGTAGTGTTAATTGATCAGAGGTTTATGTCCAATTTACACACACTAAATAAAGTGTTTAGATCATTTCTATAACAGGCAATTGTATATACTGGATGTTTCAGCTTTCAAAGAAACAGATGGAGGCCAGCTGTTGAAAGTGGTGTAATTTTGGCCAAGAGTATGTGTGATATATAATGTACAAAGATGCAGTACCCCTTTGTATGACAAAGTCTTCGAATAATCCTTGTTAACACTCAAGGTGGAGGAATATTCAGACATTCATATGCTTTAGTGTCCCCACTTATTCACAGATCTTATTCTGCAGCTATTTTTCAAAGTCTTTTTTAAAATTAAGGCAAATTTAACTGCAGATTTTATTATTGTTTTTACTTATGATTGACTGTAATTTGTCATAAGCACATTCTAGATGGAAAACTAATGGTTGTCTAAATAACTGGGGGGGGGAAAAACTCATAAGATACTGCATCCACCAACTAAAGCAAAATGAATCCACTTAACAGGAATTTACAGTGCAATGTACTTAGCTAAACAAGATGAAGATACAAAAATGGCTGTTATTATCTACAGCTATTCTGAAATGGCCTATTTTCTACACTACTACAATGAAATTAAAAAGAGCAGATTTAAGCTTACAGTCTGTCTAATAGTTTTACAAGAAAACTGTGGTTTAGGACTTCAGGTTTAAGCATTAGTATCCTCTATCACAAGGGTCTTTTATGGCTCCTTTTTATGGCTCATGTATTATCAGCCCCTTTACAGTTTCTCTGTGGATATGTTCAGATTTAAGTAAAATGAAAGAGCTCAAAATGAAATGTAAATTTGGGGGAGAAAAGCAGAAAATCCCTCCCCCTCACTAAAACTAATTTGAAATTGAAAACATTAAATTGCATCCTGTAATGGTATTAAAAAAATCAGTGTAATTAATGATGATAATGATTTAATCGGGATAATTATACTTTGGGGCTTAACATCAGTCTTAATTATTTTAATGTATTCCTAGTAAAAAAAAATCTTAGACATTCTCAAATAAGAATAATTGCACAGATGAGAGTGTTACAGTGGAGTCTCATCAATCTAAGCCTTTTTGGAAATTGACAGACAGCCCATAGAGAGGGGATACTGCAGCTTAAATATCAATGCTTTCCTCAGATGGATACAGGAAATGGTTAAGAGAGGGGTGTCACAATACAGCTAAATGCAGAGGCAGAGGGCTACAGCACACAGCAGCAAGTTGACCATTCACTGTGCTACACAATGAAGAAAAAAAATAAAGATTTGATAAATGCAAAATGTCATCATCCCATCATCACAATAGAGACTGCAGTTAACAATGCCACTATGTTCAACCTGGGTTATATGAACACATACTGTAAAGGGAAATAAATTTTAAAGCGGTTGGGCAACAGCAGGAAAGAAAGACCAGATTCTGATCTTAGTGACACTGAGGATAAATCAATGCATCTGAAGCCATCCGTGCACTGAAGTCAGTGGACTTACTCTGGATTTAGAGCAATGTAAACTCAGATCAGATTCTGCTCCGAGGAGTCTAATTGTGCTCGATTTTAACCCATCTTTTACTGGGTCCCCCTCCCCCGTGATCAAGATCTCAATGGGAATTACAGCAGTGCATCATCTTTAAGAGGAAATGCATTTTATATGGAAATAAAGCTATAGGGTCTAAACCAACAATAGGCCAAAAGGGGCTGGGAGGTCAGGCTGGGAGTACATTTCCATGGGAAGAAATGCAAGGAGACAGAAAGGCTGATTTAGAAATATTAATGGTTTTTAATGCATCCTGATTTTGATAGAAAGAAAATGGAAGGAATGAAGGAGAAAGGGGGTGGGGAAAAGGTTTAAGTTCATTGTCTGTAGCAGAATGTGGGGTGGGTGGATGGGAAGGTGGAAAAAATATGCGATGGCCATACACATCCCATATTAAAATATCTGTTTAAAAAAACCCAAATCATGCTGCTTTTCTGAAAAAAAATATCTCTGAGCAAAAAGTGCACCATGGAGCTGAGGTCTGCTGTGGATTGATATGCTGCTCTCCATAATCAAGGTTACAATTAGAATCCCAAAAGAGAGGAGGACACATTGCAGGAAAGGGGCAAAGGGGGAGTGGAAGGGTGAAAGTCCAACAAGAAAAATAAATAAAAGGCCCCTTAAAAAACGGCCCGCTCATTCCAAGGCTATTTTAGTCCATTACAGAAGAAACAGCAAGAGACAAAAAAAAGGGGGGGGGGATTAAAAAAGGGTGAACATGCTCTCGGCTCACAAGAGAGCGGGGGAGGGAAGAGATAAGCTATGAAGAGACCTCAGCTTGTAAATAAATAATAATAGAAGCACAGAACAGTGGTTAAACAGAGCACACGCCCCACACCCAACATAAAACTCCTACCACCTGAATGCACAAAATTTAAAAAAAAAAAAATTATTTCGCTCCCGACCCCACCTGGGCACAGAGGCAGAGCCAGGCTTGGCTTTTCCCCGGAGATCTCGATTTTTATCAGGTGGGGGAGGGGATCCGAGTGAAAGGAAGGAGGCTCTCAGAATCCATGGGAGAAAAATCTGAAATCGTCCCACCGCTCGGATCCTTTCGGGCTTTCGTTCCTCCCCGCCCCGTCTGATCCGCAAACAACAGAGACAAGGGTAGCTGGGCAGGGAGGGGGGGGGGGGGGAGAGGGGACGGTACCCTGCAGATCAACCAAAGGATCGTGCCTTTCCCCAGCGCCCCCGCCGCCCCGAGAATAAGCCCCGAAGGATAAAGCGATACCTCTGTTTCGTACAGAGCCAAACACTGGAAGAACAAGATAGCCGACGTGCACTAAAACCATCCTGCCGGCGGCTGCGCTCCCTTTGTTGTGCGGCTCCTCGCGGGAGGTGGCAGGGGTAGCGGCGCTGCTGACGGCCGAGGCTGCTGCTGGCTGGGAGACAGATGGCCCATGGAAATGGTCCCTTCGAATCCCCTATATACATTCAAATGTGGAGCTGGGGCTGCAGCTGCCTGGCACACAAAGGGACGGGCAGCCAATGGGAGGGAGGCCTGGGAGGAGGGGGTGGTGGGTTCTTTCTTGCTGTGTGTGGGGTTTTTTTTTTTTTTTTTTTTAATTATTATTATCTCCAGCCTGGGTCTCTGTGACAGGGAGGAGACCCAATCAGGGGCTGGGCTGGAGCCTGCCTTGCGCCCTGCTGGCTAAGCTGCCTCCAAACAAGGAGATGGAAACAAATTAGGGCCAGGGTCTGGAAGGCTGGGATTTCACCCCCGCGGTCATAGAGACACGCACCCCCGCCAGGCGCACACCAGACACCACACCCTACACCACAGAGGCAGGCGTGTGCACCCACAGAGACACATGGGGGGATCCAGAGACACAGAGATGAACAGAAAGCACACCCGCTCCAGAGCCGAGTCCCAGAAAATGGTGTGTGCAGGAGGCAGAGAGAAACATGCATTTGTAAGCATGCAGAGCCAGACTGTGTGAGGTATTTAGGTGCCTAAAGAGGCAACAAGGCACTTTAATACCTTTACAAATCTGGCTCACCCACCCCTATATACAAACTCACACTTGCAGCCTGTATACAGACACACACTTGCAGGCATTTGTATGTAACAGTCCACAAAGACACCCTCCCCCCAAACACTGATAGGCACGCACACGCCCACACACACACACTATGCATACATCAAGAGATCCACAAGTATACAGACACGACACACCCAACATATGAACACAGACACAAACGCATGTACTACTACTCTTATGAAAAACTCCTATAAAAGCTGAGAGAATGGTAACCGTACTATGGAGCTCTGAAGAATGGTTGGAGACTCCAGAAATGTCTTTATTAAATCCTAAAAATAGTCCTGTAGCACCTTAGGGTACGCCTACACAGCAGAGTTATTTGGGAATAACATAGTCCACATCTCACTACAAGCAGTTATTTCAACATAATAAAATAATGTTGAGCTGGAGGACTTCTTACTCAGATTCCTGTAACATTTTTACAAGGAATAAGGGAAGTTGGAGGAAGAGTTCCTTTTCTCGGACTTCCTGCTGTGTAGACAGCGCCCAAAGCCAAAATAAGCTATTTCGACTTAAGCTTCATAATTGACATAGCTCAAGTTGTGTAGTTTATTTCTGCTTTAGCCCTGAGATATAGACGTACCCTTAGAGACTCACAAAAATATGTATATATTTTCATGGGCTTTTGTGGGCAAAATCCACTTCTTCAGAAGATCATCTCATCTGAAGGGTTTTGTCCATGAAAGCTCATGATTATATATATATAAAGAGAAAGAGAGAGAGAGCGCTAGTATTGAAGGTGCCAAAGGACTACTCGTTTTAAAAGTTATACACTGCTACCCCTTTGAGACTTTATTAAATCATGTGGCTTTTCAAAGTAGTTTCTGTAAAATCCAATGAAGTATCTCTTTTGGTTTAATTCCTGTTGAATTCTACAGGTATTCTCCATAAAGGCACAGACAGGTACATATAAAGACACACAATGAGGCATAAACACAGTCTATACATAGTCTACACAAATATATACAGAAGTGCATGCACACACACAGGCATGAACCCACACAGAGAGGGCACAAATAAGTACACTATGCCTGCATCTAGACAGTGGTACACAACATGCACACTACATATCATATACCCTATACTCACACAATGTGCATGTGTGTGTGTGTGTGTGTGTCACTGTGTAGCTCTGCTCTCTCAGGAAAATAATATTCTACTGAACAAGACAAAAATGGTAAGAACTATGGTTTGGAATTGCCATAAAACAGCAAGAAAATGAAGGAAATCTCCATTTGAAAATACTGCCTGAAATCTGTTTGGAGGCCATTCTGTGTTACGCATACCACAACATACTACAGAAGCATAAATTATTGGTCATGTGACAATGTAGTTCCTTTCTTAATTTCTTCTAATACTGAACCAGGAAAGTTATGAAAATAAGGACAACTGTATTCGCCCCCCCAACGCTATTTGGTTTCCTTTTTCTTCCCTCTTTGCCTCAAGCTAGAGCTTTTTCCCAGTCCTTCTGTGGTCTGGTTTCCTGATACCAATTTAAAGAAACAGGGCACATAACTTTGACTGAGGCTATAGCAGAAAAAAGTTATTTTTTCCTTCATAAAATCTGATGCTAGTGGAACTAATTGAAGAGACTTGGAAAGAACATAATCCCAGTGAAAAGGAACAAAAAGTAGCAATATAGAATGGTAAAATCTGGGAAATGTAAAGACACACGGAAAGAACATACAAAATAGACACCATCCTAAATTATACACTCTTGAACCTCATAATAAATGCATCATGAAGTATCAGATCAGCTACATATAAGCACTGCAAAAAACAAGCAAACAGAAAAACTTCTATGGACCCCACTATATAAAGAAACCACTAGATAAATACAAGCCACTTCAAGCTGGTTGAAAAGGGCCTTCCACCTACACCCAAACAAATCCATTTCCCAGTTTTCCCAATCAAATACAAACATGCCCCTCTCTTTCTCTCTCTCTCTCTCTCTTTCCCCCTCTCTCCTGGAAAACTGAACATTTTAAACCAACCCCCTCCCCATCCCAACATTTTCATTTTTAAAAAATCATATTTGGCTTCAGTTTTTCTGCAAAAACTGCATCAGCTACAAAAAAAAAATCACACCTCGTTTAAAAAAAAATCTGTGAAAACCAACTGACATTTTTGACCGAGTCAAAAACCATTATCATTGATGCTGTGTGACCGTACAAATCAAACTAGTCACTATGTTGGAACAAGATCACCTCTAATTCAAGAATATATATAATGGAGCAAAACCCTGGGAAAAAAACCCTTCAGCAATTCTGTAAGCAAGTAGTACGTACACACAAGGACATTTCCAACAGCAGAGGAGAGTAAAACTAGGACAGTTCCGTTCCTCCTACTGATCGATATCTAAAACCATGTATTGTGCTCCTGGTTTTACCTCACTAACAGCAAAAGCAATTGAGAGCTACAAGATAAATGCAAAAAATGCCTCTTCACTGGCGTGTCATTTCAATCCCAGCCTGAGTAATACTAGTCCACATGCTTCCTTCCAGCAAAAAGTACTCAGAAGGAAATATATTAATATGCAGAAACCCCATGGCTCCATTGGCAGGACTAGAAGGTGTCAAGTGGGTGGGGCTAAAACAGACATTGGAGGATTTGGGATCCATAAGTAAGCTGCCCCCCAACTGGATGGCTCCTGCCCAGCTGAATGGAGCAATTCCTCTACTCCCTCCCTCCCCCCGTCATGGTGGCATGACGGGCCCAGCAGCCATGCTGCTCTGTGTCTCTACAGGGGCAGTCACAGGGAGGCATTCGGTAGTCACGGCTCCCTCAAGCAGAATTAACTTTCTGGGTGCTTAGCCACAAATCTGCATGTGCGCTGCTTCTCCACTGTGTTTTGCCCACTTTTTATTACCTTCAGGGATGAATTAAAGAGGGTGAGGGTAGCTACACAAAGACGAGCAAACTCCCATCTAAATCTCTTTCTACCTCCTACAGCACCAGTCATATTTCCGTCACAGCTTTGCTCCTCTCTCCATTGGAGGGGCGCATGTTTCAGAGGTTATGCCAATAACCTGTAAGTGACTTTTTGACCCCCCCCTTGAAGCCCCATTCTATCTCTAACACAAGGATGCTATTACTGTAGTGTCTGAGGTCCTTACGGTAGTTATCCTCATCACATTCCTGTCTGGAGGGAAGTGTTATCTGCATTTTGCAGCAGCACTGGGAAGCGGCTTGACCCCCCCATCACACAGGGAGTCTGCAATGACTTGTACTTGTGTCTCCCAAGTTCTAGATGAGCATCCCAATCCTGGGGACCATCCTTCTTCCTTTAACTGATTTCAATGGGGCTCCACAGTCTGCAGGCCCTCACCCACACAGACTTGCTTGGAGAATCAGGACCTTCTTTAGGGGTCCAGAGATAAGGAGCTAGCTAACTTTAGCCAGACAACTTTGGCCATGGTTTAGAAACATGGTACATACTTGATGATTCTGTATAGTATTTAATTTGACTGTCACTTGTTTCCCTTATGGTGCCAATAAAATGTGTCATTGTTTTTTGCAATGGTATTCTAGCTGTATTGGTCCCAGGAGACATTCTGGTCTGAAGTGCTTTGTGTAGCTCGAAAACTTATCTCTTTCATCAATAGAAGCAGTCCAATGAAAGGTATTACATCACCTAGCTTGTCTTGTTAATAAAATTAACTGAATTCAGTGGATACACACTCAGGAAAACTTACACATGCACAACATTATTCTGAATGTATTTATATGTCAAGGGATATATTTCTGCCCCTTCACATAATCAAAGCCAACCTTTAAAAATGGGCGAGCTAATCTGATTGGTTTGTACCAGCCTTCCACAGGCAAAACATCCCTTCCTGAATCATCAAAAACATCCCTGCAAATGTGCCATTTAACTATGATACATGTATTTTTAAATAGCATTTAAGCTGTATTGGCATTTCAGCTTTCATTTAAAACACACAAAAGCACAGACTTTCAGCACTGAAAAAAAACTAGGCATCTATTCTGTCCTGAATTCGCCCCCAGGCACAGGGAGGAAGAGTGGGATGGAGGAGGTTGGGAAGAGGAGGGAACTAATACAACAGCAACGTAAGGCCAAAGTGTCCATCTGGATTTTCAGCTTTAATTTTGAATTACAGTTCTGTTCTGTTGTTGATTTAGGAAAAACCTTTATTCTTTCCTAAATATAGTTTTTTGTGGTTGAGCTCATGGGTTTATTTCCTATGCAAATCATATTATATCATCTGAAGGATATTATATGTGGAAAGAGAAAACACAATTTTTCCCCTATCAACAATATGGCTACGTCTAGACTGGCATGATTTTCCGCAAATGCTTTTAACGGAAAAGTTTTTCCGTTAAAAGCATTTGTGGAAAAGAGCGTCTAGATTGGCATGAACGCTTTTCCGCAAAAGCACTTTTTGCCGAAAAGAGCGTCCGTGCCAATCTAGACGCGGTTTTGCGCAAGAAAGTCCCGATCGCCATTTTTGCCATTGGGGCGTTTTTGCGCAAAACAGTTTTTAGCTGTCTACACTGGCCCTCTTGTGCAAAAACATTTCTGGAAAAGAGCTTTTGCCCGAACGGGAACGTCAAAGCATTTGCGTAAGAAGCACTGATTTCGGACAGTAGAACGTCAGTGGTTTTGCCCAAAATCAAGTGGCCAGTGTAGACAGCTGGCAAGTTTTTGCGCAAAAACTTGCCAGTCTAGACGCAGCCTATATGTATATCAGCCCTTAAAATAGCATCAGTCTCCCCCACACAATGGTAATAACTTTAACAAAACACCCACTGTCTAGGCTGTTACCATTGACAATTGCTTAGGATGTTTTATAACTAGAAAACATATAAAATAAAGGTTCTGATCCTGTCCTTGTAGAAGACAATGGGAGTACTGTCACAGACTTCAGTGAGAGCAAGAACAAACTCTAAAGAGGGTGTAGGTTTAAAAAAAATCATGAATTCTTAGCACAATACACAATTATGCTCTATTGTGTTGATGTCCTCTTTACTTTGAGGACTTATTAATTGGCACATTGTTGACCTGAAATGGTTCCAGTCTATCCCAGATGGGAAAAACCAAGCAGAGATCCCTCCTGAAATGTCAGTAAGAACACATTGAAGAAGCACCCAGTAATTTATAATGACCCAGCAGTTTGGAAGCAGTAGGTATGGGAGGAGAAGGGGGGACTATCATTTAATTAGTAGCCATGGAATGGAGGGTAAGAAGAGGAAATCCTCCCTAAGTATCATCCTAAAAACCGAACTACCATTGTGGGTTGCTGGGGGGCTTGGTATTGTTACAACTTTCAAATTCCTGCTCTTCACACAGTTTGACCTCATAGGCAGAGATTGTCCTTGTTTACTCAGCCTTTTCTCAGATCATTTTTTACTCTAGAAAACAGGAAGTTTGTAAGAATAGAAACTATGATGGGCACAAATGACCAAATCTATTTCCCTTCTTTTCCACATCCTGCCTCTCCAGGCTGACCTGGTCACTGAAGAGATGCCTGGGAGCATGGGCAGCAGGTATGCTAAGCAGGAGAAGGCATTGCTTTCCCAAACCGTCAGCCTGGCCACGCCCACACTCCACCCCCAGAACTGTAGGCGAAGTGGGGGCGGAGTGTTGCTGCCCCAGAGCGCCCGCCCTCCCCATGCTACGGGTGGGGGAGGGTGGGGTTGTGCATCGTCCTTCCTCCACATGCTCCAGGCTGGGGCGTGCCTCCCTCTGCCATACCTTCAACCACTGCCCAGGCCTGGAAGTGTTGAAGAGAATGAAAACTGGCTTTGCCCTATTTCCTCATGGAGGAAGCAGGCACCAAGGGAAAGCACAGAAGCACTATCCTGGAACAGATTGTCCAGTTTAGCCCACCTCTTTCTGATGGCTCTCTGCTGTTCCCCAAATGGGGGAGGGTGCGTGGGGAGGAGGGAACACATGGAAGAAGGGTAGACTCAGGGTTTGCTTGACCCCACTTGCAATGCTGCAATGGCGTCAGTGTGTGACGACAGGTGGGTTTCTCCTGCCGGTGAAGGCGCCGTAGCTAGGGTAACAGAAGAATGCTTCCTTCGGCCTTGCGATATCTCTACCCGGGCTAAGTAGGTTTAACTACGGCTGGGAAGAGGGGTCAGTTTTCATACCCCTGAGTGCTATGTGACATAGTGTGGGTACCTTGCTGGTTGCTAGGCTTGGGCTGTGGGTGACCCCCACTGGCTGCTGTCTGTACCATGGCCCAGCTGAGTAGCTGATGGGACAGGGAGAGGAACAAAGGAAGGTGGAATGCCACCCCTGGCTGGGGGCAGGGCTGGAAGGGACGGTCTTTAGTTTCTGTCTGGGAAGCAGGGGAGAAGGAGCTAGGGAGGGGGCTGGGATTGTAGGGCCCAGCCACCCCCCATCTCAAGGGGAAGCACTAAGGCCTCCTAGCCACAGTTCCTGTAACCAGATTACATCTGTGCTGTGCTGTATCCTGGAGAAGCAATAAACTCCCTCAATTCTACTGGCTGGTGGAGTCTGTTCGGGCTACTATGGAAGTGCAGGAGGCAGGAGACCATGACGTGCCACCACTCTATAGCTAGGCTGACCTACGTTTTTAACACAGACCAAGGCTGAGTGCCTTTAGTTTGGTTTAGCTTTATGACTTTTGGGAAGAGGTTCAAGCTATGCCAAAAAAGCCACGATTGCCCTGGATCGGCATCCATAAGGGGGTTATATTAGTAGAACTAGAGTTTTACCTACATAACTACCACAGTAAAACTGGTAAAAGCTTCCCATGTAAACAAGGCTCAAGTCAGTCACTAGTGCTGCATGAATATCATTCTTCTGCAGACCCAACCATCTGGATCGGCCTTCTTCCATTCTTCCCCCTCTGTCTCTTTTTCCAATTTAATCTTGATCTGTCTCTAGCCCTTTGTTATTAGCTATACAGCTAAATGCTTCCTTCTATTTGTCATGCTGTAGCCCTGCTCCTGTTTATACTGGCCTGCAGTAGTGCCTGGGGAACACATCTGACCACATGAGTTGTCATGGTCTATGTGTTTGTATCCTCGTGAAATCTTCTTGGACGCCACTGAAGTGGGAAAGGGCAGATTTCTTATACAGGCAGACTCCCAGAAAAAGGAGGCCCAGGAGGGACAAGTTCAGACATGCCTCAGGAATGCGAATGGGAGACAAAATGCTGGTGGATGGGGAGCCACACCACAGGACTCCAGGGAGAAAAGAACAAAGGGAGGATGAAGTTCCCGCATGAGGCAGACCCTGCTGGGAGAGGGGACACAGAGTTAATGGGATACCAGAGGATGTTGCTCTGCCTAGGCCACTCAGCTGCGTAGGCGAAGGGAGAGAAAGAACCAAGCAAACGGCTCTGATGGGGTGGGGACAATGACAATGTGATCGCGCTTCATGACCCAGAGTGGTGCAGATTCCCCCACCTGAGCATGCATGTCTTTACTTGCATTTGCTCCTTTCCTCCCTTCCTTAAAGACACAGTTTGTGTGTAGGCTGTTTGGGACAGTACCTACTGTAACGGGGTTCGGGTCCATGTCTGCTCCCGGGCTCTATGGTGATACAAAGGAATAAAAGATCCTGGTCATCAGCTGCATCTGGTTGCTAAGTAAGTACAAAAAAAAAAAAGATTTTGCTCCATTGTGCCGTGCGCTGGCATCTACTGGTGAATCCAAATGCTCTATTGCCAGCCTTCCTCCCTCATTTTGTCTATCCATTTTCTTGCCCACAATCCTTGGACATAAATCTATTCTGCACTGTAAACCTAAGTCTGTGGGCAGTGGGGCCGATAGCCACCGGGGAGAGGCTGGCTCTGTGACCCCGGAAGAAGTGGAACCAAGGGAGGAAGGGGCAGGGCTGAGGGCAGTCAGCCTTTAGCACCGGCCAGACCACGGCATGCCCCTCCTTCGGCCCTCAGAGCAGCACTCTAGCACTCACATGGGCCTGGGGCTTGGGTGGTACCCGGAAGCTCCTTGAATCTCTGGTCCCTGGGGCCTGTCTGTGGGACACAGGATTGGGGACTCTGTTGCTTCCAAGCCCATGTTTGAGCATCCACGCTACGCTGTAAACCTGGATCTGTGTCTCACCGCTCTGCTAACATCCGTTCTGCACTATGCAGCCCTTGTGACTGATCTGTGGATTGACCCGTGTCCACACAGCAGGATCAGAAGGCTTGGAATGGAGTCACGGTGGGACTTGGTCTCTGACCACACACACACACACACCCCGGCAAGGTCCGAAGATCCACGTCCAGAGGGCTTGCTGACCCAAGTCCACTGGACAATGATTAGGCTGATAACGTTGCTTATTATGCAAATGTAACCCACGCACAGAGGCTACATCTAGACTGCATCCCTCTGTCGACAGAGAGATGTAGATTAGGCACGTCGAAATTGATAATGAAGCAGGGATTTAAATATCCCGTGCTCCATTAGCATAAACATGGCTGCCGCTTTTTTTCTAAACAGAGCTTTTTCGAAAAAACCCAGCAGTCTAGATGTGGATCTGTCGAAAATAAATCCTTTCTTGACAGACCCTGTATTCCTCCAAAAATGAGGTTTACAGGATCTGTCGAAAAAGGGTTTGTTTTCAACAGATCCGCATCTAGACTGCTGTTTTCTTTTCGAAAAAGCTCCATTTCGAAAAAAAGAGGTGGCCATGTTTATGCTAATGAAGCGTGGGATATTTAAATCCCTGCTTCATTAGCAATTTCAACATGCCTAACCTACATCTCTCTGTTGACAGAGAGGTGTAGTCTAGACACAGTCCTAGTATGGTACACTGTCCCATGTAGTGGCACTTAGATCACTTACAGCAAGAGATAAGAACAAGGGAGCTCTACAACCTAAGCCAGTGGTCTCCAACCTTTTTACACCCAAGATCACTTTTTAAATCTCAGAACAGGCGAAGATCTACCGCCCCGCCCCTTCCTTGAAGCCCCTCCCCTTCCTTGAAGCCCCGCCCCTTCCTTGAAGCCCCGCCCTCTCTATTCTCCTCCTGTCCATCACTTGCTATCCCCTTATACAGTTTGTGGGGATGGAGTACTGTGGCTGGGGGCAGGGGAGAGGGAACAGGGTGCTGGGAGGGCAGAGGACAGGATTCTGCAGCACAGGACAGAGTGCCAGTGGGGACAGAATTCGGGGAGTGGGGATGCGAATGGGGACAGAATTTGGGGAGTGGGGACGCGAATGGGGACAGAATTCGGGGAGTGGGGACGCGAATGGGGACAGAATTCGGGGAGTGGGGACAGGGGAGTGGGGACAGTTCTGTAGCTGGGGACAGAGTTTGGGGAGTGGGGACAGAGAACAGCATTCTGTAGTAGGGGACAGGGGAGTGGGGACAGGGGAGTGGGGTGCCAGTGGAGGCAGAGAGTCCCCTGCATCTTCCTCCTCCCAGCATTTCCCCCCCCCCCGGAAACCAGCGCGTGCCTGCCCCGGGGCCGACCCCCCCCGGGAAGTCCTGCACGCGCGCCTGCCCAGGGGCCAAACCCCACCCCCGTGCAGGAAAGCATCGCGCGCGCCTGCCCAGGGAGCCGACCCTCCCACCCGCGCAGGGAAGCCCCGCGCGCGCTCACCTGCCCTGGGGCCAACCCCCCGTGCAGGAAAGCCTCGCACGCGCGGGCGCCTGCCCAGGGGCCAAACCCCACCCCCCGTGCAGGAAAGCCTCGCGCGTGTGCCCGCCCAGGAAGCCAACCGCGCAGGGAAGCCCCGCGGGCGCTTGTCCCGGCGCCAACCCCCTCCCCGCGCCAAACCCCAGCGCGCCGGAAGCCGACACTACCTCCGTCTTCTCTGGAGGTAAGTAGTGGGGCTTCTGGGGGGCGGGAGGGAAATGGGGGCGGGGCTGACAGGACGCCTCGCGAGCGACTGGTCGAGGCGTCGAGATCGACCAGTCGCTCGCGAGCGACCGGTTGGTGACCACGGACCTAAGCTGAGCACTAGCTGGCCTTATACCTCCAGCTGTAGAGACTCTGCCACTAGGCTCCAGAGGTCCCAGGTTCAAATCTGCCCAAGCGATGGTTACATAAACAGTTCTTTCACTGTTACCTTGCTCTCTGCATAGAAGTATTCTTTATTTATAGCCACCTGTTTGGTTTTTGTTTCCCCCATCCCCATCATATGCTGAGATTGTAACCATGGGAGGTAGAACAGACTTTTATTACATGAGTTGCCTCATGTACCCGTTATTCTCTGCGGGTTGCACACCTTCACTGGACTACCTGTTCCAGGAGCTGAACCACTGTGGTGCATTGCCCGAGCATTTCTCTTGCTCTTGTATTTCACTACCTGGCCATTTCATGTAGTCTCACATCTCATGGTCACAACCCCACACCAGCTGGTGTCTTTTGCCAAGGTGCCTATGTATTCTTTTTCTTACAATGTACCAGGCTTACAGCAAAGGGAGGCTTCCTTGCAGCCTTCACTCCTCAGATCAAGCTCATCCTGTCAGCTGCCATTACTTCCTGTTCCTTGGCCTTCCACTTACATCCTTACATTGATAGCCCATTGATTACCTCTAAGGTGCACGTCATATCCCAACAGAAAGTGTTTAATTGCTCATAGTTGAGCCAACAGCCTTCTTCATGCTGCAGCAACATCTGTGCCCTGTCATCCGCATCACAGATGTCCCATGACTATGGTCCACCATGGGAAGGATGGTCCAGCCGGAGAGGGCAGATTGCAGAATAAAAAAGGGAGGCACAAGACAGCTGAACTGCAAGATGTATCAGGCAGGGGGTGGCTCAGGTGAATGCAATTCAATGTTAATCCAAACCATTTTGATGTTTCTGAAACTAAATTTGTTGGTCCATTCCGGTCCATAAAGTCAAATACAGTTTTTTATCACAATTCAGATTGGAAACAAGTGTCAAAATACTAGAATTTCCTAGTACTGGAAAGTCCAATTTTCCCCCAGCTCTAAAGGCAGAGAGGAAGGCTGACTGTAGGGCCCAGGTGTATAAAGTCAGCTGTCACAAGAGGAAGTCTAATAACTGGTTGAGGGAAGACCCTATGTTCTGTTCCCAGCCATAGCACTGATTTGCTGTGTAACCTTGGTCAAGTCACTTAACCTTCATGATTTAATTTTTGTACCTGTAAAATAGGGATAACAACATCCACCATTTGGGGTTGAGAGTTGATTAATAAATGTTTGTAAAACACTTTGAAGTCTTTGATAAAAAGGCACTAAGCAAGTGAACTGTAGTATTTAGGATTTGTGTGCTTTGTCTTATTTAGCTCTGTAAAGCATTCTGGGTTATAGTTTGCATGAATGATAAAACAAAGAACTTTACTAGTCCCGTTTACTTTACTTTCAATTCTTTACCTTCATCAGGCCATTACTCTCTCTCTGTGTGTGTGTGTGTATGTGTGCGTGTGTGTGTGTGTGTGTGCGTGCACGAGCACTATATTGTTTTCTGGGATTTGCTCTGTCCTAACTTGCACCAATACTCTCATTTTCACATCAGTGGGAGGCCTGTTTAATCCAGGTTTAGTTTATCCATAGCATACATCTGGGTACATCTGAAAGATTTAAGCAGTAGGTCTCAGACTATATATGTACTATTAATCTGGATTATTTTAATTTTTCTGATCTGAATGAAAATAGGAATTTGCAACCAGCATCTGATTAACTCTTTTTGCACCCTGCTATGTGGCAGCAGCATGCTGGACCTTAGCACTAATGCAAATGCCATCTCCCAGCATGAAATGGATTAAGCTGATCTGACTACTGTAGAGACAACTGCTGGCAAGCCCTTGTTTGCCTTTTTATGGCTGTTAAATTCAGAGAGAGGGAGGCTGACTCTTTTAAAGTTCACCCAGTTTCTGGTCAGAAAAACACACCAGTGGGGAACCTAGCATTGCAGCAGTCAGCACCTCACTGATGGTTAGAGTCAGGTAGCTGCTCTTCCTTTGAATCCCTGTATGTTAAAGGTGAAGGGAACAGGAAATTAAAATAAAAATTGTCCCCTTTTTGTGATGTATAAAGAAGTCCTGAAAGAGTCGGGGGGTTTTAAGAGATACAAGGAGGAGCTAAAGAGGGCCCTTTAATAAAAACAAAAACTAAAGTTACCTCATCATGTGTATTTATTTGTTACATTAGAAATTCAGGTCTCCTCTCCCTGTAATCCCTGGAAGATTGTGTGGGCAGCCGGAGACCTTTTGGAACAGGAACATTTGGATCGTATTATCGCTTGCTGTTGCTATGAAGTTCTGAGTGACCAACACATGGAGCATAAAGACCATCCTAACATTTCTTGGGGGCTGCAGATTTGTAATAATCTTTTAGTGTTCTGCAGCAGGAGCTCTCAACTGCCCTGTGGCCACTGGGATGTGCTGGCAGCTGCATGGAGCTGCCAGAAGGAAGCCCCCTTTTCCTCCTAGCAGGTTTTTAATTGCCTGAGGGAGTGACAGGCAGAGCCAAGGGACGTGCAGAGGAGAAATTACACAGAGACCCCACAGCCCTCTGGGGGAATGGTGCCCACTGGCCTTGGAGGAGGATTTGAGTACTGGCTCTAAGGTAAATTGAATTTAAGAGCCTGGCCTTAAATTTTAGAAGGGAAGCTCAACCTGATTTCCCCCATTCTTTAATCACAAAGAAGATCTTACTGTGGAGTAATCCTGGTCCAGGGTCAGGCTGCAAACTGATTAGAAATGCAGGTGATTCATTTCACTCAAGTGAGGCTAGTTCATTTTACACCCTGAGCAGTGAGTTCATTACTTAAGAGATGCCATCAGTTTCCTTTGGAATTTGATCTCTTTATGGTAAACATGCCAGAGGGGCACTGACTTAAGAGAATGCTCAAAGAAACCAAAACGAATGAAGGTGTGAAAAGACAACACACAAGCTACCAAAGAATTATCTGAAAATGCAGATGGTTACATGACGTTTATTCACCATTAGCTGATCCTTCTTAGGCTGCAATGTGCTGAAACTTTTGAAGAGAGTTACAGTATTTTCAGGTTTCTGCCCTGCTGGAAATTCAGTTGCACCTGGTTTTAGTGGAGACAGCTCCATTGAAACCAGTAGAGATTTACCTGCTTACAACAGCCATGAATGAGACTAGTATCTCACCTTTCTGACTAACCCCGTCTGGTTGGGAGGCAGGCTGCCTGGTATGCAGGAGGCTGGGTTCCGTTCCTGCCTGTGGCACGGATGTGCTGTATAACCTTGCAAAAAGCCACTTGCCTCTTTGTGCCTAAGTTTCCCCACCTATTAATCATGTTTCTTTTGATGGCAAGATCTTCGGGACAAGCACCAGCTTTCATTCTGTGTGCACAGCATGTTGGGACCCCAATCTTGGCAGGGGCCTACCAGTGCTAACAATTTTTTTTTCTACAATCATTTAACAGTCTGGTTACAGGACTGGTGGTCGAGCACTGCAAAATCCCCAGGAGTGCCCTAGTTCAGATTGTCAACAGCCTCTTTCTAACTCCTGCTAGCAAGCAGCCTTCCACATTTGTCGTTCTTGTCATCGTTCACAGGTGCTTTTGACATATCTGAACATTTGATTCTCCTCAAATGACTGATGACATCTGTTAGCTTGAGTGGAACTTTTTTTTTTCCCCTTTGCAGGCCTATCACAAACAGTTCATATGTCTCAACAGCTTCATCTTTGCTTGTGAATCAGTTGTCTTGGGTATTTCACAGGGCTCTGTCCTCGGTCCTCTGCTTTTAATCTGTGCATGCTTTCCCTATGCAATTTGATCTTTGGCTTTACATTTCATTCAGATGCCAAAGGCACAGATTTATGTTAAAATTAGCCATAATACTCCTTTTGCTGCCTCTGTGCAGTCAATATCAAGGCTTCAGCATCTCCTTAGCCACTACAATCACTTGCCTCTTACCCCCCAGTTAAATGTGTTCAGCTGGATTACGGTTCAGGATTTGAACTGTTTGCCTCTGTGGCAATGAAGTCTGTGCTTTACCATTTAAAGAGCACTGCCAGCCAGATCTTGGTCCCTTCCTTCTTCTTTCTAATGTGGAGTTCAGTGTTTCCTTCTGCCATATAGCACTACTGGTCTGCAGCAGTGCTACACCCATGCCTAGTACAAATTGCTACTACAGGCTGAATCTCTCTAGTCCAGCACTCCCTGGCCCGGCATCATCCATGGATGGTCCAGTATGATTTTAGTTATCTGGCTGTCCTCTTATTATGAGTGTGGCCATGTTTCCCACAATCCCATAAAGTTTGAGAGCCAGGACTGACTCATAGACTCATAGACTTTAAGGTCAGAAGGAACCATTATGATCATCTAGTCTGACCCCCTGCACAGTGCAGGCCACAGAATCTCACCCACCCCTCTTAGAATAATCCTCTCACCGATATCTCAGATATTGAAGCCTTCAAATACTTTGAAGGCCCCAAGTTGCAGAGAATCCTCCAGCTGTGATCGGTGCCCCATGCTACAGAGGAAGGCGAAAAACCTCCAGGGCCTCTGCCAATCTACCCTGGAGGAAAATTCCTTCCTGACCCCAACTATGGCGATCAGCTAAACCCTGAGCATGTGGGCAAGGCTCACCAGCCAGACTGGCGGTGGTTGGAGTGTTCTGTGCTGTTAGTTAGCTCTGACTTACCCCTAAATGTCTTCTAAGAGCCCAAGAAGCAGTGGAAGTGGTGGGAATGCTGCTAGACTGTATTGACCTCCTGCGGTCAGGCAAATTCTCTGGTTCAGCAGCAGCAGGTCCTGAGGGTGCCAGACTAGAGAGGTTCAACCTGTAGCAGCATTCCCAATGGAGCTTACTATGAGAGCAGATTCAGGTCTACTTTCATTCAAAGCTCTACTAGCTTCAAAGACATTACTTTGTTGTACAAGAGAGGAGCATCAGCCATGGGCTGTGTCTAGACTGGCCAGTTTTTCCAGAAAATCAGCAGCTTTTCCCGAAAAACTTGCCAGCTGTCTACGCTGGCCACTTGAATTTCCGGAAAAGTACTGACGATCTAATGTAAAATCATCAGTGCTTTTCCGGAAAAACTATACTGCTCCCATTCGGGCAAAAGTCTTTTTCTGAAAGACTTTTGCCCAAAAGGGCCAGTGTAGACAGCTTAGTACTGTTTTCCGCAAAAATGCCCCGATTGCGAAAATGGCGATCGGGGCTATTTTGCAGAAAACTGCGTCTAGATTGGCCACGGACGCTTTTCCGCAAAAAGTGCTTTTGCGGAAAAGCATCCTGCCAATCTAGACGTGCTTTTCCAAAAAATGCTTTTAACGGAAAACTTTTCCGTTAAAAGCATTTTCGGAAATTCATGCCCGTGTAGACATAGCCATGGTGTATTTAGAATGTACTCATTTATCATGTTTCCATGATGTCTTATCTCACATGTAAATACATAGCCACTTTTGGCTCCACTGTGCTGGCCACCATTCGGTAACGAAAGGCTAAACTCAGGGGCTGTGTCTACATTGGCACCCTTTTCCGGAAAAGGGATGCTAATGAGACACTTCGGAATTGCAAATGCCGAGGGGATTTAAATTTTCCCCGTGGCATTTACATGAACATGGCTGCCGCTTTTCTCCCGCTCGGGGCTTTGCCGGAAAAAAGCGCCAGTCTAGACAGGGATCTTTTCCGGAAGATCCCTTATTCCTACTTAAAATCAGGAATAAGGAATCTTCCGGAAAAGGGTTTATTGTCCGCAAGATCCCTGTCTAGACTGGCGCTTTTTTCCGGCAAAGCCCCGAGCTGGAAAAAAGCGGCAGCCATGTTCATGCAAATGCACGGGGAAAATTTAAATCCCCGCGGCATTTACAATTCCGAAGTGTCTCATTAGCATCCCTTTTCCGGAAAAGGGTGCCAATGTAGACACAGCCAGGTAGCGAGGGGGTGTTGGCCAGGAGCCAGGAGACCCAATGGGAAAAGGGAGAAGGCGTTGAAATTTGAAATAGAAGAGATTCCATGGAATGGAACAGTAACCTGCTGCTGCTCTTTGTGTGAGGTTTTAAGCCAGGAGTTGGAGGAACAAAATGAATTGAACCAGGCAGAACTACCATACCTACAATGAATACTGGGCATGGAAATAGATTGGACCTTAAAGCATATGTTGTAAGGTCAGCAATATAGTTAGTCAGGCTTTACCGTTGTGGTGTCCTGACAGGTCTCCGGCTCCATTGATGATGATAACCAGAAGGCTGCTTGCATGTGTGCTCAGTGATGTGTGCTGTGTTGATTTACGCACTTAGTCACCACAGCAGACCCCCAAGAGAGCCCCCAAAGACCACAAATCAGATAAGGATTGAAGGCACCCAGCCAGGTTTATTGTTAAGCAAAGTACAGCAAGAGTTGTCAGTAGACACTGTTGAACCTCTGCGCATATGTACCCCGAACAATGGACTGACTCAGCGGGAGACCCCCACGGCCTTCTCGGTCAGACAAAGACTGTCCCTCCTCCCCCTCCCCCACCTCTCAAGACACCACTTTACATACAGGTGCAAACAAGTTACACATTGCTCCTGATGGGTCAGCTTACCACCCTTTGATGTTGTCAGGTTACCACGCCTTGACACTACTGAGATACCATCCGTCACCTTGTACCTCATGGTTTGATTAAATCATCTCTATCCATCATGCTGTCATTGTAGACCCTTTCCTAAACCTGGGTCTGTATCTGTGGCAAGTGTGGGTACCAAGGTCTTTTTAATGAGCTGCTGGTACCATATGCTTTCAACTTACGACCAATACCAATTACTGTTTTATGGTTGGCACCTAGTACCAATTACTGTTCTGCACCTGGGCCAATTACCAATTAGTGTTTTACACTCTCAGCCCTGTTCCTGCCACGTTCTGAGAGCAGGGGCCTGCCTCTTGCTCACAGCTTAGCTTTGCTTTATATTAGCCAAGTGTTGTCCATTGTTAGCTAGGCCTCAAACCAGGCCTGTGCTACATGGACTTTTGTTTTAGGTCTTCATCTTATTACAGCACGAATCCGTAAGTTAATAGACATTTCATTCCCTATTTAGACCTGATTAGGTTATTTTCTTTGTTTTGTTGTTCTCTGTGTAAAAAACAGTGAATAGTCTTAAATCTATGTGCCTCCACCCACATCCACCTCATACAGGCTGTGTCTAGACTGACAAGTTTTTCCACAAAAGTAGCTGCTTTTGCGGAAAAACTTGCCACCCGTCTACACTGGCCGCTTGAATTTCTGCAAGAACACTGACAATATAATGTAAGAAATCAGTGCTTCTTGCGGAAATACTATGCTGCTCCCGTTCGGGCAAAAATCCATTTGCGCAAAACCTTTTGTGCAAAAGGGCCAGTGTAGACAGGTCAGATTTGTTTTGCGCAAAAAAGCCCCGATCACGAAAATGGCGATCGGGGCTTTTTTGCGGAAAAGCGCATCTAGATTGGCACAAACGCTTTTCCGCAAAAAGTGCTTTTGCGGAAAAGTATCCGTGCCAATCTAGACGCTCTTTTCCGCAAATGCTTTTAATGGAAAACTTTTTCGTTAAAAGCATTTGCGGAAAATCATGCAAGTCTAGACGTAGCCACACTGTATTAAGCTGAATCCCAAGGATATAATTCTTGATGTTTTAATCTGTTCTTAGTTGCTTTAACACACCTAGCAACCAAGTACAGGCAGTCCCCGAGTTACGCGGATCCGACTTATGTCGGATTCGCAGTTACGAACGGGGCTTTTCTCGCCCTGGAGGACTGAAGCGGCGGGACGCCCAGATGTGCTGCAGTCCCGCCGCCCCCGTCCTCCGGGGTGAGAAAAGCTGCTCCACATCTCCCTGGTCTGCTGGGGGGGGAGCCGAGGAGTGGCACTACTGGAGCAACCCAGCAGCACCCCTGCTGATCTGCCCCAGGCGTCCCCAAGTCAGCCGCTGCTGAAACTGACCAGGGGCTGACTACAGGAAGCCCGAGGCAGAGTTGCTCTGCCCCGGGCTTCCTGGAATCAGCCGCTGATCAGTTTCAGCAGCAGCTGACTTGGGGACGCCTGGGTTTCTTAAGTTGAATACGTATGTAAGTCATAACTGGCGTCCAGATTCAGCCGCTGTTGAAACTGATCAGTTTCAGCAGCGGCTGACGCCAGTTCCGACTTACATACAGATTCAACTTAAGAACAAACCTACAGTCCCTATCTTGTACGTAACCCGGGGACTGCCTGTATGCTTTATTAAGCATAGCTTTGTTTTGTTAATAAAAGCACCTTTAAGGCAATGATTTGGTTCTTGTGTCCTGGAAGGTAATAGGAGGTCTGTACCTGCATGTGTAAGACTGAGATGTCAGCTATCAGAGATTTCAGTTTGTTTTCTCTCCCCACACCCCAAGCTCTCTTGTGGTAAAAGAGCATGGAGGTACCCCTCTGGAACAAGTCCAAGTGCTTTCTTCCTCGGTTCAAGATGAAAGGGGTTTCACTTGGTGGTGGCAGCTTATCTTCCCAGGCCAGGGAATCTGTGAGCTTGGGGAGTTTTTAAGCAGAAGCCTATAGAGGCAAGGTGTTTTTAAGGTCTCTTGTGGGCCCCTGTCTTCCGTACTCTGAATGCCAAAGTGGGGAACACCCTTGGCAGTTTTATTCCAAATTAACTTCCAGACCTATAAACATCTTTGGAATCTTAATCTGAGCTTTCTCTGATCTGGTCACTCCATTACAACCCTAAACACCAGCTGCAGTAATGTGATGTTCATTTACTTGTCACCTCTGTTTGTGCCGGTGAAACATTGGCTAGCCATTGCTTTAAGCATTTTGCAATATCACAAGGAGCACCTGTGTCATAAAACATCTGGGGAGCTACTACTCTTTAATTCTGATTTCCAAGTGAAGATTGCAGCTGCTAGCACAGCACTTGTGCATGACATTACTCAGTTGTTGTGGATGTTTCACAAAGTGCCTCAGGACCTCTTGATACAATACCACACTATAACACCCCAAAGTCCTAACAGGCCACAAAGTAATTATACATCCCTTATCATGTTTGCAATAGAAGTGCCACTCTAGAAAGACTGTCCAAATTCTTGTGTGCATTATTACATTCTCCCTACCTAAAATTCCTTTCTAATTTTAATTAGATATTGAATTCTTTACTTTGACTCCAGAATTGTTGTTGCGTTGTATTTAAAGGTGGTGGCTGCTATCCTTGTATTACCTCAAAACTCCGAGGCTATGTCTACACTCGCGGCTTCTTGCGTGAGAAATATGCAAATGAGGCTAAGTGTGGAATGTCACCGAGCCTCATTTGCATACCTAATGAGCCGCCATTTTGCACAAGAGGCTCTTGCGCCAAAGGGAGCTGTCTTCACTGCCCCTTCTTGCGCAAGAAAAACCCTTTGCACAATGCCGCTATGCTGATTATTTTCAGGAATAATGGCATTGCGCAAGAGGGTATTTCTTGCGCAAGAAGGGGCCGGGGAGACAGCTCCTTCTGGCGCAAGAGCCTCTTCTGCAAAAATGGCAGCTCATTAGGTATGCAAATGAGGCTCGGCGATATTGCATGCTTAGCCTCATTTGCATATTTCTTGCGCAAGAAGCCGCAAGTGTAGACATAGCCCAGCAGTCTATCTGAGAGGATCCAGGGATCTCTAACCCTACTCTATGGATTCCTAGGCAACCTTTGACTTCCAGCTGCCACCAGGTGTCTCAAAAGTAAAGAGTGGGCTGCTACACTACAGAATTAGGCTGACCTACAGAAGCTTACCTTGACCCAACTGAAAAGGAATACACTACTTAACTCGCCTGCTACACCGACTGAATTACTCCACTTTCAGAAGAGGCAAAGTCAATGTTGATGTAGTTAGGTGGACACCGTGTCACTGTAGACACTGCATTGCGTACCTGAACTGCTGCTGGCTTTCAGAGGCTGTCCCACAATGCCCCACACAGACTGTTGAATGGAAGGAAGTGCTCCTGGTGAAGATGCGCACCAGCAACGCAGGGCACAAAGCATAGACATGCACAGAAGATGTAACTACTTACTACTGCAGCAGTTGTACAGCGACAAACTAGGTTGACTCAATTTTATAGCGTAGATATGTTTTTTGGAGTGGCTAATGGAATCCTACCCCCACCAATCTCCACTCATGGGCGTCCTCACCAGAAGAGCACCCTGCCAGCTGGATGGGCTGTGCTATTTAAGTAAGAAAGAGGCGCAAAAAATTGTCCGTGCAACCACATGAATTCCTGTCTGGATGGCACATTGGACTTTGATTTCTTGCCTGGCTTTCCTGCTTCCTGCCTCATGTCAACTCAGAATTGGGAGTTGAGCTAAGAATCTGACTCCAACCCCTGGCTTGATATCTGATCTGGTAACCAAGTCATGGTTGTGACACCAGCTTCCAATCTGAGTCTTCCTTCCTCCTTTCCCCTCAAGTGCTCAGATATTTATTTGAAGCTGAAATGTTTTCCACTTTACCAAACCAGTAGAGAATTGTTTTTGAAAGTTTGAGCAAAATCCTCCAACCCATTTCTCATGTTTCATTGAGTCAATACTCCTAACTAGCAGAGTCAATTTTGCTCAGACTTGGCTTGTTTTGTAGATCTTGGACAAGGACAAAAGAACAAGTCAATTTAGAGGGAAAAGTAGTTTAAAGCCATGTGATGTTTGAGTGGGGCATATTTGATGAAATGCTAATGGTTACTATATATGAGTCTTTCCCTTTCTGGTAGATAACTGGCTAATATTTGATTATCCTCTGATCTTGAACTACTCTTTGAGCAACAAATTCTTCAATAGTATCCAATGCTATAATTCAGTGTTACCAGTCATAACAGCCCCCTCCCCTTATGTCTTGATTATCTTATGGTGAGGAGCAATCGCAGGATGAATAAGCTTGCTTTGCCAACTTCAAACTATCAAATGGAATGGGTTTAATTCAGACTTGACTATTCAAAGGGAAAGAGAAGGGCCACATTCCACTTGGGGAACTGACTAAGAAGAGGAAAATATACCATGAAAAATTAGGCTGTAAACGGAGGAGAGAATGGAATGAAAAAGTGATTGAAAACTGCTGGCATTATAAGGGGGGGGAGGGGAATCAACTAAAAAAATGCAGCAGCACCATGAAAGCAGAGATGATTAAAACATGAGGAAAAAAGACATGTTATGGAAGAGTTTGAGGAATTGTTTGTTCCACGTGTTTAAAAAAAGAATAATTTTGGTTTTGATTTTTTGCAACACTATTCACTTTTACTTTTCATTTTATTTCCCCTTTCTTCTTGTCACTAAAAAGGTGGAGGGGAGAAGGCAAAAGAGGAGCAACAATAAATTAAAGACTACTAAAACAAGACTGAACTTTTCATTTTCCAATTTAATGAAAGAGTGGAAGAAACACTTTGGTGCAATTCAAAAAAGGCCATTGTTTTAGAGAAAAAGTTGTTCTAAAAATTTCAATCAGATCAAATACATAATAGCAGCATTGTGCCAACAACCTTGCTTTCGGTTGTTTTAGTCTATCCCTATTACACCACACTAGTTTCTCATTAACCTGAAAAACCTGTTCTCCTCAGTTGAATCACCTACCCCAGTGGAAAATAAAACTGATTTTAACAACGGGTGGGAAAGTCAGTGGCCTCAAACTACTTTCTGAACTATTTGGAGGTTCTCAGAAGTTCCCTACCTCTTAAACCCCATCTTCCAATCTCTAAGGGTATGTCTACACTAGGGTGGCTAGTGTAGACATACCCTATTAGAGATTGGAAGATGGGGTTTGAGAGGTAGGGAACTTCTGAGAACCTCATAATAGTTCAGGTTCAAACTACGGTGGCTAATGTATTCATTCGAACTTGCAAATGAAGCCCAGGATTTAAATATCCCGGGCTTTATTTGCATGTTCCCGGGCGTCGCCATTTTTAAATGCCCCATAGTTTGAACTACAGGCAGTCCCTGGGTTACGTACAAGATAGGGACTGTAGGTTTGTTCTTAAGTTGAATCTGTATGTAAGTCGGAACTGGCGTCCAGATTCAGACACTGCTGAAACTGACCGCCAGTTCTGACTTACATACAGAATCAACTTAAGAACCCCAGGCGTCCCCAAGTCAGCTGCTGCTGAAACTGATCAGCAGCTGATTCCAAGAAGCCCGGGGCAGAGCAACTCTGCCTCGGGCTTCCTGTAGTCAGCGCTGGTCAGTTTCAGCAGAAGCTGACTTGGGGACACCTGGGGCAGAGCAGCTGGGGTGCTGCTGGGTTGCTCCAGTAGCGCCGCTCCTCGGTGCTACTGGACCAACCCAGCAGCACCCCAGCTGCTCTGCCCCAGGCGTCCTGATTCAGCCGCTGCTGAAACTGACCAGCAGCGGCTGAATCAGGACCTGGGGCAGAGCAGCTGGGGTGCTGCCGGGTTGGTCCAGTAGTGCCCAGAGCGGCGCTGCAGGACCAATCGGCAGCGCCCCAGCTGCTCTGCCCCAGGGTCCAAAACAAAAGCCTGGTCTGCTGGGGGGGGGCACACTAGCTGCGCCCCCCCCCCCAGCAGACCAGGGACACGGGGAGCAGAGCGGCAGCGGGGTGCCGCGCCTCTGAGGCTTTGCTCTGGCAAAGCCTCAGAGGCGCAGGACCCCGCCGCGGCTGCAGCTTCAGTCCCAGTGCCTGTGGTCTGCTGGGGACGGTCCCCAGCAGACCACAGGCACCCGGACTGAAGCCGCAGCCGCGGGGGGGTCCCGTGCCTCTGAGGCTTTGCCAGAGCAAAGCCTCAGAGGCGCAGGGAACCACCGCTGCTGCCGCTTCAGTCCCGGTGCCTGTGGTCTGCTGGGGACGGTCCCCAGCAGACCACAGACACCCGGACTGAAGCGGCAGCAGCGGCGGTTCCCCGTGCTTCTGAGGCTTTGCTCTGGCAAAGCCTCAGAAGCGCGGGAACCCGCCCGGTGCCCCTGGTCTGCTGGAGACGGTCTCCAGCAGACCAGGGGCACCGGAGCAGCTTACGAACGGGGCTTTCTCGCCCCGGAGCTCGCAGGTAGCAATCCGCCACCTTGACCTCCGGGGCGAGAAAGCCCCGTTCGTAAGTGCGCATCCGACATAAGTCGGATCCGCGTAAGTCGGGGACTGCCTGTACCTGCCTGCTGCTACACGCGGCACAGGCTAGGTAGTTCAAATTAAAGCTCCTAATTCGAACTACCATTACACTTCATTGCAGGAGGAGTAGACATACCCTAACTGATGAATCCACATCATGATTCTGCAGCTTATATATTTGATATTTTCAACTGGTGTCATCTTTTTGCCTTTTCAAGGCACGTGAGTATGGCTGCCCTATGAAACGGATGTTGCCTCCTAGTCCTCATATATTGCTTTCCCACTTCCTGTGACCTGTATTATCATTCGCTTGTTATTAAACGTATTCTTAAAAGGCCAATTACTAAGAAAAAATACCCTATACTTCTTTTCTAGCGCAGTAATGGATCTTCCTTGGGAACCATAGAAAATACAATTTTATAACCATATAAAATATATTACTCCATATTTTGCCTCAGCAATTATCCCCCATGGAATGGATCAGGGTTTCTAAAATGATGTGAGGAACCTATTGTCATTTCAACATAACAAGGGCATGCTTGGACCCAGTCCACGTCTGCTTGGTACAAGTCAGTCACAGAAAAGTAAAAATTACAAACACAGGAGTGCTACCCAAGACACACATCCCTGCCAGCTGTAACTTGCCTGGTAGGGGATCATCTTAAGTTCACGTGAATTTCTTAACACTCAGTCTAACGCTAAAAAATGAAATGGAACAAAAACATCTCGGTATGTTTCAGCCAACAGGACTGCAAGATGCTATCCAAGCTATAAGTATGGGCTTTCCCCTTCTAGAGGAGGGGCATGGAATTTACAGCCCTCTGTGCCAGCCAGAGCAGCTGTGCGCATGTGAGATACACTAGCTTGGGAGGGCAGCAGCGTTTGGCTCTACTGCATTCTGTGCGGGTGCCACAGAGCTACACCTACTCCCAGTTGCCTTCAGGCCACCAGAGGAGTTCCAGACGCACATGCTGTGCCAGTTCACGACACCCTGAGTGGCTAGGAGAGCAGCTCTTCCTCCAGTCACCCACCCTGTACCTGTGGGACACTCCCTAAGAATGGGGGTACCATGGCAGGGAGCAAGGGAAAAAGCAGGACAACAGATGAGAGGCCTGTTAATGAATAGACTTCGGTTCTGTGGCCCAGCATCTTTAAATGCAGAGCATTCCCAAGCCCAGCCTGCTGCCATTCTCATGCAGCGTGCGCCTGAAGAGATGCACACGCTGTGCTCTCCCCAGAGACTTTCCCTTGATCTGAAATGAAAGCTCCAGTCCGGCTGAGGCAGGGATCCCTGATGGGCCTTGCTCAGCTATGCAAGCAGCTCCCTGTGGGCCTAGCAGGAGCTTCCTGCAATAGCAACCCTGTGAAGCATCTGGACGCTTTGATCTCCCCCCCTCCCCCCCCCCACACACCTCCATCTTCCTGGGAGGGAGTCACCAAAAAGGAGGCCTGGGAGTGGGAAAGCATGGTCATAACCCCTCCCCCTGCCACCTCAGCATGTAGTCAGCATGGGGGGGGGGGGGGCGGGGGAGTGCACACAGAGCAGCATGTGGAGAGAGTGTTGCTGCCACCCCAATCACCTCCCTCCAGGGCTCCTCCGGGTGTGATGCAGCTTCGTGCTAACTCCCTCCCGCCCCCCTGCAGGCCTGGGTGTGGTGTAAATGCCACCCTGAAAAGACAGCAGGGCTCTTGGTACATGGAAGATCAGCATATCCCCAGGCAGGAAGAAGCTAATCTGCAGTTTACAGCACATTCCCTCTCCCCTTCTGTATGGGTTTGTATAAAACAAAAGTAGAGAAGAAATGGGGGGGTATCCCAGGACAAACCCTTTTACAGGGGGGAAGCAGCTTCCTCCGAGCAGTGCTAGGAAAGCCACATTCTCCCTGCCGAAAGGAGCAGGAACGAAGCAAAACTCTTCCCTGCTATTTCACGTGCTTCTCTCCCTTCTCTCTTGGAAGCTCCCCACCTGTTCCAGGCTGGGAAGGGAAAAAGCAGTAGTGCAAATTCAAGGCACTGTCTGCTCTGTCTGCCCATTTATGAAGTGGGGGTACAGCTTTTGGTTGGGTAATGGAGGTGGGGGAGGGAAAGAGGGAGATTGTATGACACACCAAAGGGATCCATCCTCCAGGAACTGATCTCTCCAGAGGAAGACAAAGAGTAAATAGAAAGGCTGCACAGAAAGGCTCTCTATACGGCTGAAAGTGGATACTTTGTTGGAACAGATTTCCAATAGATTGCCCAGCCCTTTCTCACAACTCCGAATCTCATTTCTTTATGTTCCCTGAACACTGGGATACGTTAGTGAGCTTGCAGCTGTCTTTGAGGGACTATTCACCGGCTCATAGGTCTGTTTTGAATGCTGGCTTTGTAATTGCTTATTATAAACGGCTTCTTTTGCCGCCTGTCCCTGGCTTAAAAATAAACTGGATCTGACTCACAGAAATCATCCTTCAGCAGCCAGTCTTAGTTTTGAAATCAAAATATTTGTGTGGGGGGGGAAGGGAGGGGAAGGAAAAAAGGGCTTCGATTGTGATGAGACACAAAAAAGTCAATTTGTTACTGTGCATGGAACCTAACAATGGTGAAACAAACTGCAGCACATGTTGAGTAATTCATTCTGGCAAGAGAGCTGGAATCAGCCAAATTCAACAGTTCCCCCAAGCAAAGATCTTGTTAAGAATCTAACTCCGTCTTCTCCTTCTAAATAAAGCAGACGGAGCTGCGTATCTGCAGCTGCCTCACCCCAATATCTGGGTACCTCATGATGATTCATGGAGGCACCTTTGTGGGTACGGCTGTCTGAGGGACAGATCGTTTCACAGACGGGGAACCGCAGCACAAGTGACTGGCTCAAGATCATAGAGCAAAGCCTCCATCCAATTTGCAAAGACTTAATGCGGTGCTTAACTTTCCTAGCGTGAACTGTCTTATTGAAAGTCTCGGGGTAGCTGTGTTAATCTGAACTTTAAGAAAACAACAAGAAGTTGTGCAGCACCTTAGAGACTAACAACAAAAAATTATACATATATCATGACCTTTCGTGGGCAAAACCTTCTCTGCTCAGAGGAAGGGAGTTTTGCCCATGAAAACTCATATACTAGATATATAGTTGTTAGTCTCGAAGGTGCTACAGGACTACTCGCTCTCCCGCTGAAATCAGTGGACCAACCCATGGCAGTCAAGTGCCTGAATGAATCTTTGCAACATTGGGATCTATGTCTAGTGCAGCGATGAGATCTGAATCCATATTTCCTGGGTCCCACTACAGGGCCATACTCATAAGACCATCACTTAGTACTTATGAAATGGGTCTTACCCACAAAAGCTCAGATCCTATAGATCTGTTTGTCTAAGATGCCACAGGACTACTCATTTTTAAAGTTACAGACTAACACTGCTGCCCCTCTAAGACTTTTGGTTATTACTGTTAGTCTGTTATATTATAGAAGTACCCAAAAGGATCCAGCCAAGTAAAAGCAAAGCCTTTGTAAGCAAAGAGATCAAGGGGCTTGAGTCTGGTTTATAGCCTTGTAACACTGCTTTGACTGCAGATCTGCTCACTCAGGAATATTCCCAACAGAGGGGCTTACGCTGGGTGACCTAGAGTTGGCAGCTGGCTCTGTGCCATCCCCTTTAAAGCTCCTGGCATTGACGCATGCCAGAGAAGGAGCCAGAGAAACAAGCAGGAGTATGGTCAGCACATGCCTGCGCCCCAAAAGCTGTCAGCTGCCATAACAGCCCATGGGAATCATGGGCAATGAAGCACATGTTGGAGCAGCCTGGAGACTAGGGCTCCCAGGGTCCATAGGACCAATGAGCCCCAGAGTCAGGGCTGGACCAATCTACTAAATGTCCCTGCGGCAGTTCAGTTTTTTCCTGGTGTTGATACGTTGTCCATTTTCACCTAGTCCCAGTCCCGCTGGATTTCTGGCAGAGGATTCCAGCTACGTTCTGATGCAAAGCCCAGCAAAAACGAGCTTGATTAGGCTGATACATACCCCAACGTTGCAGGACTTTCACTATGCATAAGATCTGGCCAATATATTTTAAAACACACATGAGAATCCATTACTTCTGGGACCTGAGTTCAAACTTCCAGGGGGAGGCTTTTAGCAGGGGCCTAGCTCCCAGTGGAGTCTGCTCTCCTCAGCAGGTGTAGTGCTCGAAAGTAAGACCAGAGATGGCAGTCCATGTTGGGGGGAGGATGGGTCCAGATCATGGAGCCAGGAAAGGAGAGGGATTTACTTCAAAGAAAACATCCATTCTGATCCTCCCTTCCAGCAGCCAGAAACAAGAGATGAGACTGGAGCCAAGCCCCCAATCCAGCAAATTCCATCCTCCCTATGAAATGTAGCCAATTCCCAGATCATAGAATGATAGAACACTAGAACTGGAAGGGCTCGAGAGCTCATCAAGTCCAGTACTCTACCCTCACGGCAGGACCAAGCACTATCTAGATCATCCCTGATAGATGTCTGTCTAGCCTTCTCTTAGATATTTTAGATTCCACAGCCTCCCTAGGCAATTTATTCCAGTGCTTAACCACGCTGACAGGAGGTTTTTCCTAATGTCCAACCTAAACCTCCCTTGCTGCAATTTGAGCCCATTGCTTTTTGTCCTATCATCAGAAGTTAAGGAGAACAATTTTTCCTTCCTCCTCCCTGTAACATCCTTTTAGGTACTTGAAAACCGCTATCATGTCCCTTCTCGGTCTTCTCTTTTCTAAACTAAAGAAGCCCAGTTCTCTCAGTCTTCTCATAGGTCATATTTCTAGACCTTTAATCATTTTTGTTGCTCTTCTCTGGACCGTCTCCAATTTTTCCACATCTTTCTTGAAATGTGGTGCCCAGAACTGGACACAATACACCAGGGCTGCGTCTAGACTGGCAAGATTTTGCGCAAAAGCGGCTGCTTTTGTGCAAAATCTTGCTGCCTGTCTACACTGGCCACGAGTATTTGCGCAAAAACACTGACTTTGTACCGTACAAAATCAGTGGTTCTTCCGCAAATACTCTGACGCTCCCACTCAGGGATAAGCTCTCTTGCGCAAGTTGATTTCTTGCACAAGAAAGCCCGATGGTTAAAATGGCCATCGGAGCTTTCTTGTGCAAGAGAGCGTCTACACTGGCATGGATGCTTTTGAGCAAAAGCAAATCTTTTGCGCAAAGGCACATGCCAGTCTAGATGCTCTCTTGCGCAAATACTTTTAACGGAAACATTTTTCCATTAAAAGTATTTGCGCAAAATCATGCCAGTCTAGACGCAGCCTAGCTGAGTAGAGCAGAAGAATGACTTCTCATTTCTTGCTCAGAATACTCCTGTTAATGCATCCCAGAATTGCATTTGCTTTAGTGTCACACTGTTGACTCATATTTCATAACGCCATGATCCCTTTCAGCAGTACTCCTTCCTAGACAGTCCCTTCCCATTCTGTGTGTGTAAAACGGATTGTTCCTTCCTAAGTGGAGCACTTTGCATTTATCCTTATTAAACTTCATTCTATTGACCTCAGTCCATTTCTCTAGTATGTCCAGATTATTTTGAATTATGACCCTGTCCTCCAAAGCACTTGCAACCCCTCCCAGCCTGGTATCATCTGCACACTTAATAAGAGTCCTCTCTATGCCATCCTCCCAGTTATAAATGAAGCTATTGAACTGAACTGGTCCCAAAACAGACCCCCTGAGAAAACCCATTTGGTATGTCCTTCCAGCATGACTGTGAACCATTAATGACTACTCTGAGTACAATTTGCGTATCTTTTTTGGATTCTGTTTTTGGAAGAGGCTTTTCCAACATTTGGCCCATCTACACTGGGCCAAATGTCAGAAAAAAAAAAAAACTTTTTCAGAACATCCCTTCTTCCTCATAAAACGAGATTTACAGGGATGCAGAAAAAACACGTCTGCTTTTCCGATTTTTTCTGCAGTCTAGACGTAGCCAGAGTGAAATAAAACCTGAAAAACAAGGTTTGCAAATATCAGAAAGAAAAAGATGTAGGATGAGAGAAAGAAACCAAGCTAGTTTTTAGGCAACATCCAGAAAAAAAATCAGCCCCAATACATGACTGAATGAAAATGATTCACAAGTGGCTGGATTAACAAAGATTTAGGAGACAATGAAACAATGCAAAGTAAAGGAAGACAATAGAACCCAAGCCAGAAATAAGACAGGCTGCTAATGGATTAAATAATAAGGGAGTTCCAGACAGGTTCATTGTTTTATTTAGAAGGGTGGAGGGCACTTAAAAGGTTATTTCCTCCTCCTTGCTGTCTTAGAACAAGACAAATAAAGTAGACATACGGCTAAGATTTTGCTGTTGATTTCAGTGGGATCAAAATTTGGCCTGTAAACATTCCCACAGAGTGGTGAGGGTAGGGGTGTTCCAAACATCATAAAGAAGTAAAAGAAGGAGCTGACCGGACAAGATCTTTGGGGTTTTATTCTTGTTTGTTTTTTCACTGGATGGTACTGGTGAGGTTTTTTTATACCAGTAGCTATACTGATGCAAAGTCTAATGTAGATGAGCTGCACTGAAGAGGCTTGTACCAGAACCACTTATTCTAACAGGGTCATGTGTTTTCACGGCAATCAGAGGTATGCTAGCTCAGTATGTGTAAACATCGATTCTAGACCAAAGCTAGCTCAGGTACTACAACAAGAATTGTGGTCACATCTCCCACTGCATCCTTATTTCTTCTGTAGGGCAGCAGTTCTCAAGTCTGAGAGCGACCCATCTTACACATTAAAAAAATACTTTATATGTTGAACAGCATTATAAATGCTGGAGACAAGGCAAGGTTTGGGGTAGAAGCTGACAACTCACAACCCCCATGCAGTAACCTCACAACCCCCCCGATTGACAATCTCTGTTGTAAGGGAAAGTTATGTCTTCATGAGAGGTTTGAACTAGTGTTAGCTTCGTCAGTGTAAGTACACCAGCGAAAATTTCCCTGATTTATGCTAGCCCCTGGCGGGGGATGGGGGGGAGGGAGAGGAAATCAGGAAGTGACTTCTGCTCCAGCCCAGTTTTGCTGGCTGTCTCCTTGGAAGGTTTAGAATTTTACTGCTTTTCAGCCTTTACTGAATTGCCACTCCCAACCATTAAAAAAAAAAAAAATCATGAATGAGCCCATCCTCCCAAATAATGAGCTCTAAAATTTTTCAAATAATAAAACTGAGTTTCTTTTCCTGTGCGTTTTGGTTTTTGAGTGTTTGGGATTCACATCCAAGACTCTTCCACCTCCATGGGGATTAGAAGCTTTATTTTTCAAATGAAATGGCCTGCCACCCCCTGACTCCCAGGATCCGTCTACACGACGGGCTAAAATTGAATTAAGATACACAACTGTTAATTGCATAGCTGAATTCGAAGTAACTTAACTTGGCTTTAGGCACCATTTACACTGCAGGAAGTGGAAGGAAGTGTGTTCCTCCTTCAGTTCCCTTACTCCTTGTGAAATGAGGGTTGCAGAAATCAGAGTAAGCAGCCCATTCTTTTGAAACAATGGGCTTGCTGTGTAGATACGCAGTCTGTTATTTTGAAATAATGTGAGATTTTGAAATAACGCTGTGGTGTAGACGTCCCCCCGAGGGCAGACTGTTACTTTTCAGGCATTAGGTGTGTCTGTGGGACTGCAGTTAAGGGGGAAACAATTTGGCTGCGTCTAGACTGACATGATTTTGTGGAAATACTTTTAATGGAAAAGCTTTTCAGTTAAAAGTATTTCCGCAAAAGAGCGTCTAGATTTTGCACAAAAGCATCCGTGCCAAAGTGCTTTTGCGCAAAAGCATCTGTGCCCAGTATAGACGCGCTTTTGTGCAAGAAAGCTCCGATGGCCATTTTAGCCATCGGGCTTTCTTGCGCAAAAAATTAAGGTGCCTGTCTACACTGGCCCTCCTGTGCAAGTATTCTTGCGCAAGAGGGCTTATCCCTGAGCAGGAGCGTCAAAGTATTTGCACAAGAAGCACTGAATTCTTACATTAGAACATCAGTGCTCTTGCGCAAATTCAAGCGGCCGGTGTAGACAGCTTGACAGTGTAGACAGCATTTGCTTTTGCGCAAAATCTTGCCAGTCTAGATGCACCCTTTCTGACTTGTAAAACTGAGCATATCCACTCTGAAAAGCAAGGTTTTTACAAATCCCCTTTTCAGATTATCACGAGCATGGATTTTCAGGGTGGTTATTTGAAAAGAAGACTGGATTGCAGACTGTCCAAAACCAGCATTCTCTAATTTTTCCCATCCATGTGTGGAATGAATTGTTAAGTGCACCATTATGTAGGTGCTGTGTGAGACATATTGGTGCACATGACAAAATTCACATGGTGAGGTAGGGCGAAGGTTTGGAGAGTGGGAGGTGGCTCAGGGCTGGGGCAGAGGACTGCAGTGCAGTGGGGGAGGGTTTTGGCTGGGGTGCAGGCTACAGTGGGGAGAAAGGCACCTTTCCCTCTGCAGAAGTCTGAGCTAAACTGGTTTGGTGTCGGGGAAAGGCTGCCTTTTCCCCATGCCGTAGCAGGTTCAGGACTTGGCTGGGTCAGGGACGGGAGAGCGGTGCCTGTCCATCCACAGCAGCATGCAAATGAGCAGAGAAAATGTCAACACTACTTAAAAACCTACTGGGAGCTGTAGCGCCCGCTTTTCATTCTCACCGAGTCCCTTTTATCCCACTCCAGCAGTCCAAGGGGAACTTAAAGGGGACGCTACTGCCTACTCGGTGTCAAGGGATGGGATCCCGGGGGTCAATGACAATGAGCTCCCTAGAGTACCGGTGTCTGCGCACAGTGGCTAAAAGTCCATTCTCCAGGCTCTGTCATTCTGCACCTGCAGCTTAGCACGTTTTCAGGAGGGGGGAGGTAAATGCTATTACTCAGCCTGAAAATTATCCACGCAGCTCACTGTTCTTCCCATGACCAAGGTGTGCCAAGCTTTCCGACTCAGCTAGTTCTCTCAGCAGCTACCTTGTGTTCATCACAAATGTCTGAGTGCCTTTTATGAGCTAGCTCCAAGCACACAGTTTGATTAAGTGCTTACTAAAGGGCAACACAGAATTCACTGGGTGCAACAGAGCTGGCTAGGAGAGACACGCATCTAGTTTTACACTGACATGGGACTAAGCCTCACAGACACTTGTGCAGCTGCTCAGGAGAGATTCCAATGCTGCCCGGCTGATTAGTGGAGTGCCCAGTTAGGTTTGTGTGTCTCCGGGTGGTGCACATTGACACATGCCTCAGTGCACATTACAAAATGTATTCCACACATGGCTGGAACAAATCCACACAGGGATGGAAGAGATTAGAGGGAACATTGCTCACAGGCAAAATTAGACTCTACACTCCACCAAGATGTGGATGGAGCTGGGACTTGGGTAGTTGGCTAGGTAAAATAGGGCTAGGTCTACACTACAGAGTTTTTCCACAAAAACTCACGGAGCGTACATACCTCAAGCGTGTTTTTGCACAAGTAAAACGAAAGAACAGAGAGGTTTTTCCGGTGTGAGAGCTCTTACACAAAAAGGTGTGTGTGGACGGGGAACAGGGTGTTTTTGCACAAAAAGAGGCAATCGAAAAAAATCACAGGTGCCCTAGTGGCCATTCTGTACATAGCAATTACAGTTTCCTTTTGAGGGAGCATCCATGCAGTTTTCCGATGTGCTTTTGCAGTGTGGACGCGCTCTTGTGCAAGAAGTTTGTGCGGAAGATCTCTTCCCATTAAAGCATCTTGTGCAAGAAGCCTGCAGTGTAGACATAGCATAGGTGACATCCTCATGGCTCTTCTAACTTACAGTGACTTATCTCCGGCCCCTACAGGTCACTCAGTCAGTGCAGACCAGCTCCTGCCTCCAGCCCCCAGCTCAGGGGTTGAGAGGAGAGAGCCTAGTGCAGTCAGGATGTCTTTATGCAGGGAGCATAAAGAAACCCTGGTGGGGCAGAGAATCAGGACCAAAGCTGCAGTGTTGTCAGGAGTCCTGTCCCGTATTGATTACTCCATGTGGGAATTTAAACTACATTTAATCCAGCTGGAAGCAAGAGAGCTTGGGAGAACTACAAGGTCTGTCTCTAGCCCCTTGGCCCTGTAAAGCATCCCCTTTAAATTCAGTCTTGACAGTGCAGTCTGGTTTCTCCTCTCTACCCTGAGAGACATTGCAGGGACCAGCTGCAAAGGCTGGATCCAGATCTACATTCCCTTGAATTCAGGAGTCTTTGTGATTGGTGAAGCAAAATGCAGGACAATGTAGCACTTTAAAGACTAACAAGATGGGTGATTGGTGTGGGCCCCACCCATCTCTGATTTCACTGCCGTGCTTCCCCGTAGGCCCCTGCAAAGCATTTTACAAGGCAAAGCCTTACATTCCAGCAGGGACCTCGGGGCAATAACTCTCAAAACATCACCCCCTAGGGCTCAGTACCAGCCCATGGACTACCTTGGGCATCAGCACCTGTGCAGTGGCTGACAGAGCAGCAGAGCTGTTTTCATTCGTACATCTGATAGGTGGATGCTCATTATTATTTATACTTCACTAGCACCCAGAGGCCTCAATCCACTGTGCCAGACATTGCATAGACACAGGATAGCAGGTCTGCCCTGAAGAGCTTACAAGGCAGACACCTGGAGGGAGAGGAAAAGAGGTGGAGTAGTTTGCCCAATAACAGATTGCACAACAGTGGTAGAATTAGGAGTAGAGCTTACGTCTGCTCAATTCCACTCTGATGCCCTATCCACTAGGCTACACAATCTCTGTCCAGTTTGTGTATTGTCACCTTGCATATCAATTGATGCCTAATAGAATGTAGCCATGAGACGGCAAAAGAGAGCGGCTTGGTTTTGCACTGTGCTCCACCCCAGAAGTGGCCACATTTCAGCAATTCTCCTATACGGTTTACCTCGCTTCCAGCTGATTTGGGAGGCTTCATCATTTAGTGCTATCAAAGCACATTCCTGGGGCAATCTAAGATAGATGAATTCAATAAACAACAAGATCAGAAACAACAGGTCAGATCAGGATATGCAGAGATTATTAAGCAGGAGGAAAAAAGTAGGACGTGTTGGAAGAAAATGGATGTAAAGAAAAAGCAGAGGAAGCTGGCAAATCTATGTTTGTTTGCAGGTTCATTGTTATACAAGGACATTTTCAGCAGGCCTGGTTTTGTAATGATATTTCAGACCTTTGGAGCAGAAACAAATCTTTGCATTTTATTATTCTTACACTAATAAAAGGAAGTGGGGAGGTGAGACTCTGATCTGTATTACACCATCCATCCAGAGTAACTTCTTTGCATAATCTCAACATTGCCCACTGATTTTTCGTAATATAATATGCCATCAGCTGTGTGCACATGTTCGTTTGTGCCCTTCAGCAGCATGTGCACACGTGAATGAGGATATAGCCTAATAAGAAGCAGCATTTAAGGGGATTCAAAGCCAACTGTCACTGCATCTTCAAATGACTGGCAAGATCTAAAGCAGTTAGCACAGAAGGTTCCATGTATGGTTTTTCCTTGTTCTGAGCCTGTGTTTCCTTTGTAATAGGGCTTGTCATTGTTTCACCTTTTTTTGATCATGTCAGCCTCTCTGGGATCAGACTAGAAGTACTGAGCCAGTGTTGCAGCAGATTGTCCTGGGCTTGCATTAATAGGAATCTTTTAAAAAGATATCTGTGCTATTGCTACATGGTATGTCACAGCATACATACAGATTTAGATGTACGTGCAAGTAGTGGTTGCACTTTGTGTCTGTTCTTCACCTGTACATATATTTGTGATTTTACTGTTTTTTCATCATAGAAAATCCATGATTGAGGTTGTGTGCAGGAATTGGGGAGTATCCCTTTAAATACCTTGGGAGCCCTCTACTGGGAACCAACTGCAAAAGTTAGTTAATAAGTACAGTCATTTGGAACTAGGTTTCCACCCCCCTTTTTCATGTTGTGTTGATAGTACAGACACAATAAGGGTACATCTAGCTACATCCCTTTTTGGCTGTGTGTACACTGGGCCACTTATTCCGGAAAATCAGCCGCTTTTCCGGAATAAGCTGCGAGCTGTCTACACTGGCCCTTGAATTTCCGGAAAAGCAACGATGCTCTACTGTACAAAATCAGCCGCTATTCCGGAAAAACTATTCTGCTCCCGCTTGGGCATAAGTCCTTATTCCGGAACACTGTTCCGGAAAAGGGCCAGTGTAGACAGCCCAGTAGTCTTTTCCGGAAAAAAGCCCCGATCGTGAAAATGGCGATCGGGGCTCTTTTCCGGAAAAGCGTGTCTACATTGGCCACAGACGCTTTTCCGGAAAAAGGGCTTTTCCGGAAAAGCAGCCTGCCAATGTAGATGCTCCTTTTCCGGAAAAACTGAAAACGGAATAGTATTCCGTTTTAAGCATTTCCGGAAATTCATGCCAGTGTAGACACAGCCTTTCGGAAAAGGGATATAGTCTAGACATACCCTAAAAGTGTAATATTGCCCCTTTTGAGCCAAGCAGCTAGTCCAAGTTTGAGGAATGGGGGTCTGGAGACATACCAGGAGGAAGCATTAATTAGTCCAGTGTTTCTTTGATGCAAAGAATGTACAAAGCCCAGTGTCTCCGAATGCAGAAGGAACAGAGTAGCCAGACAGTGGGTTTCTCTCTCTCCTCCTTTTAACAACTTTTTAGATACTTAAAAGCTGTCATGTCCCCTATCAGTCTCCTCTTTCCCTTTTGAGCCAAGCAGCTAGTCCAAGTTTGAGGAGTGGGGGTCTGGAGACATACCAGGAGGAAGCATTAATTAGTCCAGTGTTTCTTTGATGCAAAGAATGTACAAAGCCCAGTGTCTCCGAATGCAGAAGGAACAGAGTAGCCAGACAGTGGGTTTCTCTCTCTCCTCCTTTTAACAACTTTTTAGATACTTAAAAGCTGTCATGTCCCCTATCAGTCTCCTCTTTTCCAGACTAAACAAACCCAGTTCTTTCAATCTTTCCTCATAGCTCATGTTTTCTAGACCTTTAATCATTTTTGTTGCTCTTCTCTGGACCTGCTCCAATTTGTCCACTTCTTTCCTGAAATGTGTTGCCCATAACTGGACACAGTACTCCCGTTGAGGCCTACATCCCAGAATGATGTTTGCTTTTTGTAACAGTCACACTGACTCATTTTTAGTTTGTGGTCCACTATTTCTCCTAGATCCCTTTTTGTGTGTGTGAAACTAATTATTCCTTCCTAAGTGGAGTATTTTCTATTTGTCATCATTGACTTTCATCCTATTTACTTCTGACTATTTCTTCAGTTTGTCCACATATTTTCAATTGTGACCCCCATCCTCCAAAGCATGTGCAGTCCTTTCCAGCTTGGTATCGTCTGCAAACTTAATAAGCGTACTCTCTATGTCGTTATCTAAATCGTGGAAGATTTAGAACAAAATCAATCCCGGTGAACCCCCACTCATTATGCCTTTCCAGCATGACTGTGAACCATTGATAACTGCTCTGGGAACAGTTATTCAGCCAGTTATGCACCTACCTTGTAGTAGCCCCATGTAGGTTGTATTTCCCTTTTTTTTTTAGTCTGCACCCCTTCCCACCTGCCAACTCCCATCCCGATGGGCGAAAGGTGTTCAGTTTTTCACCATTAGAAAATTGGCAACCCGATGAAGGCTCAAGAACAAAAGGAACTATTTCTTCTCCACCTCTGTAGCCAACACCAAACCCAAACATTCATCCTCTGTCTTCGGGTATGATACACAATGCCGTTTTAGCAACAAGGCTGCGTCAATACAGCCCTATTGCTAAAAGTCAGCGCATGTGAACACTGTTTGTCAGCACTTTTGCTGACAAGATATTTCTATTCCCTGCCCCCCCAAAAAACGAGAGCATTCACACTTGCCAGGGCAAAACTTTTGTTCTTCAGGGGAGAGGAGATTTAATCACCCTTGAATGATAAAAGTTCTGTCAATCAATCAAAAGTGTAGACATAGCCTTACTGGCTCCTGCTTGGCTTTTCTTGTCTTATTCCGCTCAGTCATTCTGTTCCCTGTTGTGTTCTCTCTTGCAACTGGTCACAATACCCAGTCTAACCCTCTATCCCGCAGGACGCTGATTTCTAGGCATACTCTAGGCTTCAATTTATATGTAGGCCTCATTCAGCTTGAGTGAGGTTTTAAGGCACTTCACAAAATGACTTCTCCCAGCTTCATGGGCAGTGAGTGAGCCTAGGACTGAGGGATGCAAGTCCCCAGCCCTTTCCCCTGCAGGAACTAAGCTCACCACCACCACCACAGGAACAGACCTCCAGCCTCTCTCCTACCTCCCCAGTCCCTGTCCCCGGAGCATGGGAAGGGTAGGTGGCACATGGCCCCAGCCTGCCTAGAGCACAGACAAGGCAGGCAACACAGTGCTGAAGTAGGGGGTGTTCTTGGGGCATGGGTGGAGCCATGCCTGGCAGTTTGGGAAGGCAATGCCTTCCCTGGCCTCTTATGCCCACCGCCCATGCCCAGCTCATAATAGTAGTTGTGTTCCACTGAAATGTATCTGAGGCGAGGATTGTAGAACCATAGAACTGGAAGGAACCTCAGAGGTCGCCTACTCTAGTCCCCTGCCCTCATATTAAATATTATCGAGACCATCTCATAGAATCATAGAATAATAGGACTGGAAGGGACCTCGAGAGGTCATCGAGTCCAGCCCCCCGCCCTCAAAGCAGGACCAAGCAGGCATTTGTCTGACCTGCTCATTGCACGAGAAGTAACAGTTAATTCGAGGGAAGGGTTTTGGATCGGACTACTGCGTCTACACGGGGCAAGTTAATTTGGGATACCGGCATTTTAAAATGGCGACCAGCTGCAAATATGCTAATCAAACAGGGGATATTTAAATCCCATGCTTCATTAGCAACTTCGGTATGCTTCATTTGCCTCCCTAGTCTGAACTACGGGGCAAGTGTAGACATACCCCCTGACAGGAAGTTTTCTCCGGTGCCCAATCTAAACTACCTTGAGGCAATTTAAGCCCACTGCTTCTTGTCCTATCCTCAGAGGTTAATGAGAATAATTTCTCCCTCCTCCTTGGAGCAAGCTTTCACGCGCTATTTGCCATGAGCGTGATTCCCCCACTTGCACACCCTTACTTGCAGTAGCTCAGTGATTGAGTAGCGGCAGCATGGCTCCGTGGACCAAATATAAATGGTCCTGAAAATGGTGGATACCTCCTCAGCACAGCTCAGCTGTGCAACCAGGCCTGAGCTACCATGGCTGCCCTGCTAGTTATGCTGGTAGTAGTTCTCAACAAGTTACTGCCAGAACATGTACATGAGCAGTGAAATCATGCTCCTCACTCATAGGGTGTGTCTAGATTACAGGGTTTTTTCGAAAAAAAAAGTGGTCTTTTTTCGAAAAAACTTCCCCTGCGTCTAGACTGCTGCCGTGTTCTTTCGAAAGTAAATCGAAAGAACACGGCAGTTTTTTCGACCACGCAAAACCTCGTTTTACGAGGAAGAACGCCTTTTTTCAAAAGTTCTCTTTCAAAAAAAGGCGCTATGTAATGCAAACTGTGCTTTTTCGAAAGAGAGCATCCAGACTGCCTAGGTTCTCTCTTTTGAAAAAGTGGCTTTCTTTTTCGAAAGTACTGGTTGTAGTCTAGACGCTCTTTTTCGAAAGAGGCTTTTTCAAAAGTATCTTTCGAAAAATCCTCTTTCAAAAGAGGCTTGCAGTCTAGATGTAGCCCTAGTGTAGATGGAGCCTGAGTTAGTGATAAAGCTGCAAATGCAGAAAGCTGATATACAATTTCCATCTCCAAGTATAAAAGTTCACACGTCAGAAGAACCTCCATGCAAGTTGAAAAGAACAGCTTATACAAATCAGTCATTTAAAAAATAATGCATTTGGGATTTTTTTTATTTGCCTTTTTTATTTTAGACTCCAGGGTTTATATTTTCGTTTTTCTTGTACAGAGCCCTAGAAACTTGCTTTTCAAAAAATAGAAAGCAGCAGTTCCCACATAATCACTTGTCTCCAGGAGCTGTGGCTTTATGGGAAAACACCAAGACATCATGAGACTCAACATTGTGAGAGTTAGCAAGATTGCTGATGTAAGTGGAAGGAGATTCAGGCTATAAAAGGCCACTGTTTAAACATCATACCCCTGATTGTTCCTGTTCTTTCCTTATACAAGTGCCACTTAAAACACCCAATATAAAAGATACATATTGGTTACAACTCCTGTGGAGTCAGCTCTGAGTATTTCAGAAACTATGAGGTCCTGGTCCATGCTCACTAAGGCTCCTAGCTTAGGTACCATTGTAATGCAAATAACTATAAATCGATTTGCAGCATTCTTGGGGTAGCAGGGACATTCAATCATCAAAGAAACATTTTTAATTAACCACTACATCAACAACATAACAAATACCCAGAATACAAAAGGAAGGGGAAGAGATAGTTCAGCAGTTTGACCATCAGCCTACTAAACCCAGGGTTGTGAGTTCAATCCTTGAGAGGGCCAGTTAGGGATCTGGGGCAAATCTGTCAGGGATGGTACTTAGTCCTGCTGTGAAGACAGGGGACTGGACTCAATGACCCTTCAAAGTCCCTTCCAGCTCTATGCAATAGTCTCTGTATAAATGCAGCAAGAGAAATGAAAATCCACTACTTACTGGGGAAGCAGAACCAATAACAGAGAAGGCTGAGATGTTTTGCTTCATTCCTCACGGAAAAGGATAATTATATGTGGCACAATTAATATTAAAGAAAGGAACACGAACAAGAATAGGGAAAGAAGAAATTAGATGTTTGTATTCCAGTTGGCAGGGCCTGTCAAAATTCACCCCAGGGTTTTTAAGGAACTTATCTGAAGCAATCTTGGAATCTTACTAATTACCTTTGGAAGCTCATGGATGATGGGTGAAGTTCCAGAGCACTGGAGAAGGGGTATTGTAGTATCTGCCCTTAAAAATGAAACAGAGGTCCTGGAGAGTTACAGAGCCTGACTGCAATACTGGAAGAATTCTGAAACAAATTATTGACACAATTTATTTGTAAGCACCTAGAGGATAAGAGAGTAATAAGGAATAGCCAGCATGTCTCTATAAACAACAAATCAAGCCAGACCAGCCTAATTTCTTTCTTTGATAGGATTACTGGCCTAATGACTGGGGATGCAGTACATGTGCTTTATCTTCATTTTAGTAAGGCTTTTGACACAGTCCCACACGTCAAAGGAGCTAGGAACACTATCCCTGGCCAATAGCCGTTAATGGACCAATCCTCCATGAATTTACCTAGCTCTTTTTTGAACTCTGTTAAAGTATTGGCCTTCATAACATCCTCTGGCAAGGAGTTCCACAGGTTGACTGTGCACTGTGTGGAAAAAACCCTTCCTTTTGTTTGTTTTAAACCTGTTGCCCATTAATTTCATGTGCTAACACCTAGTTCTTGTGTTATGAGGAGTACATAGCACTTTATTTACTTTCTTACACTTGCCATGATTTTAGAGACCTCTATCACATTCCCCCCTGCAGGTCAGCTGGCAGACTCACTGGGCCCCGGAGTGTACACTCCTGGAAGGTGCATGGCCTTGGGCAAAAGGGTAGGGCAGCCAGCCCCAGCACAGCTTGGTGTGTGCCACCCCCCTCACCCCCAAACACTGTCCAGAGCAGGCCACTCAGGGCTCTGCAGCCCACAGCACAGAGCTCTGGCAGCCATTAAAGAGCCCGGGGCTCTTTTAATTGCCACGCCCCAAGGCAGTTGCCCGCTTACCCTCTCCTCCCCCATCCTCCTTTGTCATCTCTTTTCCAAGCTGAAAAGTGCCTATTGTATTACTCTTGTCTCATCTGGTGGCTGTTCCATACCCCGAATAACGTCTGTTGCCCTTTTCTGAACCTTTTCCAATTCCAATCCCTCTTTTTTTGAGATGGGGCAACCTTATTCAAGATGTGGGCGTACTATTGATTTATAGAGAGGCAATAAGATACTTCCCTCTGATTTTCTATCCCTCTCAAAGATTTCCAACATTCTGTTTGCTATTTTGATCACTGCTACACACAGAGTGGATGTTTTCAGAGAACTTTCCACAAGGACTCCAACGTCTTTCTTGAATGGTGTCTGGGCTGTTCCCCACTCTGGCACTCCAAGTGCAGAAGATAGGGGCCCACAAAGAGCTTAAAAAGGAAAAATCCCTTTGCCGCTACAGTCTCTGCTGACAAAAACTCCCCCAAGTCACAGATTCCATGGCTCTGAGAAACAAACAAGCTGCCACCATCAAGTGATTTTATCCCTAAAACCAGGGGTGAACACTTGAACTCTCCTCACCCCCAGGGGTACCCCCAAGCTCTTTTGCCCTACAAGAGCTTGAAAAAAAGAAAAGAGAAAAACAAGCTGCAGTCTCTAGTAGCTGGCCTCTCAGTATGAGGCAGACAGACAGACCTCCTGTATCTTCCAGAACACAAGAATCAAATCATCACCTTAAAAAAGTGAAAACAAAAGATAAACTTGATAAAACATTCTTGGTTGCTAGATGTTAGAGGAACTAAGGAAAACAAATTAAAACATAGTGGAAAATCTCTAGGAACAATGCTAGGTGGTAAATGGGGAGGGGAGACATAGATTCATACAGAGCAGTTCAAACCAAACCACAAAATAAAGAAAAATTACCTGAATGAGACTAGATTCACTTTTTTTCCCCTTTTACTTTCTTCTCTTTGGTCAGTCCACTTCCATGCCCCGAATTCCTTGGAAGCATGGTAGTCCTGTCTGGGTTTAAGTCATTCTGTGTGTCTCAACTCCTGATTTTTCTCTCCCACTCAAGGAAAGCAAGCAAGCAATCTTACAAAATTCAACTTTCAACACTGTAAGCCCATCAGTTCTCTGGCTCCCTGCCAAGCCCTTTGCTAACTACCTGGCTACGTCTACACTGCAGGCTTTTTGAGCAAAAACTTGCAGAGCATCTACACTGCATGCGTGTTCTTGTGCAAGTAAATTTACAGTAAGGCGTTGGAACAGTTCCTTGTGCAAGAGAATAAGCCCACAAGGAATAAGCCCTCTTGCACAAGAAAGCAGTATGGACAGGCAATAGGGGTTTCTTGCGCAAGAAACCCCTAAAGCTAAAATGGCCATCAGAGCTTTCTTGTGCGCAAAAGCACATCTCTTGCGCAAAAGCAAATGCAGTGTGGACGCACTCTTGCGCAAGACCTTTTGTGCAAGAACTCTTGCACAAAACAGTTTTTGCTCAAGAAGCCTGCAGTGTAGAAATAGCCCCTTAGTCACTAGGTGCTTGTCAGCACTCCTATCTATTACAAATGGCAACAGCAAATTAACACTGAATTATTCTGTTGGCCAGTCACCCAGTTTTGTAAGATCCTTTTGACGCTCTTAGCAGTCCATATGGAACTTAACGATTTTGAGTAGTTTGTATCATCTTCAAATTTTGCCACCTCAGTTCACTTTTTTCCAGATTATTTATGAATGTTAAATAGGACTGGTCTCAATACAAACCCTGGGCAACGCCACTATTTCTCTCTTTCCATTCTGTTTATTCCTAACGCTGTGTTTCTTCTCTTTTAGCTAGTTGCCAGTCCACGGAGGGACCTTCCCTCTTATCCCATGCCAGCTTTGTGATGGGTGAGGACCTGGAGATGTCACCTGATGTGCTTAGACTCCACTGAGCTCCTTTACTCTGCCAGCGTGGGCCCCCCTATTACCTAGTCGCCAGGCCAGGCCAGGCCAGATTCAGCTGCAGATACAGACACTGAAATCAGCTGTGAGAGGACTCAGCTGAAGGGATTTACTGTAGCAGCCAGGTAGTCACCTAAGCTACGTCTACACTGGCATGATCTTGCGCAAAAACTCTTTGGCTACGTCTACACTGGCATGATTTTCTGGAAATGCTTTTAATGGAAAAGTTTTCCGTTAAAATCATTTTCGGAAAAGCGTGTCTAGATTGGCAGGACGCTTTTCCGCAAAAGCACTTTTTGTGGAAAAGCGTCCGTGGCCAATCTAGACGCGCTTTTCCGCAAAAAAGCCCCAATCGTCATTTTTGTGATCGGGACTTTTTTGCGGAAAACAGTACTCTGCTGTCTACACGGGCCCTTTTGAACAAAAGTTTTTCGGAAAAAGACTTATGCCCGAACAGGAGCAGCATAGTATTTCTGCAAAAACACTGACAATCTTACATGAGATCGTCAGTGCTTTTGCGGAAATTCAAGCGGCCAGTGTAGACAGCTGGCAAGTTTTTCCGGAAAAGCAGCTGCTTTTCCGGAAAAAGTGGCCAGTCTAGACACAGCCTTTTAGCGCAAGAGTTCTTGCGTTAAAGTATTTGCACAAGAGAGCGTCTACACTGGCATGTGCTTTTACGCAGGAGCATCCTTGCCAGTGTAGACGCTGTCTTGCGCAAGAAAGCTCTGATGGCCATTTTAACCATCGGGCTTTCTTGCGCAAGAAATTCATGTTGCCTGTCTACACTGGCCTCCTGCACAAGAACAGTTGCGCAAAAGGACTTATTCCTGAGCAGGTTGAGGAAAAAAAAAGGGAGGGGGCAACCAACATTGTTGAACAAAGAAAAGGTTGCTGCACCTTTCAAAATCCCCACATCACATCTGGTACAGAAGTGGGTTTAAATTAAAGGCTAAAAACTACAGTTAGTATTTCTGCAATTTCACATTTAACTTCCTTCAGAACTGTTGAGTGAATACCATCTGATAAACTAAACAGTAATAAGTCACCAAGACCAATTTATTCCTAAATCATCTCTAATGACACCTCAATCAGAGACATTTCCCCAAGATTTGTCACCTAAAAAAAAAAATGGCTCAGGTTTGGGAATCTCCTCCACATCCTCAGCCATGAAGACAGACACAAAGAATTCATTTATTTTCTTCCTGGTGACCTTATTCTCATTTAGCATGTCGATTGTCCAGTGACCCCTCTGGTTATTTAGCAGCCTTCCTGCTTTTGGTATACTTTACAAAATTGCTATTACTTTGAGTTTTTAACTCTCTGTTCTTCATATTCCTTTTTGGCCTTCTTAATTATATTTTTATACTTCATGTAGCAAAGTTTATGCTCCTTTCTATTTTCCTCACTACAATTTAAACTTCCAATTTTCAAGGATGCCTTTTTACCTTTTACTGCTTCTTTCACTTTGTATAGCCACAGTGACACTTTTTTGGTTCTCTTACTATGTTTTTTAATTTGGGGTATACTATTTAAATTAAATCTCTCTTGTGGAATCTTTAGAAAACTTTCTAGGTAGCTTGCAGGGATTTCATTCCTGGCACTGTACCTTGTAATTTCTGGTTAACTTCCTAATTTTAGCCTAGTCCCCCTTTCTGAAATTAACTGCTACAGTGGTGGGCCCAACAGTTTTTTCTCCTTCTCCTGTTAGCTTGCTTCCTCCCAGCCTTTTATATAGCCCCAAGCTAATTGGGCAGGCAGCTGTTTCCCATCCACCAATTAGACACAGGTTTTCAAGCCAGCTCCAATTTACTTCCCTTAATGGAAGCTAGTGTGACAGAAGGCTGAGTCAGCAGTTCTTGCCCAGCACCCTGTGACAGGGCATAAAGCCAATCTGGCAAAGGCAGCATGTTCATGTCAGGTATGGGTACGGTATTTTTTTCCCCTCCCTGTAGCTCAGATTCTCTCTCTCTGCTGGGGTGCAGACCACTGTCTGCTGTTGCAAGGAGTTTGAGATATAGCTCTATCTATATTGAACAGAGATATCACTGATGGACGGAGAGTTTCCTATTCTCAAGAGGAAAACATTTACATCTTGATCTCTGGCAGTGTTTCTTAAACTTTTTAACATCGAGGAACACCAAACAATTTTTTTTAATGAGGAACACCAAGGATTTTTTGTTCAGCAAAAAAAAAAAGGGTTGGGGAGAAGAGGGGAAGAGTCAAGGAGGAAATTATTGAGAAGAAAAAAGGTCGGGGGAAAGTTTAAGAAACACTGATCTGGGGGAATACACAACATTTTACTTATAAGCCAGTAGCAAGTATCAGTATTGTCAATAACAATGCTGCAAGATGCTTTCCAGGGTCCCCCTTCCCAAGTTTTAGTGCTTACTGTCACAAGTTCCAATGCAACCTATGATTCGGTTTGTATCTATGTACACTCCCTTAGAACTCTTCTCTGGAAGGAGTCACCCTGCTCAGGCTGAGGAACGATGTCCCTTGGTAGGGCACATCAGCTCTTTACAAGGTGGGAAATAAGCGATACCCTAGTCTGAGATTTTGCAATATTGCTCTATAGTTTGCACAGCCTTCAATCCATGCTAGTCCTCTTCTTCTCCGGGGTAGCGAAGGCACGTGCTGTCTAACGTGAACCCAACCAGAGGAGTTACTGCAACACAATCCTTACCAGTGGACTCTTCTGGGCTTTGCACTGTTTTACCACAGAGGTCTTCCGTTGGACTTCCACTTCTGTTTATAGGTGCCTGCCCCTCCCCTTGAGTCTCCATTGGTCCCGTCTCAGAGAAGGACTTTGGGCCTGCCCAGCCCAGGTGCTTGCCCACAGTGAAAGTCACCCAAGTAACTTCAAACAGCCAATAAAAAAAACCTGGGGTAATACACACACACACGAAGCTGTACCAGTTTAACTTAACCAGTGCAGTTTCTTCATCTCTGTAGGCCCTATCGCCAGGGAGCAACTGCATGGAAGTGTTCATTCCACACTGCCCAGTAACAGCTCCAAGCTAAACAGCCTCCCTTCCCCCCCATTGCTTGGTATCCCGCTGTGACCCTGTGGGACTTTAGTTAGCATGACAGGGTGGGGTACCCCATCCCGTGCAGAGTGAGCACAACCGGTGAATACGTCCACTGAAATGCCCTTGCTCTCAAGGCTATAAGGCCTGGTAGCCAGAATCAGTGTGGCCACCCCCTCTCTCAATACGGAGTAGCCCAGCAGCCAGCAGGGGAAGTGGACACCACCTCAGGGTGGGTGACAGCTAGGACAGGGGGATCTGGGCCCTACTTGCTCCACCAGGTCCTAGCCCACGGCCCTGTCAGTGGCAAAAGACACTGCCAAGGAATCAGCAGGGATCCAGACCCAAAATGCACAGACTGTTCCCACACATGCAGCTTCCTCCTGCCCCAAGGCCACTTCTTACCTCGTCCCCTGTAGCTGTAGCACCAGGTCTCCTCAGAGTTTCCAGGATATCTGGTGTGGATGATTCCTGGGTTATTACAGACCTCGCCTGCTTTCTGGGTCTCTGCCAGGGCTTCAGTGTCCCTAGCTCCAACTATCAGCACCTCTGGTCCCTCCCAGCCAACATCCTTCTTCTCGGCCGCCAGCCAAAACTGAGTTGGTCTGCTCCTTTTTATACTACCGCTACACTAGAAGCATGTCCAGTAGGGTTGAGGAGATGCATCTTCCTCAGCCCAAAACGCAGAGTTAACTCTTCCCCATTCATTGCGGGAGGGTGGGGGAAGGGGGGAAGAATGCAACCTGTGAAAGATTCACAGACACTTACCTTCCTTCCTCCCCCTTCCCACCCCCCCCGCATCCCCCTTCTGTTCTGCAATGTGATTTGTCCTTTTCATATTTGTTCATTTTTTTAATTGTATCCTTTGGTATATATGGTTGTGACTACTTTCTTCCACTATTTGATCTGAGGAAGTGGGTCTGGCCCACAAAAGCTCATCATCTAATAAACCATCTTGTTAGTCTTTAAAGTGCTACATTGTCCTGCATTTTGCTTTAACTGTAAGCATATGAATAGTCCGTTGAAGGAGACCCAGTTGTATTCACATCAAACACAAAGAGCTACTCTGTAATTAGACAAGATACATTGAAAACAGACTCAGAGGGGTTGCTGTGTTAAGCCTGTAACTTTAAAAACAATGGCACCTTAGGCACAGAGAGTTAAGGGACTTGCCCATGGCCATAAAACAGCTCAGTGGCAGAGCCAACCACAGATTCCCAGCTTTCCAGGCCCTCACATCAGAGTACTGGACACTCTTCTTCAAATAGCTCTCCTTTTGTACTGCAGCGTGCGCACTAAATGCAAAAAGTCCTTGATGGGGTAACATCCCTGCAACAGGGTGAGGCAAACAGCTGCATTAAATTGGCCAGTGTTTCTCTATAAACTTGTTGCCATTGTGCAGGCCATAAATATGGCTCTTTTGCTCTCCTCCATGTTTTTAACAGTGGCTTATGAAAATGATCACTACCAGGGCTGGAAACATTTGTTCATTTCTTTTGATAGAAACAAAAAGATAGCCCCCTACTGGAAACACCTGTTACTGCACCAGGATTTAAACAGCTTCAAGAACTGAAGTCTACGTTCCACTTGCTAATTACAGCCATGGGTTTGTCTACACAGTAAAGCTATTTCGGGCTACCAGACGTATCCCAAAATTGCTATTCTACCTCTATTGAAGCAGCCCGTTATTTCAAAATAGTTTTCAAAATAACAGATGGCTTATTCTGACATCCCTGTAACCCTTCTTCCACGAGGGTTAAAGGAAATTTCGGAATAGCAAATTATTTCTAAGTTTGGCACTGTGTCGACAGCTACATAATTTGAATTTTGAAAATTGCATAGCTTATTTTGAGCTAAGGGTGCTGTGTAGATGCACCCGTCAGTGGTTAGTTTCAAGATGCATAAATTTAAGGTGCTTTGGGTTTTGCAAGGCCAATAGGGGCTGTTTGGATTTTGGAAAACCAGAGTGTCTTGTCCAAATTCATCTCAACTGCAAAAGTCCAGGCCTACTAGACCTGAGTAAATTATCCTCATTTTGCCACAATTGTAGTTACTTCAGGATTGCAGAAGAATCACATCATGCCCCTGTCAGAGTTAGCTGTGTACGGTTTTTTTCCTCCTTTTCTAGTTATTTCACATCTCATATACTCTCCTACTCCAAATGTGTATAAAAACATCTGGGGCGAGGTTTCACTATCTGAGAAAGGGGTATTAGTTGATCAGAATGTGCCGAGTTTTCTTTTTAAGTGTGCTTTTTTTGGTTTGGTTTGCAGTTAGACAGAGACAAGCCTATGCTGTAACACCTGGGTATAGGACCAGATTCCAACACCAGCAACTGCAGCTATTTTGATACTTTGACACAGCTGTTCAGGGTAGCTCCTCAGGTGACCTTATGGAGCTGTGAAAAGAAGAATTTTTGACCCCTGGTCTTCCAGTAAGGCACTGCTGACACTTCTATCCCAAACTGCCTGCATGACCTTGGGCAAGTCACTTAGCCGCTCTGAGTCTCAGGCAAGTAACAGAACCCTTCCTTACCTCACAGGCAACATGCCTTCTAATTTTTTCCATCTTCATGCAGAATAAATTTTGTTACGTGAACCAAGTCAGGTGCAGATGTGCACCATCAATAGAATCCCATGCTTCCAGTCATGGGCACTGTGAGTGCCCTGCTAATCAGCTAGCGGCATCTGAATCTCTCCTGAGTGGCTGCTCAAGTGCTCTGCTTACAGGGAACACTGCTCACCGGGGTGAGGTGGAGATAAATACATTAAAAATTGTGAAGCACTTTGAGATGTATGGATGAGAAGCACTATGTAAAAGCCAGGTATGAGACAGAGCTGGATTGTTAGTCCTATGTCGCCAATGGGGAAACTGAGGCATGGGGCAGTGACATGCCTTTCCCCAGGTCACTCAGTGAGTCAGTAGTAATGCCAGGTTTGGGAGCCAGGCCTGACCCTGGTGTACCCTCCCCAGGAGTTTGGTGTACCCTCCCCATCTTTGTCCATGCTGCTGTGTTCCCTTTCCTCTCCTCACCCTCAATCTCCCTCTGCTCCTGCTTGGGTCTTTCTCGCTCCTTTTCTGTTTGGCTCCTCTTCTCTCAGTTGTGCAGTCTCAGGTGAGCTGCTCTCTCCCTGAAGCAGCACCATCGCTCCCCACCCCCCACCCCTTACAACATGGTTGGCGAGTGGGGGAGGATGCTGCTCAGGGCCTGGGGGAAGCAGGGCTGGCAGCCGGCTAGGGAGCCTCGGGACAAGTGTCTCGTAGTAGCCAGGAGGAGGAGCTGCTGGCGAAGTCTAGCTCCTGGCCTGCGTTTAGACTGGCATGAGAGTGACAGCAGAGGCCCTGGTGGGACTAGGAGGGAGACAGGCATGGCTTTGGGTTGGCCCATCACAAAGACACGGGAAAAACACAGGTTTGCTTTCAAAGAAACTGATGTCCGTGACAGAAACAGCGTGTGAGAAAGCAAGACCGCGAGCTCCTACATTGCTGGAGACGCGGTGTCGTGAACGCACAGGGCTAACGCTACTCCCCAGCTTTGCCACTAGCTCTCAGCAGAACCTGTTTGATGTGCCATTCCACGGAGGGTTCTCAGCCTTCCTTCGGGGCAGGCCTCATGGCTCCCTGCGTGCCAGGATGGAGCCTTTAGGTCTCAGCTCTCCCACCAGGAGCTCTGTTCAGCAAGTCCAATGGAGACCAGCTTCTGACAGAGACTTGGGCCTGGGACTTTAGGTTGAATTTAGCCGCTTCAGGTCGATTTTCCAAACAACGTACGTGCCTCACGAATGAATGCAGGTCACCCCGGATTTGCAGGGACACTCCAACAACGCCGTCAAAACAGTCAGGTTTGTTCATACACTGGAACGCAGCACGGCAAGTCCTTGGGTGAGCAGAGAGAACTGAAGGTTAAAGACTAGCCCCAGGGAGCCCAGTGCCCCAGCCAAACGGCAGAGCGCACCATGCTCAGGTTCTGTCTCTCGGTCCGACCTCCTTTGGTGAGAGAGCTCCCGGCTTCCCCCACTTCGCATCTTTCAGACCTTTGAGCTCAAGCTGAACAAGTCTTTGTTCAGCTTCCCTTCCATGAGGCAGGAAAATCCATCTCCCACTAGGTGTCAATGTCCCGGAGACTGAGTTTTCCCATTTTCTTCTCTGATTTTCCACTGCCACGGAGTCAGCCTAGGCACATTCTTTTTAATGACACGTTCAAGCTCAGACAGCTAGGCAGTCCCCTTTCTCCCATGTCTCTTAGGCTATCTTCAGAGCAAACTCAGTCCTTTTCCACCCTGAGTAGCCATGCAAAATATCAGGGAAACTGAGGCATGCATATGCGTCGTAAAAATCTTACAGGAAATCCCCACTTGATTACACCTGGGCAGAAGGACAGAGGCCATGTGCTTAGAGTTGGAGGCGGGGATGTACAGGGACTGTGATGGGCTGGGGGCTCACACAGCTGAAGGACAGGGGGAGGGAGACCTGGGAGGGCATCAGGCAAGAAAGAGACCCAGAAAGGAGCAGAGCACAGCTGGATGGGCAGAGTCCCCAGCGTGGGCTGTGGAATCTGGCATTTGTTACGCTTACTACCATGCCACACAGCAGAGCAGATGATGGGCAGGGGTGTAGCCAGCAAAGCACTAGGAAAAAAGTCCCGCACTAACAAATCACTGTCGGTTGCATGCTATAAGGTCAGTGCCGTACACGCCATTTGCTTTAAGAGCTGCGGACAGGACTGGCCAAGATTGCATCTTATTTTGTAAATTGCACAAAGTAAGATGCAATTTCCACCTACGCCTTCTTATTGAGCCAGCAGGGTTCAGGTTATGACAGCATTTCTGCAGGGGCAATGTTTTCATGGTGCAGCAGCTCAGACCCCATTGCACCTCCTAGCGCTAGGACACTCCCAACCCCTGTCATTCAATCAGCAGCTTATCCTGTTTCTCTCTCCACAGACAAGCGGCACAACCACAGAACACACATGGAAATCTCCGCAATGCACAGTTTATGGACTGTGTTTTTGAACTGGGTCCAAAAAAATGTCTCTAACTTTGGCGCCATCTAGTGACTTTCCAAGGTCTCTTTCTGGTTGGAGAGTTTTTTAGCAGAAATATCAGGAACACAAAGTTGCTGGGAGCTGTGTCAATTTGTTAAGGATGATTTCGAGAAGTCCTAGTATCTCTCATGTTGGCAGCTTAAACTATATGAGAGGTGGAAGCCTGATCTTGGACTGTTCCCAGCCTCCTAGGCTACATAGCCAGAGCCTGCTATCTGTCTTGTCATCGGACAGATGACACGAATGAACTCAGAGCGCGCTCGACGACAGACAAGTCTCTCTCATGTACAGATGACCGCACGGGATCTACTCCAATGACTTGTAAGGATGAAGGAAGTTGCACCAAACATATATTACTTTGAGGAAAGCTGTTTGCACAAAGGTTTCTTATCCAATTGCAAAGGATTATGTAACAATTCTGTTGCACCAAAGGATTTCCCGTTCACCAGCAAGCCTGTATGTAAGACTGTAAGACTGCCAGCTCCAAAGGTCAGGCTTCTCCGCTCTGCCCCTTAGAATCATAGAATAATAGGACTGGAAGGGACCTCAAGAGGTCATCGAGTCCAGCCCCCCGCCCTCAAGGCAGGACCCTTGATGTAAAACAGAATCCCTGTGAGGTAGGGAGTGCCAGCCTGAAGGCTGTGATGTGACCACTAGAGGGAAACATGCTTGTACACACTGTTGGACAATGCTAGCCAACAGAGGACATTGCTATATAGATACACTGTATAGAGGTATGGATAATACAGATAGTATACTACAGCCCTGGCCTTCTTCTCCTAGTGCCCCCTGGAGTGTGGACGAGAACTGATTCTCTTCCTTCAAAAGCAAGGAATGCTCACATGAAATCACTGCTTTATGTTTTTAATGACAAGGCTCACGTTCTGTTTTGTTAAATTAAAGATGCAGTGACACATTGAATTGATGAGGAGAGAGAGAGCAAGAGCAAGAGAGAGAGAACCTCCACTTGACTGGCATCCAAACTCCAGTACATATGAGGATTTTATATTTCTTGGGTTAAAATGTGGCCCACAAACCCATACTCCATTCAGAGCCTCTCCGTTCCCGCCCAAATCAGAAGAAAAGAGAAATGCGAGAGCAAAACTGGGAGGGAAGCTAGTCTGAAGGTCTCCTTGTCCTTGGGGTTTTTTAACTCTTCAAAAAAGCCGAGAGGTCAAAGGTTTCAGTGAAATGTTTTTAGATAACACTTATGTCAGCAATGCAGAGGTTAAGTCCAGAGTCAGTGGTACTCCGAGAGCCCCTCAGCTTTGTATGTCCTCACATCTTTCTAATAAATCTGGTTCCAATGACAAGTTTTGATGAAAGCAAAATAGTTTTCATGTCTGTCTTTTCTTTACAAATTTTCAAGTTTTCATGTAAAAGAAATAAAGTAAATCCCAGCAAGCAAAACTGATTTTTTTTCAGATTTTGGGAAAATATGTTGTCCTTTTCAATGGAAACCTAAAGAATCTCATTAAAAATATTCATTTCCTGCTTAAATTTCTATTTTGACAAATAAAAGCTGGTTTCATTCTAAAAAGCTTTAAATGAAAGTTTCAGACAGCTCTGCTTTTTAGCATGTTTCCGCTTCCCTCAGTGAAAAACCTAACAACAAATCTCCAAGAACCAGATCTTGCGAGGCCAGCTGGTACGGAGAGAATGCAATTGGCCGGTATAGCAGAACATACTGACAATTACTTTTGTAAAGGAAATTGTGCCTCACCAATCTACTAGAATTCTTTGAGTTGATCAATAAACGTGTGGGCAAGGGTGATCCAGTGGATATAATATACGGATTGGACCTCCCTGGTCTGGCACACTCAGGACCTGACCAGTCCTGAACGAGGGAGTGTGCCAGACTAGGGAAGGTCAATTCGTCCCCTTCTGCTGCCAGCCTCCCAGGCTCTCCTGGGGAGTTGCAAGCTCCCAGCTGGGCTCCCCTCCTGGCTGTCAACTCCACTGCCTGCCTCAGTCACTGGGCTGCACTTCTGGACTTGGTCAGGCTCCCTGCCCCCGGGCTGCCAGCCCGGCTCTGCTCCTGACCCCAGACAGGCCTTAGATGGGCTCCTGCCACTGGCCCCCCCAGATGGGCTCCCAGATGTTGGCCCTTCTGCTGTCAAATTTCCATCTAATCCCTGCTCCCAGCCGCCGGGGCCCTCTGGTCCAGCAACATTCATGGTCCTGCTGGATCACAGATGTTGCCAGACCACAGAGGTTCTTCCTGTATTGGATTTTCAGAAAGCCTTTGACAAGATCCCTTACCTGGTACTCATGCTAGGTTTATAAGTCTGCAATTGCCAGGATCGCCACCTCAGGAGCCTATTTAAAAACAATCAGCATTACTTTAGCTATCTCCCAGTCCTCTGGCAGACAGGCTAATTTAAACAATAAGTTACTCCCTGCACTCAGTCATTCTGCAGTTTCATATCTGAGTTCCTTCAAAACTCTTGGGCGAATACCATCTGGTCCTGGTGACCCACTACTGTTTATTAATTTGTTCCAAAACCTCCTTAACTGACACCTCAAGCTGGGACAGTTCCTCAGATTTGTCTCTGAAAAAGAGTGGCTCACATGTGGGAAGTACCCGCACACCACTGCGGTGAAGACCAATGCAAAGAATCCACTTAACTCAGGGGTGTCCAAACTTTTTTCAAAGAGGGCCAGATTTGATGAAGTGAACATGCGTGAGGGCCGACCATTTTGCCTGACATTCTTTGAACCATTAAAATTAAATGCAAATTAACTATTTTATGCAAAGTTTATTGCAAACGGCAAACGACATAACACCAACTATACATGTTGTGTCCAAATATATTTATAACTGATTTAGACATTAACTGAGATTTTACAATGTATTCATCTCAATTGAAAAAAAAAAACTTGCCTACACTAATGTGAAGGGTGAAACTGAGATCTGGATTGCAGTACATAGGCTAGGTCTGGTTCAAAGGCAGTGGTTTTGATGCGCAAAATGTCACGCAGGTGAGAGTCACTTAGTCTTGTCCTCACGCGGTTCTTGTTAAAGTTCATAGCAGAGAATGTCTTCTCACACATATATGTTGAGCCAAACAAGCTCAGCATTTTCTTAGCCAATGTTCGAATCTCTTGAAACCGGCTCTTATCCAGTTGGCGGTAAAAGTTCACAAGAGAGAGCTGTTGGTGACGACTGCGTAACTCGCTGTCACAATGCAGCTCAATGAGCTCGAGCTGCAGCTGATCTGGAGCATCCTCGGGGTCAACAGAGAATGGAGAGGAGAAAAGGCTGATCTCCTTTTCAATAGCTGCAAAGTCCTGAAAGCGCCGTTTAAACTCCCCAGCCAGAGATGCAATGTCTGCTGCATACCTGCTCGTTTGCGCACTGATATTGTCCTGTGGAAAACTGTTCATTATTTCCTGCAACGCTGAAAAATGTATGGTATTGGGCTGTGTTTGTGACAACTGCCTTATGAAAAGTTGCAGCTTTGTCCCAAAGGCTTTGAGGTGTGAATAAAGCTGGTTCACCGCTGCATCTTTCCCCTGAAGACTCGTGTTCAGTACATTCAGATGCTTTGTTATGTCAACTAGAAACCCCAAATCAGCCAGCCAAATAGGATCAGATAGTTCTCGCATTGGTTGTCCCTTTGTTTCCAAGAATTCTCCGATTTCCTTTCTGAGAGAGTAGAAACGCTGCAGTGCAGACCCCCGACTGAGCCATCTTACATCGTTGTGATATAAAACATCTTCGTATTCAGCCTGGATGTCCAGTAGAAACTGTTTAAACTGGCGGTGGCACAGGGCTTTAGAGCGAATAAAATTAATAGTCTTTAGCACCGGTTTCATAACATGATCATATTTGAGATGTTTAGCACAGAGAACTTGTTGATGAATGATACAATGGAGTTTAATAGCTTTGCCTCCTTCTTCGATCACCTTGTTACAGATTAGGGTTGATAATCCACTTCGTTCACCAACCATGGCAGGTGCCCCATCAGTAATAATCCCAGTAACTTTGTTCCAAGGCAGTTTCATGTCATCTATGGCGGAACTAACAGAAACAAATAAATCTTTTCCTCTTGTTTGGTCCGTAAGGCTCTGGAGGTCAAGTAGCTCTTCAGTCACATTCATTTCATCGTCCACCCCTCTCATAAAAATCAGCAACTGAGCTGTGTCAGATAGGTCCGTGCTTTCATCACAGGCTATTGAAAAGAAGTCAAAATCCACTCCTTTGGATGTCAACTGTCTCTTAATATCTGATGAAATCTCTTCAATTCTCCGTGCTACAGTGTTACGAGCCAGGCAAATGTTGGCAAACTCTTGCTTCTTCTCGGGACAGATATTCTCAACCATTTTCATAACGCATTCTTTGATAAAGTCACCCTCAGCAAAAGATTTGCAATTTTTAGCAATTAACATTGCCACCTCATAGCTCGCCCTTGTGGCATTTTCATTTGACTCACGGGCTCTTATGAAAAATTTCTGTTGTGACATTAAAACAGCTTCAAGTTGCTTCAACTTTTCACTGCGGTCGTGCCCTGTAAGCTTGTCGTATGTGCTATGTCTCGACTGGTAGTGTCTCTTGACATTAAATTCCTTATAAACAGCCACAGTCTCTTGGCATGTCAGACAAACACAGTGATTCTCTATTTCAGTGAAGAAATATTCCACTTTCCACCTGTCCTGGAAGCGGCGGCCCTCACTGTCAACTTTCCTTCTCTTATTTACAGTCGCCATTTTTTTAAATTGACCAGAAGGGGAAGGGATCATGTGAGCGCAGTGCCAGAGGTTTAATACACTGCCCAAGTAATACACTGCACTAATACACTGCCCAACAAGAATTCTCTTGCCTTTGTGGCTGTTTGTGGCGAAGTCTCTAATGATGAGCTCCACGTGCCTGAGCCCGTTTGTGGCGAAGTCTCTAATGTTCGCAGCTCCACGTGCCTGAGCCCGCCAGGAAGCTGACAGTGCGCAGGGCCAATCACAGATACTGAGCTTGAGCAGCTGCGGAGTCCGTCCCTGATCTCAGCAGCTGCGGAGTCCGTCCCTGCACTCTCAGCCCCAAGGTAGAGGGCTTGCAGGGTCAGAGGCGGGCGGAGAGCGCAGGGCACGCTGGCCTCACGGCGGCCCGGGGGCAGGGCGAACCCGTAGCCAAGCGGGGGAGCGGGGCTGCGGACGTGCCCTACATGGAGGACTTTAGGACCGCAGCGGCCGCCATGGACGGCGGCGGCGCGGCCGGAAGCGGCGCCAGTCAGAGGAGCGCTGGGGAGCCAGGAGAGGGGGAGGAAGCGGGGGCTGTCCCTGCACTCTCAGCCCCAAAGCGGAGTGCAGGGGCAGGGTTTGGGACCGCGGCGGCGGCGGCCTGAAGCGGCGCGCTGAGCGCGCCAGTTAAAAAAACACCGGGGAGCCGGGAGAAGCGGGGGGCCGTATTAAATCCGACCGCGGGCCGCATTTGGCCCGCGGGCCGGACTTTGGACATGCCTGACTTAACTTCTCCGCAACAGACTCATCTTCCTTGAGTGCTCCTCTAGCACCTCAGTTAGCCAGTGGCCCTCACTGACACTACATCTACACTACCAGTTTTGCCGCAAGAGCCTATGCAAATGAAGCACAGATTAGCATTGACTCGCGCTTCATTTGCATACTGTCTTCCGATCCATTTTTGCGCTAGGGGGTTTTTTGCGCAAAAACAAACAGTGTGGACGTTTCCTTTTTGCACAACCCCCCCTTTTTGCGCAAGATCGGTCTACCTCCTTTTTTGAGGCATGAGGGGTTTGCACAAAAAGGGGGGTTTGCGCGAAAAGGAAACGTCCACACTGCTTGTTTTTGCACAAAAACCCCTAGCGCAAAAACGGATCGGAAGAAAGTATGCAAATGAAGCACGAGAAAATGCTAATCTGTGCTTTATTTGCATAGGCTCTTGCGGCAACACTCGTAGTGAAGACATACCCTGACTGTTTGTCAGGTTTTTTGCTTCTGATATACTTCAAAAACATGCTGTTGGTTGTATCTTTTGCTAGTTGCTCTTTGAATTCTTTTTTGGTCTCCCTAATGATACTTTTACACTTGACTTGTCATGGTGGCATTTTTTGGGGGGGTCCTCTCACTGTTTGGTTTATTTGGGGGCACACATTTAATCTGAGCCCTTATTATGGTGCTTTGAAGCTTCCGGGGACTTTTGTGACATTTCCATTTAACCAGCCTTCTCATTTTTGTGTAGTTCCCCCTTTCGGAGTTAAACAAAGCTTCCAATTTCAAATCATTCCTTGTGTAGTCCTTGGAGATTATTGGGTTTGAACACTTAAAAAAATAGCCTAATTAGTCTTATTAATTCATGTGCAGTCATAGAAATGAGAAATGGGAAAAGAAGATCAACTAATCCTGCAGATCCCTAATGTACAAAAGGATCTCACAAATCTGGGTGACTGGGCAACAAAATAAAAGATAAAATTCAGTGCAGATACATGCAAAATAATATATATGGCAAAATATAATTGTTACCCACACAAAATTCTCACACACTCCAGGGACGCCCACTCCTAAGCTCAGGCATAAACTTACACTCTGCAGGTTTGTGGGGTCTTTTACCCATGAAAGAGCTTTACACAGTAATATCCTACTTAATCTCTATTTATTCATTATCAAAACCAGAATGCACACACCAGGCACACAGTACTCGCCACTCCCAATGAGAGAGATGAACTTGTCTTGATGGCCAGTCGGGATCAGGTCTATCTGGGGGACCCCGGTTTCAGCACCGTGTCACTGGCACAGGGTTGAGATCTGGCAGCTCTGATCTTGGTGCTGTTCCCTAGAGTTGGTTCACAAAGAACTTCCTTTTGGGTGCCATTTTGTATGGTGAAACCTAAGTCCTGCTTAGCTATCCTGTAACCAATTATTTTACTAAAATTATACTAACCAACTGTAACATACTGCAACAGAATCACCTAACCCCACCACCTAAATTGAGTGACACCTAGCAAAAATAATTATTCGGCTGGCAGAAACAATTAAAACCCAGACAGAGATCATACAGCCAAACAATAGGAAAGAGAGGAACATAATCATAGAATGAGGATTCCACAACTTCAACTATTGATAAAGTTTCTTGCCAGACAAAACGGCATCAAACTAAGTCGTCTTTACCCATCTTAAGATCTGTTTTTTTACCTGTTGATATTAGTAGCAATTAGAATGGAATCCCCTTCTTAACAGCCTGGTATGATGCTATTTAATACACTTTAGAAGGAATGTGTATGTGACTCCAAGCTTTACAGCTAATGGCTGATGCTCTTCAATCTGGCTTCAGAGGAAGGCTTTAGGCTTTCTAATATGGCTAGAGACTGTCCAATATGGCTACAGAAAAAACATATTGTTACATAATCCCAACTATACATACAAAAGGATGGGGTCTACATTAGCTGTTACCTGTTAAGAAAGAGATCTTGGGAATAATTGTAGATAGTTTTCTGAATACAGCTATATAATACAAATATATCTATCTCATAGAACTGGAAGGGACCTTGAAGGGTCACTGAGTCAAGTCCCCTGCCTTCACAGCAGGACCAAGTACCATCCCTGACAGATTTTTTTGCCCCAAATTGTCCCCTCAAGGATTGAGCTCAAAATCTGGCGTTTAGCAGGCCAATGCTCAAACCACTGAGCTATCCCCGCCCCGCAATGTGTGCTAGCAGTCAAAAAAGCTAATAGAATATTGGGAATCATTAGGGAAGTGATATATAATAAGACAGAAAATATCATACTGCCTCTATGTAAATCCATGGTATGCCCACATCTTGAATACTACATGCAAATGTGGTTGCACCATCTCAAAAAGATATATCGGTATTGGAAAAGGTTCAGAAAAGGGCAACAAAATAATGTTCGGGCTTCTGGATGAGGAGAGACGAATAAAACAGATTTTTCAGCTTGGAAAAGAGATGACTAAGGAATGATAGGTTAGAGATTTATAAAATCATGAATGGTGGGGAAAAATTAAATAAAAATGTGTTATTTACTACTTCACATCACACAAAAACAAGGGGTCGCTCAACAAAATTAATAGGCAGCAGGTTTAAAACAAACCAAAGGAGGTGTTTCTTCATAGTCAGCCTGTGGAACTCTCTGGCAGAGGACGTTGTGAAGGCCAAGACTGTAACAGGGTTCAAAAAAAGAACTAGGTAAATTCATAGAGACTAGGTTCATAGCCAGGGTAGGAAGGGATGCAACACCATATTCTTAATACATATTCTTATCCTCTGTTCATCAAAAGCTGGGAATGGCCAACATAACTTGATGTTTACCTGTTCTATTCATTCCCTCTGGGGCACCTGGCATTGGCCACTTTTGGAAGACAGGCAGGGCCAGCTTTAGGCCGATTCGCCCTATTCCTCCGAATCAGGCCCCGTGCCTAAAAGGGCCCTGTGCCCTAAATCCGGAAGTGTGTTGGTGTGCCGGGCGTGCTGCGGGAGTAGGCGTCGGTCCTGGAGGAGCGTGGTGGCTTCTGTGCGCTGCAGGAGGGGTGAATCGAGCGCAGGGATTTCCCTGCGCCGCGGGAGGGGGAACCGGCTCCTGGGTTTGGTCAGAAGGTGGGACTTTGCCCTGTAGCTGGGGATTTAAAGGGGCTGTGACTTTTTTGTGTGTGTGTGTGTGTGTGTGCTGTTTTTTTTTGTTGTGGGTTTTTTTTTTTTTTTTTTTGCTGTTCCAAAATTTGTGTGTGGGTTTTTTGGGGGTTTTTTTTGGTCAACAAAAAATCCTGGCTGCTGGGGCCCCGTCAAAATGGTTCGAATTGGGCCCCACACTTCTAAAGCTGGCCCTGAAGACAGGATACTGGACTACAGGGACCTTTGGTCTGACCCAGTCTGGCCATTCTTATGTTCTTACCTAGAACCCAGAGGTACCTGCCTCCTACTATAAACTACTAGATACCTCTCCTAGAGCTGAGGTAGAGCCCAGGAGTCTTGACAGGGTCTCTCTCTGTAGAGTGGGTAACAAAGGAAGGATATACATTAAAATGTTAAACCAAACCAGTGTCCCATAAATGACTTGGAACAAGATGTTAGAACATGTTAGTAGTAGAGCTGACGGGGTCGAATAGATATTTAATTTTCTTTCTTTTATATAAGAACTAGAAGATTTATTTAGCATTGGTTGGGTCCTTCAGGGCAAGGGGCTGGAGGTGTGGTGGGTGCAATAGTCAGGACAGGGACTTGGGGACGTGGGGAGCTGAGGGCAGGGGGCATGGAGGGGTATAGATGTCAGGGTGGGGGTGAGGCGGGGCTCAGGGAATGGGGCTGAGGATGTAGGGGTGCAGGACTCGGGGTTGGGGGTGGGGTGCAGGATTCAATCAGAGCAGGGGGCTGGAAAAGGGGGGGATTCAGGGGACGGGGTGGAAGTTCTTCTGAAACTACAGGTGCCTTGGTAAAGTTTGCTGTATATTTCTCTGTGCTGCAGCTAGGCTTTCTTTTTATATAAATAACTTTGAATGATAATATATTATTTATTTATATTTATATGTATACGTATATATTATACATTATATATTATATATAATTGTTATATAGTATAAATGTATTTACATTTATATTTCACATATAAATATTATAATATATTTGAATGATAATATCATTATTTTAAGCATTTTTTCTATTTGTATCCCTTTAAGTTTTCACAGTTTAAGTTTCACATAATTTTTTATGAGGTCTAAGCATTCTTTTTATTAACTTAAATTTTGGCATAGACAATAGAGGGGTCAGACTATAATTATTTAATAACAGACGCCGAGTTGTTAAAAGTTAAAGCTTGGTAATGGCTAAAACACAAACTGTCAACCTCAAATGTTCAAATATACAAAGTAAATCTCCTGAAATCAAACTCAGCTGAGTTCCCAAACAGTATTCTTCTTACTTTGCTGTAGATTTCAGTTATCAATGGACATATTTTTCCTTTGATTTTGTGTGTTTAGTGCAATCAACAGCTACTAGGGGGCTGGAGCGCATTACCTATGAGGAGAGACTGAGGGATTTGGGTTTGTTTAGTTTGCAGAAAAGAAGAGTGAGGGGGGATTTGATAGCAGCCTTCAACTTCCTGAAGGGAGGTTCCAAAGAGGATGGAGAGAGGCTATTCACAGTAATGACAGACGGCAAAACGCGGAGCAATGGTCTCAAGTTGCAGTGGGAGAGGTCTAGGTTGGATATTAGGAAAAACTATTTCACTGGGAGGCTGGTGAAGTACTGGAATCGGTTACCTAGGGAGATTATGGAATCTCCATCCCTGGAGGTTTTTAAGTCTTGGCTTGACAGGGCCCAGGCTCGGTTGATTTGGTTGGGATTCGTCCTGCTTTGGGCAGGGGGCTGGACTTGATGACCTCCTGAGATCTCTTCCAGCTCTATGATTCTACAAACAAAAGGCTCTAACCCTTCCAAGTCTCTCTGTAGCCCATTTATTGTTGGTGCTACCCTTAGGGGCATAAGCAGTGTTGTTGTAGCCCAGGGTATTAAAGACAAAAGTGGGTAAGGAAATATTTTCTATTGTACTATTAGAGAAAGTTTCGAGCTACACAGAACTCATCTTCAGATGAAGTAAAGCCACATCTTCCCCTGCATCGTCTGCACAGTTTGCCACTAGGGATGTTAAAAATCGTGTAATGGAGTAACTGTGTAACTGCTGAAAATCTCAGTTACACAGCTACCTGTGCTGTGGGCTCTGCAGTGTAAAGTGAACCCTCCTCCCCGGCAGTGAAGTGGACAGCCCTTACCCACCCAGCTCCCAAGGAGGAGGTACAGCTGAGTGTAACCAACACTGTTAACCACGAAGCATCCGTTTCTTGGTTAAATGGTTAGTCAGTTACACTCTTAACATCCCGCTCTACACGAGGGAGTTATTTCGAAATAACCAGCGGAGCATCCACACTGCCGAGCCTCTTATTTTGAAAATGGGGCTGGTTATTTCGATATAACTCCTGCTTTCCACGAGGAATAACGCTTCTTTCAAAATAGTTATTTCGAACTGCTGCTATTTTGAAATAACTACTCCCCAGAGTCATTCAAAGTACTTACTCCTCAGGGCTCTAAGTGGAGGTAGCTCGTCCACAGTAAGGGAACCTGCTTTGGACTAATTTCGTGGCTTTCCTGTAGTGTGGACAAGCTATTTCAAAATAGTTATTTCAGGAGTTATTTCAAAATAATTTCCTAGTGTCTACACGCCCTTCATTAGTTGTCTCTAGCTGCACTTTGCTGGTCACTGTTCTACATACAAAGCTTATTTTTACTGTCAGCTGCCATCAGATGCAGAGAAGGCCAAGGCACAATCCTCCCTAATAAGCAAGCACACAAAGAACTGAGTGGGGGAGGAGAGGAGGGAGCAGGCTCAGAAAACAAGCAGGAAATGTGGGAAGGCACAAGGGAGAAGATTTTTAAAAGGAGGGGGAGACAGAGAGCAGAGGGAGAATTTTAGATCACTGGTCCCAGCAATAGCACACAGCGCTCTACAAACCGACACATCCTGGGAGTAGTATCCCCATTTTAGGGAACCTATTGATTAGCAAAATCAGTCCCTGAAGTTTAGCAGCTATCAACGGTGGGACAGACACTTGTGATGACACAGTGGGTGTGCTTATACTGCAGTTGGGTGTGTTGTCTCTTGCTGATTGAGCAAGCATGAAAAAAATAGCAGCGGACTTGCGGTCGCACGGCAATGCAATGGGCTGGTCCAGTATCCCCTGTAGGCTAAGCACTTGGGTGGCCACCCAGAAGTGATTCAGACAATGCCCAGCTGATTAGCAGAGCGCCCACAGTTGGCAGCGTGTATTTCTCCTGGTGGTGCACATCTTGCACATGCCTTGGTGCACACCATAAAATTTATTCCACACAGGAATAGAAAAGAAATTAGGTGACTATTGCCTGAGTCTCTTTGTTAGGGTGACCAGCTGTCCCAATCATGAGATCCTCACAAGTTCATGAGTTGGGTGGGAGTTGGAAGTGGTTTGTGGGTCCTTAATATGCAGGTGGGTTCAAAGAGAGGGAGGACTCCCAGAGAACTTAGTGGCTAGACTGTGGACATCCCTAGTTTAAAGGAATAAACGCAGTGGCATAGAGCCATAAAAAGAGACTAGTAGGATGTGAGTTACGTCCTCTGGTCACCTTTCTGTACTGCTCTGCCCTTTGTCAGCTAGATGGGGATAGCTGATTACAGCCCCCTCGCTCTATATAAACCTATTCCCATTCATCCCATGCACTGCACCATGTGACAGCTGCTGCTGTTTAATGCACACAAGCTTTCTCTGAGCAGAAGGGCTCAGTGAGCTCCAAGCCATGAATCGTGCTGAGTTATTCCAAATAACAAACTTGAACACCCACCACTGAGGCTGCTGTAGTTGCTCTTAAGGTTAATCCCGGATGAGGTGAGAGGTTCTTTAAAATACAATCTGGTAATGTACCCTGGAACTCAATCAGCTGGGAGGCGTTTACCACAGGTGGCTCTTGGCTGGTGGTCCATGCCATGGCCCTAGGCCATGCTGCTAGCATGTCTCTGCATGCCCCTTGGAGGAAGCAGAACAGTGTGCCTCTGGGTGCTGCCTGGGCCTGCAAGTGCTGCTCCTGCAGTCCCCGTTGGCAGGTTCCCAGCTAATGGGAGCTATGGGAAGGGTGTTGAGGGTGGGGACAGCACACAGAGCCACCACTCTCCCCCCCCGCCTCCCAGGAACACAGAGACTTCCAGCAGCATGGGTTGGGCCACAGCATGCAGGCAGCCTGCCTGAGCCCTGCTGCATTCAGAGTGACTCAGAAATTGATTTTTGTGCCCCTTCCCCCACCCCCAAGCTGCTGCCCCTAAAGCTCCTGTATCAGTCTGCTCCTCCCCCCCCCCCCCCCACCTTGCTCTGTCATCCCAGCACAACTTGTTTCTGTCCCACTTCCCAAAAGACATTGGACAGCGGTGGGGTTTCACACTGGGGTATCTGGCCAACTGTGCATCAGCCCAAGCCTTCTGGGTGTGTATCAACACCAAATATATACACCAAATATGCCCATGCACACGGGCCATACTAACTGTGACAGCTTTAGGTCATGGTAACTTGCTTCAGCAGGGAAGTCTGTAGCACAGACACGTGCTCCGTGCATGAACTGCAGAGATATTGTACGGGTATCAATCCCAGGCAAATATTGACTACCTTATACTCAGCAGAATGAAGGCAGGAGTGGATGAAATGTTACAAGAACAGGCTGCGTTCAGCCCCAGTACATCATATTGCAAACAGAAATGCAGTTTGACAGAACATCGGACAAGCATTCGATACGTCCCCAGAGAGGTCTGAGGAACACTTTGATCAAGCTATGGGATACCAGATAAGATGATCAACACAAGAAAGGGCTGATACCATGGAAGTAGATGTACAGTGAAATTAGATGCAGGCCTGGATGCGTGGTTTGTTATTGTGATTGGAGTTAGAAAGAAGCTTGTTATAATGGTAGCAATAGCTGGAGCCTGTGGCATGAGTCCTTCCTCTCCGGTGGCCAGCCCAGACTAAGCAGGGGTGCTCCCTTTTATAGTAGCATTACGCTTGTTGCATGCCTGGTAGGGCCATGTGGGTGTGGCCTCTTCAGCCTGCAATGTGGAATTAACCCTTCCCCGTCCAGTGCAGAGTGAATGCACCTCACCCCACTATCACAGAGCAGGCTAAAGAATACACAACACGTTTCGTGGAAAGAAAATCAGAGATGTGAGAGCAAGGAGCTGACAAAGTGGGACATGTTAGAAAATATCACAGAAAGAGGGCTCAGGCATTTGGGCATCCAGGCACGCCATATGGAAGATGGGAGATGTGCAGATTTATTTGAGTATACGCTTCCGTGGGTAAAACTCACTTTGTCAGCTGCATCTGACGAAGTGATTTTTGCCCACAAAAGCTCATGCCCAAATAAATCTGTTCGGGTACGTCTATACCACAGCACTAATTCGAACTCACTTAATTCGAATTAGTTAATTCGAACTAAGCTAATTCGAACTAACGCATCTAGACCTAAAAACTAGTTTGAACTAGCATTTTGCTAATTCAAACTAGCATGTCCACACTGAGTGGACCCTGAACCGAGGTTAAGGCTGGCCAGAAGCAGTGCCGGCAGGGCATCAGATGAGGACTTAGAGCGTGGAGCTGCTGCCTCAGGCTAGCCGAGGGCTGTGCTTAAAGGGACACAACCCCCACCCTGGACAGACAGTTCTCAGGGGTTCCCCGCTTGAAAACCAGTCCTGGCTTGGATTGCCCTGAGTGCCCACACTGGGCACATCACACCACTTGGCTATCAGCCCGGCTGCACTTGCCACAGGCTGCCATCCGGAGGGGGGGGGGGTCAATCAAGGGGCTTCAGGAGAGCTTCCACCTCGAGGAGCCCGCAGAGCCACCCAGTCCTCCCCATCGGGGGCTCGTACCCCATTCCTCCCTCACCTCCTTCCACTTACCCTTCCCTAGCCCCCCTTCCTGATGTACAAAATAAAGGACACGTGTGTTCAAAAATAGAAACTCTCTTTATTGAACAAAACTCGGGGAGACTGGGAAAAGGAGGTGGGAGAGGGGAGGGCAACTACAATGATCAGGGGTTTGGAACAGGTCCCATATGAAGAGAGGCTAAAGAGACTGGGACTTTTCAGCTTAGAAAAGAGGAGACTGAGGGGGGATATGATAGAGGTCTCTAAAAGCATGAGTGGTGTGGAGAAGGTGCATCAAGAAAAGTTCTTCATTAGTTCCCATAATAGAAGGACTAGAGGACACCAAATGAAATGAATGGGTAGCAAGCTTCAAACTAACAACAGAAAGTTCTTCTTCACAAAGCAAATAGTCAACCTGTGGAACTCCTTGCTGCAGGAGGCTATGAAGGCTAGAACTAGAACAGAGTTTAAAGAGAAGTTAGATAAAGTCATGGAGGTTGGGTCCATGGAGTGCTATTAGCCAGGGGGTAGAAATGGTGTCCCTGGCCTCTGTTTGTGGAAGGCTGGAGATGGATGGCACGAGACAAATGGCTTGGTCATTGTCTTCGGTCCATCCCCTCCAGGGTACCTAGTGTTGGCCGCTGTCGACAGACAGGCTACTGGGCTAGATGGACCTTTGGTCTGACCCAGTACGGCCATTCTAAGCTCAGGGCTCAGGGTCGGGGGTCTCAGTGGACTACCTTGATTTTCATGCAAACCTGCTCCTGTGTATCCTGCCCTAGACGGCCACTTTCCTGTGCCTAGTGCGGAGGTCGTGGAGGAGGCCCATGATCTCTGCACTAGACCAGGCGGGTGCCCGCCTCTTGCGGACCTGGGCAGGCTCCCGGGAGCCGCCAGCCTGGTCCCGGGACGAGGAGGAGGGCTGGGTGGCAGTGGGTGGCTGGCTCGAGCCGCGCCAGGTGCAGGGTCTGCTGGCTGGGTGCTGGCAGGCTTGCACCTGGCACGGGCACCGTAGCCAGTCCGTGCCCCTTTAAGGGCTCCGGGGCCAGGAGGGAGGCAGAAGAGTTTCCCTGGTGGTGCCCAGAGTGGCCACCAGGGAAAGCTGGGGAGGGCTAGCCTCCCACTAATTCGAATTAAGTGGCTACACCGCCCTTAATTCGAACTAGTTAATTCGAACTAGGCGTTAGTCCTCGTAGAATGAGGTTTGCCTAGTTCGAATTAAGCGCACCGCTAGTTCGAATTAAGTTCGAACTAGCAGTTTGCATGTGTAGCGCCTATCAAAGTTAATTCGAACTAACGGCTGTTAGTTCGAATTAACTTTGTAGTGTAGACATACCCTCAGTCTTTATGGTGCCACAGGGCTCCTCGTTAAGATAAGCAAGCTACTCCTACATTGGTTGACCCCAGCTTCCTATCCATTTGGTAAATAACTCCAGTAAGCTATACTGATGTGCACCTGGTATATTTTATTGCACCCACGAGGCTTTGCCATGGTTTAACCAAGAGTCAACCTGTGGAACTCACTGCCAGAGGATGTGGTGAAGGTCAAAAGTATAACTGGGATCATAAAAGGATTAAATACGTTCATGCATCAATTGCTGTTAGCCAAGGTAGTTAGGGATGCAATCCCATGATCTGGGTGTCCCTAAACTTCCAACTGCCAATAGGGATGGGTCTCTTAAAATTCCCCTGTCCTTTTCATTCCCTCTGAAGCACTTAGCACTGGACTCTGTCAGAGACAGGATTATGGACTCAACTGACCATTGGTCTGATCCTCTATAGCTGTTCTTATTTGGTTTGGAATAAGACACAAATATTTGCATAGCATTTGGGCATATGTTATGGGGGCTTTGGCTGTTAAATGTCTCTGCTGAAAGATGAATTTATGCTAAAGATTTTCTACAAGGAACGGGGCAGAGCGTGTGCCATAGGAACAGTGTGTGTGCCATAGGAAAAAGACACTGCTCCCTCAATTATTGAAGAGAAGCCTTCTACTTTCTCTCTCCAGTTTAAGTAATGCATGATCATTCGAGCAGCACACCGTGTCTTCCAAGCCAACATATACCAAAAAGCTCAGTGCTTTGGATTGACGTATTAATCCCGGGCAATGCTGTCTCCCTGTGCAATGAGCACTCTGTTTATGTAATGTAAACCAGCGCCCACTCCAAAGGATCCAAAATCAACTCTGCAAAATCATGAGATTTTAAAACAGAACAAGCTGGGTTCTCTTTCTTTGCCTTCTGGCTCTGAGCCTTTCGGGGGGCACCTGGACCAAGTTTTAAGGCTATTCCCCACAATGCTGAGACCTAGAACAGGGTTTCTCCTCAGTGTACTAAGGATTTACTGCCACTACCAGAGTCTGTTTTAGACCTGTTTATTGTCCAAACAAAACAGCTCCCCAGCTTCACCCTTTGCATTTTAGGCTCCTGCCAGGGAACTCCGAAGGCGGCAGCAGCAGCCAGGGTGACAGTGGTCATGATGGTTTTGCTGATGCTGCCTCAGCCCGTTGTGACTCACTGGTGCTCTCTCTGGGAACGTCTACACAGCAGAGTTATGTTGGAATAACGTCCATTATTCCGAAATAACGTTATGCGCTGTCTACCCAAGAAGCCCGTTATTTCAAAATAAATTTGAAGTAGTGGGCTTCTTACTCCGACTTCCTGTAAACTTCGTTGTATGAAGATTAAGGGAGTCAGTGGAACAAACGGTTACTTAACTGTAACTGTTGTTCTCTGAGATGCGTTGCTCATGTCCACTCGAATGAGGTGTGCGCGCACCGCGTGCACTGTATCCCGGAGCGTTTTTTCCCTAGTGGTACCTGTCGGGCTGGCAGGTCGCCCCCTAGAGTGGCGCCGCTATAGTGGAGCATAAATACCCCTGCCGGCACTCCTCCTCCTCAGTTCCTTCTTGCCAGAGACTCCGACGAACGGGAGGTGGGAGGAGGGGGAGGGGAAATCGAATGGACATGAGCAACGTATCTCGAAGATAAGGTAAGTAACTGTTGTTTTTTCTTCAAGTGATTGCTCGTGTCCATTCAAATGAGGTGACTCCCCAGCTGAACCCAAAGGAGGCGGGGTTGGAGACATTCCTGAGAGAAACAAATCACCAGTAGATAAGCAACATAACCATCGAACTTTATTGAATGCAAAGTACTCAGCTGAGGTAGCAACATTGCCCCCACATGTAAACACGTTCTCCCCTTATTGTCCTTTTCACAGAACTGAACTGAGTACCTCAGAACCCAGGGCAGAGTCATTTCTGGCTTGCTGGGTAATGACATAATGTGCAGCAAACGTGTGGACGGAGGGCCACGTGGCCACTCTACAAATATCAATGATCGGCACCTGCGCCACAAAAGCCGCAGAGGACGCCTGCACCCTGGTAGAGTGCGCCCTGACCTGGAGTGGCGCTTTGTGCACCATAATGTAACACTCCCTGATACGTGAGGAGATCCAAGTGGACAGCCTTTGGACTGACACCGGCAACCCCTTCGTTCTTTCTGCAAAAGAAATAAACAGCCGAGAAGACTTGCGAAAGTGCTTTGTTCTGTTTAAATAAAGGCTCTTTTTGCATCGGGAGAATGCAGGGCCGGCTCCTTAGGGAAGCGGTGGGGCTTCGGGAAGAAAACGAGTAAATAAATGTCCTGGGACACATGGAATGATGACACCACCTTGGGGAGGAATGCTGGGTGGGAGCGTAGTCTGACCCTATCCACTGAAAACACTAAATAGGGTGGATCCATGGTCAGAGCCTGACGCGCTGACACACTGTGCGCTGAGGTAATGGCTACTATGAATGCCACCTTAAATGACATGTACTTAAGTGGGCACATGGCTAAGGGCTCCAACGGGGGAAACGTAAGTCTAGTAAGCACCAGGTTCAGATCCTTCTGAGGCATGGGTGCCTGCACATGTGGGAACAACCTATCTAGCCCCTTGAGGAACCTCTTAACCACAAGGTTAGTGAAAAAGGATCTGCTGCCAAGCCCCACGTGGAAGGCGGACAGGGTGTCAGCCGACGGTCAGGGCAGTGAGTGGTGTGTGTATGTGCTATACACCCGAGACTTCAACTGCTGAGACCGGGGTCCCTTGCAGCGGGAAACCTGGAGGAGGTTGACGAGTGCCCCAATAAGTTTGCAGGGAGAGCTTATTACACTTCAGATTTTAGCTGCTAGAATCTGTGATTCCTTCACAGCGGGCAGCCTGGGGGAGGCTGAGAAGTGCCCCAATGGATCTGCCAACTGGGCGTGACACAAATCCAAACGCCCTAGCTCTCCCTATATCTGTCCCTTAAGACCGGCTGAAGTTCTTTTAAATTGTGCCTGGTTCTGTTACAGCAACTGAAGGAGTCAGGTTAAAGCTTAAACAGTTACAGGTTTATTGAGGAAGCTTATAAATCATATGGTTACAATGGCTATTGTTTTATTTCTTAACTGCTAGCAAAATATAGATCTTAAAAATGGTTACAAAGAAGATAAAGATAGGAAAACACAAATAATAGTACCAAGTAAGGCTATGTCTACACTACAACGTTAATTCGAACTAACTTAGTTCGAATTAGTTAATTCGAACTAAGCTAATTCGAACTAACGGATCCAGACTAAAAAACTAGTTCGAATTAGCGTTTTGCTAATTCGAAATAGAATGTCCACATTAAGTGGACCCTGAACTGGGCTTAAGGATGGCCGGAAGCAGTGCCGGCAGGGCATCAGAGAAGAACTTAGAGCGTGGAGATGCTTTCTCAGGCTAGCCAAGGGCTGTGCTTAAAGGGTCCCGACCCCCACCCTGGACAGACAGTTCTCAGGGGTGCCCCGCTTGCAAAGCAGTCCTGGCTTGGAGTGCCCGGAGTGCCCACACTGGGCACATCACACCACTCGGCCATCAGCCCGGCTGCACTTGCCGCAGGCTGCCATCTGGGGAGAGGGCGTAATTGGGGGGCTGCAGGAGAGCTTCCACCCCCAGAAGCCCGCAGAGCCAGCCCAGTCCTCCCCATCGGGGGCTCGTGCCCCATTCCTCCCTCACCTCCTTCCACTTACCCTTCCCTAGCCCCTCTTATTGATGTACAAAATAAAGATAACGTGTCTTCCAAAATGGAATCTGTCTTTATTGAACAAAACTGAGGGAGACTGGGAAAAGGAGGTGGGAGAGGGGAAGAGAGAGGCTGGGAGAGTGGAGGGCAACTAAAATGATCAGGTCCCATATGAAGAGAGTCTAAAGAGACTGGGACTTTTCAGCTTAGAAAAGAGGAGACGGAGGGGGGGCAGGATAGAGGTCTCTAAAAGCATGAGTGGGGTGGAGAGGGTTCATACAGAAAAGTTCTTCATTAGTTCCCATAAAGAAGGACTAGAGGACACCAAAGGAAAGGAATGGGTAGCAGGCTTCAAACTAGTAACAGAAAGTTGTTCTTCACAAAGCAAAGAGTCAACCTGTGGAACTCCTTGCTGCAGGAGGCTGTGAAGGCTACAACTAGAACAGAGATTAAAGGGAAGTGAGATCAAGTCATGGAGGCGGGGTCCATGGAGTGGTATTAGCCAGGGAGTAGGAGTGGTGTCCCTGCTCAAGGTTTGTGGAAGGCTGGAGAGGGATGGCACGAGACAAATGGCTTGGTCACTGTCTTCGGTCCATCCCCTCCAGGGTCCCTAGGGTTGGCCGCTGTTGGCAGACAGGCTACTGGGCTAGATGGACCTTTGGTCTGACCCAGGATGACCATTGTAAGCTCAGGGCTCAGGGTCGGGGGTCTCACTGGACCCCCTTGATTCTCTTGCACACCTGCTCCTGGGTGGCCAGGCTGGCAGCTCTCCTGCCCTAGACGGCCACTTTCCTGTGCCTAGTGCGGAGATTGTGGACGAGATCCACAATGTCTGCACTAACCCAGGCGGGTGCCCACCTCTTGCGGTCCCGGGCAAGCTCCCGGGAGCCGCCAGTCTGGTCCCGGGAAGAGGGGGAGGACTGGGGGGCATCGGGTGGGTGGCTCGATCCGTTCCAGGTGCAGGGTCTGCTGGCTGGATGCTGGCAGGGTTACACCTGGCACGGGCACTGTAGCCAGCCCACGCCCCTTTAAGGGGTCCGGGGCCGGGAGGGGGGCAGAAGAGTTTCCCTGGTGTTGGCCAGAGTGGCCACCAGGGAAACCTGGGGAGGGCTAGTCTCCCACTAGTTCGAATTAAGGGGCTACACAGCCCTTAATTCGAACAAGCTAGTTCAAACTAGGCTTAATCCTCGTAAAATGAGGTTTTCCTAGTTCGAACTAAGCGCTCCGTTAGTTCGAATTAAATTCGAACTAACGGAGTGCTAGTGTAGCGCCTAGGAAAGTTAATTCGAACTAACGTCTGTTAGTTCGAACTAACTCTGTAGTGTAGACATACCCTAACAGCTTAATCTTTAAAGAGCTCTAAGTCTGTGTACACATAAGACAGAGGGCCACATCCACGTACAATTTTTACCCCCTTCTGTGCCTCTCGACTCCAGCGTGTCAGGCCAGGGCCAGTCCCTCAATTCCTAGGAAAGACAAAAATCCGAGGTGGGCGTCCCCATAGAACCTCGGGAGGTCAAACACCTAACCCGACCAGCAGGTAGAGGGTAGAATGACACTCAAAAGTGAGTGTGTGCTGGACCTATCTTATATACCCATGGGGTCACGTATTTCTCTTTCTTATCTGTGATGCCAAATGGGGCTGGTCTGCCTTTTGTGAGACCAGTTCTTACAAGGGAGTTGTGAACTTAATTTACACTTGTAAGAGAGAGTTAAGAGGATTAAATTGGAAGTACTGGAGATTCTTTTCTCAGTGGGGGATTCCTCTCCCAGGGATGGCTGTGTGTTCGTATCAATATGGGTGCCAGCCGGGCACTTCGCGCAGCCTCGAGCTCAGCTTATTGCCTTAATCGCTCTCTCCTCATATCTATGTTTTCAGCTTCTCAGGATCAGATGAGCCAGCATAGACTATGCTGATTTTATTGCTCCTTCTCTGCCCTGTACGCTTCGGGAACCTCAAAGAGGCAAATAAGATGGATGAGATGGGGGGGGCGCTGTCTGGCTACACAGGGATGCTAAGTGGACCCTGATAGACGAGGTGGACAGGCCTGCCTGACGCAGCTCAAAAACATCATCAAGGACCACTGGGACAGGAGCCGAGGATGGGTCTATGCCCCTCCTGGACACCCACGGGGAGAAACTCTTCCACATAGCGGCATAGGACAACCTGGTAGCCGGCTTTCTGCTCCCTAGGAGAACTGCCTGCACACCCTCAGAGTAGGCAAGCTTGGGTTGTGTTAGCCATGGATAAGCCACACTGTCAGGTGGAGGGACTTCATGTTCGGGTGGTAAAGGAGACCCCTCTCCCAGGCTTGCATGATCAAGTCCAGAACTAGCGGGAGGGGTTGCGGCTCGTCCTGCACCAGTTCCAATAGCATGGAGTACCAAAACTGTCTGGGCCCGTCCGGGGCTATCAGGATGACCCGAGAATTGGACTGCCTGATCTTGGCTAGAACCCTGGGAACAACGGGAAATGGGGTTGGCCCCGCGAAGCAACCAAGGCATCCCCTGTAGACTCCGCCCCTAGGCCCAGGAACGAGAAGTATTGGGGACACTTCCTGTTCGCCTCTGTGGCAAACAGGTCCACCGGGGGAAGACCCCACTTCTGGAAGAGAGGTAGAAGGGCGGCATCCTTCAAGCACCACTCGTGGACCCTGAAGAACCTGCTCAGTGAGTCTGTCAGCATGTTCTTGAAACCTGGCAAGTACACCGCCTGGAGCTGAATATCGTGGGATATGCAAAACTCCCACAGGAGAACCGCTTCGCAGCACAGGAGAAGACCGAGCTCCCCCTGTCCGCCCGCTTGTTTATATAAAACGCTGCTGCCGTGTTGTCTAGCAGCACCAATATAGATTTCCCTGACAGAGTGGTCAGGAAGACCTTGCACGCCCTCCTGACAGCCCTCAACTCCCTGATGTTTGTATGCAGGCCCTTTTCGTGGGAAGCCCATAACCCCTGTGTCCTGTGGCGCTCCAAACGTGCACCCCAACTCTCATCAGAGGCATCGGTTATTAGTGTGACCAAGGGAACCTCCACCCGGAAAGGCACCCCTTTGCACACCTCCCGAGCCCACCATTGCAGGGAGGCAGTCACCTCTGGAGGCACCATCAGGATGGTATCCCAATGTGCTCTGGCTGGGCTGAAAGACCTTGCCAGCCAAGCCTGCAGGTCTGAGTCTCAGCTGGCGTGACGGACCACATACGTGCAGGCCGCCATATGTCTGAGCAGTTTCATGCAATTCCGAGCCGTGGTGAGTGGGGACAGCGTTAGGCCACGCACCATGGCAGCCATAGTTCAGAATCTGGCCCTAGGGAGATACACCCACCCCTTTCTGGCATCTATATAGGCCCTCACAAACTCTATGTCCTGGGAGGGGGTTAGCAGCGACTTCTCGTTTAACATGAGCCCGAGCTTTCTGAAGACGGCCCTTGTAAAGTCTATATGCGCCACAACTTGTTCCCTGGACTGCCTATGAATGAGCCAGTCGTCTAGGTATGGAAACACTTGGACCCCATGCCTCCTGAGAAAGGCTGCCACCACCACCATACATTTTGTAAAGACCCTAGGGGCTGTGGAGAGCCCAAGGGGGAGCACAGAGAATTGATAGTGGGTGTGGGCCACCACAAAATGGAGAAATCTCTTGTGACTTGGCCGTATGGCCACTGGCGGGGGCGTCCGCAGTGAGGATGTCCACTATGGGATCAGAGACCTCGGCCACTGGCTCCACTGGTACCCCCAGATTAGCTGCCAGCCTACGGAGCAACTGTTGATCAGTACTAGTGTCCATTGCCGGCATGGACGGGGCTGGGTCCACCAGGGCCTCATCGAGGGATGACGATGAGGACTCCCTAATGGGCCCAGGGTCTTCCATGACTTATGGAGAGCGGGTCGCCTGTGGGGGTTCCGCACAAGCGAGTTGCGGGGTAGCCACTGGGGGCACTTCCCCTAAAGCCTCCTGCCTCTGTGGACTGTCTACCCTAGAAGACGGAGGAGGTCTCGACATCAAGGCAGACGGGCTGCTCCTCCGATGGGAGACACTGATGCTTGAGAGGGTGGCATTGGGCCCTGCCACTGATGATATGCCCAGGGTGTCCAAAAAGGCCAGGGCCGTTGAGCCTGTTGGGGCCACGTCTGCTGAAACGCTTTCAGCAGCAGCTGGTGCTGAGAACGTGAGCGGTACTAGGACAAAACCCTAGACGAGCGCAACAACTCTGCCTCCGACTCAGAGGAGTAGTCCAAAGTGGACCAGGGCGGTGCCGTGGAGGACTGTCTGGAAGGGAGACAAGGCCTATACCTAGACAAGGACTCCGGCTTCCCTGCTTGGGCCTGTCTGGGTGGAGGCATTAACTGTGGTACTGGAACTCCGGTGCCAGGCAGCTGTTGCACCGAACCGGGAGTAGGGGCTGCAAAAGGCGCCAGTGCCAGTGCTGGCGGCAGTGCCGAGGCCTACGGTGCCATCAAGGCACACGATGCTGGTGCCAGACGCGAGCCCTGAGAACAGGCAGCAATGTGCCGTGTGGTTCCCCCGCACTTGCTGGGGATCCGCCGGTGCCTCTGCCACCGGTGCAGGTGTCAACACCATCACCAACGTTGGCATTGGCATCGATGCTGGTGCCATCGAAGTTGCCGGTGCTGACCAGGCTACTGGCTTAGGCGCCGCAACCAGTGACGCCATGGCCCCCCAGTGCCGAAGGCGGAGACCCCTGCTAGTTCAGGGGCGATAGAGCCGAGGCCATCACCTCAACGAGCTCGTGGGCTGCCTCTAAGCAGTGGATGGCTGGTGTGTGGGGATCGGACCCGGGCTCTGAGCACAATGCAGGTCATCACTGCTCCTCTGCACACTGCAGAACTTGCTCTAGGCGAGTCTGGGTGTGGGGCACGTGGCCTGGTAACCTTCCCCTAGAGTCCTTCTTCCTCTTCAGAGCTGGGGACTGTGACCAGTGCTTTGGTGCCGCCATCTTTGGTGCCTCAGTACGGTGTTATACTTAAACGAAGCACACAAGATCTTTTTTAGGGGAAAAGGCAGTACGCCACATTTATTGAGAATACAACAGTTGCATACGCTTTTCAATCACTCACACACACACAAACACCATGCATACACAGTCCCGCCAGACGATGTCATAGTTACCAGTCCAGAGTCTGTATCAATCTAGTGGCCAGCTAGATTGAACACAGAGGGGGAGCAGGGCTTTTGTTGGTCTATCGATCCGATGCTCCTCTGGCGTTGGTGGCAAGACGAACCCAAAGTTCCATAGCAAGGCACCCTGCTTTTATAACCCTTTTCTCTGTTGAAATCTATGGATTTTGCTATGTCAGTCTGTGACCAGTTACTGTTATCTTGTTGATGTTAATCATTCCCAAAACATCTCCAAGAGGCTCATCCTATCCTGGATTGCTAATCAATTGTTTTTAGGGATGCCTTCACCTTTAGAGCCGTCAATCTGCCAATCTGATCAATTCTTGACCATGGGTGTACACTGATGGTTTCTCTGACGCCGATAGGTCTCTTCGCAGTCTGTCTTTTACAGTTTGGGGCAAAGGGAGTAGCACGTAGGCCAGGAATGGGCAAAATAAGGCCTAGGGGCCGGATCTGACCTGCTAAGCCACTGGATCAGGCCTGTAGACCACTCTGCCAGGGACCCCCAGGCACATAGCTGCTGCAGTTTAAAGCGCAGTCCATGGGCTCTCTACTCTTCAGGGATGGGAAGGTTTCGTGTGATCTCCCTGCCCCCAGCCCAACCTCAACTACATTTGGCTAGAAACACCCAGCCAATCTCCCTGCTCCTATTGGCTGGAAACAACCAGCCAATAGGAGCTGAGAGATTGGCCTGGGGGATAGGGACGGCACAAGCCTCATGCCCCTCCCAGAGCTGAGAGCCACATGGAGGGAACAGCCTGTAGTTTAAAGTGATCTGGGGCTGCATCAGGCAGGGTACCCAGCCAGCCTAAGCATCCCTCAGCCAGAGCCTACCTCTGGCACCCCTGCCCCTTGTGCACCCTAACTCCTTCCCCCAGGTCACCATCCAAATCTTCTGCATCCCCCTACACCAGGTCACAACTCCTTCCTGGACCCTGTACTCCCTCCTACACCTCTCCCCCAGGCCAGAATCCTCGCCTGCACCCATACCCCCTCCCTGATCCTTCACCCCAATCCCCTGCCCCAGGTCACCACCCAAACCCACTGCAGTCCTCACCCACTTTTCCCCTTCAGAATTCCCTCCCAGACTTTGCAATTCCTCCTAGAGCCCTTCCCCCAGGCCAGAATCCTCTCCTGCACCCATACTCCCTCCCTGACCCTACACCCCAATCCCCTGACCCAGGTCACAACACCCTCCTTCACCCAAACTCCCTCTCAGACCTCACACCTTCTCCTACACCCTGGTCCCTTACCCCATGTGCCCTTCTGCATCCAGCCTCCATCCTAGATCCCGCATCTCCTCCACAGAAAAGTGCGTCCCTTGACCACTTCCCAAAATTTTGGAGTGGCCCCCCACCAAAAAATATTGCCCACCCCTGCACTAAATGAGTTTCTTTGGCTTGTGTTATGCAGGAGGTCAGATTAGAGGAGCATAATGTTCCCTTCCAGCCATAATGTCTATGAGTTATGTGATTTAAAGTAATCACACCCTTCAATAACTAATCCCAAATACTCAGAAGAGTCTCTCCTATGCATTGTTTTCCCAAATATGGTCAACTGTTCTAAATAATGAAGAAGGCACAATCTGTTCAGGGGCAATGCACATCCAGAAAACAACCCCACCAAGAAAACAGCTTGTACTGAGTAGCCCGTCAGCTCTGTGCACGGTTACGCAGAACTCCTTTTTGCCTATTTGTGCAGGTGACAAAACCCATTAAAGTGGTAAAATGTTGGCAGGACCAAGGTGCAACTAAGATGTCAGAAAAATAGATCGCCAGTGTTGAGCTTGTTATTTGTAGCCTGTTTGTATCCTGTCAAGGGGTATTTTTATTAGGTATTTTTGTGTGTCAGCCCCCAGGGAGAGGGTTAACAAATGGCCCCAAATGGGAAATGTAATCATGTGGAAAAGCAATACAATTATGCTTTCACGAATCCCTGTCATAGCCTGCACATACATTCCAGCAGGTGAGATGATCTTAGAGTAAGAACACATCCCAAAGCTGTATAATAGCAAGCCATTTCCCAACAGGATCTTAAATGTATAACTCCAAGACAAATATCTCTGACTCCAACGCTCCCGTTTGGATTCATATAATAATGAGCCCATCGTCAGAGCATAATACAAAGGATCACAGAAACACATCTGTATATAATCCCAATGGAGAATTTGACATTGTAACAGTAGATACACACTATGGAATGACCATCGTATTGAACTCCATACCAAGATAGTGCTTTATCAGGCAGTTGTCCTGAATGTCCTGTTGTATGGCTCGGAGTCATGGACAATATATTGTTGCCATGTTTTGAACTCGATCAGTTCTATATGCATTGTCTGAGGAAGTTTGCCCATGTGAACTGGTGGGATAAAAATTCCTAATACGGAGGTTTTAAGCTGTGTGGTGTCATGGGCATGGAAGCAATGCTTATGAACAAACAGTTTCGCTGGATTGGTCATGTTATGAGAATGGATGATACACGGATACCAAAAATGGTCTTTTGTGGCCAGCTTGCTCATGGAAAGCTCTCTATCAGTGGTCAATATAAGCACTATAAAGACATCTTAAAGGCCAATATGAAGTCATGCAGCATATCTCCCAATGACCTGGAAACTCTAGTTCAGGACAGATTGTCCTGGCAACAAACCATTGTACAGGCTCTTAATTGCTTTGAGAATCAGCATATCCAGGCTTTGCAGGAAAAGGAAAGGATCCGAAAAGAACATACAGCACCTGCAGTTGGCGGCTTTTTACGTAACATCGGTAATCGGCTCTGCCAATCGAGGATTGGTTTAGTTGCTCATCAAAGGCATCATAGAAGATGAGATCCGTCAGTCGATGGCTCAGTCCAACAAGAAAGTGATACACTTTAATTAGTTCTCAGCTGCAGCCTAGGGGTTAAATTTTCCAGAGCTTTAGGGCATTCCAAAGAGTCATCAATAGGAGCAATGCCGTGAACTTGGGCTATTTTGGGCTACTATTAAACTCTGCTACTGGTGAGATCTGGAGCTTATCATTTATAAACTAAACCCCAGATCTCATGAATGGCAGATTTTAACAACAGACTATTGCTGAACCCAAGGGTGGAGGCTCAACCTGTAGTCTATTTCTCCAAACAGCACCCAGAGTAAACTCAAGATTATTTTAGTATTTAAATCAGAGAGAGTCCACTCGCAGTGAGCCAAGGACATACCAGATGGCATGTTAAGCCTTTTCCATCTCTTCCGACTATCGGTAACTAATTAAGTCAGAGGCTTGTGGTATTTGTTTTAATAAGGTGATGGCCAAATAAGTAAAAAGCTTCATCTGTTGAACAGGAAACTATCTATCTAGGCTTCTACATTGCATTCATGCCCATTGTACTTGAATGCTTACTGAGCACCTACACACAACTATAAGCCAAGAGTGGAAACAGATGTAGTTTTCCACATCTTCACTTGAACGTTATGGCCTTAAAAAAAAAAGAAAGTGAGACTTGAGCAGGTCTTTGTGAGATAAGTATCTGGTGGGACGAGTGAGTCTAGGGAAGAAGGCAGCGGGTTTGAATAGCCATGTATAAGCAGCACCTGCTTCCGACTGGCACCCTGTTTATGTATTAACACATGCCTCAGTTACAGGCCTGCTGCTTTTTTTCATCCTGGCCTTCAGAAGCTATGTTAGCTGTTGAATGTGTGTTTAATTTATTGTCTCAGACATATAGTGCTCACAAGAGGCATCATTCTGACATCCTTGCAAGATGGAATTCCATTATTTAGCTACAGGAGTGATACTGACAGCTTCCTTACATTGTCCTTCCTCTTCAAAACATGGCTCAGCCCTGAACTGGAGGGACCCATCACAAAGAAGATTAATTTCATGGCAAGCAAGATACTTGTTGTGCTGCAGACACTTATCAGCTAGGAATTAGACAGAGACCATAACTCCCTTCATCTAACAAGCTGCAAAATCACTTTCAGTTACTCCCACCTTAATAGAATTCAAACCAGGACCCTAGGTAACAGGCTCTGTATCCAGCCATCGAATACACAAGAAACATAAAATTTTCCAGAATTATGATAAAACAAAGGCGTTGGGAAGGCAACCGTTTTGAAATGAGGGAAAGAACAGGACCGGCAGTAGGTAAGAATGTACGGTTCGCTGTCATTCTCCCTTTCTTAGTGTTCTGCAGAACTTTGCTTTCTAAATATTCAAACTAATCAAGGCTTCTCACTGGAAACAATAGCATGTCACACAAATTTAAGATTTTTCATCAGCAATGTGGAAAAAAAACATTTGTTCTAGTTTTTTTGCTCTTTCTTCTCTGGCATGGTTTCTCACTTGCTTCTTGCCAATTTCTCACATGCTATCCCTAAATTGGGGGTAACAAAGGAGATTTATTTGGGGTAAGATGATTTCTTCAAGGTTTTCCCTTATCCATGTCATCCCTTTCCCCCTTTAGATTTACCCTTTAAAAATGCCATTGCCCCTATCAGCAGCTGGCAGTGAATTTTAATTTTAAGCTGAATTATAGCTACAGTTAAATAACCATCTCCAAGAGGGTGTGCGGGGGTGTTCACTACAAATTGGTGTCCTCATCCAGCTGGTAGAGAACACACCCATCTGCTCAGAAAACACACAAGAGCTTTGCTCAGCCCTAGTATCAAAACTCAGGGCTCTGAACTCCTGGATTTTGCTGTCTGATTTCAGAATTAGGTGGAGACTATTCTTATTTTTACCTGTTTCAGACCACTTTAAATTCAGGACCTGTTGATGGTAACCCAGCCTTTGGTGGAGTGTTGCTCTTTTCCCCACTGTAGTCATCATTCACTGATGCTCTGGGAAACAAATTGATAGGACCATAGTCAGTGAATGACCATTACTAAGAAGGAGGCTGGGATGGATGGGTGGCAGCAGGGTAAAGTATTTCACCAAAAGATAAAGTGGTATTTATGTATGCTATGGTTCATTTTTCAATTCCCATTTCAAAACAGATGGAATAGCTTTTTAGCCAATACATTTGCATCCAGAAGATCTTATGGGGGAAGGGAGAGACAGGAAAACCAGGGCTGATTCATTAGCTCTTGCCAACTCTTGTGCTGCCTCCGAAATCATGGTTTTTATCAAGCTAAGTGGCAATATGAAGTGAATCAGCCTGAGCCATAAAAGAGGTAGGTAAATGGAGGGGAATTTCAGATGCTATATATTTCACTTTGTGAAGGCTTAGTTTATGGGGCCTTCTGGGTATGAAGAAAGCAGATTTTAAAAATATAAATGATAGAAAACTGGTTAGAAACATATCTAGGCTGTTACTGAAATCTTTCAAAATAAGCGTCAATATCAAATCAGGACCTGAATGATGCATGAGCAGACTGAACCATAATGGGAAAGCTAAGTCAAAGTAAGGAACTTGGCATTTAATTCAGAGTGTGGAGAGGCCCATGTCATTCTATCCTCCTGCAGGAGTGAGTTCCATAGTCTAGAACAGTGGTTCCCAAACTTTTCGGCATCACGCCACCTTTTTGATTTTTGAGAAGCCTTCCCCCCTCCCTCCCAATAGCTGCAAAACTTGAGGGAAAAAAAAAGAAAAGGAACTGACGGGGGCCGAAAAACAAAAATAGCAGCAAAACTTTGGAGGAGGGGGGGCTGGGTCGCCTCGTGCCCCTCCCCTGAATTTCTTCACACACACACACACACACACACACACACACACACACACACACACAGAGCCACCCCCCACTGGGGACACTCCCTCCAGTTTGGGAACCCATGGTCTAGAAGATCCAACTCCAGGGGAAGTTCTGTCACCCACATTCAGAAGTCTCTCTCGTTTGTCAGTTTCCAACAGAACTTGGCTGACACTGAAGGTCACATTCACAAAGGAAAAAGGGTGATCTCAGGGAGGTAGGGCCAAGACTAGGAAGAGCTTTGAATATCTGGACAGACACTGAATTGGACTTGGTATTCTCTCCCCACAGTAGTCCCTGGCCGGTAAAGTTTAAGGCACATGGTGGGAATGGTTTGTAGAATCTCATCTTGCTGGCACCTGTGTTGTACTTATGTCCTATAAGTAAATACAGGAATCCCCTATCCAGGGGTCACTTCCCATCTGTACTACAAACTAAAATTATTGTGCTGGACCAAGTCTTTGAAATGATGGACGAAGGAAATAAAATATGTAACATTGTAGATATCAAACAATGTCAAAGGATGGTCTAGTGATGCATGCCAAAGGTATATAACCTACTCTCAGGGCTCAAAGGCTTTATTTTGGAGGCATTCCAAATATCACCATATTAAATGAAAGTGGAAAAAAACTCCCACACAAGATAATATTGTTTAAATAATACACTCTATTTTATTTTTGTCTTAAAATAGTTTAACCTTTATGCTACAGACTTGTTTCAAAAAACAGAAGGTCTCATCTTGCACCAAAAAATATATATATATTTATATATATATATAACACTCTGTTTTATTATTAATTTTTTCCTCCAAAGACCATTAAATACTAGATGGAAAAATGAAAACTGAATAATGAGTGTCTAGAAGAACCAAATTTTTTAACAAGAGTTCCACATTTTAAATATTAAATTCTAAGCAATGATTTGTCTCCACTGCAGAAGATTCCAAGTTTGAACACTAGCAATAGAGGAACTGCTGAACCATAAAGGGCTTAAGACAGTGCTCACTGAAGTCAATGGGAAGCCTCCAATTGCCTTCAGTGGGCTTTGGGATCAGGCCCCAAGTGCATTGGTTCTTAGCCATACAATGGCTAACATTTCACTTTCCTGTTGAGAAGAGCAAAATTGTCCAGGCACCTTTTGCTCTGTTAAAAAATATCCCCCAAAACAAAAACAAAAAGGAAAAAGAAAATACTCCCTAGCTATCCAGTGATTGTGGTTTTAGATCATGAACCTTTAACATTTCTTAAAAGAATAAAAGAAATATGTAGTGTTTTAAATAAAAGAAAACCAGCATCAGACTAAAATACATGATTTGTTTAAAACAAACACAGTGCACAATTGAAGGAAGTTTGGTTAGGATGCAGTCATTTTTATATATACATGGAAGTCACATCATATACAAACTGAGAAACAGAAAGTCTGTTTTCAATTTTTTCAATGGAAGGACTACAAATGGGTCCCTGCAGCTTTCTTAGAAACCGATCTTTTAAAGACAACTTCATGAAACAGTAAAAAGCAGTCACTCTAAATCAGCTTTCCCAGTTAACCTACAGCATGGTGCTAATCTGCTAAAGTGATGGATAAGTTATGTAATTAACTAATTATGAAAAAGATCAATAGCCACTATTAATATAGTGTATCAATATTACAGGACACTTCTCTATTGCAATGAGTATGGATTCCACTCTCTACACTCCCTCCCACCCCTAAACAAAGAGACCAGTTACAAGAAGCACCAAATACATTTTACAGGTTATGGTCATGCAACACGCTGATCACCGTTTAATGTTTTAAAAACAGAACATAAATCCTTTACCTAGTTGCTGTTTAAAGTGCAGTCACAACCTTTCCACTTTTTGAAGCAAAGCAAACCACTTATTAACAATACTAGAATTTTTTTTTAACAAATCTGTGCTAAAAAGGCAAAAAATCTGTCCATACAGCAAGTTTTTGGAAGCCAAACAAACTTTGTGAGCCACTCTCTACTTATGCAAACTGACACCAAATCAACCAGACCAGGACTTGTGATATCCTGTCTACTTGCTGTTTAACCCTAGCTAGTAAAAATTCTGTGTTGGAATTACAGAAAAATTCCATTGAAAGCATTCTGAATACAAAACGACATATTTCGATTGCACAATAGATATTTAAAGTGAACATCCTCTTGTTTTGAAGTTTATCTTTGGTTTTTGCTTTGAACAAAAGCCAGTGAGAGTGATTAAGGGCTACTTCAGTACTTACTACATGGACTAATACTTACTCAGATGTCTAGTCCAATTGATTTCACTGTAGTAAGCACCAGGCTTTGTTTGAAGGATCAGACCCTAAGAGGTACAAACACTAAGATAGAAACCATGACCTAAGACTGGGAAAATGGGAAAGAATTACTTAAAACCAAAGGATAAGTTTATGTCCTGATCCTGCAAAGAATTTAAGTATTTGAGCAGATGCATTGATTTCCATGGGGCTACTCTGGTGCTTGAAGTTACACATCTGCTTATATACTGTGCTGGAATGGGGTCTGAGAGCATACATTTTTGGAGAAGATAATTGAAGGAAAGAGGTGAAGTATAAAAGGAACCTTTCCAAAGGTGGAAGATTGAGAGGCATGGTTTAAAAAAAGCAGCATCCTAACATTCAGATCCTTTTAAAATGGGCATGGGTGCTGGGTCTTTTCATGACTATATTCTTATACTTTTGTGCTGATCAGCTGTTATTAAGTCATTGCAATTTAAAAAAAGTAACATGCTGTGGCAAATGACCAGTCAAACGTCATAGGCCAAGACGACAGAAGACACAGAACTGAATAGAATGTAAACTATAAATTACATAGAAAATGGCAATGCTTTAATTAAAAAGCTGTCCAGTGCACATGCTATGGGACTTTCTATTAAATGACAGTCCTGATAGTAAAGAAACCAAATCACATTGGCTACGTCTACACTGGCCCCTTTTCCGGAAGGGGCATGTAAATTTCAGCAGTCGTCGTAGGGAAATCCGCAGGGGATTTAAATATCCCCCGCGGCATTTAAATAAAAATGTCCGCCGCTTTTTTCCGGCTTTTAAAAAAGCTGGAAGAGAGTGTCTAGACTGGCCCCGATCCTCCGGAAAAAGCGCCCTTTTCCGGAGGCTCTTATTCCTACTTTGAAGTAGGAATAAGACCCTCCGGAAAAGGGCGCTTTTTCCGGAGGATCGGGGCCAGTCTAGACGCTCTTTCCCGGCTTTTTTAAAAGCCGGAAAAAAGCGGCGGACATTTTTATTTAAATGCCGCGGGGGATATTTAAATCCCCTGCGGATTTCCCTACGACGACTGCTGAAATTTACATGCCCCTTCCGGAAAAGGGGCCAGTGTAGACGTAGCCATTGGGTATAAATATTGGTGGTCCAATTTTCAGAAGGCCTGAGCTCCTGCAGGTCCACTGAAATCAACGAAGTAGGACTCAGAACCTCTCAACATCAGACCACCACTAACTCTGATGTTCACACAGCAAAAACACTAGGTTCTACAAACAAAATAAATTTACTGGTAAATAAAAATAATTTTGATATCACTTCAGAGATGGGAGAGGATGGGAGCGTGTATCTGTCTGCACAAATTATTTCTTTAGATTAACACACAATGCATAACTGTAGGTGTCAAATTCAGTGCTATCAAGTTTTCATACTAGGAAAAAATCCTCCTTTGAGAAGGTAAAATATTTTAAGCGATATTAAAATGACACTGCATTCTGATGGAAAAGGAAATTCTCCAGGAGCTTGAAGTCCATAAAGCTAAGAACTGGGCTTCTGAAGCTGAAGCTACAACAATGAACTTCGGTGCCATAAACAGGGGAAAGGATTGGAGGCCAAAAACACAGTGACATTGCATTACAGTAGATATTTGCGTCTGGTATCCTCGTCCAAAGTGAGATCGACTACTTCCGGGGGTGAAGACCAATTCTGCTGGGGGGTCACAGCTGTCCATGACTGTGTTTGTCGAGTGCTAATGTACTGCGAGCCTGAGCCATGCTTCCAGGAAGACACACTCTGAATCACACCTCCCCTAGGATGGGCACACCTGCAGCAAAGCAAAGAGCAAAAACATTAGCACTACTGGCAACTCTCCACGTAAGATCCTTAGTTGCAATATTTCAAGGTGTTAATTAATAGGTCTCTTCAAACTTTCATCATGCTTTTTCCATTTGTGGAGTCCAGGAGGTTTGTGCCAACATTACTTATGACAGCTTTTATACACACATTGACAGTAAGCCCTGGAACTCAAGCCCACAAAACTGAAAACAGCAAAGCTCTTAGAATGAAATTTCCTTGCACTCAGACATTGAATTCACAAAGGATCAAACACTACCAACAGAAAAGAATGATGCTCCAATGAAGTTGTGCATGTGTAACTCCTAACACCACACATAGGAGACTATGTTCCACAACATGTAGCATCATGTACTGTTCAAATATGTGCACTGTACTGGGAGGAAAAAAGGTGTTTTTTTCTGCTGGGAATTACAGCCATTAGTCTTTTTAAATAAGCGTTTCAATAGGAAAACCTTTCACGAAGGAAAAAAACCTATATATGAGACCAGATTCCCATTAATAGAAGAGATACTTGCCTTGCAGCAATTATAGTAGACATATATCTATGTTTTGTACATTATTTTAAATTTAACTCACTTTGTTTCCTTTGTACCCAGTGGGTAAGCATACCTGTATTATGCTCACTATGTATTATATTCTGCTTTATTTTATTCAGCAGTAATAGAAGAAACCTACATGCTTTAACTCTGTAAGACATTGTGTTTAGCAGTTAGCATGAGGCTAACTTTAGCACATATAGTAAACCTAAGTAATCCATAAGTTATGGGGAGCTGGAGACAGTAGAGTGTAGGGAGAGAATTTTGTCCATAAGGACATCAGCCAACCACAGAAACATGAACACACAACAGCTTCTGGAAGGTTTTGCACAAGACATCCAACTGTAAGAGTGTCATGGCAACCAATTGACATATATGATAATCAGTTAAAATTATGAATGAAGGAGGACACCCTCACATTGCTATGGGGAGGAAATACAAATAAGGAAGAAGGGAGAAACGCATACGGACTATGCATTAGACATGATAACGCCAGCATAACACATAAAAGTGGTATCCCAGCATAGGGTCAGTTGGAAAGAAAGATGTAGCTCTTGGGAGGGGCCAGAATAAGGGCCCCAGGTGAAGATGAGGAAGGTGATGGTGATGAGGAAGATAATGGCTAACATTTCAGGCTGTTCTGCAAGGGATGGTGTGCATATAAATGTTCAGACGTACTTGCTATGTTCTCTTTCTGCCTGGCTGAGTTGGAGAGCGTGTGTGACTGCAAAAATATATTCATAAATTACTAGGGGATGGTGCCCCCTGCTTGCTAGCTCGCCACCCCCACCCCTCCAGGGGTAGGCAGCCCCCACTCTCCCCCTGGCCATCGGGAGGGCAGGGAGAGGGATTGGGCGGGACCAAGGCTGGCCCGGCTCTCCCCCTCTGGTGGTGGCGGGGGCGTGGCTTACAGTCCTCTCCTTCCATCAGGGAGGGGGAGGGGCAAGGCCACATGGTTCCCATGCGCTCCCCAGGGATGCCGCACATGTCCTGCATGCCCCCTCCCTTCACCCAACCCCTCGCGAGGCTCTGTGGCTCCCAAATGCCCATTACCCAAGCCTCCAAGAGGCTCCCACATGCCCCCCCACCCAAACCCCCGCAAAGCCAATCCTGGCTCCCCTCCCCAGCCACCGGGAAGAGTTGGGCTGTGGCCGTGCCAGCCTAGGCCCCTTCTCCCTCCCCTTCTCCACCTGCCAGGGCCCCTCTTCTTTCTCCCCATTGGGTCCATTTCTCCCCTCCCTTACAAGCCAGGGCTCTCGTGTCCCTCTGCCCCCCACCAGCCACATCCCCCTTTTCCCTCTCCTCCCCGCCAACGCCCCCTGTCCCTCCCCACCACGGCCTAACTTACTCCAGTGGCCGGGTGGCATTGCATGCCAGGCCAGCTCCCGGGCTCAGCTCTCCCCACCACGCACTGGGAGGGCCCAAGCCATGCCACACCAAGCCTGGCTTTCCCTCTGCTGCTGGGAAGGGAAGGGGAGGGCTCGGGCTGTGGGCCCAGGGGATGGGCGGGGCATGTCCCTGTGGGATGCAGAGTGACATGACGATGTCACTCTGTCATCCCACAGGAAAAACTATTTAAAAGTATATAAGGATTTACATGTCAATACAAAAGTTCCAATGGGGAGTGTTGCACCTCTACAAATCAGGGTTCCCAACCATTGAATAATTTCAACAATATTGAGCCTGATTTTGGAGAAATCAACACTCAAGGTAGTAACTAGGAGTTCTCATTCATCATTTATAGATCAGGCTAAGACTGGTGCCCAAAAAGGGACCATGTCAGTAATCTCCCTACCTGGAACAGGTAAACACAGGATTTTTTTAAAAATCTAAATTAAAAACCAGGTAACCTCTTAGTCAGAATTTGGAAGAGCCCAGCAAGAAGTGAGTGTTGGTGATGCTGCTAAGTGTAAGCATGATTTTTATGCTTTATCTTCTTATTTCATTGCGCCAATACAGTAAAACTGTGTAACAACACTAACGCTTTGTCATGGAGAGCTGATAACCTTTGGCTAGGCATAGTTTATAGAGGGTGAATCAGTTCAGTCAGATATTATTAAGTAACACTGCAAGCACTGTTGTTTATTTGCTTCAGCAAAATAAAAATTAAAAAAAAAAGAGATCCACTCGCTACAATATTGACCTCCTGTGATCTGGCAAATTCTCTGGTTTAGCAGGTCTCCAGGGTACTGGACTAGAGAGGTTCAATCTGAATTCAAATGTATTAAAGGTCATGGAGGAGATTTTGTACAAATACAAAAGCACCAGGCTAATTTTTAATCACTCTAACTTGAAGGTTTGATCATATGTTTAATGCAATGCAATAACTAATGGTGGGTAATGACTCAAATGGAGAAATGAGATGCAACAAGACTGTCTAAGCACTACTGTAATATAAATCCTACTTCCATCAAAGCAGGGTGTTAAAACCCCAGGAAACTAAATTAAATAGTAATATGAAGGAATGGTTAAACAATTAGTATCAAAGGAACAAGGGATAAACCCTTACTTACCAGAATGTACAGAAAACTTTGTCCCCACCACAAGTCTTAGAGACCTTATAACTATGCACATTTAGTCCATATCCTGTCATCTGCCACGCCAAGAGTCTTTGTGCCTTCAAAGGCCATGTCTTCACTACATGGAAGAGCGATGCTGCCAATTTATTTTAGGTTTTGTATCACGTCACTAGGTTATGATTTTTCATACTTTGTTGCAACAAAACTTAATATTTTGCGTACAAAGATATAAATACATTTAATAAGACTAAAACATTTTTCTTTGTGGAACTAAACTATTTCAGTATAAGAATTAAGATCTAGCTACAATCGTTGCAAAAATCACTGAAAGATAAATAGTGTGTGTCAATGAACAGTTTAATTGTAACTAATTTACACACACACACACACACACACACACACACACACACACACACACACACACACACACACACACAAAAATCTGATCTGAGTTTGTCAGGCAATATGGCCAGTCTGGTAAAATCCAGATTAAAATTAAGAAGTTTACTGAGCAAAACATCCTAGTGTAGGATTAGTAACTATAGCAGCTACAATGCAGCAGTCATGTGGTCCTGGAAGCTTGTTCAGGGGAGCACCTCCCCAATTACATGCAGGGTTACAAGCTCCAGTGTTTGTACCATGTGAAGAAACCAAAGAAAACAGACTTGGTTGTAAACTTCCAAATGATTAACTCTAATGCTGAACTTAAAAAACAAAGCTCATGATACCATCTACATGTTTTGTTAGTCTATAAAGTGCTACCAGACTATTTGTTGTTGTTTAAGTTTATCCTGTACAGACTAACTCGGCTACCCCCTGAAGCTTCTAATACTGAAGTAAGGATGCACTGGAATCAATGGCAGCAGCCTGACATAAGGAAACTCTTTGGTGCAGTGATATCTTCAAAGCCAAATTATTTTGTCCCCAAACAGCAATATACTGAACTGGGGTAGGACAAATCATCATGGACAGTATTGAATTTTTTGCCTGTACTTATGGTGTCAGTGTATATATGTACTAGAAAACAATATGTATCTAACATGGATATATTGTGAAGAGCTTATGAGGGGAAAGTGCAACCCTTAGCTATAAGTCAAAAAGGATTTATGGGCACTGATTTAAGATTTTTTGCATCTCTTGCCACTGCTAGATAACCTTCTTAAAATAAGTGCTAGTTCCAAGTGTATTTAAAAAAAAAAACTGATGAAAGCTGGATCAATTTTCCCCGGAGTTATTTGGGTTACATTCCCCTCATTTCTCTGTGATATGAGATGAGGGTTTTCCTAGTTTTGAAATCTTCCTTGCCCAAGCTGATTTTTTTTAATGTTTCTTTTACTGCTCTTTAGAAATATCAGAACTGGAATATGGCATTCATGTATCCTATTCTGCCTTGTGACCTGCTTTTTAACCTTAGATGTAAAGTTTAAGATGGCTTTTCCATATTCCTTATTTTGGTGTTTTGTATCTCTGCAATTCATTTTGAGTACAAGTTTTGAGCTCTAGGTAAATGTAGGTTTGGTTTTTTTAAAAAAGAAATGCCTTTAAAATGACTGACAAGACAGTGGCCAAAGCAGAAGTCTTTCACGATGCCTTAGTACACAAAAACATGATAGTTGCGGTGCATCATTCCAATGTAAAATGACAGTCTCTTTGGCCTATACTACACGCTAAATCAGCCCAATCGATGCAACAGTGTTGATTTACTGGGTCTGGTGAAGACATCATGAGCCATGAGACAGTGCTCTCCCTTCGACTTCAGTACTTCAACTCCACAAGAAGCAGGAGGTAAGTCAGCCAAGATCATCTTCCATTGGCTCAGCAATGTAGTCACTGTTAGGTAAATGTAAACTATGTTGCTCATGGGTATGTGATTTTTTTCCACAGCACAGAATGATACAACTTACATTGACTTAAGTGGCAATTTAAACCAGGCATTAAACTAAAGGTAATTTCTCATCCTGAAGGTGACAAAAATCTAGCAAGAGATGTACTACGTACAAATGATTCCGGACAAAAACAAAAATTCATATAATTGAACAAATCACACAAGGCAGCCAACTTCAGAAGGTTCAAACATTAGCTTCGGAATCATGCTTTATGTGAGCCTAAGGGAAATACAACATGACCAAAACAGAAAAAGAAGAAACAGAGGAGGATTCTTTTTTAAATACATGCATGGTAGGAAATCCATTCCATAAAACTAAAAAACCCCAAACACATAAATAAATTTTAAATAGGAAACACAACCAAAAGGTGCACATTTCAAACAGAACTGATGAGAAATGGTCTCCCCATTGATACAAATACAAAATAGTTACAAAGGAAAACCCACCTGAGGATAAAAACATTACACCTTTCCTTCCTTTCTGATGTACAGGAAATATTTCCCCATAAACAAACCTATGTCTACTAAAACTAATTTTCACCAGCAATTGTGAATTGAATTTAGAAAGGTTTGAATTTTAAGTATTGCTGAGAGAACAACTTACAAATTTTAACAAAGTGAGAGAGAGAGAGAAAGAGAGAGAGAGATGAGAAATAAACGTGACTGGTATTAACACAAACTAGTAGTGGAGGACAAACCTAAATAAACCCAATTTAGGTTTGTCCTCCACTACTAATCACATTCATTTCTCATTTACTATGAGGAGAAAGGTCCTGTAAACAGTACATCTAGAGATCGAATCCATGTATTCCAAGTAGAATAGCCTTTAAAAGGAATATAAATCTTCCATAAAATAGCGCTCAACCTGCATACACAAACATCCGTCGATCTAGTTCCCCTCTTCCCCAAATCCTGCAAATCCAACGGGGCTAGGGGCATGCCTGGGTCCGATGTGATCAGCCCCTGAGTTGAGGCTTAGGGCCTCCCCCAGCACTGGGGAGTCTGTGCTGGCACTCTAGCTCCCACAGCGCCTCCCCGCAGCCACCACTGATTTTTCTGTGGGTCAGGGGTCCCCAACCCAAAAAAGTTCCCACCCCTGCTCTAAACCCTCAGTCTCTAGGTGCACTTTAGCCAAAGACAAGGATTCTGTAACTTCCTACTAACAAAAGTCCTGCCATCTGTCCTGGCAGTAAGTCACCTTCTTGCACAATGCATCTGACGAAGTGGGTCTTTGCCCACGAAAGCTTATGCTCCTACACTTCAGTTAGTCTATAAGGTGCCACAGGACTCCTCGTCACTTTTGCAGATTCAGACTAACACGGCTACCCCTCTGATTCTTGCACAATGTTCCTCCTCACCAGAGAAATTTCTGTACCTGTGTCTTCCCATCCAAGGCATTCCCTGCCATTATGGCCTCATGCCTGGCTGTGCAGAGGCCAGTTTTACAAACAGGCATGCTAAGTGGCAGGAACTGGAGGGGCTTCTGTGCTCAGGCTACTAGCATTCACAGGGGTTACCTGCTATCTGCTTCCTTCCAGCATAGGGCATTTATTCTTTAGGTGATCAGTGAGGCCCATAAGCAGGAATTTCTGGGGGAGGGAGGGGTGAGCCATGGGAGGGGGACTGGTGACTGCCCTGACCCCACAGCCCTGCCCTGCCCTGCCCCTGACATCACTCCTTGGAGGGGGGTGGAAAGGAGAGAATCAGTCCCAGCCTTTCCCTGGCCGGCCAGAGCACAGGGGAGGGAGGCTGGGGCAACATACCACCCCAGCCTCATGCTTACCTGGAGGACCATGGGGGCAGGGAGTTCACACCATTTGCACCCACCCTGCGTACAGGCCTGTCAGTGGAACTAGTGATAGCGCCTTCTGAACTCTTCTGTTTTCACAGTAGCTTTGGGTCAGCGATGAGAAGAATGGTTCTGGGGAAGATGCTCAGTCACCCTCTTCCTTCACAGGAACCCTGTTTTCACTAAGTTTCAATCCTGCCCTCTGGTTTATTCACAAGGGATGCCTATGTTTGCTCAACAGCATCAGCCAGAGACTCCATCTCATCCCTAGTTTTTAATCTTCTTGTTCCATAGGCACAGTTTGACATTATCTTTACATATACTTTAGGAAATGCTCCTGAGGGATGAGGTCAAGCATTCCTTCAAAGGTTAACACCTTTTGCCCTTTATCCACTTTTCCACCAAAACTCTCATCTAGTCTACATATGCCACATTATTTATCTCAAGTTACATCATCTGGAACCGCTTCAAAACCATTTATTTGAATTTACAATAATCCAACGCATCCCTAATTGGCATCTTATTGAATATATCCAGAGCTTTACCAGTACCATTTTGCAACCAAAGTGGGTACCTTCTGCTCATCAGGAATCTTATGAATCATACACAGCCTCTCCAAGGTAATGAAATATTCAGCATTATCACCTGCCTCTTTGTATGCAGGACACAGCTGTTCCCATTTGTGGATTTCTGGAGAGGTGGGAATCCGTGCCAAGGTGGATGTTCTGGTTCTGTTTCTCTAGAAAACAAGAACTGGACTTTCTTTCTTTCTCTTTCCCTCTCTTTCATGGCTAGTTTTTGGGCCTCAACTTCTCGCAGTTTCAAGTTCCAAAACTCTGAGGTACTGCTGCTTTTTTTGTGGTCCAAAATTCTCTTTTTTTCTTTGCTGCCTGAAATCTGAACAGCTCCAGTTTTGTAACTGTTTCACTATTTTCACTCATCTTGCTGCTTTTATGTCCCTATATCCCTTTCCTGAAATAAACAATCAGCTGGTAATCAGTGTTTCCTCTAAGATTTTCAATCTGTGAGAAGAGCGAGTTTTGTCTTGTGCACCAATATTGATGTCATGTGCACTTGTTTGGATGTGTGCCACCATGTTATGGAAGAAAGCCCCACAGTGTGCAAATGCATTAGCTGGGACCGCGGCTGCTTGGGCCGGGTCTGCGATACTAAAAAACACCATGCCTTTGCACAGGGGCCTGATGCCCCTTGTGCTGGGATGCAAGCCAGGGCTGCGGTGCCATTTTAGTACCATGGCCCCGGCCCCAGCCCCAGCAGCTGCCACACAGCCACGGCCTCAGCTGCTCCCAGGGGCTGAGCAGCGAGGCGGGCAGCTGGGATTAGAGCCAGGGCTGCAGTGCTATTTTTAGTACCATGGCCTTGTCTCCAGCTCCAGCAACTGCCAAGTGGGCCACACTGTGACACGGCAGGGCGGCCACGCACCATGTGGTCCCACCCCCAAGAGCGGCTGGGGCCACAGCTGCACAGCTCTGCTGAAGGGGTGGGCGGGACTGAAATTCTTGATACACACCCATGCAGGCACGCACCTTATAGAGAACCCTGCTGGTAACCTCTTTGACTCATCTCAAGCAACCACACTTAAAGTCTCACTTAAAATCTTTATACCAGTGTATGGAGTACAAATCTCACTCAGAACGAGCTGTGCATTTCACCCACTCTGCGCATTGCACCACTTTGACAGCTCCCCTCCCCTCCAGGGTGCCACCAGGAATTAGGGTATCACTGAGCCCTCTCTCTCACCAGCCTGGGCTTCCTCTCAGTGTGACCCTGTGACAAGCTACAATCCCTTCCTGGACTTGCACTTACAGACACTTACTTACACAGGCAGCTCAGTTACATGAACACTCTCCTCAGCCAATCATTAGCTAACAAGAGAGGCTACAGCCAGTACTCTGAAGCTCCACAGCCTTGGACCCTAGAGCTGTACCATCTTGTTCTGGTCAAAAACCTGACCAGTAACCATTACTACTAAGTCCATCCTTCCTTCCCTCATTCCTGAACAGATTCACCAAGTACTTCAAGCAACACACACTGTTTTAGGGAAAAAATGTAAAACATTTATTAACTACCAAAAGACACATTTTAAGTGATGGTAAGTGAGGGTATGTCTACACTACAGAGTTAGTTCGAACTAACGGACGTTAGTTCGAACTAACTTTAATAGGCGCTACACTAGCGCTCCGCTAGTTCGAATTTAATTCGAACTAGCGGAGCGCTTAGTTCGAACTAGGTAAACCTCATTTTACGAGGATTAAGCCTAGTTCGAACTAGCTAGTTCGAATTAAGGGCTGTGTAGACCCTTAATTCGAACTAGTGGGAGGCTAAGGCTTCCCAGGTTTCCCTGGTGGCAACTCTGGCCAACACCAGGGAAACTCTATGCCCCCCTCCTGGCCCCGGAGCCCTTAAAGGGGCACGGGCTGGCTACGGTGCCCGTGCCAGGTGCAAGCCTGCCAGCACCCAGACAGCAGACACTGCACCTGACACGGATCGAGCCAGCCACCCGATGCCTCCCAGCCTCCCCCCTCTTCCCGGGACCAGGCTGGCGGCTCCCGGGAGCTTGCCCGGGACCGCAAGAGGCGGGCACCCGCCTGGGCTAGTGCGGACATCGTGGACCTCGTCTACGATCTCCGCACTAGGCACAGGAAGGTGGCCATCTAGGGCAGGAGAGCTGCCAGCCTGGCCACCCAGGACCAGGTGTGCATGAAAATCAAGGGGGTCCACTGAGACCCCCGACCCTGAGCCCTGAGCTTACAATGGCCGTCCTGGGTCAGACCAAAGGTCCATCTAGCCCAGTAGCCTGTCTGCCAACAGCGGCCAACCCTAGGGACCCTGGAGGGGATGGACCGGAGACAGTGACCAAGCCATTTGTCTCGTGCCATCCCTCTCCAGCCTTCCACAAACCTTGGGCAGGGACACCACTCCTACCCCCTGGCTAATACCACTCCATGGACCCAACCTCCATGACTTGATCTCACTTCCCTTTAAACTCTGTTCTCGTTGTAGCCTTCACAGCCTCCTGCAGCAAGGAGTTCCACAGGTTGAATCTTTGCTTTGTGAAGAACAACTTTCTGTTACTAGTTTGAAGCCTGCTACCCATTCCTTTCCTTTGGTGTCCTCTAGTCCTTCTTTATGGGGACTAATGAAGAACTTTTCCGTATGCACCCTCTCCACCCAACTCCTGCTTTTAGAGACCTCTATCCTGTCCCCCCTCCATATCCTCTTTTCTAAGCTGAGAAGTCCCAGTCTCTTTAGCCTCTCTTCATATGGGACCTGTTCCCAACCCCTGATCATTTTAGTTGCCCTCCCCTCTCCCAGCCTCTCTCTTCCCCTCTCCCACCTCCTTTTCCCAGTCTCCCCCAGTTTTGTTCAATAAAGACAGATTCCATTTTGGAACACAATTGTCCTTTATTTTGTACATCAAGAAAAGGGGCTAGGGAAGGGTAAGTGGAAGGAGGTGAGGGAGGAATGGGGCACGAGCCCCCGATGGGGAGGACTGGGCTGGCTCTGCGGGCTTCTGGGGGTGGAAGCTCTCCTGCAGCCCCCCAATTATGCCCTCTCCCCAGATGGCAGCCTGCGGCAAGTGCAGCCGGGCTGATGGCCGAGTGGTGTGATGTGCCCAGTGTGGGCACTCCGGGCACTCCAAGCCAGGACTGGTTTTCAAGCGGGGCACCCCTGAGAACTGTCTGTCCGGGGTGGGGGTTGGGACCCTTTAAGCACAGCCCTCGGCTAGCCTGAGACAGCATCTCCACGCTCTAAGTCCTCCTCTGATGCCCTGCCGGCACTGCTTCAGGCCATCCTTAAGCCCTGTTCAGGGTCCACTTAATGTGGACATGCTAGTTCGAATTAGCAAAAAGCTAATTCGAACTAGTTTTTAGTTCTAGACGCGTTAGTTCGAATTAGTTAATTCGAACTAAGCTAATTCGAACTAAGTTAGTTCGAATTAGCGCTGTAGTGTAGACATACCCTAATAGAGTACAGATCAAAGAAGACTGCCATAAGAAATAAAACAAAAAATGCAATCTAAGTTCTCTGGATAGGATTTGAATCAAGCAATATCTGCTAGAGAGCCCCAAGCTTCCATAAAGAGGCAAACTTTTTTCTTTCCCACGTGGGACACCCTTTCCCCAGTTCAATCTTTGTTCCTCGGGTATTTCCAGGAGTTTTCCTGTAGTGGGAGGGAGGCCTAGTGATGTGGTCACCTCCCCCTTTTGTAGCTTCTACTATGTGGAGAGGACTTTTGGAAAAATACAAGCAACAAGATGGAGCTTAGTACCACATGATCTAGTCACATGCTCTTGCACACTCTGATGACTCAGACAGCCATTACCTACAGTTCTGGCTCAAGTGTCCACAGGAAAGCTTATTAGGTGAAGCCAAGCTTTTCCCATGGCTCATTATCTTCACCGATGAGCCATTACCTTGGATGGCCCCCTTCACAATGTGCTGGCTAGCCAGGATGTACCCGAACTTTGTGGATGTTGCCCAGGAGCCAAAACATTTCAAAGATGGAGAGTCAATATTCATAACTCCAAATACAAAAACAGTGAACACATACAGATAGCATAAACACATTCAGCAAACCATAACTTTTCCACAGACCCCTCACAGGATATATTTTGTACAAAACGCATCATAATTATATTATAACCATTTCACTATCGTGAATATGAGGTGTAGAAAATCACAGTGGGCACCTTTACATTTATCACATAGTCCATGCAAGTATTTAATGGTTAATGTTCTTGAAATGGAGAATTAAATCAAATATCCAAGAAACCATTTCAATACTGAAATATAGTATGTTCACATTTTTAAGGGCAGGTACATGATGAGTGCCCTTAAAAATGCCTATCTTTTAAAAGCCTATTAATGTGTTCAGCTGTACACCGATTAAACCCATGATTGGCCAGATATACCTGATACTGATATCAATATATTTGATAGAGAAATCACATGCTTAAGCAGTGCACATCTGAAAACATTAATTGGCTAAAAGATAGGCAACTACAATGATAGCTAGAATATAAGAAACTAAATTTAAAAAACCACATATTTTGCATGTTTGGCATTGGTCATGGATGAAAAACGGTAACATTAGAAGCTAATTGACATTTTTCTTTTAAATTTATTTTGGCTATTGAAGATTTTGAATAAAATGAAGAATTCAAAATTAAAATGTAAAGCAAAAAACATAAGTACCTTGCATGTTCTTGAACTCCCACAATCTCCACTTCACTGTCAGAAGAGGGAATATTAATTTCTTCATTGATCTGTGCATTGCCAGAAGAGGTTCTCTCGCTTGCTAGGAAACCTGGATCCAGATGACCTGCACAGAACAAAATAAAATAAAAATAAAAATAAAAATTGCAAAACACTACATGAGCTTAGAGAACTCAGGAAACCAATGCTGAAAGATACTTCTCAAACTAACCACAAATGATCACTGAACCTGAGATGAATGGACCTATTAGATCAACTTGTCCAACTCCTTCCCACTGCAGAACTAAGTAATACAGGTACTGCCTATTGAAGTGATTTGTCTCATCTTGTTTCCAATTACTCAAGTGATAAGGCTGTCGTACCAAATATGGTACCCAATTACTGTTGTGAGAGCTTCCCAGTTCTAAAAATAATTAGATTCTCCACCTGTAGTACTTCAGAAGTGACTTGAGAGGCAGGTGGCTCCTAAACACCCCTGAGAAAGTTACATGAGATCCATATTATATCTTATCGTTGAGAAAGCTAAATTCCTCCAACTCAGCTACTGAAGTAGCAAAATGGAAACTTACAATTGTTTTCACTGTACCTGTCCTTAGTACCAAATACAACAGAGAAGGATTTGAGAAGAAACATGATGCTAAATACAAAAAGCAGTAGTTGCTGTTAATGGTTAACACTATGGTAGTAATTTCATGCCCCCTGAGAATACATAGTACAGTCTGAAAAATACAGAATTGGCAATGGACTCTCTTGAAATGTTTCTCTGGTCTGCAAACACACTCTCATTAAGGTTAAGAGGCTGGTTCCTGGGTAATCAAGTTATCAATACAATTTGTATCGACTACACGATTCGTCAATAAAGGAAGGCACTCAGAAGGCGCTACCCTCTCTGCAGTTTAAATGTAGTAAGAGCAGGGAACGTAGGCAGCCCAGCTCCTATTACATTTAAACTTCAGAGCTGCAGAAGGGGTAGCTCCTGGACCCAGTGCGAGCTATGTGCTGGGTAGTGGGGGAGGAGAGAGCCCAAATGGCACCACAGAGACCAGCTTTTAAGCCAGCTCCCCCCAGCACTGCCTCCTGCTCCCTTCTGGCTACTTCTGATATAGAGGCAGCAGGAGGGAAGGGGAAAATGTGAGTAGTTGTCTTGACTACCCAATAAGCTTAGGCTTATCAGGTGGTTGACTAATCGACTACTCTTTTATATCCCTAACACACACAAGAATTTTTTTTGAAAAACAAATTAATTAATCTGGGAACATCGTTTCCTTGCCACCGTAGGGACCTCTGCATCTGGCACACTTTAGTCCGTTCCTAGTCTCTCCCTGTGATACATCTCGTTTAGCCTCCTATGGCCTCTAATAATTTGGTTTAATTTTGGTTGCTGGATTTAGTGTTTAGATGCTGGGGGAGAGGGGGAGGTAGTATACAGGACTAGATGATTCTGTGGCCTCTTCTGGCCTTAAACTGACTAAATATCCACTACATCCAACAACAATAGGTAAGTATTAGCTTATTTCTGCTAAAATGATCTGCAGTGAAAGTAAATGGTGACATTTAAATTGCCATCATTAGGTTCCAGTACCAACTGTGCACTGAGGTGAAAGGGAGCCAATCACATCTATCATTCCACACCATTCAACACCTCTTCCCACTGCCCATCCTTACCAGAAGTGGATCTGGCCCATTCTTCATGATATGTTTGGAAAGGTGAGCAATAAGAGGGAATAAGCAATTTTGATCTTAAGGGAATAGAAGTAGGTCTAAAGTTTGACAGACTCCCCCACCACCTTATACCTATTTGCAAGATGCATATAATACTTGAGATGTGATTATTTTTCCTCAAACCAGGTGATACAATGGTGCATTGGATGTTTGTTTTTTAGGAGGAAAAAAAAGCCATATCTCAACATAGCCAACCCTTCAATAACAAAGTAGTCTGCATGTATGATAAAAAACTGACTTCAGTTTTAAGGTTCCAAGCAATGGTTTTGGGATGGGGGAAGAGAACAAATTTCCAGCAATTTTGCAATGAAAAAGGTCAGACATTTCGCCCCCCCCCCCCCCCCCACATACTAGTACATTTTCCCTTTGTGATTAGAAATGCAACATCTACACATTTTTTAAATAGAATCCTTCATCCTAGCCTCTGTAGTGCTTTAAAAACTATGCAAACACTGGACCTCCTTCAAACAGCATTGAAATAAAACCAGGTTTTTGATGAGTTGTAAGGGGAGGGAGGGAGAAATTTCAGCTTAACAATACTGGGTCAAATTTTACAGTGTTGTGGATCTTTAGTGTCCATGTAGCACTCTCAGGATCTAAGGTCCAGATCCTCAAAGATATTTAGGTGCCTAACTCTCGATGCCTTTTGAAGGGAGGATCTGGAAGTTGGGTCCCAAACAGATAAACTCTTATGACTAATTGTAGTGCATAACATCCTGAGTAGACCAGGTCTTAAAATGGAACGAGTAAAAGTGTTTTGAGGATTGATCAATGAGGGCTTGAACTTTGAAAACTGTGGGGCACTGGCTCTGATCCAGTCAAGCACTTCAGCTCATAGTTAACTTTACTCACTTGATTAGTCTATTGGTTTTAAAGGAACTACATAAATACTTAAATGCTTGCCTAGATTGGGGCAAAGGTGCTCAGCATCTTGCACAATTAAGTTCTTAGCTTTCAAAGGTCTCCGCCAGAAGACCAATACATAGTAAATGGCATGGGATTAATTTTATTTACCTTGGAAGATTGAGTTTAATCCTGTTGGGATTTCAACTTTATGGTTACAGATAGTGTGGAGTGTATCTAACATAGTACTTACAGGCCTGATTCAGTTTCCTGCTGTCTTCATCTGTAGGCCATTTCCACACTAAAAACTGTGGTCAAAGCATGATAATGTCAGCGTACAACTGCCAAAAGTTTGTACATTGCTCACATTTGCACACACTTGGCAGCTTGTGTCATACTCCTTAGGAGCGTTTGTGTGGATGTTAAGTGCAGCGCACCACAAGTAAGTATCCTACTGTGCCATGAGCCAACATCCAGTGCAGTGCCTTTTGGGAAAATTTTGCAATGTGTTGGTGGGACAAACATGGCAGATTCAGGGATCTAGGATCCAGGGATCAAGTTCCCAGCATGCAACTTTCTCCACCCCATAATGCCATCTATATGCCATAATTTTCACACTTTTTGAAATCCCACAAACCTTGCCCCACTTTGCCATCTCTACCACTTCTGACAAAAGCATAGAGACAGCACAGCTCTGCACTATTCTCATGAATGTTGAAAATACAGGATGCATAATTCTCCTGTATCTGAAGACCTGCAGGAAACACCACAACAACTGGGGACAAAAAGGACATCTTCAAGGTCAGTTTGCTGAGGGATATAGCACAAAACAATTCAAGATTACTGGTAGCATTCACAGAGCAGCTGCAAAAGTGGAGCACTGCCTTCTGGGCCCTAGAAACGAGCACTGACAGGTTGGATCACATTGTAATGTAGGTATGGGATGACAAGCATTGGCTGCACAACTTTCAGATTCCTGGTGGTGGTATTACTGAGTAACTGTAATAGGGCACTTACGTCATCCTGAAACAAATTTGAGCACAGACCCGTGCACAAATAGGTTAACGCAAGGTGATCTACATCAATGTAATTTTCTAGTGCAGACCAAGCCTGGCCAGTCCCCTATGCTGTGATGAGTCCATTGATTTCAATGGAATGAGTCTCAGAGTAAGAGACTACTCAGCATGGGACAGGATGGCAGAATTTGTCCCTAAACAAGAATCAAGTACTGTCAGGTCACACACTTCTTCAACATGAGACTAAAAGCTAGGTGACTGAGCAACAAAATGGCAGATGAAATTTAATGCTGATAAATGCAAAGTAATACACATTGGAAAGCATAATCCAAACCAAACTAGATGTATAAAATGATGGGGACTAAATTAGCAGTTACCACTCAAGAGAGACACCTTGGAGTCACTGTGAATAGTTCTCTCAAAACCTCCACTCAATGTGCAGCAATAGTAGTCAAAAAAGCAAAAAGAATGTTAGGAATTATTAAGAAAGGGATAGAGAATAAGAGAGAATATCTTATTGTCTCTATATAAATCCATGATATGCTCAAATCTTGAATACTGCATGCAGATATGGTCATCTCATCTCAAAAAGATATCTTAGCACTGAAAAGAGTTCAGAAAAAAGCAACAAAAAGTCTTGAGGATATGGAATGGCTGCTGTATGTGGAGAGATTAGTAAGAATAGGACTTTTCAGCTTAAAAAAAATAGATGACTAAGGGAAAATATGAGAGAGGTCTATAAAATCAAGATTGGTGCGGAGAAACTGAATTTAAAAAAGTTTTGACTCCTTCCCATAACAAAAGTAACTAGGGCTCAGCAAATGGAATTAATAGCTAGCATCTCCAAAACAAAGAAAAGGAAGTATTTCTTCACACAACACACAGTTAACCTCTGGAACTCCTTGCTGGAGGTTGTTGTGAAGTCCAAGACTTTGACAAGGTTCAAAAAAGAATTAGATAATTTAATGGAGGTTAGGTTCAATAGTGTTTATTAGTAGGGCTTGACAAACGGCAGTGAAATCCATTCACCAGCCCCACATTGCGCATGCGCAAGCCGCCAGTGAACGGGGCACCCGGCTGAAATCTACTCACCACGGGCGAGTAGATTCAATAGTTTGTCAAGCCCTGGTTATTAGCCAGGATGGGAAGGAATGGTGTCCCTACCCTCTGTCAGAAGCTGGAAATGGACGACCAGGGATGGGTCACTTGATAATGATCTGTTCTGTTCATTCCCTCTGGGGCAGCTGGCATTGGCCACTGTCAGAAGACAGGATACTGGGCTAGATGGATCTTTGGTCTGACCAAGTATAACCTCTTTTATGATCATAGATATCTAATATCTGTTATTGTATACTTTGTATAACCCGTGTCAAGTGGCATACAAGCTGCAGCATCAGAGAAGGAGGTTAATTTAGACAAACCTGTATCAGCATTCAGTTCCTCTAGTAGACCTCCGGTCCTCCAAGTAGCTCCTGTGTCCTGATTTCCTACAGAATTATTGTGCTCTTGAACAACCGCAGCCGCCAATAGATTGTCCACATTTACCACTTCGGAGTCAGAGTTTGTGTCCGATATATCATAATGAGCTACAACTGTAGGTCCATCTGAGGAGGAAAGAAAAAGCAATGGATATAAGATAATGCATGTTGTGAAAGACTTTTAAAACATAAATCTCTAGCTCTAGGATCATCACATCTTCCTAAATAGGTCCTCAAGGAACAGTCAGAGGCAGGTATGTTACTGATTAAACTTCAATTGGATGAAGTCAGTCTGACACCAGAGGCACTAAGTTTTGCATAAATAGAAAAGATACAGAATAAGCAGCCATTTGAGCCTCTCATATCTATTAATTACAATAACATCCTTTACATTAATCCATATTTTCCATATTTAACAATGTTACATTTATAACACTAAAAACATTAGAAAGTTCAGTTTAAGGAAAATATTCTGAATGACAGGACATTAAATACGACAAGAGAAAATGTTTATGGAATTGTACCTAATTCAAATGACAATTTACATTTTTTAGGAGCTGATTTGTTGTTGTTTTTTAATTTGGGGAGAGGAGTAACTGATGCAACTACAATACATTTAACACCAGGCAAGATCCTTACATAAAATGCACCTGCCAAGGACACTGGCATTTGTCAAAACTGCAGTGGCTTTTTTAATATACATATGCAAAAAATGTAAAAAATATACAAGTGAATAATACTCTTTCAGGCAGAGTTTTCTGTTAAAAGCAAAGCATAGCAACAAGTATGCTTTCAGCATAGTGTTTTCACAACATGAACCTACTGCCACCAAGAGGACCGGGAGAGGGGGTAAATTTTCAGGATTTTGCAGCCTATTATTGAAAACCCACAAGAGGTTTTAGGGGTATTTTTGCTTTGCTTTGTTTTCTTGCATAGTGATAGACACTAATGTTCCCACTAATTTATCCATCCATGTGCAGAATAAATATTATGTGCACCTAGGCATGTGCAGATGTGCACTAGGGACGTTAGAACTCAGCAGTTACACACTGCGGACTCCACAGCGTAAAGCTTAAATGAACTTTACACTGCAGAGACCACAGTGAAGCCTCCTCAGGAGTGGGGCCACCAGCTCCTGGCAGCTCCGCTCCCCACAGGGAGGTGGCTTCGCTGCCACAGCAAAGTCTCCTCCCCAGAAGTGAAGCCAGGAGCCCTTGCTCACACAGCTCCTGGTGAGGAGGTTTCACTGCCATGCCACAGCAAAGCCACCTCTCCAGGAGCCGGCTGAGTGTAACCAACACATTGACTGTTAAGCATCAGCTTAATCGGTTAATTGTTACACTCTAGCATCCCTAATGTACACCACCAGTAGAAATACATGCTGCTGGCTATGGGCGCTCTGCTAATCATCTGAGCAACATATGAATCTCTCCTGAGTGGCTGGCCAAGTGCGCAGCTTACCGGGAACGCTGCTGGACACCATATGCCAAATGCCCACTTTTTCCTTAAGGAATGGAAATAATATCTAGCTTGAGGGGCTACCAAAAGCAACTCATCCTCAAAATCACATTCAATTAAAAGGGTCATTTGGAAGCAGAGGTAGAACTAGTAAACATCATTATGAAAGTCCCCATTTTCACTCAAAAAAAGCCTGCCTCCTTTAATAACACTAATTAACTAATCAAGATATGGTGGAAGGCATTAAAGGATGAAATCCTCGCTCCACTGAAATCAATTGTGAAATTCCTATTGACTTCAACAGAGCCAAGATTTTCACCAAGGAATCATACCTATGAGTGGCACATGTAAAAACATTTTAACATTCTGGGCCAAGATTAAGCTGATGTCAAGCAAGAGATGGATATATAGAGAAGGCCACTACTATCTTTTAGTAGTATAGAACCTTCTAAATTTTAAAATAAAGAAAAAAGCAGTTCTCTAAAGGACACGTGTGTTTCAGAAAACTCTGGCTTCTTAAGGGGTATAACATGAAAAGTGTTTGACACCGAAGAAAAATCAGAGAGTGAGTGAGTGAGTGAGTGAGTGAGTGAGTGTGTATAAAATTAAACATTAAAACGTGGTTCGCTGGATGGCTGGTTCTATTAGAGCTTGTTTGGTTTTTATTTAATCCTACAGAAAATAATCCAACACAACAATTTTAAAGAATTCTGATTCTGCAGTTAGCAATCCACTTCACTGAAGCACAACATTATGAAGGAATCTTGCTTAAACTGTGCTCAAGATCAGTTCTGCAACCTGATATGAAAAAATTCACAAACCATTTCAAGTCAGAACAGCCCCCAACATCACAGTTTCATAAAACAATGTTGTTACATTACAAATTCAAAACAGACCCAACATAAAAATAAATGGGTAGTTAAATGCCAATGTATAAAAGAGCAAACATGTCACAACATGAAATGCTGATGATTATTACTGGGAAAAAATCCTGACGACTAGTGGAAAGACAACTGTTTCCTTTTGAAAAGGTAAATCCAAAGTACAAGAATACCAACTTTATGATTTAATTGTCTGATTTTGGGTGGGTGGTTTTTTTGCACATTTTAAGCTAAATTTCATGCAAAATTTACAAAATTAATGGAATTATGCAAAAGAATGTTTTCACAGTCTTTTCATCATAGTTCAGTGTGATGTGGTATCAATATATTATGTGATCTATAAAAATAAATGCTTGAGTGCAGAAGATACGAGGGTCAAGTACAATATTGACTATTTGACCATGTGTTCAGTAAGAATGTTATCTAAAATTTAAGGAGCTGTGTATAATTCTTTCAATTTTTTGTTTCTCTTGATTATTACTAATGTTTTTAAGAGCAGAAGCCAAACTTAAATTAAGTAGGCACATCAAATTATAATTGGACAAATGGCATCAAAAGTCTCAAGTCAAAATTGTACCACTCCTACATGTATAATCATGCAAAAATGTATAATAAATGTATATACATGCAGAGTGATATTCTCTTCACCTACCCATAGAAATAACTTGTGTGAAAGTCTTCATCAGTAGGAAATACAAGCATAAACTTGTTATCTGTAGCTCCACTCTTGTATCTTCCACACTTCCAAACAGCATTCCTTATAACTTAGCTTAAATTTAGTATACATCAGACAGACAAAAATATCTTCAATATAGTTTACATTACTGTACAGTAATTTTGTCAATTTGACAGCCATCATTAAAGGATCTTAAAAATTCACAAACACAAACTAACTGTTTACATGCCATCCACAAAGAGGAGATTTTTGCTTTTCTTAGCCTTGCCTTTCAAAATCAGATTTGGAAACAAATGGTTCTCTGAATATCAGTGACTGACTGATTATGCAAACTTAATGGTTGCAAGACAAGAGCAAAACCTGGAGACTGTCAGCATGTGTGAAGCTAGAATATATTCCTTACTGAAAAGCTGTGATGCCCCGTTAAAAACAAACAACTCAAGACTTTCTCCTTAAAAACAACTCTAGAAGAAATAGACTTAGAAGGTTTTCACAGCAATATGTAGCTTTTCTCCTCTAGGTAGCTGTTTTAAATCCAGGTCATACTAGTAGAAATTGAAAGTCACTACAATCCGATAGCTGTCAGTGGCTTATGTTAAGTGAGCTAGTGTTTTCAGCCTAATTTTCTAGGAGACTTACAAAAACAAGACCAAAGCCACCATTGCAAATGGAATTCTTGATGGAAACCCTGATGAATTCCATGCCCCCATACATGGCAAGTAACAGGGCAGCACAGGGAAGCTAACACTGCTACTGCGAGCACTGGACTTCTTCTAAATGGATAAAAGGACCCTACATTAGGCTGTTAATCGGGCATCTTTCTGCCATCACAATCTGGATAGAGAGAAAGTTATAGGCTAAACCCGGAGGTACAACTGATACGCACAAAGGGTGACCTTAGTGCACCCCTGCAAAAGGGACAAAAGAGGTATGCACTATTTAAATCCCCCGTACACTTTATTTTGAGGCCTGAGGCCCAGATCTTTTAGGATGTATTTAAACATTTAACTCCCATTGAATTTCACAGCCAAAGTAGAGCTCTGTGTTGCTTGAAATCTTCTCTCTTTCACCAACAGAAAGGGTCCAATAAAAGATATTACCCAATTCACACTGTGTGTCTAATATCCTGGGACTAGCATAGGTACACCACCACTGCAAATACTCATTTCAGTTGAAGCTGGACCATAAGTACCTTTGAGAACGTGGGCCTTACTGCATTGGCTGTGTGTTGGTTCTCTGGACAAGCACAAAGTTCCCCCAGAATAGAAATTGAAGGTGCTTTTGAAGCCCTTGCACTAGGTTAGGGCATGAGAAGGGACTCAGTTGCAACCAAAAACTGGCATAGTATGAGATGTCCTGGCCAGGTCCCTTTTCCTTCAGCCTGACTTTTCCCCAGAACTCCTATGCTGCCTCCATACTACTGATGGATTACCCCCTCTACAGGTCAGTTACACCAGATTTAGGGCCAGTTTACACAGTATTGCAATACAAAATTAACATATAGCACCAAAAATCAGTACCATTGATCCTAGGTAGGAAATAAGAAAGAACTTTGTAATTAAAACAGTTTTTATTCAGTAAACATCCTTATGAAAAGGATGAAGGAAAAGAATTCAATGCTGTTTTCTAAGTTTCTCACAACAATTAGGCTGCACACTGTCAATATCATAAATGATATTCCACATGAGAGAAACAGGAAGATTTTTAGCCAGCTAACAAAAGCTAAACTCTTTTCTCCTCTTTTTTAAAAATCAGATCTACCGAGACTCAATTTAGGTGCAATGCTTTAAAGCTACATTGGTAGAAAGCTTAAATTTTTGATTGATGCAATAAGCACTTGGGAAAGGACAAGTCTGAAAGATAATGTATCAGCAAATACAAATGTTAATATTTAACATTAATTCTGGGGAAAAAAAGACCATTTCTTCCCCCTTTCACAGGCAGAGGACACCACTGGCATAAAGGGTCTGATTCTGTTCTCGCCTCCACCGATGTAAAACAGAATTGTTTCCACTAGCGTCAATGGAATTTCAATAAGTAGAGAGATTTGCACCTCAATTTGCAATTTAAAAATATAAAAAATTGACATGCAATTAGTTCACTCTCTCACTCATGTTTACTAACCTCTTAACAGTGCCTCTCTTTGCTGGATCCCAAAACAGTGTGGGCCATATTCAGCCACCCTTGCCCTGCTGAAATGGTACAGACCATGAGCAAGGATAGCAGAATTAAAATTTCAGCGGGGGTGAAATGCTGTATATAAAATTCAGCCTCTTTATGATGAAACCCAACAGCTGTTTACTGACAGACTATAATACTGCAGGACTTTAAGACAGGAAGCAAACAATGCTGTAATGTAAGAATGTTAGCTATTGGGTAATTGAATAACCACATGACATTTTAGTATCAGAGGGGTAGCCATGTTAGTCTGGTTCTGCAAAAGCGACAAGGAATCCTGTGGCATCTTATAGACTAACAGATGTATTGGAGCATAAGCTTTCGTGGGAAAAGACCCACTTCATTAGATGCATATGAAATTTTAGCAGGTCAATATTCAATAATCCCCGGGGGCGGGGATAGCAGCTAGTGTGCTCCTCGCCCCACTCCTGGGGAGCCCCCTGCCACCCCGTGCTGCTGCCTCTGTATCAGAGGCAGCAGCACAGGGTAGCAGGAGGAGCTGGTCTGCGAGGGGAGCCAGTTTAAACCAGCTCCCCTCGTGGACTGGCTACCTGCCGCCCTACACTGCTGCCTCTGATACAGAGCAGCCTCTGTCCATGGAGAGCTCAGACACCCCGTTCCCCCTTCTCTCAAGCACAGGGGCTGCTTCCGTGAAGCAGCCTGTCTGTGGTGAGCCCAGACCCACCACAGGTGGAAGATGCTCTATCGGAGCAGCCTCTGTCCTTGCTGTGGATGGAGGCTGCTTTGTGGCAGCCTCCCCACCACGCTGCTAACCCTGAGGCGGCACTGGGGAGGCTGGATCTGGGGGAAACTGGCTTTTAAACCAGCTCCTTCTTGCCCCCCTTCCCTGCTATAAGAGGCAGCCAAGTGGGGGGGGGGGGGGGGGGGAGAAGAGGGGAGAGAGAGGAGAGAAAAAAGGTCTGTGGAGCAGGTACATGTATTGGCTCCAGCCAGCTCCCCTCACTCTCTGCACTGCTGCCTCTCTATCCGAGGCAGAGGCCTGTTGGGGGGCAGAGGGGGGGGGGGGAATCTGGTGCTCTTAGGGAGCCTGTTTAAATCCAGCTCCCCACCAGGGAATGCGTTTAGTCGACAAGATTAACCAATAAGCTTAGGTTTATCGGTTAATCGTACATACTACATGTTGACATCCCTACTGTAATGCTATAGGAATAGCTTAGCCACTACATTTTCATATACAGAGCAAGTATTATAAACACTCTCTCATATAGTGCTTTTCCTCAGATCTTTACAAAGGATGTCAGCATCATTATCTCCATCTTGCAAACTGGAGAACTGAGTCACAGCCAAGGGTCAACCAGAAGCCACACTAGGAATCTGTTTCCTGAGTCCACGTCTAGCACTCCAGTCAGGATGCTGGCACATTTCTAAACAGTAAATTACTAATGGCTAGAAAAATTAGCTTCTGAATGTTTTCCTGAAACATATTAAAAAGTGTGACAAAGAAATGGGAGAGGATCTCTCAATGCCGAATCAATTAAAGTAAGGCTTCCTCTATTCTTCCAACATGACAATATTTCTTGATCTTATTTATGGGTATCCATAATACTTTGTAGTATTTCAAATACATTACTCCACAACAGAAAAATTTAACTGTTTGTATCTATCATGTGAGAATATTAAATTTAAAAGAAAAACAAAAAAAAGTAGGATTCTTCTCTTATTGATTTAAATCCAAGGTAACTCTATTTACATTAATGAAGTTACTTCAGAGTTGCATCAGATTTTAAAAAAGTGGAATTCTATAGATTTCTAGATTTTAGAACCAAAAGGTAATTAAATCATCTAGTCTGACCTCCTGTAAAACACAGGCCAAAAAACATATAACGTATGTAATGCTTAAGAATATGGCACTACAATACTTGCAAAATTAACTTTAGGCAATATACACCAATGCCTCTGATTTCATAGAAGGCTATTTTTTACAATGTTTGGACTGGATAGATTATTTTTAAACCAAAAAAAAAAGTAATTCAAGCTTGATATTTTTTAAGACATGAGTCAGGGCAACAGTCCAATCACACATATATGTGGGTTCAACTAGCACTGAACCAGATCAGCTGACCTCTAAAATGAGAAGAAAAAATATTTTTCCCATTGTCTATGATTTAGTAACAAGAAGCATTTTATTACTATTTATATTTATTCATTCTAGGTTACAGTAGTTACATTTTGAAATGTACAGGGTTAGGCAAAAAATACACTGAATACAATAAAAACAGTGAAACTACATTCTCTCAAATCATAAAGTCAACAAAAAGTTACTACTGAAATTAGTTGTTTTTCATATTTTTCCTTTATTTAATTTACACCATGGCAATAAAATCAGAAGAAAAGTAGATGAGTATCTGTTGAGATTGGATTCGACCTAATTTTAAAGATACCATGCCCAGATGTCAAAGCTTTGTTGATCCACATTCATAATTTCAAGCAATTTGACGGTTAGATGGAAAATATCTTGGTGGGGCTTATTTTTTGAAGGGGGGAGAGGTAATACACAAGAGATAAAGTCACTTAGTTGTGCTCTGAATAAAGGCACATGGAACATGGCTATGTCCTGAAGATTCCAGGAAGTGGTGCATATTGTTTTACAGTGCATGTTTATCTTATGGTGTGTTCTATTTCTATTGTTATTGCATCGTGGGTTAAACATTATGAAACCAATGTTCAGACACTCTTGACTAATCTGTAAACTAATGTCCCTTTCAGCTAAAGACATTATTTTCCATGTGCCCTCATTTTCCTGAGCTAATACTGCATGGAATTAATAGAATTTAAAAAACAATCAAACAAAAAAAACAAAGTGGGTTTGTGATTTCACTTTTTGCAGGGTACTGTCCACCTTCATCAATCAGCCTGAATATTTAGCTTATACAATACAGATCCCACAACACTCTCCTTCTAATTATTTCTTGTAACTGTTATGTCATACTGCAAACCTTTGTTATGTTCAATATCTATTGAGCAGCCATTTACTGGGCCTGACCTGCAGACTTTATTCATGCAAAAGCCCCATTAAGGTAAATGGGACTTCTCCTTGAGTAAGACCTGTAGGACTGCCTCTGTCATAATTAAAAATAAGGGTTCCATAGGAGTTTTGCCACTGACTTCCAGGAAACCTGGATTTCACCCTTATGTGTTAAAATGGCCAATAGAAACATACAGTATGCGATACAGGAAAAGACAAATTATATTACAGTATAGCTATTTAAATAATTTTAAGGTTGTAAAATTGCCACAAATGACAGAAAATTTTAGGTTTTGATTGATAATCCATCCTTAACTTCCAGCAGCTCTGAAAAGTACTGAAAATACTTCTTTCATAGATATTAAAAACAAAAACAATATTTCTGATTAATCAGTTTTTACCTATCATTTTTACAAGTCACATTGAGGATCAGTATAAGTGAAAGGTATTAAGCAAAATATTTTTCCTCCATTTTCTCAGGGCTTGTCTACACTTAAAATGCTACAGCAACAGAAAAAGGTCTCCTGTCAGTGTAGCTAGGAGGAACTGATCCTTCCATCAACCTAATGCAGTCTTAGATAAGCTTAAATCCCAGAGATGTGAATTAGCAGTGATGCAGCTGGATCAACCTAATTTTCTAGTTTAGATCAGCCCTGTTACTTTACTTCATGAAACTGATAGCACTTTTGGTGTAGTTTGTTTCGTGCCTTCACTTGTATAGTCCCAATATCCAATCATTTCTCCCTGTTTGTGAGGTCACAAAGCAACAGGCAAGACAATTTTTTTGTTAAAATAAATAGCTAAATGTGATTGTAAAACCCACAAAACTCAGAGGGTTTCTGGCCAGGTGTGATACCTCAAATTATTTGTCTCTCTCAGCTTGCATAAATGTACACCAAGGAATGTTTACTGGTACTTACTGGGAATGGATTACAAAGGATGGACACAATTTGATTACCACCTGTTCTGTTCATTCCCTCTGGAGTACCTGGCATTGACCACTGCTCGAAGACAGGATATTGGGCTAGACGATGGACCTTTGGTCTGACCCAGTATGGCCATTCTTATGAACTTTATGAACAAAGAGGCAGATTCAGGTCTTGGACATATATACTTCAACTGAACAACCAAAAAGTATCAGAATTCAATGTATAACATGATATCACAAGACCTCAGTAGAATCATTGGGTATGTCAACTATTTTTTTAAATATACCTATGATCAGTATATCAAAATGGCTCCTTTGGAGCTCTTGCTGTCTACAAGCAGAACAAAGAGGGTAGATCCTTCACCCACTGAAAGACCTCTTGATTTAAATGGGACTCAACATGAGGCTAAGAGTTTGTTAGGTGAGATCAGTTCTGCAATATTGAAGTCAAAGGATGCATGCATAGTTTTGCGTTTAAATATAGTTTTTACAGCAACCATTGTCACAGGTCAGATTTTAGTGTCTTAGCCAAATTAACCGTTTTTCAAATGCGACTCCAAAATATTATCTGATTTCTGAAGAGAGAAGAATAGGATCTAATAACTTTAGTGCTATTTATCAGTGTATTAAAATTAACTTTTAAATTAAAGACTTAAAAAATTGTCACGCAAAGCCCATCTATGACATTTCAGCCCAAAGTAAAATGTATAGAGCTAAATTCTAAAGACTGAGCAACACTAGGCTAGCTTTCTTAAAAAACACTTTCTTTAGTCCTAGAGACAACTATTATGTTTTATATCTCCGGAACTCAGGGTAACATTATGTTACAGTTTACTATACTTTGTTCTGTGTATTATTTAAAAAAATTAAAGTTATAAATCTTTTAAAATAGGTCTATAATATGAATGTATAATTTAGAAAACACGAAACCAGTGTCAACTATCATTTGTATGCTAAGTGAAACCTAAACTATTTAAATAAGAGTCTTGTGAAACAAACTAGTAAACAACAGGAAAGAAAATGCATAATTACACCCAACATATCCCTCTTGATTTGCGCCTCTCTGTGGGAGAGAAGTGGCTCTAAGCCTCCATAAGGACTACAGGAAAACCTGAGCCTGCAACACTGAACTCCAAATATCCCATCAGATTTCTAAGTTCTATATATAGACCAATTCCAGTATCTGACTTTTGAACTTCCTGATTTATCAGCTTGATACACACCCATAGTGGCATTTAAATTAAGACTGTGTAAAAAGATTTAAGTTTCATTTGCACTTTATTACAAAAGTCATAATTGAAATAAATGTATTTCAAGCACACAGAACCACCAATTCCTAGTTCCTGAATTTCCAGTTTTGCATGTACTTTCTCATTCACATATACAAATATCTGCAGTTTTTAGATGACCTTTTAATCCTAAACCAACAAGTAGTCCTGTGGCACCTTAGAGGGCAACAAATTTGTTAGCCATGTTAGTCTGTAACTTTAAAAACAATTAGTAGTCCTGTGGCACCTTAGGGGCTAACATGGCTACCCTTTAGATTTTCAATTCAGGATTTTAGATAAGCATATAAAATTTAATGATCAGTTCCTCATCTGGTTTTGAATAAACAAAGACTTCAGTGGAGCTATGCCAGTTTACACCAGCTAGCAATCTGTTCTAACATTTATTTCTTCACAGGCGTCTATAAGACTGCAAGTAATATTTTCTTAAAAAAATAGAATGTTTCATCACTCAATTCTGATGCAAAAACCACAGGCAATCAAAGGTAATCTGGACTCCAACATGCTGCTCCCCCCAGCATGTGTAGAATTTCTATTGGACTCTCCCACAAATGTATTTATTAAACACATTTAATTTTTTAAAGCAAGGCTCATACTCTTAAAATAAAAAAGGCCACACTCTTATTAGCAGGAAGTCAAGGGAGGGTTGTCCGACTTTGTATACTAAAATTTCAGCTCAGGGCAAATTTTAATTCCCTGAAAATATTACCGTATTTTCCGGCGTATAAGACGACCCCCTAATTTTTTAGTTAAAAGATAGGGTTTCGTCTTATACCCCAGCGCCCCTCCGCCTCCTTTGCTCCCGGTGTCCCTGGTCTGCTGGAGACGGTCCCCAGCAGACCAGAGGCACCGGGAGCAAAGCCGCAGCAGCTTTGTAAAGCCTCGGGGGAAGCTATCCGGTGTACAAGACGACCCCCGATTTTTGGGGGATGTTTTTTAACATCAAAAGTCGTCTTGTACGCCGGAATATACGGTAATTTCAAGTCAAAATCTTTAAAAACAGGAGCATACAGCAGAAACCGTGATACTCTGAATTGTAGCTGTATAAATATGCCACCATAAAACAAAAATAGTTTCAGAAATACTTTCAAACTGTATTATGAAACTATTCAGTTAAAATTTGGCAAGTGCTGTCATACACAATTCAAATAGACTCAATACTAACGTCGACATAAAAAGGTCAGTTTTCCTGTAGCACATCACATCTTAATTCAGAATATAGAGCAGCATGATAAACACTTTTAATTGTACAACCAGAATGATTGCATATTTTCCAGTAGCATAAAAACAGAGCATTCTTTATCCCAAATATGATATTAATACCAAAACAATGCAAGTAGAGAAAATTATTTTCCCCAGGAGGACTATAATCCTTGAAACCAGAACAAACGCTAATGGGCCAGGTCTTCAGCTTGTATAAAATGACATTGGATTTTTCTTCAAAGGAGTGATACTGATTTATGCCAGCTAACTATCTGTCTCAATATCTTTAGGAGACAGATAGAGCAACTGACCAAACTAAAGCCACATTCCAGGTATTTTCAATATTGTATAATGGACATCTGGAAATACCAATACATTCTATGTCTCTAATCTGAAACATTTTCCTAATAATTAACTAGATGCCATTGAACTAGCTTATCCTGAGAAGGACACCATTTTAGTATCATTCCCATATGCATGTTCCACCACTGTTTTCTGATTTAGCATTAACAGCAATTTACAAAGTAAAATCAAGTAATGAGTTGGAAGCAAAAAGGTGTTTTTTAAAAGCAGAAAGTGTATTTTTCTTGTTGCAGGTAGTCAAAGTTAGAGTGCTTTTAATAAAACTTAAATTTCAAAGGTCAGTTTCAATTTTTAAAAAATCCCATCAAGCTTCAATGCTAAGGATTGGTTTTATTTTTTTCCCCCAAGATTCCTATGATCTGCCCAAGGCACAGAAGTTAGAGAAACTTCATTGACTACAACCACTGCAAAATTACTATTAGAGTCCTGCAAATTATCCGCAATATATCTGAGAGTATCTATAGCCGCATTCACATCCACAGATGCAGATATGCACAGTTCATTTTTGCAGATACAAACGTGGATATAAATTTTGTACCTAGAACTCTGGAAATTTGCGGATAGGGATGCAGATATCTACAGCTCATTTTTGAGGATACACATTTTATATTTGTGCAGGGCTCTAGTTATGACACAGTTAGAGATTTCTAATCCATATATAAAACTTTATACTACACAATAAAACCAAATTCTGCTGAACTCTTAAGGCAATTTGCTTTCAAATGCTTAATTGCTCCTTTTTTTTTTTTAAGTAATGTTTCATAGCATGCTTGACATACTGAGTAAGTGACCCTATTATACATAAAAGAAACCAGTCACTGCTGTAAGCAGCTTTTGCATGCATGGGAAAAACTGTAGAGTTGTCATGCTTTAATTATGATGCTCATATTTTAATTCTAAAAGTATATATTATATATTAAATCTAGGAATACAAGAAATTTTTTTCCCTGAACGATCTTAAACAGAGGAGGACAAAGTTTGTTACATTTCAACCACACACAGTAACTCAGTGTTATAAATGTATAGCTTCTAACAACTTGAGCTAAAAATGTACACAATTTCAAATTAGGGAGATTTCTATCAAGTTAGTATCAATATGTCTATCAAAATTATACATGAAGGAAATCTTGCAAAGAAATTTACTCTTAGTTATTTAAAAATTATCTGCGGCGTAACCTTTCAAACAGTCCCTCTGAAAAAACAGTTCTCAAAACTCATTGTTAAAAAGACAAACACAATCATATAGAACCATACTTTTTAAAAATGATATAGAAAAATGGCGGGAAAACTATTAACACAACATTGTTACTTTTATATTTAAAACTGATAAGAATTATTAGAGGTATTCATGTAGGACCTGATCCAAAGGCTACGTAAATTGATAAATCTCCCACTGTCTTGACTGGGCTTTGTATCAGGCCTATAGATACACAATGGTAATTCTAAGTGGAAGAAAATTCCAAGTGGCTAAATAAAAAATTATAAAATCACCATGATTTAATAAATGAAATTTTAAGAGCCCCCAAAGACCTGTTATATTGTCTTTACTTAAATGACATCTAGGTAGAATCTTTTAATTCCTATTAGATTTTTGACTTTTTCCGTATTAGAAATATCACTCCAAAACTAAGGATAATAAACTATATAAATATATATTTTTGATAACTAAGGGGAAATTATTGTGTTATGAAAGCCCAACTGTAAAGGCTACAGAAAACCACATGTATTCTGGCAATAGTAGTGAGGATTAGTTATTTCTATTATATACTGTATAGCTTAATCCTAATTTACACATCAAAGTTTCAAGCCTGACTATTCAGAATAACTATCAACAAAACCAAACCACACAGTAGACAGTTACTATATTATATAAACAAAACTAATGCTATGACATTCCCAATCACAGGTAATCATTTCAACGGCAGAGAGGTGGTTCTTGCTTTATGACCCACCAGCAAACAGTGCATTAAATCCACCAGTGTTTACCAATCTCAATGTCAGACTTTTTTTTTTTTTTCCTCGTTAATTCTTGGGCCAAGACTGAAATATACTATAAAGCAAAGGTGGGGAACCTAAGGCCCAGAGGCTGGACAACATTAGGGAGCATCAGACAACATTAGGGAGCCTGTGCTGGTGATCCATTCCACCTCCTCCCTGAAACTCCCCTTGTCGACCGGGAGCACCAGTGCTGACTCCCCACTGCGGAAGGAGGAACCCCAAGACTTGAGCACCTGAGTCAGGCAAGCCAGAGCCAGATCCAACCCACAGCTGGTTGGCACAATAAATCACTGCCTGGAGGCATTTTCTCCCACAAAATGTACTAGTCCTGGCCCCCACTAGGCTCTGGTATGTGAGGGACTGTCTTTCTGCTATTTACTTGGGGGCCACATCAGTGAGGTGATTTTTTTTTTTTACTTCTCACTTGTGGCCCCCGACAGATTTTTCTGTGGGTCAGTGGCCCCTGACCCAAAAAAGGTTCCTCACTCCTGCTATAAAGTCTGCTTATCTCAGGACTAAAGCTGTTCTTTATATTTCAGCATGAAAGATATAGTTTGACCATATATATACAAAATACACACCCCTACCTACCCATGTTTTCTGTGCATATGTTGCACAAGCACAAAAGTGCATGTGAATAGATAATTATATATACAGACGCATACACAAAACTGGTGTTTACTCTAAATAGGAATATTGTATGCAACATGGTAATGACATTAATAAAAGTTCTTGTGAGAAAATTAACTCAGTATGTACACCTAATTTTTAAGGTAGGCCTGTTTGTGACTTCTGTAAAAAAAAAAAAAAAAAAAAAAAAAAAAAGGAAGAAGGAATATGTAGACAAGTTTAAGTGGCAGAATTTAGTTATGAATGGATTTTTAAGTATGTCTTAATTATTATGTAGTCTGGTTCGCTAGGATTCCTTAAGTCTTTAAATTTAAACTTGTATTTCTATATATAAAACTTTTTGGCATGCAAGAGGAACATATAGATGAATACAGATTGCTTCTAACAAACATAGCTGTACCATTCCAAGGGTATGTAACAAGGATTCTAATTTACATCTTGCCAAACTTTGGTGACAGATTTTTGTTTTGAGTTTTGCATGTGTGTGTTTGTTTTTATAAAATCATGTTAAGTTTTCTTTAAATAAAAAAATTATGGCATTAATGGTAAAAACCATCACAAGCAAAAACACTTGTGGGGAGAAAAACAAATTTCATTCTTAGCACAATCCAAGGTAATAAGATTTTAAAGACTAAGTTTTTGATTGATTCAAATCATGCTCTTCAACATTCCCATTCTCTGGAAACACAGCTGGAAAATTGTTATTAAAAGTCGCTGGAAACTCTAACGTAGTGTCAACATTTTGATAGCTCACATAAGAATTAAAGGACTGCTGTGGAAGTACTTGGCTATCAGACATCTGCATGTATGCCCCAGATTGTGTTGTAGGGGGAATTCTTTGGCCAACTAGTTGTATTTTAGGTTCCCTGGGCTCCAGTTGTTGCTTGGTTTCTTCATCCGTGTCAAGACGGGTTAGCTTTTCTATCCACATGCGAAATTTCTCCTCTGTCTGCCTCTGCATCTCAGCAAAGCAGTTCATGGCCTCTTCCAGGACATTGCCTATGCAGTTCCTATCCCACACGGTGCCCCTGTCAAGCAATCCTGGAATTTCCCTGGTCGCTCCTCCAGATCCCCCAGCACGACTGAAGCCAGCTTTAAAGACATTGAGGCCATTTGATAAGACAAGATTAAGTAAGAACATAATAGTGTTTATTAAGGCATGCTCAGGAAAACAGTATAAACTTTTCTAACTATGGCCAGATGTACACAATGTTGGGAGCCCAATCTGCAGCATCCAAATTACCAGAAGCATTAACTTCAAAGTAAAAACCCACTTGGCACTGAGTTATTTCAATTTCTTGGCTTTAAAAATATTTTATTCTAGATTTTTCTAGTAACTCTGCTGTCTCAATGTGCTCATAACTTTTGGAAACCAAATTTAGTCTAATTCCCACTAGGGAGGTAAGAGCTTAGCTGTTTCAGCGGGTAACCGATAAGCCAAAGCTTACTGGTTACCCAAACAGCTACATGCAGCTCCCAGTCTGGCTCTCGGCAAGCCCCATGCTGCTGCCTCTGATATAAAGGCAGCAGTGTGGGGATACAAGCGGGAGCCAGTACACATGGGGAACTGCCTGCTGCCTTATGCTGCCGCCTCTGTATCAGAAACTTTATATACTTTCATTGTTGATTCAAAAATCAAATCATCATACAATATTTAATGATAGCATGCATACCTCTGTTAAACTGAAATACAAAAATACCATTTATTTTAATGGATAAACCTGAATAACTACACATTTTACTTAAATCATTTGACACTAACACCCAAGACAAGGGATAGGTAAACGCACACACAACTGTCCAGGTGATACCAGAGAGAGATAGTAAAATTGTACTGTTTCAAGTAGCAACTCCCAAATTTTAACCCTGTTAGCTTTTATTTATAAAACTTTACACTGAAGAAATAAAATATCACAAAAAACCTCATCTTGTTTGTAGTACATCATAACATCATGCTAGTATATGGGGGAAAGGAGGAGTCAAACAGATTCCGATGGCCGGAAAACACACACCATAAGGATAATGTTTTCAATGACCCATCCTGCTGAAATTGATATCAATGGCAAAACTTCCGCTGATTCAAATATGAGCAAATCCAGACCCTTATTCTCCACAGTAGCAGAAAAATAGCATTTTATTTCTAGGAAACCCTATCTCCTGGGTCCAGTGAGAAGGGAAACTGCTTGCTCTTCCTTCTCAGGGCAGTGATAAAATGATTGTCATTGGAAGGGTGAGAAGCAATCTAAGCAGAGGAGCACATGCTAGATTATTTTAGCATCTAACCAAAAAAGAAAGGGAGAGGTAACCTATGCTTTGGTGCTCAAATGCTTCAAAATGCCACCTCAAAAAAAAAAAAAGTCAGTAACATGAGGATCTTGTATGAGGACAAGTCAACAGCATATACCTGGGACAGTTAGTTGTCCTAAAACATAAAGGATTATTTATTTAGACATTTTCTAGACTAGATGAAGATCACATTAAGCTATTTAAAGTGAGTAGTTAACCAATAGAGTTTACAACTATTTAAATTTGTATTTATTAATAAATTATACATTAATAAATTTAATAAAGTGGCTTTTTTCATTTTGGAAGAGTGTTTGGATGCTTACAGTTTTCTTTATAAGCCTCATGACTTGCTACAGGATATGGGTGTCCTAGTAAACAGCAAGTCATTATTGTTTACAAAATCCACAGGTTATCATATATTATGAATAGAAATCACTGGACAACCTAGATCGCAAATTTACTTCTAACTAAGGTAGTAACATTTTTGGGGATTTCTCTTATAGGAAATTAGTGTCATTTAAACAATACATTATTTTTTGAGGAGCCATTTAAATTAGATATGTAGAAGAATTTTTAAATTTTGGATAGTAACCTATATTTAAGATTATTCTGTTCTTATTTTCTATTATTAGCAATGCTATAGTTAAGAATCACATGGCATTTTCACTATGAGCTCCAGTTTTAAGGGTTTATCGCTCATTTGTTTTCATACTAAACAGGCTAAACATGACCATTTAAATTCTCTATTCTACAACATTGTATATTTTATCTAACAGTGTTGGCTGCATTATATTTAAAATGAGGTTGCAATTAGAAACCATAATTACAAATGGCATCTTCTTGGTCATCAGATCCACTTCCTGTGTGTATTCAGGGTCACATCTATTCACTGACAAAATTTGTTTTCTTTTTTAACTTCCAAGTATTACTGCAGGCAAATACAAATACAATAAGAATAAACTGAACTCTATGCTTGTTCATCAAGTTCAGTGAATCCAATGGAAGACTTTAAATGGGTTTGCATCAGAACCCAACAACTTGTTAACTAAGTTCTAATTGCACAATTCTTTGTTATTTTATCACTGGTGAAGATGGACAAGAAATAACCCAGATTGACACACAAGACCCTGAATGAGTTTGCAAGGCTAAAAGGTAGAAATAATATGTTTTCAACTTGTCAGCTGAAGGAATCTGATATAGGTGTTAAGATATCATTTTAAAAGAAGTACTCTTCAGAGTATTTTTATGCTTTATATTCCCAGGAGAATTCTGCACCACCCTATGCGCACAGAAGTCATGTCCTCCACAGATTTCTTTGCTTCCCCACAGAAAAATGACTTGACAGGGAACCAAAGGAATTCTGCAAGAGCAGCCATGCACCATTCCCTAGTAGTGCAGGTATATTGTTTCAGGCACCCAGAGCAGCCAGCAGAGAGGTAAATTACTGTAGGGCTGGGGACACCTCAGTCAGTAATTCCTACCCTGAGCCAGATTTAGCTGCTAGTTCCAGCTGGGCTAGAGGCAGAAGAAAACAAGACTTCCTCTTTCCCTACAAGGAGAGGCTAGGATGGTATCAGACCATCCCCCAGATGCAGGAAGCTGGGTATCCTTCCCTGATTCCTGCTCCCATTGCTCCTCAGCTGGGGATGGAGGAGTCTTTGTATAAGGAGCTGCTCCCACATTCAACCCCTGTGAATCTGGACCTCTCGTACACAGATACCCCACTAAGCGTAACCTGGTACATTCAGAACCTCTCTAGCCCTCCCATACCCAAACCCCACCCCAATGGACCTCAGCCCCTGCATCTGGAGCCTCTCTGAACCTAGATCATGCCCCACTGAACTCCCTGCACTCAAACTCCAACCCTGACAAGGAAAGGACTGGTTCCCAGCAATATGCTGCAGTTAACCAACAGCTAGCAATATCAGTATTGCTATTAAGTGGAATCTACTGTGGGTGTTCTTTAAGTGTCCCACCCAAGTAACAACTAGGATTAATGCTATTTAATTTATGAGATGTGAGAGGATCAGTTTAAGATGGTGAACTGTATCTTGGTCCTAGTAAGTAATAGTGAGTCTCACTTGTTGATACACTAGGCCAGTACTTTTAAGGAAAATTGCATACTTTGCAGCTAAATCTTTCCTAACAGATTTTTAAATATATCCGCACTTGAATAATCATCCCTGGTTATTTTATTTGGGTACAATTAATTTCTTGTTAAGAGGGCTCAACATAAAACCTAAGCACAAAGATTAGGTGAAACTGAAATAGTTCATATGTTTTGAGCTGGCCCTCTGTACAAATGTAAATTGCATTATCTGTTAGAAAGTCCTGCATATTAAAATTAAATATACTGGTAATTAGTACATATGAAATGGCAACTTTTCCAACTTTAATATTTCAGTTTTTAACATTCCCCAAATATATTAACCTAAAATCTGGATTAATGCCCTTTCAAACATTCAAACCTGTTGTTGATTTGTTGCAGAGCACAATAATGTCTGGAACAATATTATTTTTGTATTATATTTCCATAATTTAAGAAGAGTCAAATTGTTTTAAGCAAACTATTGATTCTTAGGATCATTTACATTTAATTTTTTTTTCTCCGGAGAAAATCTGTACAGTCAAATTTGAAATCCACAAAGAACAAAACCCTAAACAAAAAACACAAGTGCTAGCAGAATCTCCTGTACCATATTTTATCAGTGCTCGCTACAAATTATTCTCTTTTGCCAAAAGAGGATGCCATCTAGTATCCAAGAATTATTTAGGATTCTTGGATACTAATATTGATGTTCAAACTTTAAAATATAATAGAGGCATCTCAATTTGCATTAACAAGCCACTGTAGTTTATTGGACTGGAGTCCAGCTGAAGGCCCACTGAAGTAAATGAAAAACTTCTCAATGACTTCAATGGATGTGGAACAGTAACTGTAATGCGTCAAGGAAAAAGTTAAAATATTCAAGAATATTGCAACACAGAATCTAGTTTTGCAATGTAAACTCACTAACAGCTATAACTGCTGAAAAGTCAAATAAGATCGCTAATAGTTTATCAGCAAGCATTATCAGGTTTGCAAATTAGCAGTGAGAAATGAATTTTGATTACAAAATAGTCTGAGTCAGAAATCGTGTGTTTGAGAGAAGGGATGAAAGCTTGCAAGATTGTTTAGTAATCATCTCAAACTCACTGCAAAAGCAATCATATTATGGGGTTAAAAAATTACTTATCTGAACTCTTAAAATGGAAGATGCTCAGTGACATCCTTTAGCATTTAAGACCCAATTGTATCCTACTAAGCATAGTTTGAAAATCAGTATAACGCTCACAGGTTTAAAAAACTATTTTCCATATAACTATAAAATAATTGTACATTTTGATGAACGACAGTAGCAATATTTTATTCTTTTTTACTGCATCTCTAACTGTGCAAAGAAAAACACCTATAACAAAAGTTATAATCTTGGAGCAGCTTTGGTGGTGTGATTATTTTTCATGCTTATGACTCGACATTTCTGCAAAACTGTCTATGGTAAGCTGCTGAACCAATCTCGAAACAATAACTTGTTTGTGCAAGAGCATCCAAGCTTTATGACACTGAGGTTTACATTGAGTTAGTGTCATAACTCATTTGCATAAGGAGTTCAGAAATATTCAAAATTACAAATCAACACATATGCTCATTCTTAGGCCTTGTCTAAACTGACAGATGTGAAGCGTCAGCATTTACAATGCTACTGATGATGCACAGCAGTGAAAATGCTGTTGGTGTCCACACTGTCAGCCACCTGTGCAGTAGTGTGACCACACTTGAGACACCTGCAGCAGCTTTCAGAACAGGGCACTCTAGGCAGCTATTCCACAGAGCACTTTTTCCTCTTGTACTGCAGAGATTTGTGGGAAGACACAGGATAGGTGCAGGGCATCCTGAGTCCTGTCACAATGTCCAGTGGTGCATTGTTTCGCATCCCAGAAACCCCTGCACTTCAGTCCGCATTTGGCACCATCTTTTAACTGCTTCTGTGCTGTGCACTCTGCCTCTTCAGTTTGTGAGAAAGGATCCCCTGCAGTTAACGAAAATGCTGATCCGTCTCAATAAACATGTCATGAATGGCAGTCGAGTTATCCCTGAATTTTCAAAGTGACAATGAGGAGTCCATGCATTGTATGTATGACACGAGATTTCTTGTGGCATTGATGGAGGTGCTGACCAAAATGGAATGCCACTTTTGAACTCAGGAAACAAGTTGTGGAATCGTATTGCTCATCCTCCCAGGCTTGCATGACAATAGCTGCAGAACTTTCAGATGATGGAAGTCATTCATGGGACAGTGGGCTGAGCTCCTTCTGAACCCGAGGCGCAAGGACATGAGAATGAGAGCTGCCCTGTCAGTGGAGAAGCGTGTGACCACACTGTGGAAGCTGGCTACTCCAGACAATTTTTGCTCAGTCGCCAATCATTTTGGAGTGAAAGTCGACAGCTGGAATCATGCTGACTGAAGTGTGCAGGGCCATCAATTGCATCCTGCTCTGAAAGACTGACTCTGGGCTACGTTTGTGAAACTATGGATGGCTTTGCACCGATGGGCTTCCAAAACTGCAGTGGGATGATAGAAAGAACACATTCCAAATCTGGCACCAGACCACCTAGTCTGAGTATATTAGCTGCAAGAGATGTTTCTCCATGGTTCTACAGGTATTTGTGGATCATCGTGGGTGTTTCACTGACATCAACAAGGTGATGTGGAAAGCTGCATGATGCTCCCATCTTTCAGAACACTGACCTGTTCAGGAAGCAGCAAGCAGGGACTTTCTCCCCAGACCAGAAGATCACTGTGGGAGAAGCGGAAATGCCCATTGTGATCTTTGGAGAGACCCTGCCCACCCCTTAATATCATGGCTCATGAAGCTATACACACTGAAGCACTCATTGCTGCTTCCAAGGCTCGTTAACAGGCTCAGCAGGTGCAGAATGACTGTGTAGTGTGCTTTTGGCCATCTGAAAGCCTACAGGTGTTGTTTGTATGAAACACTGGACCTAGCCGATGATATCCTCCCTATAATTATTGCTACGTGCTGTACCCTCCATAATATTTGCAAAGAGAAGGTGAAAGCTTCAGTCAGAGCTGGACTGCTAAGGCTTTGCTCTTGGAAGCAGAGTTTGAACAGCCCGAGACCAGGCCTATTAGAGGAGCACAGTGTGGGGCCACAGGGATCAGGGATGCCTTGAAGCAGCAATCCAATGCTGAAAGTCAGTAAAACTTGTTGCAATGCTTGGGAGTGCAGTGGCTGCATTGCCACTTGGTTATTCTGATTAGTGCTAAGTGCCACATATGCACTAGCTTTGCTAGGGCACACTTGCTTGCTTGCAATGGAATAAAGACTGCTTTGAAACACATGAATTTCATTTATTAAAAACAGTAAATGTAGAACACGTGAAGCACACAAGTTTACGTGTGAACACATGAACATCTGCACTTGATGGGAGACAGGAAGGGAAGGGCGGAGACGCAGGTGCTGAGGCATGTCTCAAGAGTAGCTTTGTCATCTGATGTGCTGTGCAAGGAGGGCTGCAATTCATCAGCTCTAAACTGCACTTTGCTGGGAGATAAGTGCATCAGGAGCCTGTGGTAGTCTGCATGGAAGGAGATTGAGGGGGCAAGATGTGGAGTGCAGCAGGTGCCACCTGGGGACAAGGAGGTGGCCAAATAGCATTGGTGGTGACAGAGAGGTGTATGGAAAACAATTTTGGGACACGAGCTGCAGGGGGGCCACTCACACAGTTGCTGCATCTGAAGTGCTAGCAATGTGCAGTGTATTCTGCTTGTCACTCCATAATGTTCCAGAGCTGCTCCATACTCTCTCTCTGCTCCCTCCACTACTTCAATTCTTTCTACTCAGCAGCAGCGTGACTCAGGATGTCATACAAACTCCTCGAATCCTTCAGGAGCCTCTCCACAGGCAATATCACTTCAGACTGGCATGCCAACATCAGCTCTGTCAAGGCACAAATGCAACATGTTAGAAAGGGTCCACTGAAATACTAGACATAGCACTGTCCTGAACCATTGTCAACACAAGAACTGTTGACACACCTAGTAGTGACTTACTGTCCCAGAGCAAGTGCACATAAGATACAGGAACCCCACAATGGTGAGCTCACCACTGTGGCAGGGGAGCTCCTTGGTGCACCGAGGCAGGGATTTTTATGCATGCCAGGGAGCAGGGGTTTTCATTCATATGGGGTCATACTGAACTCTGGGCAAGTGTGACTTGGGGAAAGACTGCCAGGAGACCCTGATCATTAGTAATAGCCACTCAATTTCCACAGGCTGTGTTTAACCTAGAAGACAATTTGCTGCTTAGTGAGCAAGGAAACAAAAGAGGGTCCTTTTACTCAACTGTGGATTCTGTCCTGGAACACCCCTGAAGTGACGTCCCCACCCCCACACTGATGGTATAGTGTCAACGGAATGTCAGCCTTCATGGGACAGGGAGCACAGTTGTGCTGCCAACAAATGTATGAAGACACCTGGCCCAGCAGCTGCATGACACTTTCGATGAGATCTGTGGGGCAAATTACAATGAAGCAAGAGATTGCATCAACACCCTGTTCAGCATCTGAACAGCCCAGCAGCACACGGAACCAAGCCTCCTTTCTGTAACCCACTCCCAGCAAGTCACTCCAACGCTTCCAGAAATCAAACCCACTTACCAAGCACATCCTTCACAGCCTCTGACTGCTGCAACTGGCTCGCCTCATCATGAGTACAAAACAGATCCTGACTGCATCTGTGGATGATGAGTCATCCTCTGGCTCTGGGTCCCCCTTTCCCTCTGCACACTCATCCACAATATCTTTTTCCTGGCCCAGTCCACTGTGCGATGGCCTGAGGTCTCAAAGTATCCACCAAGGTTGTCAGAACTGAGGTGGAGTCACCTCCAAGTATTTCATCCAGCTCTTTGAAGAACCAGCAGGTCATGGGTGCAGTACCAAAGTGGTCATTTGCTTCCTCAGCTTTGTGGTAGGTGTTTCTGAGCATCTTCACTTTAACTCTGCACTGCAGCGCATCCCAGTCATGGCCCCTCTCAGTCATGCATCTGGAGATCTTCCCGTAGGTATCATTAATTCCTACAGATGGAGCACAGCTAGGACCGAACTGCCTCCTCTCCCCAAATGCTGATGAGGTCCAGCACCTCAACATAAATCCAAGCAGGGGATCTCCTGGTGTGTGAAGCAGGCAAGGCCAGCTGGAAAGATGCGCTGAAAACATACCAAGCATTGCCGAGCAAACAGGAAGGGGACTTTCAAATTTCAAAAAGGCAGCAAAGGACAGGTCTGAGGGCTGGTCACATGACAGCAAGTCAGTAGAGTTCAAACATGACCAGAGGGGCAAGAACAGGAAGAATGCCGGAGGCCAGTCACGATATAGTACTACACCACAGTATCCACACTGGCACCCCAGTGCTGTATGCAGAGCACAGCAAGCTCTACACTTCTCATTAAGGTGGTTTATATAAAGCATAGCAACTGCAGAACTAGGGTGTACTAAGTGCCTTGCCAGTGAGAACACCTCAAAAGCTATAGCACTGGGGGCTGATTTATTGCTGCAGTAACTTGCTAGTATAGTCTTGGCCTCATACTTCTCTTGATAAATGCACAGTATTTTCTTATTACTGAAGTGCAGGAGCAATTAACCCTGAAGTTGATGAGCTTTAACCTCATAAGGGTAAATATGGGCTGAACTTGGGATTCTGAGCTACACTTTTGGCTGTCCTGTACTAGTGTCTGAGTGGTCTTTCATTTTTTAAGTCTTTAGAGGGTCTTGTTCACAATACAGTGTCAACTTTCTGCTCTCTCAGTGGTCTCTATTAAGTTAAATATTGAGGACTTTAACAAAAACAAGTTCACCCAATTCAAAGAAGGATTGAGCAGAATTAAATATTTATTTTAAGTAAAGGAAGTCATGACAGATCATTATGAAGCCACCTACAATGAGAGAGCTGGAAATTCAGGTCAGATTCAAGTACACCTATTAAATTTATTAATTTTCAGTAGTCTACATACAGCAGTAGGATGCAATCTGGAACATCTTGATCATGACCCTTCTCATTTAAAGGGTAACTGAAATGTGAAAGAATATATTCTAATCACTGCACCTAATTAGCAATGATTCATTGAAAAGATGAAGTATGTCTTAAACATTTCTAAAAAAGAATAATCAAAGAGAAACACATGGGATATAAAATAAGATATGCTGGTTCGTATTATCTCCTACTGTTTTGAATCCTCACTGCTTGTGTCACATGCAAAATTAGGCCCTGAGGCAATATCCACTGAGGTCAATGAAAGTCTTTCCCTTGATTTCAATGGACAGTGGATTAGGCTCTTATAATGCAAGTTCCTTAGGTTCAGGCCTGAGGGCTAAATTTACAAAGGCACGTAGGCACCTAAAGACACAGCAAGGTGATGAGTGGGGTTTCAAAAATTCATAGGCACCTACCTTCCATTGCAATCAATGGGAGCTAGATGCTTTAGAAAACCCCAGACGACTTTCCTGCAATTTTAGGCACCTAAATACCTTCGAAAAAACTGGCTCTGAACTATTTGTTTGTTCTGAAAGATCTGATCAAAGCCCACCAAAATCAATGGGAGTCCTCAATGGACTTTGGATCAGGCCTCAAGCACTAAGAACACTAAAAATACTAAATTATGAGACAAGTGACTGTCAAAGCTATCAGTTAAATTGTACTATTTTAATTGGTAAATGTAGCTACTGAACCACTATTAAATCTGTTTTTTTAAATAAAAACAGAACTAACCACGTAATCATGGAAGTCTTGTACCTTTTCAATACCTTCCAATGATAAATTGCATTTCATGTATTCAACCTATATACTAGCGAAGAGGTACAGCCTTACAGAGAACAAACAAGGTATCAGTTTTTTCAAGCAGACAGACCAGCACCATTCACCATTAAAGTTGAAATAGATACAACTATTTGAAAACTTTATGTAAAAAGTAATCTTTTTATTTATATATATATATATATTTTCTTTTAACTGTTAAAGTTATTAAGACACTACAATTTTCCTTTAAACTACTGGAATATGCTGTTATTTAGCACACGGTTTATCCCCCAAACATGCTCTTTACTTAGCAGAAAGGGGGAGCAGATACACCCAGGAAAGAGTGGCAAAAATGTTATTTTTACATTTTATTTTTACGGTTGCCATACGATGAAGGTTTTGAGGTATAGAATATTGGAAAAATAGCTTACACATAACCCTTACTATGGTATTTGGGCCAACTGAATTCTGAAGACTAACCAGATGAGAAACTTTAAGAACTTTTTTCTGCTAAAGTCATGAGAATGCCCCTGTAATTTGCTGCATCCAGCTTCTTAACATGGATATATTAGAGAATTCAGAAATATAAAAATTATAGATTCATAGAAGAATGGAATTGGCCTACTCCTACAATTCTGAGATAGAAGTAGTGGGGACAATTTGGAAGATGTACAAATAGCTCTTATTTAAGCAATAAAGTAAGTGTGCAGTTGCAATTTGCATGAATGTAATTTTTAAAAAAATTAAGTAAACGTATACTTTGAAAAGTAGAGCTGAAAGCACAGTGTAAGTGCAACACTGGAAAATGGGGCCTTGTGGTAAAGTGCACATTTGATATGCCATGTTATTTTAAATACTGATGCAGAAGCGCTCTTGTAGTATATTAAAGCACAGTTGCCCACATTTTGATAATGTATTGCCTAATTAGGCTGTTATATTATTACCATCCAACCAGCACTGATAAGAGTTCATATAAGTTTACAAAGAAAAATCTGAAAATTCCAAGATTTAAGATCATCTCTTCTACAATTTACCTGTACAATTTACTGTTGTGCAAAAGAGCACTGAAAACCTCAGAACAGATTATAAATTTTGCCATGTCTTGTTAATACACTGCAGTCTTCAAATTTACACAGAGCTGCAGTTCTCCTGTTTTTTCTCAAGTGTCACTCATCTAATTTAGCATGACAACTGAGAAACGATGTCAGGCGGTTTACAGTTCAGTTTAAAAAACATCCTCTACCTGGTATCTCTGCAGTGATTGTCTTGCTGCTCCCTGAAACCTCTTCATCATCTTCTGATGAACTCGTGCTTGAGTCACAGGTCAGGTCACTATCACTGGTACTGCTGTCCTGCAGCAGGTTGTATTTCTTACGAGCAGCTGCCTCCCGTTTCTGTCTTAATAGCCGGATTCTCTCTTTGTGCTTTTGGCTCCGATGACCTTTTACCTTGGTGACTCGTCCATTCTGCTTATCACTAGACTGTCGATTTTTCTTGGCAGCCATAGTTGATGTTTCACTTTCAGACCTGGATCGTCTAGATTTTCTTCCAAGTGCAGCCCCAGAAACTCCAGAAGGGTCTCCCTCTACGGGAGCTTCAGCCTGACAGGGCTCATTCTCTTCTGCGGAAGACAGTGTATCTGAATCAGCCAAATGCCCACTGGAAGAAGGTGAAAGCATGCAGTGATTAGAAGAGTCACTCTCATAAATTCGGCCTGCAGTTGGCTTATCACTCTCTGTAGAAGCTAACTGAGACTCGGAGGAGTCCCGTCTCAGTTCCATCAGTAAGCATGGCATTGAGGAGAGCACCACCGAATCTGCTACAATGGGCACACCATCTTTCTGAGCATGTGTGTCTAGTTCTATAGGTCCATCTGCCTCTTGTTTTTCTGCAAGTTTTGGTGAGACTTCTGAGTCGAGTTCTTCTACTTTTCCCACTGCCTCCATCTTCATTTCAGAATTCCAAGTTCCTCCTTTGTCTCAAAGCATGGAGTCTAGAGGAGTGGGGGAACTAAATTATGTTTTCAACAGCAAAGCAACCTGCACAAGAACAGAACAGTAATGACAATTTACTCAAACAGCAGAGTCTCTCTACTTTTTTGGTCACGTTCAAAATTTCACCCAGTGATACCATTTCATTATTTAATTAAAGCTAGTATGGTTACATTATAATTTTGGCCATAGTACTTTTCCTTGGCTTCAGTCTTTTTCCTGGTTAACTCAGTCTGTTACATTGACATGCTTTATGCTTTCCCTTTCTTAATGAAGGATGGCACTATCATTGTATAAAATAGCACCGATTTTAGTGTATCACAAGAGATCAGACAAAAACGGCAACACTTTCTAAACTCTTACATTGGAAAGTTTAAATGAATACAATAAGCAAATTTGGAACTTGTATCTAGAAGCAATTTTTAATAATATACTTTAAAGGAAACTTTACTATTGGTAAAGTGTGCCATAACGAAACTCAAAGCCAAAAGTCTTCTACACGGTTCAGCTTCCATGTGGGAATCCAATGAATACTCTTAATCCAATTCCAGTAGCACTAAATCTTCGGAGGCACTGATTTAGTACTAAGTGGGTGGCAATGATTCACTTACAGTAAAGTACTAATAATACTTCATGAAACATTTAGGTGATTCTTGAAGGTCTCTGATATGAATAGCATAAGTTGATATGGCTGATGGAAGAAACACTTCCTATCCATAAAAGTTTCAACTACATCTTTTAATTCATGTTATGTTTGATGAACCACATTGTTCCATCTTAAATGTTAAAATCAAGCTGCCTTAGCAAGCTCCTAACTTATGTACCCACCCTTCATAATAGATGGGTACCTCCAAACTATTATAAATAAAAATAGCATTCTTTTACCTTCTTTTTATCATAGATTGCCTTACACCCACATTTTAAAATTCACATTTATGATACTAGATACCCACACAAAAATATTTCAATTATTATGCCCATTAATCTATGAATTAAGAGGGACAATCTGTTTAGGCCTAAGAACTGACATGTACTAAACATGGTAATTTAATAGTCAATATTCATTATTTTAAAAATATTTAATGTTATGTTCTAATTTCTGAGAGGGCTTTTTAAAAAGCTCTTTCTGCAGGATCTGGAAAAAATCAATGAGTACTTGTATAACCCTATATAGGAAGGATAAGCAACAGATAAGGTGCTAATCTAGAGTCAGAAATCCAGCTTCAATTCCCTGCTCCATTATAAACTTCCTGTGAGAGGCTGGGTACTTCTGTTCTTCAGTTTCCCCTCTTTAAAGTGGGCATAACAGTACTTCCTTGCTTCAGAAGATGCTGGGAAAGGCTTTAGGTTTTGTTACCAATCTCCACCTGAGTCACCCTGAATTTTGAAGGGGTTTTAAAAATATATTTCACTCCTTTCTAAGTGTCATGAGTGTCAGACACTATAGTGATGGGGATCATAATAAAAATACTTCAGACACCAGTGAAGGGGAGAAAAGTTTAAATTAATTTTTCACCGTATTGTATTAATGTTTACCAATTATTAGCTTCTTCAACAAGAAAATAAACTTGCCATATTAGTGTTGAGCAACATGAAAAATGCAAGGATGACAAATCAGGGTTTTCTAAAGAGAAAGTGGAAATTTCTAAGAGGAAATCAAAATTACAAATGCTAAAGAAAGCATGGAGAGGTATAGAGAGAAAAAAATATTTGATAATACCTGAAATAAGCAAAACTTAGTTTGAAACAAAATATGAGAAGGCCATTCTGAAACTGGTAATTTCTACAAAGATGATATATAACTGCTGAAAACCTACTTTCTCTGCCTCTTCAAATGTTATAACATACTACATGAAAAATAAGAAAGCCTTATAACTAGGAAAGTGAATACACAGAGATGTGAAGGCTTCCTTATACTATAATACTTTCTTGTGCTTCAGGGGCAAATATCAATAATATTAAATAATGTACCAGTCATATAGATGGAAAAAACAAGAGGCACAGAGAGGGTTACACATGGCATATATTATACTGGAAAATGAAATCCACAGCTTTGTCCACATTTGATGTTTTTAGCCTTTAATTCACTATGGCTGTGGGTAGTGCTGGTTGAAGCAGCAGAGTAGACAAGACTCACGTGAACTCAACCATTTGTAACTGAGTTCACTGAAGCTTTGTCTGCACTATTTTTCTCAAGGGCAACAACCAGAGAAGCTACACCATATAGGAATTAGAGGCCCAAGAAAAGCTGGTGGAGACAAAATCCATGATTCCCTTTCCTGCTGAGCTAGGCTAGGTCTACACTACAATGATCTATCGGAAAAAGGTACACAAATTGCACCCCTGGAAAATCGGAAGGGAAGCAACATATGTCTGGGCCAAAGGAAGTCCTGGGAACTTAAAGTTTATAAATAGTACAGAAGTCAACAGGGCAAACATTTCTTGATGGTCAGCAGTCACAGCTCCGCAATATTAATGCAGAGGTCTGCTGCTTCTCCACTATTTATCTCCACAGTAATATGCTGCAAATCCCAAAGCATGCTGGTGATTTTGTAATGGTGTTTATGGAAATTCTGGATTTCATAATATGCTTTCTTGAGTTCCATAACTTTCGCTGTTTTCTTTTCAGTGGAATTAAGGATGTTAAATTGCAGTTATCTGGCTAACTATGTAGTCAATACAACTTGTATCAACTACACGATTAGCCAATAAGGACCACTCTGAACAGCTGCAGCAGAGGTAACTCCAGAAGCCAGCTTGAGCCAGTACTGAGCAGTAGCAGCTTGTGCCAGCTCCATGAGCCACCCACAAAGCAGCTCTGCATTTTAAATGTAGTAAGAGCCGTCGAGCTCTTACTACATTTAAAATGCAGAGTTGCAGCGTCCCAGACCAGTGAGAGCTAGGACTACCCAGTCCAGCTCACACCAAGTCCAGCAGCCACCATTGGCGGCAGCCAGGGCAGGGGCTGCTCCGGCAGCAGTCCTATCTGTGGTCAGCCCTATCCACCATGAACAGCAGCTGCTGCGGGCTGCTCCTGCTACATTTAAAAGGGTAGAGGCACAGCCAGGATAGCACGCAGCCCATCCAACCCCTTATCGACTAATTGAGTAGTCAGTGGAAATGCCATCAACTACTCGACTAGCTGATTAATTGAAATTTAACATCACTAATGCAAAAGTCTCCAAAACTGAAAACCAGTCAAACCAGTTTTTCTGGCTCTCATTATCAACATTTCATGGCCACATGGCTAGCACCTTGTGGACAGATAGAGCAAAGCAATGCAGGTAAGCATCCCACAGTACAATGTTATGGGAAAGCAGAGCTGAACCCTGTACTTCCTGGGATTCTCCTGTATCTCTGTGAGCTCTCACTGCTAAGGAATGTCAAAGCAGCACAGGAGTCTCTCCAGCCCTTCCCTAGCTGCAGCAGTCTGCCTGCTTCTGTGTTCCTAGCAGGGCAGAACACGAACATTCCAATGATTCCTTCTTCCTTTGTTCTCCAAAGGATACATCCTAATCTTCAGAGAGAAAGAGAGTCTTGTATTAAAAATGCTTTATCTGAAGTAGCGAGAAATCATGTTAAGTTACATAGCAATTGAAACATCATAATACTTGTAGTAGATTGCTGAGATGTTTAAAGATTGTGGTATTCATAGGAATCTGAAACTGAATGGGAGTGTAGAGCTCTGAGCACCCATGCAACATATTCTTGTTTTTTTTTTCCTGCTGATTACTGAATATTATACCAGATGAGGCTTTAGCCTACTTGTGTAACCCTGTGACGGGGCTAGCCTGCCCCGCACTGAGCAGGAGGGAGGGGAGCCCGTCTATTGGGTAGAATACGCCCCTCCCCCACAGCCCTACCGGGCATGCTCGCAGTGCAGCCTCACTATAAAAGGCTGCCGGGCTGCTCAGTTGGGGCGGACTGTCAGGGAGGAAGGAGCTCCAGCCCCAGCTGCAGAGCCGTAGCCAGACCTGCTGCCAGAATCAGAGCCGGAGAGACCGCCGCTATTGCTGCTACCATCCCCAGGGCGAGCACACCCCCAACGCCGACTCCGGGGGGCCGCCCGCCCCTCTGCAGTGGACATCCCCTGCGCTGCTGCCCCAGAGACGGGACCGGCTGACGTTGCTGCCGCCGCCAGCCCAGCAAAGCCAGGTGGGACCTCTGTCAGCCACAAGGCTGGGGTAGGAAGCAACCCAGGGCAAGGGGCAGGGAAAACCGCAGTGGGCTCGGCACATTTCGGGGAGGACCCTCCGCTGAGCCAGTGGTGGGAACCACCCACCACTATTAGGGCCCTGGGTTGGGGTCCGGTGGAGAGGGAGGGCCCGGATCCCCCTACCCCAACCCTACAGGGCGTGGACTAGGTCTCAGGGCCTGTTATGGTGGCTACTGGACTAGGCCTCAGGGCCTGCTTTAAAACCCCCCAGACCAGGCCTCAGGGTCTGCGAGTTGGGTGGGCCTGCTTTAATCTCGGGGAGGAGAGGGCAGGGCAGGGGCGGTGGGCTCCGCCACAAACCCCAAGCAGGGCACAGTAGTAACATGGAAATAATAAAGTCATGGCCTACAGTTGCTAGGATTTCATCCAAGAGGATGTATTCTCCAGAGAAGCCGAAGATGATGGTCATGAGTAAGTGAAAAACTTGTGTCTTGCTACTGCTGTTATCTGAGAGTGTAGGAACAGTAAAGAGTCCTTTGTCTTATCTGGATTCAACTTGCATCAGAAGATTTGCATCTACTTATTTCTCCATGGGCAATGACCTGGACTGCACCAACTGATGAATATATAGCTGGACTCAACAGATATGACACTGTAATCAATAGCATCTCACAATCTTCCAGATTTGTTATTTGAGGATGATATAATGGCAATTTAAATTTGGGCAATTTATCTTTGTTTCTAGTGATTACTATGTATGTATGTGACATGTAACACTTGAGTGCTTTATACTCATTAATAGGTTTATCCTCACATCCTGTGAACTACAGAAATATATTTTACATACAAGACCTAAAGCACAGACATTTAGTAATGCAAGGATTACATTCAAAAGTTAAACTGACCCTCCTACATTGCTTATGAGAGTGAAAATACCCTATGTCATTGAGTGGTGTATGTTTACACTGCAATATAGGCCCACTGGGGCTCCTGTACAGTTCAAAGGTGGAATGCGGAAGTGCCTATCGACTAGTCGAGTAGTCAAGGAAAATTCCATCCACTACTCAACTGGTAAATTAATCGCTAGTTAACGTCCCTAGTCTGAGCCCTATTGCTTTGCAGTGCAGCCGCAGTACCGTTTGACTCAAATCTCAGGAATGAGGTGGTATAGTATCCCACAATTCCATGGGACAATTGCCTTAATCCTGTCTATCCTCAGTCTGCAATCCATTCCACTGAAAATGGATCCCACCTAGGGATATGACAGGTTAACCAGTGGGGGCTGGAGCAGCTCTCCACCTGCCCCTCCTTAATTGGTTAACCGGTTAAACAATATATTTAATCAGTTAACCAATTAAACTTCCTTGTGATATGCAAGGTGTGCAGTAAAGTTCTCTCACATTGTATATGGTCCTAGAGCTGCCACATTTCTGAGGGTGCCAATGGCCACTAAGAACCCTGAGATACGGTTACTTTGACTCGGATCTGCACACTGCAGTCTAAACACCAGAGCCCTTCATTCAAGCACGGGTCAGAAAAGTCTTAATGTTGATTCTCAATGAAAAATTTTAAGTACAATATTGATGTTCAAGCTCGTTCCCTAACCGAGGTCAGCTGACTCCAGTCCCACTAACTCTAGGCTTACATTAGATTACAAACACACTCCTAGTTCAGTTAGCTAGCCAGTTGAGTTAGCTAGCCACCTATGTATGCAGCATGAGGTCAAAACAAGAATTATTTCACCAACCTCTTGGGAAGGTAGATTAGCTACACTGATGGACAAACTCCTCCTGTTCTGCAGTGAGTTCCTATATTGAAGCACTGCTGCTGGGCTACTATAACCTTTCAAGCATAGGCCGCTAGCCTCAAGTTTATGTTCTTCCAAGTAGTCTGTTCAACAATTACAGGTTCAATCACAGAGGTCCCTTTGGGATTGTCAGCTGGTATGCTGATCAAGCCATTGAACCCACTTTCCTTCCCTCTGGGATGCCCCACAACTCTGTCCTGCTGGGCTAGAAGCTCTCATCTTCTCTGAGCCATGGCACAGAGTTGAGGTAGTCACTGCCCACAGTAGAACAATGACACTGAGCCTGCTTTAGTTTGGGGAGGGCTCAGCTATAGGGCTGATGACAGAAACCAGCTCTCAAAAAGGACCAAAATCCCAAATAAGTCTATGTTACTCTGTATAAAAGTTTTACACAGAGGAAGCCCTCTTTATCAAAGAGACATACACAGTGGTTGTCTGCCTCCCTTCCCCCATTCCTGGTAACAATTATTTACACGGGGCTTGATACTAAACAAAAGTGTTTTTATTAAACATAAAAAGCAGGATTTAAGTGATTTCAAATAAAAATTGATCAAAGTTAAGTTAAAATAAACAAAACACACTAGCTAAGCTTAGTACACTAAAATAGCTGTTACAAGCAGTATTTCTCACCCTTACTCTTATCCCAGGTCAGAACTGATCTTTTTCTCATCTGGGCCCAGCAGCTTTGCCTTCACCCTTTCACTATACTTCTTTGTTTCCAGGTATCTTCATGTGTATCCTCTTAGGTTGGGGAGGCAATTTCCAAAACCAGCTGAAGACAAAAGACTGTTTGCTTTCCATCCCTTAAATAAACTTTCCCCAAGGGGGGGGGGGGAACCCTTTGTTCTGTCTTTCCATTCTCATGGAAAAATACTAGATTAAAGATGGATTCCAATACCACAGCTTGGACTTACAGGAAAAACAAAACCATTCACAGGTCACTGACTTGATTACCGAGCCACTGAGTTCCTAAAGGATCACTAACGGCCCTCATTAGCACACTTAAAATTGAAACCAGATTCACACTTCATATTTTTAACTTCACATACAAGAATGACAGATGTTCAAAAATAAGATACACAAATTTAATGGAGTACAACTTTTACAATGACATTACATGACCTGTTTTGCATAATCTCTACCCTCCAGTGTATCAACTTTTCCCTACAACTTAGTGACATCCACAAACTTGAGGGTGCAAACCAGCTCAGATCATTAATGAAGATGTTGAACAAAACTAGCTCCAGGACCTACTCCGGGGGTACTCCATTTGATACTGGCTGCCAACTAGACATCAAGCTATCGAGCGCTAAGCCCGACGATAGACACATTTCTATCCACCTTATAGTTCATTCATCCAAGCCATATGATTTTACCTTGCTAGCAAGAATATTGTGGAAGACTGTATGATGAAAACACTGATGCAGCCTCATTTGGTGAAATGAACATGCATTGCTACACTGTGCTTTTATCATTAGCTCCAAGTTTGTAAAACTGCAGAAGAGAACAAACTACAATACTTCCTCTACTTGTCTTAAATTAAGTGAACTAGTACAAGGTAGGGATGCTAAATTTACATTTATCAACTAATTGAATATTCAATGAAATTTGCATCCACTATTTGATTAGTCGATAAGGGCTCCTCCACCTTTTTAAATGTAGCAAGAGCCCCCCTCTCGCTGCATTTCAAAGGCGGAAGCACTGCCAGTTCCCCGATGAGTCCCTGCCTCATCCCACAGAAACTGTGCTGGGGGGAACTGGCTTTTAAGCTGGCTCCCCCCAGCACCAACTCCTGCTCCCCTCCCTTGCTGCCTTCCTCTAATAAAGGCAGTGGGGGTCTACTAGTCCCTTACATCCCTAGTGCAAGGTGGAAGATGCTACCTTAACAACCCGAAGACTGAGCTCACTACAGGTACTGTCAATATCACCATACTTGCCTAGCCTATGTCTCTGACCTCACTCTCCAAACAAATATTTTAATTTTGATATTGAATACTTTTCATTTATCAAATGCTAAAGTCAATCTCAGCATGTGTTTCAAAAGACCAGTTTCTGCTTTACTGAAGACAAAGAAAAGTTCTCTTTGAAACTACTATGTTGACTGCCTCATCTTGTCAAAGGTACCTGACTGACTACAAGTGAAAATGGAAGCAACCTGTTAGATCCAAGTCCATTAACATTAATGACATATATTGTACAGATAACATCTGTTTAGACTACAAGTTTATCCAAAATGCCTTGTACCGAAAGTCAACTTGTATACAGTTTGTACTGAACCTGTAACAATGTCCAATGTTAACAGTGCTTATCAGTGGCCATCTTAAGAGGAAGAAGAGAAGCTCTGCATAAAGTAGAAAGTTTGAAATGAACTGCTTTAAGGCCCTGTATTTTTTTCTGTGGGAGAAGATTGGTGATTTGATTCCACACAGTTCATAGAAGCCATTATATTAAAGTGACCTCAGGTAAAATATTTTAACTTAAGCCACAGTAACAAGCATATGAAATCAGCAGTCAGTCTTCAAGCCCCCTTCTGTACTCACCACCTCTTCCCCTAATAGCCTCTGCCAGTTCTTGCTGCATAATCATCTCTGAATTCTTTTGGAAAGCATTCTCAGAAAAAACAGAACTGGCAGAGTGAAGTGGGATAACTGGAAGCTGACAACTGATTATAAAACCAAGATAAAACTGAAACGTCTAAGAGTCTTAAACTGTTTTCCTGCTAAGAAATGTCAGCCTGATTCCCCAATATTACCAGAGATGGATACCATCATTATGACAAACTAATTTTATAACATTAAATATTGGAATTATTGCTTTAATAAAACTGACAATTACCTAACTTAGAAAAAAAGTACAACAGCAATTGTCACCTAACATTTAGGGCAGATTGAGTCTTCCCTGGGTATATTCCCAGCTTTTACACTCATTTTGTAAGCCTGGGCAAGTCACTTGACTGCTTCACCTCAGTTTACCCAAAATAAGAACAGTATTGCCAGCTTCTGTGAAAGGAAGTCTTGTACAGTTTTATCAATTACTAAAACACTGAGACCATTTGATAAACATTACAGGAGCAGGTTGGGATAAGAGTTGAATTCCCCATATGTGGACAGGCTATGTATGTCCACTTCTCTGGAAAGTTTAAAAAGGTATGGAGAAGCAATGTCTTCTAGGATACTACTAGAAAAAGAGCATTTCACCATAAAATATCCAAAGCTATAATTTCAGTAGCCTCTTGAAATTAAACTGGTGCAAATGTAAATTTGAAAGTGTCTTAAATATACATACTTATATTACATACCTCTAGCCTTAAGCAAACACCTGTTATATGTGATTAAGTTATGATGATTATATCAGACTACTTTTAAGGTTTAAGCTCTCACCACAAAGACTGAGCATCAAGAGAGGTATAATATATCTGTAAAAGTAAATCCTTGTGTTAAGTGAATTATGCATCTTCTGTTTGAAAGACAGCTACAGAGTTAAACTCAAAGGAAACTGACTATGCTTGATCACCCTGGACCTGAACTCAACCCACCACATGACCTCGGTGGTTAAGTAATATTACTTAACATTCCTGTGCCTGGGGCAATCCCTCTAACTGAGTAAGAGTAACACCTCACTAACTCAGATGTTGTGCCTAGATTTTAATCTTGAATGAGTAAATTACGAAGATCTAGGGAGATACAGTAACAATAATACGATTGTGTTGGCCTCTTCAACTAGCAATGAACAATATATTACTGACATGTATGAAATGGGGAACATATTCTAATCGTAAAACACACCCACACACACACACACACACACACACACACACACACACACACACACACACACACACACACACACACACACACACACACACACACACACACACACACACACACACACACACACAGGACTGGGAGCAGAGAACTATTTAGTTTTAATCCTGGCTATCCCAGTTGCCTAGACTTCATCCATGCCACTTCCATTGCAAGCTCTCTAGCTCAGTTTCTCATCTAACACAGTGATAATAATTCTCTATGATGTAGATGTTACCTTTCTGGTATTTATCTAATGCTACACACCAAGTATTTTCCATTATGGATTGTTATACAAACCCTTATAGTTATCTCAATTACACCAGTACAATGAGCCAAAGAAAGAAAATGCTAATTTTACTGACTTGTTTTTAGGATTGGGATATAAATAACATACATATATTAGGTAGAATTTAACAGCCTGGTTAATCAGTCCATAATAGAAATTATCACCACTGTAAATAAGCAAAGTGTGATAACATTTCACTGAAGCAGACACCAATGCTGTAGTAACTTGGCAACTCTCAGGGCTTTAGGTAAAGCTACCATTTAAATACAAAATTTAAGGCTCTCTGTATTGAATGCGGATACATGTTTTGCGATATGAACACCATTAACTTGAAATCTAGAAATAAACAGAAAAAAATCCCTTTTCTTTTTCTTCCTCTTCCCCTCCATCCCCTCTGTGCTATTTATTTGAAAACAGGATCCCTTAAACCCCATTCATCTGAAGAAGTGGGTTGTGCCCACAAAAGCTCATGATATCATCTACATTTTTTGTTACCCTCTAAGGTGCTGCAAGACTATTTGTTGTTTAAGTTTTTCCAGTTACAGACTAACACAGCTACCCCTCAAACTTTTGAACTTGAGATCTAGTCAGTTTTAATAACTGAGGTGAAAGATTTACTACACTTGCTCATCACTCTGTCAGCATCTACAGTTTTAGGTCACATTTTTATATGATTACACTGCAAACCCAGAGCTGTCAAATAAAGAGTATATAAAAATACAGAAACTTTTCCTATGACCTTTCAGTTTTTGGAATATTAGAGGTTATTTGCCTGCGACAGTAGGTAATAAAGTGTTCAGAGATAAAAGTAGTGTTTTGAAAAATTATTGTAGATTTTAAAGAAACTCATAGCAGTTTAGCCAGGGAGGAAGAATAAACACAGCCAACAGAGTTCTAACCTCCTCCCCCTTTTTTTAAAAATACAAATACAATTTGCAGCCTCTACTCTATACTGTGAGATATGTAGAGACTCCAGGATCCAAGGGACACAGATTCTTGTGTGATGAAAATTGCATAGCTGGTGCAGCAGAAGATATGGGAGTGATCATAAGACGCAAAAGGAGATGGGCAAATAAGAACACAAAGCCATCAAGGGTCTAAAAAACAAAGAGGAAGCTTTGACACTATGACACTAAGCTGTGGGGAAAAGGTAGATACGCTTAAGGGCAGAGAAAGGGTCCAGAATGACACAGACAAATTGGAGGATTGGGCCACAAGAAATCTGATGAGGTTCAACAAGGACAAGTGCAGGGACGGAAGAATCCCAAGCATAATTACACGCTGGGGACCAACCAGTTAAGTAGTAGTTCTGCAGAAAGGGATCTGGGGGTTACAGTGGATGAGAAGCTGGATATGAGTCAACAGTGTGCCTTTGTAGCCAAGAAGGTTAATGGCATATTAGGTTGCATTAAGAGGAGCATTGCCAGCAGATCCAGAGATGTCATTATTCCCCTTTATTCGGCTTTGGTGAGGCCACATCTGGAGTATTGTGTCCAGTTCTGCGCCCCCCACTACAAAAAGGATGTGGACGCACTGGAGAGGGTCCAGCGGAGGGCAACCAAAATGATTAGGGGGATGAAGCATATGACTTATGAGGAGAGGCTGACGGACTTGGGTCTGTTTAGTCTGCAGAAGCGAAGAGTGAGGGGGGATTTGATAGCAGCCTTCAACTTCCTGAAGGGAGGTTCCAAAGAGGATGAAGAGAGGCTGTTCTCAGTAATGACAGATGGCAGAACAAGGAGCAATAGTCTCAAGTTGTGGTGGGAGAGGTCCAGGTTCGATATTAGGAAAAACTATTTCACTAGGAGGGTGGTGAAGCACTGGAATGGGTTACCTAAGGAAGTAGTGGAGTCTCCATCCCTAGAGGTGTTTAAGTCTCGGCTTGACAAAGCCTTTGCCGGGTTGATTTAGTTGGAATTGGTCCTGCCTAGAGCAGGGGGCTGGACTTGATGACCTTCTGAGGTCTCTTCCAGTTCTATGATTCTATGAAGCTTGAACTTGATGCAAGTGAGAAGACAGTGAAGGGATTCAAAGAGAAGACTGTAGCAGAGGGATAGCCATGTTAGTCTGTAACTGCAAAAATGAGATCTTGTGGCACCTTAAAGGCTAACAAATTTATTTAGGCAGAAGCTTTTGTGGGCAAAGACAAACTTTGTCAGATGCGTGGAGCAGGATGGATTGATTTAAATCACGATTTAAAACACCACCAAAAAACATTTATTTAAATCAAGTTTTCCACTGATACTTCTTCACATCTTTCTTAAACAATGCTGCAAATCTGATCCCTAAACCACGTTAATTTACAACTCACTACAACATTTTACAACATCTAAGAAGGTATACTTTGTGTAATTTTTTTAGATAACTTGATTTTATAAAAAATTTAGGAAATAGTCCATAATACTCATTACCTTATGTCAAGCTGCAGTACATTAGGAATGGCAAGAATTAAATCACACACAGAAACAATAGCACTTATATGTTATTAAACCAAATCTTAAATGTTACATAAATGTTTCACATTTGCAATTGCAGTAGTCTGCTAAATTGCCGGCTGACAAACTTTTTTTTTTACTTTTAAACTTTATTAATTTTAACAGATGTCAGAAGGCTAAATGTACTGTGTCCTTAAAACCTCTACAACTTGGTCTCTCATGATGTTTCATTCTTGCAACTGAGCCCTGCATCAATTTCTTGCACTGCTTACACTGAACTCGTTTTCCTTTCCATTCCCAGATAGGACCTCTCTCAAATCCAGAAGCCATTACAGTTTTACTGTGGCAAAAGTGTGTGGGAGAGGGTGGGGGAATATAGGAAGCTGTGTGCATAATGAATGTCTTCCCTTTTTCTTTCTAGTCCATGCCACTGCTCTTACTGTACTGCATCCATCCTTTCCTGTATAGTATTGAGCCACATCAGTCAAGGTGGATGTGGGATGGTGGATCACTACAAAATAGGGATGTTAGCATACAGATGTTTAAACAATTAACCACTAAACCTGGGCTTATCAGTTAATCCAAATGACTACATGCAGCCCTCCCTTCGCTGCCTCTCTAGGCTATGTCTAGACTACATTCCCTCTTTCGAAAGACGAATGTAAATGAAGCAAATCGAAAGTGCAAAGGAAGCGTGGATTTAAATAGCCCACGCTTCATTGCATATTCACATGTCAGCACGTTTTTGAAAAAGGGTTTTTCGAAAATGAAAGCACAGTCTAGACGGGGTTCTTTCAGAAAAAAAAAAACCTTTTTCAAAAGAAACCGTACTCCTGAAAAAAGTGTATAGGTTCTTTTGAAAAAAGGTGGGGGGTTTTCCCCCAAAAGAACCCCATCTAGACTGTGCTTTCACTTTTGAAAAAACTTTTCAAAAAAGCGCTCAGAAATGAATATGCAAATGAAGCAAGGGATACTTAAATCCACGCTTCATTTGCACTTTCGATTTGCTTCATTTACATTCCTCTTTTGAAAGAGGAATGTAGTTTAGACGTGCCCAAAAGCAGCAAAACAACAGGAGCTGGTACCCTAAAAGCCAGCTCCCCATGTGTGCTGGTTCCCGTGGAGCCACCTGTTCCCACCTCCACTGCCTCCCACAGAGCCAGCTTAAAAGTGGTATGCCAGAGCAACCTCTGTTTGTTGGGAGCTCAGGGCCCATACGGACAGAGGTTGCTGCCTCTGATACAGAGGCAGGGTGGCAGGGGGTTACTCAGGCGTGGGACCAGGAGCGCATTGGCTGCCAGCCCCACTCCTGGGGAGCATTTTAGTAACTGTGTAACAGCTAAATATTGTTGTGGCTACACCCAATTACTAAAAACCCAGTATCTAACATCCCTACTACAAAAGCAATTTTCCCTCTCTTGGTATTCACACTTCCTCATCAACTGCCGGGAGTGGGTCACTGGTCCTTGACACCATGGTGTCCAACACACTAGACAACATGTGGCTATTTGGCCAGTTGAGTGGGGCTTGGCTGGGCTGAACGTGGCTGCTACTGCTTCAGAACTGGTTGGACACCACAGTATATATTTATGCCTACCTTTGTAATTTCCATTCCATGAATCAGACAAAGTGGGTCTTTGCCCATGAAAGCTAAAACCCAAATAAATCTTAGTCTTCAGGGGTACCTAACAGAAGAAATGTGATCCGAGCAACAAAGTGGACAGCAGGTATGTTACTTGCTGCTTTGACCAAGACCATTCACAATTCATTCTCTATTCTTTGTTCACCCAGACTTCAATGTCTCCCACCTCCTCTACATTGTTGATGGTAGCCTTATCTACCAGACTGTCAGCTTCCCACAGGTGTCTCCAGGCCTTCTTTAACAATCCAGGAGGATTTATATGGCTTGTGCTGTGATCCCTGACTATCATGCTATTCTTAGTTGCCTCACTGTTGCGTATCTTTTTTGGGGGGAGGAGGGTACCATTTCTTATCTTACAAATTAAGTCCTTCAGAGCATGCAGTCTTTTTGCTGCAGTTTTTACAATGACTATTTTTGTGGAGGCCTGGGCAAAACCCTCCTCAAGACACACCTCTGATGTGAGGTCTGTAAGAAGTCAGCCAACTAATGATTAGTTGGAAGAGCAGATAGGGATAGCTGGCGCTTTTAATTTTAAAAATGCAAGTGTGCATGTATGTACAAAATTAATCTGAATTGTTACCTTAATCCTTCTGCTCATATGCTGCTACTTCTATTCAGCAATTGTTTTCCAGTCTTTTCTGCCCTTAACCCCATTATTATTTGCTTAACAAAACACTGGCATTATAGTCTCATAGTTAACCAGCCATTCAAGTCTCCAAGTAATAAAACCTTTCTTGGATCAGTTTCTTTTGTGAACACCTGACTCTTCCAAATCATTAACCATGCAGATTAAACTGTTCAAGAACCCTGCACTCACAGGTTGATCAAGCACATAGTGTTAGGAATAGCTGCAATGTTGAGCAACACATTTCATCTTACTGATTGAATGATACTAATTTACTTCTACATGGATCTAAACTCCATGTAGGGGGAAAAAGGTAGTTTGTTAATTGAATCCAAATCAAGTGAAAATCCTGAGCCACACAAAACTTTATTTCAAGCTCGTAAAATGAACTCTAGATTTGTAATAAGGAGATCTCAGAGAACAGTTGCCCTGGAAAAGGGGAGAAAATTGCATTTTTCCAGATACTGCTCTTAGAACTATAAAAACAATTACATCTAACGGTAAGGAAATCAGTCCAATCAGCACATAGCTGCGGGCCCATGTAACATCCTCAGAGCCATTCAAATAGTATTGAATATGGCTCACATTCCATCTTGTAAGTCACATAACAGTGTTAAATAGGTAGAGAACCAGTGTTCTGAAGGAATTTCCACCTTACTACTTTTATCTAAAATAGTTAAGGGGTTGCTGTCAAGTGCTGAGGTCAAATGTTAGTTTATTAAAATCTTTGTCTTTGCAAAACCTATCAGATTTTAAAGTCCTTACTAAAGCCTCAGGGAAAAACTAAACCGAAGTAGTCTTGTTCACTCTTTACCTTTTATATGGTTTATATTTTGAATTTTACTAGCTTGGACAAGGAAAATAGACTAGCAATTTCACTTCTATATAATCAGCCTAAATAGTATAACATTATTTGGAAGGGTAGCTGAGTTAGTCTTTAAAGTGTTACCAGACTATTTGTTGTTTTTTTAAGTTTATCCTGTACAGACTAACTAAACATGTAGATGGTAGGTATCATGAGCTTTTGTCGGCATAGCCCACTTCTTCAGATGACCGGTCATCTGAAGAAGTGGGCTGTGCCGATAAAAGCTCATGATACCTACCATCTACATGCTTTGTTAATCTTTAAAGTGTTACCAGACTATTTGTTGCTTTTTAAGTTTATTATTTGAGATGCAAGTACCGCAGAACACAAAGCTAAATAAAAACTGTTTTCAGAAGATTAATAGAAATCTGATATTTTTAAAGAAACATTGAAAGGTATTTCAGCAAAGACTTATGCTTGGTTGACGTGAATAGCCAAGATTCACTGTTTCCAATAAAACAGAACTGTATCTACATATGATACTATAGCTTTTTTAATAGGGATATTAAATTTCAATTAGTTGATAAGGGGGGCACTCACTATCCCACTGCGTCTCTTCCTTTAAAATGTACAAAAGCCATGGGCCGTGAAAGCCCGAGGCTTGCCCACAGCTCTTGTATATTTCAAAGGGAAAGGCATGGGGGAACCCGCACAAGCTGGCACCAAAGCATTCCCCCAGGTGAGCAGGGTTCCTTTGAAATGTACAAGGCAAAAGCACAGCAGTCAGGACTGGCATGAGAGGGGGCTGCTTCAGTTTTCGCTCGCACCATTTCCTCACTGCGCCTCTGCATCCTCAGCCCCACGTGGAGAAGGTGCTGGGGGAATCCAGCTTATAAGATGACTCCCTCCAGCAACAGCTCCTGATCCCTCCTCACTTGCTCCCTTTCTCTGATAGAGGCAGTGAGTGGGTAGGGGGGCGGAGAGAAAATAGTCAAGTCACTACTTGAGTACCCAATAAGCATATGCTTATCGGGTAGTTGACTAATCGCTTACATCTCTAATTTCTAAACAAGAGTTCTAACAGTTTTTTAAACAAAGTTAGATACTTTGTGTTACTTACATATTAACACTAGCTATCATGAAAAGTTTGAAACTTTGAACTATGACTTTCCCAAAAGACTGCAAAGGCAACTATGTAAACTTCTCAAAGCGCAAACAATTTGGCCCATTTCTTTCAATATTAAAAACACTGTAAAAGTGAATTTAAATTACAAGGATCAGAATAGATTTAAGAATAGAATCTTTGGTATTTTAAATAGGAGTGAAAACAAATTTGAACAAGTCTGTCCAATAATGCCAGAATTTAAATCAACGAGTAGGACCAGAAAAGTAAAGTTCAAACATTAGAAAATGTGATCTAAGATACATTCAACAACTTAGGCTGATTGAACTAGAGAGCTTACTGTGGCAGAGTTGTATTGACAAATCTGCACCGCAGTCAGATCTGTGATATAACCACTCAATGCCAAGGGGAGAGCATTCTCCTGTCCACATAATTAAACCACCCCCACCAAACAGCAGGAACTATGTTAGCACAAAAAATATGTACTGCCACTTATGCCGGCATAACATGTCACTTGCAGTGGGGTTTTTCACACCACTGAGCAATATATGTTTTGTTGGCATAACTGGTAGTGTACACATGGCCTTAGAGTCTCTCTTAAAACAAGTAGGAGAGTGAAATTTTATTTTACAGTATTTTTAGAAAGTCCATATATCTAAAGGTTTGGAGACAAGTCCTACCACCTTTCTTTAGAAATTCCTATTAAAATAAATGGGAGATTTGCCTAAATAAGGATGTTACAAACTCTTGAACTGGAACTATTGCATAAATTTAAACAGATGTATTACTTATTACATAAATTAGGTGTGCATTTGTTTCAAACAAATCACATTTTTATTTCAGATTATGTAAATTTCTTTCTAGAACTATTTAAGTAATCAAAAGTTTGCTTCCCAGCATTGTCAAAATTGATTTGATGAGCTATACACTTGCAGAGGTTCTCAGACTTCATTGTACCCAAACCTCCTTCTGACAAGATGACAGGAGGGCAGAAGGGGGGCAGAAGTGAAACCTGAGCCCACCCAAGGCCTGCCACAAAGCCCAAGGTTTTCTGTCCCAGGCCTAGAATCTAAGCCCTGCCACCTAGGGCTCAGGCTTTGGCTTCAGGCTTGGGCCACAGTAAGTCAAATGCCAACTTTGGTGACCCTGTTAAAATGGAGTTTCAACCCATAGCAAGAGAACCAGTGAGCTACAGTAATCAAGTTACAACAGATTATGGGCCTAACATGACAAACAGTAAACTTAAGAGTTTTGCTTTTCTGTTAGGACATGAACAAACATAAAACATTACAGAAGTGCCCACTGGCACAAAGCTAATGAACCTGAGCACCAGAAACCATTATTTCAGTTACCCCTCTGTATTCTCTCTGTCCTCAGTAATAACTGATTTTAAAAAACATGGTAAGAAAGACTCCCTAAAGGCAGAAAGAATGAGCATTAAAGTTTATAACTAGAATGATAGTCAGCAGAGCAGGAGCCATGAGGGTAGGCAGGGGAGAGCACCACTTTTTGACAGGGCCAAACCTTAGTAGTAGTGTGACCACACACTCCAAGTTACAACACTGCTCAGAACAGTCATCTGTCATGACAGCCAGGCAGCTGAACCAATCGGAGTGAATGGCATTCCCACCTGGCACATAGCACTCAGGTTTCCACCAGAGTCATACTGCCACCACTCAAATCTAGCCCAACCACTCCAATGTTTTGATGGAAGAGTAGGTGAGACAAACAGAAGTGCCATAAACTCACATGCCAGACAACAGCATCACTCATTCAAATTTGGAAGGGATGGGCTGGCAGACGGGGTACCTCAGAGAGGAAAAGAAGAGTCAGGTAGAGAAACAAATTATATTGGCCCCCACTTTAAACTGCCTTCCACAGCCCTGACCGGATCACATCTAGGTAGACTCAAGGTCTCAGCTGGGCTTCCCGTGAAATCAGAAGCGAAATGCTGCAGTCCTACACTTCCTGCCAAGCCGTGAAATGAACAGGAAGTCCGGGGAGGGGGAGGGGAGAGACATCGAAGGGCTCCTGAAAAACTGCCCCCCAAGCTTCTGTAGGAGTCGTTGCCCTGGAGCGCGGAATTGCAGTTCCCGGAGCTCCAGGGTGCGATGTGACCTCCCCCGGGGGCCCGGCGCTCACCCTGCACGGACGAGCCAGGGCGAGCCCCAAATCGCACCCTGCCGAAGCCACCTGCGCCTCGGCCCGAGGGACCCTTGGCAAGGCCCCGCGCGCTCTACGGCCCTCCCCTCCCCCGACTCTCCCCCCGGGCTCCCTCGGGGGCCCAGCCCGGTGCAGCGCGCAGGGGCTCGGGCCCTGCCTCAGCTCACGGGCTTCCCCGCCGGCCCAACGGGGGGAGAGGCGGCCTGTGTCCGAGCCCCGGGGGCGGGCGTACGGGCCCGTTGAGGCGAAGCGGAGCCCGCACCCCCCGCGGGGCGCCGGCCGGGGGCGGCCCGGTTCTGGGAGGCGGCCCGAGCCCCCGGCGGCTGAAGGCGGGTCACTCACCAGCGCTGCCGCCACGGCTCCTCCTCGCCTCCCCCTCGCGGGGGAGCAGCTCGGACATGGGGGGGGCCGAGGCCGGGTCGCCGCCGCCTGCCCCGCTCCCCGCCCTGAGCGCCGCTGAGAGAAAATGTCACCGGAGTCCGCTCAGAGTCTGCTCACGGCGTCACTTCCGGCGGCCGGGCGCGGGCTGCCGCCGAGCCGCCCACGGAGCGGCGCTGCCGCCGGCCCCTGCAGCGCCCCCTGGCGGCCCCCGCCTGGCGAGCTGCTCCTCCTCCTGTGCGTGGCGAGAGGGAACAGCCAGAGCCCTTCCTTCTGGACCCAACCAGGCCTCCCTGGGGACAGGAATCAGGGGGGTCCCCATCTCTGACCCCTTGCTGAGAAGGGAGTTGGGATCCAGAGCCTCCCCTGGATCAGTCCCTCTCCTCTGTGGAACAAGAGGGGGATAATCCATAGTCTCCCAATTAGGGGAGGGATAGGACCCAGCGCCTCTTCTCAGCCCCCTTCCCTCCCACACTTGCGCCCAATGGGGAGGATCACCCCTCAGCTCTCTGCCCCTCTACAGGCTTGTGCAAGAGGGTCGGGCAGTGTGGATGCTCTGCGGATTCTTTCCCCAAGAACGGGCATACTTGCGCAAGAAGCCACGAGTGTAGACATAACCGAAGAGTGTAGGTGGTGACTAATAAAGGACTATTTAGTGAAACACCACAGATATCTACTGAACACCCCTCTATTCAACATTACAAAAAAAATAGTGTGGTTTCTTTTGCAATGCTTAGCACACCATGTTTGATGATTTTCTAAGATTGAGGAACACAAACTTTTGTTCTCCATAATGCTGTCTTGTTTTTTCTCTGTAGAAAATAAAAGATGCTCCTGAAAAACCCTTCAGAAGTTGAGTATAGGAAGCAAAAAACTCAGTTGCAATTTTGAAGCGAGGGACAAATTTGACGGGAAAATACCTGAAACGGACCAGGTTTTAAGTTTAGGCAATAATGATTCCCCCAGTGCAGAGCAAAATTGAGCAGCAAAGTGTAAATTAATGTAAGTCCTGTTACTAAGAAATTAGCAGCTTTACATAAGAACAGCCATCCTGGGTCACCAAAGGTCTGTCTCTGATAGAAGTCAATGCAGAGAGAATGAACAGAACAGGTAATCATCAACGCTATGTCTAGATGACAAAAGTAAGTCAGATTGCTTTTTCTGCTTTTCTGTTGAAATTTGGTGCGTCTACATGGTGCCAAATTTTGGAAAAACCAGCTTTTTCAACACATTCCTTATGCCTCGTAGAACAAGGTTTACAGGGATGGCGAAAGAGCACATCCACTTTTTCGGAAAAAAATTTGAGGTCTAGACTGCAGGCTTCTTTCGGAACAAGCTTTTTTCGGAAGAGATATTCCAAAAAAACTTCTTCCGAAAGAGAGCATCCACACTGCAAAAATGCATCGAAAAAGCGATCTGCTTTTTCAAAAGATAGCATCCAGACTGAATGGATGCTCTCTCGCATGTAAGCTGTGATTGCTATGGATGGAATGGCCACCAGGGCCAAAAGCAGTCTAAGTGTCACTACATGGGACAGTGAAGTGCACCTAGGTGTGTGGGTTACACACACAGGAGCTGACAAGGAACAGCAACTGGCAGGGTGGCCAGGGAGCAAGGAAAAGTGACTGCATGGGTGGTAGGTGAAGATAGGGCTGAAGGAGGCAACCCGCCTCAGCTGCACCCACAACCTGGCCCCTTCTGCCCAGACCCCACAGGAGCCAAGCCACTCTCCCCTACTCCAGGCGGTATGTGTCTCCAGCCTTGCCAGCCCCAGAGCATAGGGAGGGAGAAGGCCACATGGCCACAGCCCCCTTGAGCATGAGGAGGGTGCGCAGCTCCGGCCTCCCCAGCCCGGAGCACAGGGAGGGTGAGTGCTGGAAGCAGCAGTACCCCACCGCCAGTACACCTACAGCAGGCGTTCCGGAAGCAGAGTGTGAATGGGCCCAGGCTGGCAGTTGGGAAAACAATGCCTTCCCCCACCTAGCATATCAGCCACCCATGAATGGCTGGCAAAGCATCCAGCCAAAGCAAATGCCCAGATGACAGAGCAAGCCAGGTGCCTTACTCCCTTTGGTGGTGTGTAATTTTCATAGATTACTGGGAGGGTGCTCATACCAGTTCAGTGTTGTATTGTTGAAAAGGAATCCGCAGATACTGAACCTGGCCCTGCTTGCTGCCAGCACCAGCTTCCAGCAAAGCTACAAATTCAAAACTAATTGGTTCACCAAGGAAGGTGCTTGAGAACATATTGATGTGGCTTGGCAAAGTGCAGTACTATGCCACAATAATGGACTGCACTCCCAACACTAGTCACAGTGAAAAGTCATTTACAGTAAAATTTGTTGATGAGGAGGATGGCTGTATCCAAGTAACCGACCACTTAAATCTGTTTCCAGTCCGTGGAGGACTCTCCTGGAAAAGGCCTAGCCCTAACCCAATTGTTTGTGAATGCTCTGAATGAGAATAAAATAAAGCTTCAGGCTGTGGCCAAGGCTACAACAGCGTGAACATGAAGGGAAGAAACAGCAGTGTCCAGGCAAGAATCCTTTCGCCTAATTCAAAAGCTGTCTTCATGCTTTGTGCCTGCCAATCCTTCAACCTGGTTGTGTCAGATACAACATCTGCTTCAGATTCAGTATCTCTCTTCAGAATCTGCAAGAGAGAAACATCCTGTTTTCTGGATAAACTATGATGTGGAAAATCCTCAAGGTCAAGGACAATACCACAAATCTTACTGCTAAGAGACACTCACTGAGAGATCCACATTGACAGTATAAGGCCCAACAAGACTGAGGTTTACAATGCCCACATGAAACTGGTGCTGTAAAGTAAAGCTATGGCCAGAATCCAACACAAGGGCTACGTCTAGACTGGCATGATTTTCCGGAAATGCTTTTAACGGAAAAGTTTTCCGTTAAAAGCGTCTAGATTGGCACGGACGCTTTTCCACAAAAGCACTTTTTGCGGAAAAGCGTCTGTGGCCAATCTAGACGCGCTTTTGCACAAAAAAGCCCCAATTGCCATTTTCGCGATCGGGGCTTTTTTGCGCAAAACGAATCTCAGCTGTCTACACTGGCCCTTTTACACAAAAGGACTTTTGCCCAAACCGGAGCAGCATAGTATTTCTGCAAAAAGCACTGATTTCTTACAGTAAGAAGTCAGTGCTTTTGCGGAAATTCAGGCAGCCAGTGTAGACAGCTGGCATGTTTTTCCAGAAAAGTGGCTGATTTTCCAGAAAAACTGGCCAGTCTAGACACAGCCAAAGTGGAAAGCCTGGAAAACCAGATCAACTACCTTCACATTTCTGATCTTAATTATTGTTTAGCATAATATCCTGTTGTGTTCCAAGTAAACACAATAAGCAAGGCATTATAAACTCAGCTGATGGACATTGCAACCACTGCTATTTCAATAAGAAGCTGCTTCATCGTAGCTTACTGAGCCAATGCATTTGAAGGTGCCATTACTACAGCCAAAGAAATGGCATAAAACTTAAGAATTAAGCCTATCTTCAGGGAAACTTGTATTCATCAGAAGAGACCATTTGCTTACAAAGGCAAAGATGAGGTGGTGGGAAGCTCAGAAGGAAGATTCAAGAGGGGAGTTTTTTTGCTCACTCATTTACACTGTTATACAATATAACAATGGGCCAGGTTACAACACTCATGCCATTTTAAGTAAGTTGGATAAATCTTGGGTAAGTATAAGGATTACATACTAAACAAGAAATTAAGTTCAGTGCATGGGTGGCCATAAACTAGTAGGCTGCATCTAGACTGGCATGATTTTCCGCAAATGCTTTTAACATGCTTTTGCGGAAAAACTTGCCAGTCTAGATGCAGCCATAATGTTGCATTACAGGGGGTAGGGAACACTCAGCTAAAACAGTAATGCAACACTACTAGTTTATGACCACCATGCACTGAACTGAATTTCTTATTTATGACTTAGAGTCTCACACCTTACCTGATATTCGTAAAGAATTGCAGAAGATCTTTTAACTCTACTTAACCTCTATGGATTTTTCAGTTCAAACAGGTATTTATTTGCAAATCCTCAGTGTATTTTCTTCTGATTATGCAGAAGAAATACTTTTGAGTGTGTGTAATGAAAATTGCAGTTAAACTAAGCCAAATTTATTTCTGGAATCATTTTACAGAAGTGCAAAAAAAAGAAAAAAAATCTAAAACCATTAAGATTGCTGAAAAACAACTTAATGTTCAGATACTAGAATTATGAATAGATTAATGGAACAAAATTATCTATTGCATCATCTACAAATTTCAAGTATTTAAAAGGAAGAAATTTCTTAAATCCTACCCCGTCATCAGAATTACAGTCATGTTCTATTCAATACTACAGCTACTTGAAGTTTTGGACTGTTTTACCAAAAACAGGAATTTTTGAAAGTGTTTTTGTTCAAAATGAAAATGTTAATTTGGTAAATTATTAGACATGTGCACATACTTTGCTTACTACTATTTCAGTCAAATTTTATTGTTTCCTATTTCCCAAAAACTATTGCAAAAAATGGTTCTTATGTACACTACACAATGAAGTTTAAAAAAATATGCCCTGAAAAAATTTTACAACACTGGCCATTTATTTTTGGGGAAAAAAAAGTAAATGCCATTTTTAAATCAATTTTCACTGAAAGAATTGTAACTAATTTTATATATTTCAACTCCACAAACTTAACTTTGTCCTCTGGAGTTTTATTTATTTCTTTAGTTTTAATTTTAATTTTAGAACCTACATATTTTCTTTTAAGGCATATGCTGTTAACTGAGAAACACTAACAGTTAATATATTTGATAGTATTTGTTTTTTAAATTTTTAATATTTTTAAAATATTTTAAAAATAACATACTGTAATTTAACGGGAAAAGTAACTTTACACGAGAATGGCCATATTGTGTCAGACCAACGATCCATAAAGCCCAATATCCTGACTTCTGATAGTGGCCAGTGCTAGATGCCCCACAGGGAAGGAACAAAACTTTATCATTGTATAATAATGTACACATAGGAATACGTATCTGAAAAGGATCAATGTATTACTGTGCACTATTTTTCTTTTCCAGAAATGTTTTTGACGTGTTTGTATTTTGATATTGTTGATATAATAGTTTTGTTCCATTATGATCAAGTATCTTTTGTACTTCATAAGTATAATTGGGTTGATTTTCAGTGGTTTTGAGCAATTCCTTTGAACTCATACTTTGTCCCAGATCCTCAAAAGTGTTCATTGGGAGTTAGATACCTAAATACTTTTGAGGATCAGGGCCTTTTAGTCTTATTCCTGCAAAAGCCTTCATGCCTACTTAACTTTGTCCACTGGAAAAAACCTAGAAATCTGGTAGCACCTTAAAGACAAACAATTTTATTATGGGCATAAGCTTTTGTGAGCTGCAACTCATTTATCAGATGCATTTAGTAAAAGAAACAGTTAATAGGGATATAGAGATGGGAGTGTTATATCAGAGCTAATTCATTATTCAAACGTTCAGTCGTATTCATTACTAGAAGATTTACCTGGCCTTAACTCAATTAATTGTCATTGGAAAATAAAATGAAAATGTAAATGCTTCATTTGAATCATTGCTTGGGGGGCGGAGGGGCAGAGGAGATTGAGGGGTTCAGTATGCAGTCTGTCCCAGAGCAGTGTTTCTCAACCAGTGGAACAAGTACTCTTAGGGGTACTCAAGAGAAGTCTGGGGGGTACGTCAACAACTGAAATTTGGAGAAAACTGAATTTTTGTTTAAAGTTTTACAGGGCTTTATTCTTTTTGTAGTTTTTTCACCCAAAAATGTCATCGTCCGCCCAGCTACGATTAAGTTGTTTAAACAAATGTGTTGTAATGGTAGAAAAAATTGTGTGGGTCTGAAAACTATAAGTACTGGGGGTACTTGTGTGTGTGTGTGTATATATATATATATATATATATTTTAAGGGGTACCTTATTAAAAAAAGGTTGAGAAACACTGTCGCAGGGAGAGAGGACTACCCATCCTCTCTCACCTCAGCAGCTTGGAGCAAGGTGAGAAGCGCCTCTCCATGGGTGCTGCAGTTCCAGGGGCGCATGGCCCTGGCTGGGGCAGATCCAGGTTCATCTGCCCCCTGCACTCCCCAGCCAGGATGAGGAATGCAGCAAACTATATTTTCCCCTTGCTCCCTACCAAAGGAGAACAGCCAGCAATGTTCTTGTACAAATTAGGGGGGAGCTCAGCTACCCTGAACTCTCTAAAGAGTGCCTAGGGGTGGGAGGCTTGGGCAGTACCGGATGGAGGAGGGGCGGCGCACTGTCTCTTTTCTATGTGGCTTTTTTGTGACGCAACCCCAGTCTAGGCACATCCCATTTTCCTGGCACAGTAAAATCCTTACTTTACTTTAAGTTAGAAGAGGAAGCTATATTATGTATTTGGTGGTCGTTGCACTTACCTTTTAGGATGAGTTCTTGGACAGAAAGACAAACACATGAAACTCTCTCAACTATATAGGGGTATGTCTCCACTACCCCGCTAGTTCGAACTAGCGGGGGTAATGTAGTCATCCGCACTTGCAAATGAAGCCCGGGATTTGAATTTCCCGGGCTTCATTTGCATGAAGCCGGCCGGCGCCATTTTTAAATGCCGGCTAGTGCGGACTCCGTGCCGCGCGGCTACACGCGGCACGGAGTCCGCACTAGCCGGCATTTAAAAATGGCGCCGGCCGGCTTCATGCAAATGAAGCCCGGGAAATTCAAATCCCGGGCTTCATTTGCAAGTGCGGATGACTACATTACCCCCGCTAGTTCGAACTAGCGGGGTAGTGGAGACATACCCTAGTAGATTAGCTCTGATGTAACACTTCCATCTCTGTATCTCTACTATCTTTTTTCTTTCACTTCATACATCTGATGAAGTGAGTTGCAACTCACAAAAGCTTATGCCATAATAAAACAATTAGGCTATGTCTACACTGCAGGTTTCTTGAGCAAGAACTTTTTGCGCAAGAGTTCTTGCGCAAGAGCGAGTCCACATTGCCATGTGCAAGAGATATGCTTCTGCGCTAGAGCATCGATGGCAGTGTGGACACTCTCTTGCGCAAGAAAGCTCTGATGGCCATTTTAGCCATAGGGGTTTCTTGTGTAAGAAACCCCCTTTCCCCATCCACGCTATCCTTTTTGCGCAAGAGCTCTTGCTCAAAAAGTCTTATTCCTCGTGGGGAGAGGAATAACTCTGGTGCAAAAAGCCCTTTCTTCTGACAATCTACAGTAAACTTTCTTGCGCAAGAACGGGCTTGTAGTGTAGACGCGCTGCAAGTTTTTGCACAAGAATGGCTGTTCTTGCGCAAGAAACCTGCAGCGTAGACATAGCCTTAGTCTTTAAGATACCATTGGAATCCATGTTATTTTTACTGAAACAGACTAATCTAGCTACTTCTGAAATCTTTGTGCACTGAGTAAATCCTATAGAAGTCAATGAAGCTATATAATGCTATGTAAGCACACAAATCTTGGCAGGACACCTTTCCATTTCAATAGTGGATACTCAGCACCTCGGACAATCAGGTGCAATGTGTTTCAGAAAAATGGATGGACTGTTCAATTCCATTTAAATTATCTAATGTCTGGAGCATTCTCAATTGTTTCATAATGTACATTTCCAGTGAGGGGGATTGCTTACTGTTTTGTATAAACATTTACAACACTGTGTAATTGAAGAACTGAGAACTCTTGTTAAAAATAAGTGTAAAGGTCTAACATTTATTTGATGTTCACCACACTGCCTGAAAGCTGAATAGTGCTAGGTGATAACTAGCAGCTAATTTGTGTGACTGAAGCAGATGGCTTAGTTCTGGAACAGAAGTAGCACACAGCTGTTCGATTCCCTCTCCCCCCCAGTATCTTTCCTAGCAGTACCAAGCAGGAGTAGTATCCAGCTACCTTTGCTGGATTGTGTCAAACTCCAGCCCTTGCTGCTGACTGTGTAGTCAAGGGTGGACTCTTGGGTAAGTTTTGCTGCAAAGCTAGGTGTGGAACAATGCAAGTTTACAGTATACTAAAATCAAGGACTTCACTGAACTGAACAAAGCCTATCTCAAGTATTATTTCCACTTAGTCCACTGCCACACTTGTATCCAGCAGGATGTTCCTAGAGCCTCTGAGTACTACTGGCTGAGCCTGGAAAGTGAAATAATCTACAAGGCTAGAGAGCCCGAATCCTGGCTTGTTTAACATTAACATTTAAACAGCCAAACCACTACAGTCTTTTCCCCCGGGAAATGAGACTGTCCTAAGACTCAGCTCATGGAGCTTTCTTCAAACTATCCCTGTGAGGAAGGTCTCAGGAGGATCACAAAGGAGGTGAGAGTGTACTACAACAACCCTGTGGATCTGCTCCTTCTGACCACGCATCCAAGCAAAATCACTGTTGCTCCAGACCCCATGCCGGTATTGCGTCAAGAGGCAGGTAGGCACAAGCAGGAAGGCAATCATGGAGTAAGTAGACACTCCCATAGATCCAGCAAAGCCCAGTTCCCACTGTGAATTGAATGGGCATCTGCAGGAAGCAACAATGCAGGTCAGTAACTGGCACTGTATGCAAATGAACTCTTTTCCCCTCATTTGCCTGCTCATTCACCTATTGCTTGTATTTCCACGTTCTCCATTCCCAATACACCCAAAGCCTATGTGCTCCCAGAACTAGAAAAGTCAATTAAGCACCTGTATCTTTTTTCTACCTACCACTTTCCCCTCATGGCGGAACTACAGCAAACTCTCTGGAGTTTCTTCCATTCACTTAGTATTAATCATAATGTACTATAAAAGCCAGGAAGGCAATAAAGCCTCAATCCAGTGCAAACCCTACAGTTAAGGATACAATCTAATTTGATTAGCCTGCAGGGCAAGTGGAGACCCTCGGGTGTCACTATTAGATTTCAGTTCCATGTCACCCATTCAAATCTAACCCAGGTGAACAATGAAAGCTGTTACCAGCCAAAGGCTGGTCAGGGGTCTCTACGAAATAAGTCACTGAATTCAGGCAGTTAGGAAGGAAGGCATGCATCCATCCTACCTAAAAAACACCCTGTTGGCTGGCTCCACGGCTTGAATGGGCTTATAATAGCTCAATTTGTGTAGCTTATTTCGAGTTAAATCCTGCAGTATAGACGCACCCTGAGAGTAGTAATGCTATGTCAATTGCATAGCTTATTTTAAAATAGCTTATTTCAAAATTGGGAGTGTTTACACAGCACTTATTTTGAAATAGAGCACTCTTCCTTCGACTGCCCTTATTCCTCGTACAATGAGGGTTACAGGAGTCGGAGTAAGAAGTAGTCTAGCTTGACGGTATTTTGACATTATTTTGAAATAACTGCCTGTTTAGATTTGGACTAAGTTGTTTTGAAATAACGCTAATTATTTTGAACTAATGTTGCTGTGTAGATGTACCCTCAGTGCTCAAGATAAAGGTCTTCCAAGTCAGTCACTTCACATCATATCTGCCACAGGAGTTGGTTATGTTAAAATGGGGAAAGCAGTTAAGTTTTATCTTAATAGCTAGGGCTCTACATGCATTTTAGAAAAGGATCTGAAGAGAAAAATAAAAGCGGAGACTGTTATATCAAAAGATGTTATAACAAATGCTGCCTAGCTTGCCTTGATCCACCAAACAGGAGACCTTTCTAAGGTTAGAGACCCAGAACCTGGGTAGAGGTGAAAAAGAGAACAAGTGTAACCAAACAGCCCTCTGTCAAATCTCAACTCCCTCTTCCCTTCCTTTTTTCCCAGTTGCTCTAATTTAGTAAATCAAAAGTTACCTAGTTCAGAAGTTTAATCAAACATGAAACTGCCTGTTTGCTGATTAGGGTGCCATCTGGAGGTCATTTACCAGTTTTATCTTATATTTGTAAACATGGACAGAGAAGGAAGCCTCGTTTTTACTGTTCAGGCTAATGGAAAACAAAATATACATAATATTTACAAAATGAAAGCTATGAGAATAGCTCAAAATCCATGTGCTTGGCAGAAAGAGAGTCAGTTTGCAGGCCCACACAGTGAGGAGTATACCACGATGTTTAGGAGCCCAAAAAGTCTAACTTTTTTTGTACATCCTTTTCCACACTGGTGACTTTAGGTAAATCGACGTTTGCTGGGCTCTGGTACTGACAGTGTCATCATGTCAACTTTACTGGAGAACTCAGCCTCAAGAGCATTCTAGTGGGAGAAAGAAGCAAGAGAAGTCAGTGACAAGACAAATAACTTTCATATTTATTAGCCAAATATGTCTCTAATGGTCACCTCTACTAGATATCATTTTATGTGTTAACTCAGCTGACTGAAAGAGCATAATTGATGGGGAATATTTATCAGCAGTTGGTACAAGACACAGTTCAGAATAGGTGACAGCATGTAGCAGCTCATGAATTGAGAAAAATGAGTCATCATAAAGAGCCAAAAGTTAGCATTACTAATCCTAATGATACCCCAAAAAAAGAAGTGGGCTGTGCCCACGAAAGCTCATGATACCATCTACATGTTTTGTTAGTCTGTAAAGTGCTACTAGACTATTTGTTGTTTTTAAGTTTTTCCTGTTACAGACTAACTCAGCTACCCCTCTGAAGCTTTTAAAAAATTTTAGAGAATTCTTAAAATTATGACAATGTTGCTTTGTTCCTAGGACAATCTCTAAATATCAAACACTAATAAAGGATCCACTGTTTATGGATTTGTAACAAGCCATCTAGAGAGCTTATCACCAACCAGCTTAAAGGCTCAATCACAGTTACTTCCCAGCTGACACCACTGATCCATGCTGTGTGATCCTCCTGGTCTTTGGAATGCAACATTTTTAGAAGCAGCTGGCTGAAGGGGCTGAATGGAGCATCCTGGCCATGGCAATCTCTTACAATGTGATGCACAGAACAGGAACGTGGGAGAGCTTTAAAGTCTTGTTTTACTGAGATCCACACACAAATTCCACATGTATGCAGAAAAACAGAAAAATGCTAGCTGGTGGTGGGCTTCCATCATGCTATGAAGGGTTACTAGTCACAGACAGCATGCCAAAGCAAAGTATTAAGGTGAAAAACTTCTTGCCCAAGAAAGCCCTATCAATGATGAAGTGGGATCAAATTAATCAAATAAGTGTCTAATCATTGATCCTAGTGGTACTGTCCAGGTAGAAGGAGGTCTCCTAACTGCAATCCTCAATATTTAGGACTTTAATGATTACCAACACCTTCAACTGCATCTAGAAGCAAATAGGAACCTAATGCAAAAATGTAAGCACAAGTTTTATGAACACACTGGTCCATGACAGTCAGGAGCGCAGCTGCAGTCCCATGTGGACTTCAAAGGCCGTACAGAACTTAACAGCAAACAAGCCAGCAGAAGACAAATGCAAGGATAACCATTTACAGTCTATTTTATAGAGAAATGGTCACACTTCTGTCCAGCTGCCAATTAAAAAATGCTACAACTACCCTCTGAGACTCCAGGATCAGCAATGAATCCTAGAGGGCCTCAAGACAGCAAACCATTTTAGCAACAAGCACTCTCAAAAGTTGGTGCAAACTGAAAACACTTTTGCCCACTTCCTCAAAGGTATTTAAGGACTAAATTCCATTGATTGCAATGAGAATAAGGAATTCTGGTGTTTAGGTTGATTTTTTAGAAAGTGACAGTCTTGATTTAAATCTCAGAAAGCAATAAAGACACATACCAGTTCCCGCTTTGCTTCTTCAATCTTCACTCGAGCAAGGGAGGGATTCTAGAAGAACAATTGCATATTAGCTGCAAGTAGAGACAGTTCTATTTCAGTATGAAACACAGGATTTATCCTAGCCCAAAGATTTCAATTAAGGGCAGGAGAGGAATTGGGGCTAAGCAAATGTATTCCCCACAGGTGCAAAAAGTCCTGCAATTAAAGACAGAGACAAAATCTAAATGAAGTGGATTTTGAAGGAGCTTTTACAAGGCCTAATGTTCAAAGAAACATTTCCATGAAATTCACAAAACTGTTGATCAAGAGAGCCTGGCTTTAAACATTCCCAGCAGAGTTTGCAGCCTAGACACGGAATAGGAAAGTCCACATGGGCACACAGCTTGCTTGAAGGAACACTCCTCTCCCACTCTGAGCATCTCAGGCACTCAGCCAGTGATGAGAAATGCATAAAGGCTAAGAGGCAGGAGAGATCAAGCCTCTCTCTCCACTGAAACCAAGACAGGGAGAACTGGAAGAATAAAAGCCAATTTTGGGGTTTTGAATTCCTTGAGAACACCAAGCAAACTGCCTTTGGGCACTGTTACAGAGACAGGCCCCACCCCTTCCCTAAGACAGGCACATAGCTGGAAGCTTTCTGGTTTTGTAGCAGGGGTAACAATGGCCAGCTAAGGTGAGGGAATCAGGCCTGCAGCAAGGATGTGTGTAGTGGGGGAAACTCACTGCAAGGAGTGAGTTGAAGACAGACGGCTGGTCTAGTGATTAGGGCATTAGCCTAGAACCTGAGACTTGGATTCAGTTCCCTGTTCTGGCATTAACTCCACATGTGACCTCTGGCAAGTCATTTAATTTCTTTGTGCATTAGTTCCCCAGCTGGGATAGGAAATGATAGCACTTTCCTACCTCCCGGGGTGCTGAGAGGATTAATACATTAAAGATTGTGAGGCGTCCAGACTCTACAGTAATTGCAGTCACAAATACAAAAGACAGAATTGTGAATCTCTCAATATAAGTTCATTTAATAAATCACAGTGCTACCCTGAATTGTTTCAGAATCTTCCCTGTGTCCAAGAGGAAGAATCTGTCCCATCTGATTTAAGAAGAAAAAAAAATGATTTTTTTATTTCATCCACTTCCATAAGAGCTGTGCAAGTGCTGCTGTTAGACTGTCCCCAAAACAATACATAAAGGTGACCTGTCTACCTCATGCAAAGTCACTGTTTACATACCTCTCACTTGGCGGATTAATACACTACTGTTGGCTCTAATCTCCTTAATAGAGTTTTCCTTAACTGAAATGGGTTTTTGTAATATGGATTTCTCCTTGTTTCAGAATACTGAATTCCTTTAAATCAAGGATTACTTTATGTAGCAGTTTGCTTAGAGCTCCCAATACAACTAACTGGTAGTAACAGCAATCAAGTTAAAAAGTATTGGTGATGTGTACCAGCAGATTCAAAGTTTGATTTATATACCTTTTACAATTATTGATACACTTTTGGAAAAGAACTCGATGCCAGAAATTTTTGTTTTCCTCTCTACTTTTCCAAGTAATTCACTGATTCTTAGCTTACACAGTTTATTTGGGTTCGAATCCACTTAAGTGTGCAGCAGCAGTCAAAAAAGCAAATAGAATGTTAGAAATCATTAAAAAAAGGGATAGTGAATAAGACAGATAATATCTTATTGCCTCTAAATAAAACTATGGTACGCCCACATCTTGAATACTGCATACAGATATGGTCGCCTCATCTCCAAAAAGATATATTGGCATTGGAAAAGGTTCAGAAAAGGGCAACAACAATTATTAGGGATTTGGAATGGATCCCATATGAAGAGAGATTAAAAAGACTTGGACTTTTAAGCTTACAAAAGAGGAGACTAAGGGGGGATATGATAGAGGTCTATAAAATCATGACTGGTGTGGAGAAAGGGAATAAGGAAAAGTTATTTACTTATTCCCACAATATAAGAACTAGGGGGTCACTAAATGAAATTAACAGGCAGCAGGTTTAAAGCAAACAAAAGGGAGTTTTTCTTACTCATTACATAGTCAGCCTATGGAACTCCTTGCCAGAGGATGTGGTGAAGACTAGGACTTTAACAGGGTTCAAAAGAGAGCTAGATAAATTCATGGAGGCTAGGTCCATCAATGGCTATTGCCCAGGATGGGTAGGAATGGTGTCCCTAGCCTCTGTTTGTCTGGAAATAGGTGACAGGAGAGGGATCACGTGAGGATTACCTGTTGTGTTCCCTCCCTCTGGGGCATTTGGTATTGGCCATTGTCAGCAGACAGGATAATGGGCTAGATGGACCTTTGGTATGACCCAGTATGGCTCTTCTTATGATTCCCATGTATTATGGTTGGAGAAAGCAAAATCTATCTACCAAAACTATTTAATCAGCCTTCTTTTAAGCAAAATCCTTCTTCTGGACAATTCATTAAGGACAGACATAGTGATTTGGAAACAGGACAACTACAATGGAGCTTGTCAACTTCACTGCAACACTATTTATTTACATTTTGATGTCTATATTTTATAATAAAGAAAGATATATTTCAGCTACAAACACAACCTCCACCCCGAAATTAAATTGACAGTGGAAGTATAGCACCTAAAGAGAAAGCTGTTCAATTTTCTTTTATTTACATACACAGAAACTCTTAGGATACCAGAAGATAATTTAATATTAGTAGAAATAGTTACAGGAGTTAAGTCCAAGTAGGATTCCAATTTCTTCTTCAAAGGCATAGTCTGTTGCTTTAGTTCAGACAGTTTCTATAAAAAAAGCAAATCACCAGGTTATATATTATATTTGCAACCTAATTGGGTATAAGTGATGAAAGTCTGTATAAGTTTTAAGAAAATTCATTGCTGCTGTCATTCTGATTAAGAATCTACAATTCTTCCCAAGATTTAATATTCCAACAACTGTATGTAGTCAAATCCAGCTGAAGTTTTTTATCGAAGTAAAAATGCAATTTTACTTATCCTTATAAAACATAAAATATACTTTCAAGCAGTATTACTATCGGATGCCTCTCTGCTAGTCTGGGTAAAAGGAGGTAGTAATCTCAATCTAGAACCCACTGGACAGATGTCCACATCACATAAAAACACCACTGCAATGGGCATTACCTGAGGCTCTTGTTGGCAATCAATACAGGCCAAGCCAGAATTGGTCACAAAGAATGAGTTATACACTAATACTAAAGGTTGCCCAGCCACAACAGGGCTGAGTCACATAAGTAAGGCAGTGTTGGGAACCTTCCACCACCACTTTTAGTAATGTACCCATTCTGTGGACAAAGAGAAGAGTTAACTCTCGACGGCTTCTGATCCAATAATTTTCACTAGCACTAATTCCATTTTAAAATCAGAGATAAACCTACAATGCATTAGAGGGATGTCAATGGTTAGTCAGTTAACCGGAGGCCCCGCTGGGATGGGGCACACCCCACCTAACATAGGCAGAGAGCTGTTCAAATCTGGCTGGGCCCACTGCGCCATGAATGGGGGACACTTCAGCCCAGCCAGAGTATCCGCCACCCGTGCCAAGCCTGGCCTGGACAGAGCAGGCCCTGCCTGCACTGGGCCTGGCCTGGACAGAGCAGCCCACCACAAGCAGGGGAACTGTTCCAGCCCAGCTAGCCCACTGTGCCATGCTGTGCACAGGAGGTCACACCAGCCCTGGGGGGAACAGCCTGTTTAAGGAGTTAACCGGTTAAACATAATGTTTAACTGATTAAATGGGATTTTACACCCCTAATACATTATGATACAATAATTCATCCCCTTCACTCCAAACTCCATCGCTCTGCAAAACAGATAAAAGAACACTGCCTAGTCAAACTTGTCCCTATATTTAGGATCCATGAGAAAACAAAGGTTTTACAAAACCAAGACCTACATGGAAGTTTCTATGAATTTTTTAAATTTAAGATTCTAATGGGAACATTTTTCAACCAGCATTTTCCCTGCAGTATTTTTCAATCCAAATATTGTCAAACAATGCTAGTTCATGACATCTACAAAGTGAAACTGACTAGGCTACTATACAAACTAATTAAATAAGCAAAAAATAAAACATAAATGGCAAACACATTATATGTTTGCAATGCTCTCTGTTACAGTAATACAGGGTGATATTTGTTTTGTGAGAGCAGAAAGAACAGGCTCAGACAGACACCATGTGCTGCAGCAAATTGCTGGAGCAGTCACATTTAGAAAAAACAGGAAATATGTTTTTTTTTTAAATGAAAGTATTGCAACAGTGCCCCTTTAAGAAATGACACTACGACTGTCTTACAGTATTCACTAATATATTAAAAAATGTTATTTACATAAAACTGGAGGTGGCCTCAACATGTAAAATTTGGATCAAAGATTGGATTTTGGATGTGGGATGTTGGTTTGGGCCTATCTAGAACATAAATATATGCTCAAGTGGATGTTATTTCCTTAAATATTCAAATATTGATTTGCATTCACAACTTCATATATATCCCTCTTATCACCACATACTCACCTCCGAGAGACTCACTAATGACTGATGTGTCAAGGAAGGGTCCATCCCACTTGCAGAAAGTTGCTCCTACAAGGGGAAGACAGTTCACAGTTTGTACAGTACATATTGCTCCTCTACGGAAACAAGACATACAGTACATTACTCAAAGTAAAACTTGACACAGGGATATTTTGATGTTTACTTGTATTTGCACATAAGCAGATAAAAAAAGAAAAAAATGTATGGACAGCAGGAATTCAGTGCAAATCTCCAAACAACTTTAACTGTGGAGTCAGTGGCTAATGAGACATACATAAATAGCATTATGCCTACTAGAACACCAGCATGACTATTTTTGCAGATATAGACACATTTTGTATCTATAACTATGCAAATCTGTGGATATCTGCAGGTATCTGCATCTGCAAATGTGGATATCTGTGGATTACTTTTGCAGATGCAGATACCAGTTTTGAGTCTGCACAGAGCTCTTCAAATATGTGAAAAATAATTCCAACTATGATCCATGCCTCTATATTTTTAAATTTATGAAGATTCCCCATAACAAGGAACACTGGAAAAAACAGCTATTTCTGAATAAGAGCAATGGAGGACCTGCATTTACTTACCTGTAATAGTTGCTTAGTGTTCCAGTCCTATAAACACTTAGTGTATGTCTAGACTACATGCCTCTGCCAACAGAGGCATGTAAAATAGGCTACCCGAAATAGTCAATGAAGCGGGGATTTAAATATCCCTGGCTTCATTAAAATAAAAATGGCTGCCACGTTATGCCGGGTCAGCTGATCATCGGCACAGCATACGAGTGAAGATGTGGATCAGTTGACAAGGGAAGCCTTTGTTGACCGCTCCTGTAAACCTCATTTCACAAGGCATAAGGGAGCAGTCGACAAAGGCTTCCCTTGTCGACCGATCCGCGTCTTGACTCGCACGCTGTGCCAACGATCAGCTGAGCCAGCACAGCACAGAGGCCATTTTTATTTTAATGAAGCCAGGGATATTTAAATCCCCGCTTCATTGACTATATCGGGTACCCAATTTTACATGCCTCTGTCAGCAGAGGCATGTAGTCTAGACATACCCTTAAAACCCATGTATAAATCTGACTTTAATGGGACAATTCATGTGAGTAAAAAATTACAGGCTTTCTTATGTATTTGCATTTCTCCTCCCAGTGCACAACTAAGGCATTTTTGGCAGAGCAGTCATAGTGTTCATGCCAATCATTAATTTTAATAAAGTCAATTTAATAAAGCCACATCCTCACTTCTGTTGTGAAATTAACTGAAAATGTATGTAAAAAAAATCACAGCCTTACACATGACTAGCAGGAACCTCCCTAACTTTAAAATATTGGGGCAATTACTTACCAACCCACTCCAGCAAGAGACGAATTCAACCCCATCACCTCCGTTACCTTTTAAGCAAATGGAGCTAAACATCACAGCATCCATCCACATATCCCCAGCTACGCAGAAAAGGCAACTGTGAGATCAATTACAAATGATACCCTTCAGAGACCAACCATTCTTTATTTCCAAGTGTCAGATGTAATAGATTTCCCCTCTTGGAGGCTAAAAACCTCCAAAGATGTCTCTAACTAGTAGTGAAACCATACATTTTGGGAGCCAATTTGACACGATCATATCTTCCTTTAATAATACTGGAAGAAGACTTATCACCAACCTCTGCAGCCTTGATCCTGAATTTGAAGTCCTCAGATTTATCCTTCAAGAATGTCATGTTCTGGGCCCGGCTATCAGCTTTGGCTTTTTCCATTGCCAGATGTTCTTCTGTTTTTTTAATGTCCCTTTAAGAAAAAAATTGTGTTGAATATATGTGGCTTACAAACCTTCAAGCAAATTCACATTCTCAAGTAAACATCCACAAGAAGGAAAAAGTGATGCAGAAAACTGAATTTCACTCACAGTCTCTACCAGCTCAATCTTTTGGTGGGATGAGATATCCATGTGCAGATACCCCACAGATTTACACAACTCTGGGATAGTAGGACATCTTCATGAAAAACCAGAACATGTGTACAACAATTAATACTAATAACCTGGTGGGTCATTATACTAGGTTAAAAGTCTCAGAGGGGTAGCCATGTTAGTCTGTAACTTTAAAAACGAGTAGTCCTGTGGCACCTTAGAGACCAACAAAAAATATATATTTAGTATCATGAGCTTTCATAGGCAAAACCACTTCTAGCTAGGAATGTGACTGTCTAGTTGACTATCCGATAAGCAACTGCTCAGAACCACCAGCTGACCCTGGGGCTCCATGAGGCCGTGCCACTTTGAAACGACATAGGGAGCACTGGTCCAACTTGAGCCCCCTGCTGGCCCCGTGCTCCTCACAGCACTTTCACCTGTGAAGTGTAGCAACAGCCGTTTGCTGCACTTCAAAGGAAGAGGCTCCCTTATTGAGGCACCCTGGGGCTGTTGCTACACTTCAAAGGTGGAGGCGCCCTTATCGACTAATCAAATAGTCAATGCAAATTGCATCGACTATTCGATTAACCAATTAATTGAAATTTTACATCCCTACTTCTAGCTAGTTCATCTCATCTGAAAAAGCTCATGATACTATATATATATATTTTTTTTTTTGTTAGCCTCTAAAGTGCCACAGAACTACTCATTGTTATACTATGTCAGTGGGGAACCTAGGATTACAACTGTTAATTGACTTAACTAAAACCATACAGTGAGGTAATAGCAGAGCTGGGACAAGTACACATGAAAGCTAATTCTGCCACATTACCTATGCTGCTGCTACTATCAGCCATAATAAAGAGTTTTCTATAGTGCCCCTCGTTGTTTCCAAGCATTTCAACATAAATATCATTGATGGACTTTGTAGAATTTTATAATCATTTGGTTAAAGGAAATTCTTGTTTTTTGTTCTGACCCAGTCGCTTATTTTTACCACTAAACAGCACAGCTCATGCTCAGAAAAATAGGCTCACTCTGAACCTATGCAGAAAGCAACCAGTGGAAAATGTAGGCAGGTACTTTTATAAGCACTATTCAACCCATAATACTTCATTTCATCATTGTAGGTTTGGGAGTTTTAAACTCTTTGAAGTAAATTTGTTGCAAGGACCCTGACTAATGGTTTAAATTGCTGTGAATTAGCAACACGTTTTAAAACCAAATATTCAGATGGCATATTGTCTATAAACAGTAATAAGGATAAGAAAATAGGGGACCAGCACACCCAATTCAGCCTTTTTCCTCTCCTCCTCCTACTCACTCTTGGAGATGTTTTTCTAGCACCAGTGCTGCAGTTAACTTTTTCCTAAGGTTGGTCAATTCAAGTTCCATTTCTCTGTTTCTCGATTCTGTCGCATGTAAATCTGAGGTCAAATCATTGATAGCAGGGATGAAGCTAATGAAACAAGAGATTTCATTGATCTATTTAGGAATCAGTATTGTTGAAGCACAAGTTTATATAATCACTTATTTTCTTGCACGTTACTCAAACTTCTTGTGGGTTTATTCTCAAATAATGGCTAATCTGGTAATAGGTCTGTTTAAACTATTTTACAATACAAATAGCTAAAAATTTCCATAAATCAAGATTTGACAATGTGCATAAAATTCAAAATAGCTTAACATTTTAATTGCTAGCCAATACACATTTACACTGCTGTTTATCTTGAACCATTTCACAAGCTATAAACATGCACTAACTGAACTGCAACTGCTTCTGGGGTGGATGATGCCAGACAGTCTTAGCACACCACACTGCACACCAACTGGAGTAGGAAGGAAAGGAACGGAGGCAGAAAGGGACGTTTTAGCTATTTTTATTAAAAGAGCCAGACTAGACCTCATTTTTGTAAGGTTTCATCTGGGAGATCTACAGAGGATAAACAGCCCAATGCTCCATTTAAATATTTCCAAAGGATGAAGCGTTGAGCAGACCCTGCTAGGTTTTAGGGAATCGAATTTGAAATACTGAGGTGTCCAACCAGTGGCCCTTGAGAATAACTATATGAAGGAAAAATCTATTTGATTATGAATTGAAAATGCAACCCCTGAGTCACACCCTGCAATTGTTCAATGGAAGCCTATGAATCAGCCTCGTCTGTTCAACTATCACCCACTGAAGCTGCCCAAGGAGCAGCTATGGGCCCCTTACCTGCTGTAAGTGCTCAACAACTCCCCTGCTGCCCATTTGCTGCAACACAGGAGTAAGAGTTGAGAGTAATATTAACTACTCCAGGGAAGTGTTCCCTCTAATTTTTCCTAACCCTGCACAGAATGAATTCTTTTATGTGCACCAATGTGGAGTAAGGATGTTACGTATTGGTTAATTGAATAGTCAGGTAGCCTCGTGAATTCTTATTCTATAGCCCCTGGGAGTGGGGCCAGCAACCAGTGCACTCCTGCCTCACTCCCAAGAAGATCCCTGCCACTCTGCGCTGCTGCCACTGTATCAGAGACAGCAGCACGGAGTGCCGGGTGGGAGCTGGTCTGCGAGGGGAGCTGGTCTAAAACCCAGCTCCCGGATCCAGAGCGGGCCGGAACCGAGCTGCGCCGCTGGTCAGCCTGCTAAAAAATGTACTGGCAAGTGGGGGGGGGAGGATTGCGCGTAGTCTATAGCATTAACCTATACGCTTTTGCTTATCGGTTAATCGTCTACACTTTTACATCCCTAATGTGGAGATAACATGCGACACTTCACCTTCATATTGGTGCACACAAAATTCATGTGGCTGAGGATGGGACCAAGGGGCTCTGAATGTGCAAGGGGGCTCAGGCCTGTAGCAGAGTGTTAGGGTACAGGAGTGTTAGGGCTCTGGCTGGAACTGGGATTGAGGGGCTCAGGGCTGGAGCAGAGGGTTGGGGTACAGAGGTGTGAGGACGAAGGCTTCAGTATGCAGGCTGTTCTAGGGAGAGGGGATTACCCCCCAACCCTCTCTCAATGCAGCAAGTTTGGGCAAGGTGAGAAGCGCCTCTCCACAGACACAGCCAAGGGAGGGGTGCCTGTCCCCCAGTTGCGGCAGGTCCCAGCCAGGCTGGGTGAGGGCCACAGAAGGTGCACCTATCCCCCCAGCAGTAGCAGGTCTGGGGTAGGTGCCCTTTCCCTTGGCCCCAGCACAGAACTGTTGCAGCTGGCGGAAGGGCTCCTCTCCACTGGCCTGATACAGAGGTGCTGTGAAGCTTTGTGCTGGGTTTGATAGGCAGAGGTGGCACTCTGTGCACTCGTTCTGAGCCTCTGCTTGAGGCCTGTTAGGCAGTTGCACACCTAACTGGATGCACAGCTTAGAGCAGGGGTGGGCAATCATTTTTGATGGGGGGCCACTCCAAGATTTTGGAAAGTGGTCAAGGGTCGCACTCTTCCATGATATTAATGGAGGAGATGTGGGGTCTAAGATGAAGGTTGGGTGCAGAAGGGAGTTTGGGGTAAGAGAGTTGGGTGCAGGAGAAAGACTGGAGTCTAGGAGGGAGTTGGGATGGGGTAGGCGGTTGTGACCTATGGTAGGGGACTGGAGTGCAGGGGTTTGGGATGTGACCTAGGGTAGAAGGGGATTGTGATCTGGAGCAAGAGATGGGGATGCCAGATCTGGGAGGAGGTATGGTGCAAGAGGGGGACAGAGGATTTGGGTATATTGAGTGGTGGGGCAGAGAGTTGGGGCAGGAAAGGGCTGGGGTGCCAGAAGCAGGCTGTGGCCAAGAGACTTACTTGCTAGCTGCCAAACTAGTCTGCCTGCCTGCAGAACTTAAAATGTTTCCCAACCTGCCTGCTTGCCTGGGCATGTGCTTCATGAAGAAGAGAGAAGGCATGTTATTCTTGGCTACCTGTTATTCCAACAAGCAGCTCCCATTGGTCAGTTTCTACCAGACACTGGCCAATGGGAATGTGTTGGGGGCAGGGCAGCTCCTAAAACTTCCTCCCTCCCCTCCAGTTTTAAAACAGAAACGGAGCCCTACAGCTGCGTTTCTGCATGACTGCAGGCTGTGGGGCAAGCAGGGGAGCCTGCCTGGGGCTCCCTACTGCCTCCACGGGCCAGATCAGGTGGCTTGGCAGGCCGATTTGGCCCATGAGCTGTATTTTGCCCAGGCCTGGCTTCAAGGGAACTTAGCTTTAGCAGTTCTGAAACTACGGGTCAGGACCCCATTTTAATGGGGTCACCAGGGATGGCTTAGACTTGCTTGACCCCAGAGCCAAAGCCCAAGGCAGAAGGTTTCAACCTTGGGTAACAGGATTCAAATTACAGGCCCTCCTGCCTGGTCCTGAAACCCTCAGGTTTCAGCTTTAGCCCACACCAGGGGTAGTGGGGCTCAGACTTTGGTGATCTTCCCCTCACTCAAGAGGCGGCGGAGCTCAGGCAAGCTCCGGTCCCCCCTCCTAGGGTTGTGTAATAATTTTTGTCAGAAGGATGTTGTGGTGCAGGGAAATTTGAGAACCCCTGGACTACTCCAAGGCCTGCTTCTCTGCTGGCTCTTGGGGTCCCCGTAAGAGCAGCACTGCAACTAGACTGGCTCCCTCTGGGCCTATGGAAGCAGCTAGCAAAGGATGGCTCCTAACCCTCCCCTGCACTGACTCAAGGAATCCCAAGAGGGAAAAAAAGAGAAGAAGCTGGGAATGAGCAGCCAGTTACAGCTTCCCAGTTCTGTATCTAAATTCAGGTAAGAGTAGTCTGCAAAATGCTGTAATTTGTGCCTGCTGGCATGATAGCCCCAAGGGACCATATGCCAGCAGGGGAGAGCTAGAGTGCAGCATCCTTCAACTATTCCCCATCCCCACTCCCGACCTGTTGCCTGCAGCAGAAAGTTGAGGGAGGGAAGGAGATATAAGAAATGGCCATTTCATCTCTACATCCACTGGGAACTCCCCCACCATAGAACTGTGGGTAATTTTCACTCCCTTTGTGCTGTATAAGCAGCACAAAGAAGTTGAAAAGGGCAGAAAATCAGCCCAAGAGAACTGATTGTGGCATCAAAGTGAGAAGGTTGGACAACGTTTTCCCAGACTTCAGAAATCTGTGGGAAGAATTACCTTGCTAGGGAAGTGTCCCTGGTTTCAAGTGCCATCGCACTATCTACCAATGCGTTCAGATAGCTGGTGCCTGCGCTAGAGAGATTGTTGAAGGAAAGATTCACACTCTCCATGAGAAGATCCTGCAGATAGTTGACTGAAAAAAAACACAGAGTTATTTTCATGTAATATTTGTCATAGGTATGCATGGGACCATACAGATACAGAATACAGTCTCTGCTTAAAGGTGCTTTCAGTCTAAATAGATGCAAAAGACTCACTTTAAGATCCAATGTGCTGTGCTCCACTTTGTGTTACATAAACAATTTAAAAAGAGTCCTACAAAAAGTGGAAACCAAGTCCAATTACAGAGAATGATTATAAACAAGTAACACAAGTATCTCAGGACAAAATTAGAAAGGCCAAAGCATATAATGAAATTAAACTAGATAGAGAGAATTAGGGTAACAAGAAAACATTCTACAATTACATTAGAAGCAAAAGGAAAACCAAGGACAAAGAAGGCCTGTTACTCAATAGGAGCGGGGGGAGGGGAGGCCTTAAGCTTTGCAACAGGAACAGCCATAAGCTGGGAAACATACGATGGCGCCCTCAAACATCCCAAACCAGTCACATTGAAATAAGGTAATTTTGGGCTGTTGGAAAGGTGATCCAATCTATTATCTCCAGATAAGTGGAAGAGCCTAGAAGATTTAAAGAAAACTTAGGCTGATTGGTTCCTTGCCAGACAGAAAGCTCTTATCAATAGTTGAGATTATGAAACTTACATTTCTTTATTGTTTTGTCAGTATGGTCTCCACTTCTCTATTGCTTATCTGTATTGTCTCTGTATGGTTCTTTGATTGTTTCTGTCTGCTGTATAATTAATTTTCCTGGGTATAAACCAATGAAGGCAGTGGGATATAATGGGTTAGATAATCATTTTTGCAGTATGTTAGGACTGGTTAGTCAAATTTCAGTAAAAGGACTAGTTAAGGCATAGCTAAGAATATTATTATATAAATTGGAGGCAAACAGGAAGAAAGTTGGAAACAAGAAAAAAGGAAACTGGAATCATGCTTGCTGCATGCATGCTAACCCCAATAAAAATTGGATTGTTTGCATCTCCGGCTTTTGAACAATTACGAGCCTGAAGGGAAGGAAGGAGGGTGCTTCGTTGTGTCCACAAGCCGGATCTGGTGGCATGGTGAGCCATATCCAGCTTGCGGAGGGTATTTTGCCCAGGCCTGCTATAGAGTCACTTAGATGAAGGCACTGTTGCTTAACCTAAAGTTTGAAGCTCCCGGCTCACCTTCTGACTCATATTCTGCAGTCTTCTGTTTCATATCCTCTATCACAAGGGAGACATCCCTGTCTCTGGTTTCATTGCATTCCACAAGCTCATATAAAATATCAACAGTCCGTGAATTCACTTCATATTGCGGAATAAGTTGATCCCCAAATGTTCTTTTTAGCCATAAAGTAACCTGCCAAGAAAGTGGAAATAAAGAAGGTAAATGGCTTAATTTAAGGGAAATTAAATATCATGAAGTGCCAAAGCGACACTTAGAAAAGGCAATGCAGCATTAACGCCTGCAATTAACATGTTAATTTTTTTAAACACATTAATCCTGTCCTGCATTAATCACAGGCATTAATGCAAGTCAACTGACAGCCCTATTTCTAAGGCAAACTGTGGTTCAATGCAGTTCATAGCCAATTCATATTTAAAGCAATTTATAAAACTATAGTTGGTGTTTAGGAAATTCAGTTCCCCCTACAGCAAGTGATTTCAAATATAGTTTTTCTTCAGCATTCTACTAAAGCTAAATTAGAATTTGTTTTGTCCATGTACACTAGCCATGAAAACAGGTAAAAAAAATATGGCTACTGTTACCATAAACAGCATCATTAATATATTTACCTTGTCAACAGCCCTCTGAAATAGGGGGATGCTACTATTCCCATTTTACAAATGAGGAACAAAGACTCAGAACATCAAACTTCCTGCAAGGAAATTAGGAGAGGGAGAGGAGAAAGAGCTCCACAGGAGCCGGTGCTAGTGGGTGCAGGTGGATGAGCCCCTGATGGTGTGGCTTATTTGGTTAAGTGTCACTAGCATAGACGTGTGGCCAGAGTTGACAAGCTTTTTTTCAGGGATATGTTTCTGGGTATTCTTGGTGTAAAGAACCATTTATCACAAGGTAAGCTTATTTCAGTGGCAAGATAGATTGGAGTGCCCAAAGTGACCATCTATGACGCCACGTTAAGGCTATTTAGCACCTGAGATGCTTACAATTGATAATGGTTTTGTGGAACCTAACTAGAAAACTCAACAAATTTGGGCTATGTCTACACTGGCAACTTCTTGCGCAAGAACTCTTTTGCAAAAGAGTTCTTCTGCAAAAACTCTTCCACAAGAGAGCGTCTACACTGGCATGTGTGCTTTTGTGCAAGCGCAACCATGCCAGTGTAGACGTTCTCTTGCGCAAGAAAGCTCTGATGGCCATTTTAACCATAGGGCTTTCTTGCGCAAGAAATTCATGTTGCCTGTCTACACTAGCCTCTTCTGGAAGAGCTCTTGCGCAAGAGGGCTTATTCCTGAGCGGGAGCGTCAGAGTTCTGGTGCAAGAAGCCCTGATTTTATACATTAGCACGTCAGTTTATTTGCGCAAGAACACACAGCCACTGTAGACAGGCAGCAAGTTTTTGCACAAGAGCGGCCGCTTTTGTGCGAGATCGCGCCAGTGTAGACACAGCCTCGGTGTTTGCGATCTGCTTCCTAACAGTCTGCTCTGAGGTAGATACGCAGGCTTTTGAATAACTGTAGGTAGCTTTACATCAGCAAGTCACAACCTCCTGACACAGAAGATCTATCTGCATAAATGCTTACGCCTACCGAGGCGGCCAGCTCAGACCTCCCTTAAAGCTCACAGAAGTTGGACTATTTTGAACGGTCTTGTCTTTGTTCTCAACTTGCCCCTTTTTCTTCCTGCGACACAAATACCTGTGTCAATATCAACGGACAATTTCTGGTTAAGCATCATCCATAAGCTACAGGGTTCCTACCTCCCAGCATTTGTGTGTGTGTGGGGGGGGGGGGGGGGGCGCTTCACAACCCGGCCCAGCAGCAAGTAACACAGCAACGCACCTCGCCACACCCGCGGGGGGAGGGGAGACCCAGAGATTTGGAGCACTAGGCGGGGACATGGGGTCGGAAAAACCGTTGGTGGGGGCGCCTCGGTTGTGGGGGGGGGGCGCCTCGGTTGGGGGGGGCTGGAAGGAGACTGGCGGGGGAGGGATGGCGAGCGGGAGGCCAGGGGCATTGGGAGCCCACGGGGGGCGGCCCAGGGAGCAGCAGGAGACCCCCCCCGGGAGCCCCGGGTGCCAGGGGACCCCACCCCCCCCCGGGAGCGTCAGTCAAGAACTGCCCCGCCCGCGCGGCGACGGTTACCCGACTGAGCTTATCGTCCATCTCGACTCCAACAGCGCGCGCGGCCGAGTCGAAAAGCAGCCCGCCTCCTTCCCGTCATCCTCCGCGCGCCGCCGAGTCCGCGAGGAGGCTCGCACAGAGGGGGCCTCAGGGCCGCGGCGCTTGCTGGGAGTTGTAGTTGGCAGCGGGGGAGAGGGGCCTCTCAAACCCCGCCCCTCCCTAAACCACGCCCACAAAGGGACTGGCAAGCCTGTTGACGTGGGGAGGGAGCAAGAGGTTCTGGACTGTGAGCCTCTGTCAGCAGCCAGGGCACAAGTCTTGGGCAGCCTGGAGCAGGGATGTTGCAGAAATCACAACACCCCATGTTTACGCAGGTGTTGCAGGAGGAGAGAGCCCCAGCAACAGAAGTTGCTGGTGGCTCAGAGTGGAGCAGGCCAACAGGGACAGGGGAACAGCAGAGCACACGAGGCAGTTTGCAGGGCAGGAAAGCCAGCTTGTGGGGGCAGTGCAGAGGTCAGCAGTGCAGCTGGGAGCTCGGGTGGGGTGGTGGGACTGCCATGAGGTTGGTGGAAACACCCGGAGTTCTAGCGGGGCTACCACAGCTTATGAGGCTTGGAGACTGGGAAGAGGAGTCCTGGTGGCTGGGGAGAAGAACCCAGCAGGAAGGCTGGCGCCTCCACTCTTAGACATCCCCTGGTCTGGAAAACTCCCTTGTCCAGTACCGCTCAAGTTCCAAGAGTGTTGGACCAGGGAGGTCCAACTTGTAGGACCATCACAATATTAGGGACTTTGTCTTATATATGCAACTCCCAGCCACTCAAAAAAGTGTTACAATTTTTCACACTTTTGTTCAGCATCCCCTATCCGTGATAGCAGCGAAAACCACATCCAGTTTTTTCTTGGTTCCAGAAAGGGACAAAACCATGGAAAAAGAGGACTGGCCAGCTTCAAACCAGATGAATGGCGGGTGTAATGTTGCAGAACGGTACATTGTCTATGAAGACATTTCCACTCTATGCACATTCCCTCTTGGTACCTTCACTTGGTACAGTGGAAATAGCCTTGATGGCTAAATTTGTATAGAACAGCCAATCCCAAACTTTCAAATAATCATTAGGCCCTGAAACATCAAGAAATTTACTTAAAATTCAGGAAACTATTAAAAAATAGTATTTATGTACTTGTTATTTGCCTCTAAGTTTTAAAATCTTTAAGGTGGTCTCAGCTCTTTCAGGCTTTTTACTAGCAATCAATAGTGTAGGCACTGTATAGCGTGTGCGCATGCACACACATCTATCGTATGTAAGTACATACACAGTTTGTGTGCATGCACATGTGTGTCTATGTATTGTGTGTGTGTATATGTAGAGCTCACAGACCCTGGTCCTGGACAGGAGAGATTAAACCTATGACTTCAAGGGCTAAAGCCACGTTCTATGGCTTGAGATAAAAGCCCACAGGTTCCCTGTTAAGGCTGTAGAGCAGAATTCACTCTCCCTTGTCAGTGGTCTCAGTGCCTCTGGGTTGCATACACATCTAGGGCTGCGTCTAGATTTGCAAGTTTTTCTGCAAAAGCAAGTGCTTTTGCAGAAAAACTTGCCAGCTGTCTACACTGGCCGCTTGAATTTCCGCAAGAACACTGACTTTCTACTGTCTGAAATCAGTGCTTCTTGCGGAAATACTATGCTGCTCCCGTTCGGGCAAAAGTCCTTTTGCGCAAAGCTTTTGTGCAAAAGGGCCAGTGTAGACAGCTCAGATTTGTTTTGTGCCAAAAAAGCCCCAATCGAAAAAATGGCCATCGGGGCTTTTTTGCGGAAAAACGCGTCTAGATTGGCACGGACGCTTTTCTGCAAAAAGTGCTTTTGCGGAAAAGCGTCCGTGCCAATCTAGACGCTTTTTTCCGCAAATGCTTTTAACAGAAAACTTTTCCATTAAAAGCATTTGCTGAAAATCATGCCAGTCTAGACTAGCCCTAGAGGAAAGCAGAAGTTCGTAATGTTAACTCCAGGTTTGACCAGCATGCACCGTGAGAGCTGGTGACTGCCTGCCAATGCAGAAGGGCACTGGCGCGTTGGCTACAGGGCAGCGCTGCCCTCTGCCAGCCTTGCCTGACCTTTGCCTGCCGGGGGAAGGGCACCCGCCTCCACTCAAAGTGGGCGGGGCCATTTCAAGAGCAACGGATTTTTTTTTTTTTTTTTACAATTCCAAACGGTGTTTTTTTAACACTTGGAACTAGGCAGCGCCCCCCAAGGGTGACAAAACCCCGAAACTGTGAAAGAAAACGAATTAGAAATCGCTCCGGGGGAGGGGCCGCAAGAAACGCTTCCGGGTCAGGGCCTGCGCGGGTTCGCTTGCGGCGGCTGCAGGGGGCGTGACCTTCCCGCGGAAGGGGCGGGGCGGCGGCGGCCATTTTGTGCAGAGTGTGCAAGGCGCCGGCGGCAGCAGCTGTAGGAGACACCCCCGCGTTCGTCCCCTCAGCCCAGCAAGATGCTCTCAGTCCGCGTGGCCGCCGCGCTCGCCCGCTCGCTGCCCCGGCAGGCCGGCCTGGTGAGAACGCGCCGGGTGCGGGAGAGTCGGGGCGGAGCCGCCGCCGCCATCTTGGAGTCCGGGCCTGGGGTGACATTGAGCGGGACCGGCAGGGGTGGCTGCCAACTCCCCCAGCCTGGGGCCGGGCCCCTCGCTTCCGCCTCTGGACGGTGCTGCGGGGGCTCGGCGCCTGCTGCGGGGAGACGATGTTGGGGGGGCTGGGCGGTCAAGCACAGGGCTGAGCCCCGGTCCCCGTAGCCCTCGGGTGCGTCCCTTTCCCAGGCTGCTCCTTGTGCGCTGGGCGGCCAGCCCCCTTGCGAAGCCGAGGGCTGCTCCCTCCCAGCCCGGAGCAGGCGGCTTGGGAGCCTCGGGGTCTCCGTGCGGGTTGGGGTGGGGCTGCCCGGTATCTCCGAGGCTGCTCCGCCCCAGGCAGTGACCCTGGAACAAGGTGAGCGGGGATGGGGGTAGCTTCCCCAGGCTGACTCTCCTGGCACTAACTTGTGTTAATGGTGTGTTGACGACCCGTCCTCTGGAAGCCTTAGCACTGCTGCGCTTTGTCCAGTCTGCCTTTGTGGTGCTATTGTTGTTGTCCTTTACCCGGACTCGCGCAAAAAATAAAGTTATTACTCCCAACGTGCTGTGCTATCACCTTGCTTAAAGCACTTCTGGAAGGTGTTGCATACTACTACAGCGATAAGACAAGCATAGTTTTAGAATGGCAAATGTGTTAATCAATAGAAGACCTCTATTTCATAGCCTACTTAAGTCAGTGGGACTCTGCACAAGCTATACCTTGGAAGCAACTTGTGACACTTGATAAATTAGCTGTTGTTTCTGTTTGGAAGTCTTGTATATGTGGGTAGCTTTCAAATGTGCTGGTGTCCTTTAAAATATGGCGTCCTTGCATGTTTTACATAGCAACTAGAAACCCAGAAGAAATTTGATTCTTCAAACAATGCTTTTTGCTATTTTAGGTTTCCAGAAATGCCCTGGGTGCAACATTTGTTGCTACAAGGAACATCCATGCCTCCAAAACCAATCTTCAAAAAGTTGGTGAGTCCAAAGAAACATATTAAAATGATACATGCTGTTCATGAATATATACAGGTTCACATCTGCTAACCAAATGTCAGTATTCATAGCAAGTAGAAAGAAGACCTTGCCAAACATGTTCGACACTTCATTTTGTAACAGGGTCTCCCATCTTCTCGTCCTATGGAAGTTTGTTTATATCAAACTAATTTAGAAGTTTCACATCTTCATATCTGTATCTTATTTTTTGAGTGACCCGGTCAATTGTCAATGTTCTGCTCAAACTAGAGGGAGTAGTATAGTAGTCCTAAGCATCAGATCAAGTATACCTTGAACTGGAGGTTGAATTTAGCCATTCTTAAAGAGTACCATGCAGAAGAGCTTCAAAGTAGGTTCCTTTTGGTCAGTATTCATACTAGAACTCATGGCTTTTTCAAGGACTGCTCGTGTCTGACAGTGTCCATGGTCATTGCTTCCCTGCAATATCCTTTGTCTGGTTGGCTCTTTTTTTCAGTAGTTAAGAATATGAGTAGTCAAGTGGTATAAGATCTTTCAGAATGAATGACTTTGTGAAACATAAACATCTTAACAGCATGGGCCTACTTTGTTTACTCTGATATAAGCTCTTGTCCTTAGTTTGGTAGTGCAGCATGACCAAGTTCTAATGGAGGTAAAATACATCCAGATACATAAATCTGGTCTGTTTTTATTTTGTTTTAATACATCTAGATATATCAAGATGAATCTTACCTCCATTAGAACCTGGCTATGTTGCACTGATGAACTAATATCAAAAGCTCATAGATTAAATCTTGCTTTGTTAAAGTCCCTTGTTGTTGTTTGCAAAGCAAGGAAAGATTAAAACAATTAAAATACATTTGAGGTTTTTGTACTTCCATATGCTAATGCAGTATGTTCTTTGAGCTGTGAGTTTTAGGGGAATAATCAATTCTTAAACTATCTTCTGTGGGCTTATTGCTTGGCTTTTTTTGTAAAACTAGTTTCTGCACTTAGAGAAACTTAATATTCAGTTCAAGTGACTACTGTACTAAATCTACAATAATGAATACCATAATACAATAGCTCTTACTTTATTAGCCCAGGTGCTCCCAAAAAGAGCCCCATAGCACCTACTCACCATGTATTGATTAGGAGTGTTGGAGTTTAACTGATTAACCAATAAGCCTCAGCTTATGCGTTATTGTTAAACTCTGCCCTACTCCTGTGGAGGTGGCTTTGCTGTAGGCTCTGCAGTATGAAGCTAATGGAAGCTTTACACGGCTGGGCCCACAGCATGTGTAATGGCTAAAAATCTTAACTTTTAACTATCCATCTCCCTCAATGGGTCTAATTCTAGAATGGCTTTAATTCTTTTTGAACAATTAAGTATTCCCGTTTTAATACATTTAAGCCAGCTTCCTGAATTCATTATACTGCCTTAGAGGCACTGTGCTGTTACTATGACTGGAAATTCTCACTGACATAGAGGAGTAGATAGGACTACCATTGGTGGTTTCTCCCCAGCAAGCAGTTCTAAGGAACATTTTTAATCTATCTTGCATAGTAAATAAGACATAATGGTGCAACTTGAGTGTATTTAATAGTGTACAAGAGCATAGAACTGTGTTAACAAGGTACTGTCCTAGTTTAAAATTTTTCATTCTTATCAGGCACTGCTGAGGTGTCCTCTATTCTTGAGGAACGTATTTTGGGAGCGGACACTTCTGTTGAGCTTGAAGAGACTGGACGTGTGCTATCCATTGGTGATGGTATTGCCCGTGTATATGGCCTTAGAAATGTACAAGCAGAAGAAATGGTGGAATTCTCTTCTGGACTCAAGGTAAACTTCCATACACTCGGACTGAAACAAAGTTTAGTTTTTTCCTCATGACGCAGAAAGTATCAATGGGACTTACAGCACTTACTCAATAAGAGTCTTGGGTATGCTAAAGCATTTATCATCTCGATATGAGTGCAGTGATTATTTTGAGTAACATTTGTGGAGACGAATTGGAATCTGAAAAACATTATGGTTTTAGAGTGGTGGTATAGGCAGTCCCCAGGTTACGTACAAGATAGGGTCTGTAGGTTTGTTCTTAAGTTTAATCTGTATGTAAGTCGGAACTGGCATCCAGATTCAGCCTCTGCTGAAACTGATCAGTTTCAACAGCGGCTGAATCTGGACACCAGTTCCGACTTACATACAGATTCAACTTAAGAACCCCAGGCGTCCCCAAGTCAGCTGCTGCTGAAACTGATCAGTGGCTGATTCCAGGAAGCCCGGGGCAGAGCAACTCTGCCTCTGGCTTCCTGTAGTCAGCCGCTGGTCAGTTTCAGCAGTGGCTGACTTGGGGACGCCTGGGGCAGAGCAGCTGGGGTGCTGCCGGGTTGGTCCAGTAGCCCTGAGAGTGGCGCTGTGGGACCAACCAGCAGTGCCTCAGCTGCTCTACCACAGGCGTCCCGAGAAAAGCCTGGTCTGCTGGGGGGGGGGCTGGGAAGGAGGGGTGCAGTAGCTGAACCCCCCCTCCTTCCCCCCCCCCAAAAGACCAGGGAGACGCGAGCAGCGGGACAGAGATGCGCCACGGTCCTCTGTGTCTCCCTGGTCTGCTGGCGCGCCCCAGCAGACCAGTGAGACGCGGAGGACCCGGGCGGGGGGACTGCCCAGATGCGCCGCGGTCCCCCTGTCCTGGTCCTCTGGCTTTGCTCCCTGGTCTGCTGCTGCGCGCGCCCCCCCCCCCCCTCCCCCCCCTCCAGCCAGCAGACCAGGGAGACACGGAGCAGCTTTTCTTGCCCCGGAGGATGCGGGCAGGGGGACTGCGGTACGTCTGGGCGGTCCTGCCGCCCGTGTCCTCCAGGGCGTGAAGCCCCGTTCGTCAGTGTGGATCTGACGTAAGTTGGATCCGCATAACCCGGGGACTGCCTGTATTTAGTTTCCCTCAGATGTATCACTGTCTTGCTGCTTTAATATTGCTTCGCATTAGTAAGTCTTAAGACGGAAACTAAACACAATAGGCGAACTTGAGGGGCTTCCGTGGTCTCTCTGAGAGTGGCTTTTAGTAAAGGAGTCTATTTGGCCTCGATTTTTACTGTACAGTGCATAGTAATTAGCTGGATTTTGTATTCTGGAGTTGTCAATCCAGTATGAACAAAGCAGTAAGCTGGGTATGTTTTGCTATTTGCAGCACCTGTGAGGTGCTTGGTTAGTCACTCCCAGTATCCTAGAAACTAAGGGACTTGTTTTCTATATGGCTCTTCTCCTCTTCCCCCCCCCCCCCCCCCAAAAAAAATAATGGGAGGGGACTAACTTTATACTAGAAGCTTATGCCTACAATTTCAGCCAATGAGAGAGCTTTTAATGTAGCTAGATATGAGTAGGGTTGTCAAATTGTGTTTCATTAGCTAATCAAGTAATCGATGGAATTTCCATTGACTATTTCATTAATCAGCAAGGGCGTTTCTGCTTTGAAATGTAGCAAGAGCCTGCCTGGCTCTTTCAAAGGCGGAAATGCCACACAGTGGGGACTCTTCTACATTTCAAAGGTAGAACACTGCTTTTAAGCCAGCTCCCCCCCCAGCACCTGCTCTTTTCTGCCTCTTTCTGATAGCAGCAGCAAGGGGGGGCAAGTGATTAGTCGACTAGTGTCAACTATCCGATAAGCAAAAGCTTATCGGATAGTCGATTAGTTGCTTGCATCCCTAGTTGGGGTGGTTTTCCAATGTGCATTGTCTTGTCATTAATTTCATCATGCCTCTAGAAATTCTTCTCCCTCTAGACACACATTTACTATAGGTGCACAGCCTCAGTTTTTGCTGTGGCAACTCCATCTGCGAGGAGTTGAACAGTCGTGTGTAAGCATGTTACTGTTCAAAATCTTTTTAATTTTTCATAATTCTCTTACTATGTTTAAACTAGATATTAACTGACTTCTTGGCTGCATTGTTACTCTATAAAGGCATCACCTCTCTCTTTAGGGTATGTCCCTGAACTTGGAACCTGACAACGTTGGTGTTGTCGTGTTTGGTAATGACAGACTGATTAAGGAGGGGGACATTGTGAAGAGAACCGGTGCCATTGTGGATGTTCCAGTTGGTGTTGAGCTGTTGGGCCGTGTCGTAGATGCACTGGGTAATACCATTGATGGAAAGGTAAATGTGGCAAATAAATATTGTCTCTTGGCTTACGTAGTGACAAATGCTTTATGAATAGCTGCAAAATCTTTTTTTTTCTCTCCCCCCCCCCCAAGGGTCCAATTACTTCTAAGACACGTAGGAGAGTTGGTCTAAAAGCTCCTGGGATCATTCCCAGAATCTCTGTGCGTGAGCCCATGCAAACTGGCATCAAGGCTGTGGATAGTTTAGTACCTATTGGTCGTGGCCAGCGTGAATTGATCATTGGTGACAGACAAACTGGGTAAGCAGTCTGGGTCTTCTGAAACTTTTTATTTAATATAAGTTGCTAGGGAGCTGTCTCTTAACGAAGAAAGGTGTGAATGTACAAAGCTAATCTGTAGAAGTGCGGGGAAGAAAACAAAGTAACTTTTAGACCATTTACCCATCTGAATTAACACTTTCTATTACTTTGCAGCAAAACTTCAATTGCTATTGACACAATCATCAACCAAAAACGATTTAATGAGGGAACTGATGAGAAAAAGAAACTGTACTGTATATATGTGGCAATTGGTCAGAAGAGATCTACTGTTGCTCAACTGGTGAAGAGGCTTACTGATGCAGGTATAAACAATTGGAGAGAACACTGGAATTCTTTAAGTTAAATTGTCTTTCCAGTTACACTAATACTTCTGTGCATTTAATGAGTTGGCCCATGCAACTTGATTAATGTAAACATGTTTATCATGGGAGTATACAAATCTCCTCGAGCAAACTCCTGAATCTGACATGCAAGAAAAGAACCAGACTGACTTCAGATAAGATCCCAGACTTTTTTTCTTCTGGACTTTCAGTGGATAAAAAATACCTGCTAGCAGAACATAGGTGTTTTTATTTATTTATTTATTTAGGAAGCTGGTGAGGCAAACGTGGAGCCTGATGGTACTCATGTTTGGGTGGCTGTTCAGAGTAGGGCTACGCTATTGATAGCTGTACCTGGAAAATGTGGATTGGACGCTTGATAAAGTAGAGAAATCACTTCTCTATTTCATGTTCTGAGTTTGCACAGAATGAGGCATTTTAAAAGTCTAATGACAGATGAGGTTGAAGAAGACTCCTTAACTGTACTCATGGTTAGTAACTATAATTGCAGCTCAAAAAGGTTGGGTTTTTTTTTGCCTTATCTCTGTTTTTGAATTCAGTAGTCTTTGGCTGCTATTTGAAAATACCTGATGCTTGCCATAGAGCTGTACTGGTGTCTACTTCTAACCAGTGTCTATTTCTAACCGGAGGCAAGAGCAGATGAATTCTGATATGGTGTGGTGGTGGTCTAATGTGTTGTAATTATATGGAACAAAGCGCATTGTTACTACAGTAAAACTCCATTAATCCGGCATCCAGTGCTCTGGGACTCCTGATGGTCCGGCACCATCAGGAACCCGGAACTCCTGGGGCAGCTGGACAGGCTTCCCCCATTCAGCTGCTGCTGAAACTGACCAGCAGCTGAATCGGGGAAGCTGGGAGCAGAGCAGCTGGGGTGCTGCCGGATTGGTCTCATAGTGCTGCCCCTCGGGGCTGCAGGACCAACCAGGCAGCACTCCAGCTGCTCTGCCCCAGGTGTCCCCAAGAGCATCTGGGGTGCTGCTGGGTTGGTCCCGCAGCCCCGAGGGGCAGCGTTATGGGACCAACTGGGCAGTACCCCAGCTGCTCTGTCCCAGGCATCCCTAAGAGCAGCTGGAATGCTGCTGGGTTGGTGCCGTAGCGCTGCCCCTCGGTGCTGCGGGACCAACCTGGCAGCACCCCAGCTGCTCTATTGCAGGCATCCCCAATTCAGCTGCTGCTGAAACTGACCAGCAGCAGCTGAATCAGGGACACCTGGGGCAGAGCCAGACCATCATAAGGGGGGGCTATGAGGGGTCTGGGGTGGCATCCCCTCCCACCCCACTCCAGACTCCTCATAGCCCCCCTTCTGATAGTCCGTCATATCTGATAATCCAGCACCCCCAGGTCCTAAAGGTGCCGGATTATCGGAAGTTTACTGTACAACTCCTTGCAGAACATGAGAAACAGTGTTGCCTTGGAATTGTCTAAAGGAGCGATTACTCTTATGCCTATTTTAAGCAGTCTGTATAATATCATAGCAGCAGCTTCATTATCAAGCTTAATTATTATTTAATCTCCTTGTTGGCAGACCAAAACAGTGTCTGAATTAGTGACGAGACTTAAACCTGTTACAATAGCTATGATCTAGGATTTTCTTTTCCTTTATCCAGAGGAAAATAAGCTCTGTGCATCTTCAAGATGTAGGCCAAAGATTTTGCTTTTTGATCTATGTATCTTAGTTTAAGATTACTTTAAGCTGTAGTTAATGCCACATGTAATCATTTGTCAATGCCGTCCTTAAAGAACCCTATCCTGATGTGACCTCTCATTCATTTTTATGTCCACTAGAGTAGTAACTGTTTGGCAAATAAAAGGACAATTCAGTTACTGACTCTCCAATTGGGGAATTTGTTGCTGAAAATTTTCCAATGGGGTTTGTTACCTAAAGAAGTTTAATTGGGTTTTTAAATAAAATAACACTTACCAATAACAGTCTAAAAAAAATCTCTCTTCAGATGCCATGAAGTACACTATTGTGGTTTCTGCAACAGCATCAGATGCTGCTCCCCTTCAGTATCTGGCTCCTTATTCTGGTTGTTCCATGGGAGAATATTTCCGAGACAATGGGAAACATGCTCTCATCATTTATGATGACTTATCCAAACAGGTAAAATGAAATGGTTAACTTCCCAAAGCTGTTATATATTTTTTTAAATACTGGAATCTAAACAGACTTACACTTAAACTTGTCATTTAAAAAAAAACCAAAACTGCTAAAGCCTTTTTCCTTATTTTTATACAGGCTGTTGCCTACCGTCAGATGTCTCTTCTGCTGCGACGTCCACCTGGTCGTGAGGCCTACCCTGGTGATGTGTTCTACCTGCACTCTCGTCTCTTGGAGAGAGCAGCCAAAATGAATGACTCCTTTGGAGGTGGCTCCTTAACTGCCCTTCCTGTCATTGAGACTCAGGCTGGTGATGTGTCAGCGTACATTCCAACTAATGTCATCTCCATCACTGATGGACAGGTGGGATTTAGGGATATTGTGTGCTGGTATAACTAAATGATCTAATAAGTAGTTATATATATTCACTTTAAAAAGTCTATTAGTATGTAGATAGAAACTCCAGAAGTCTCTTTACAGATCTTCTTGGAAACTGAACTGTTCTACAAAGGCATCCGTCCAGCCATCAATGTTGGGCTGTCTGTTTCCCGTGTGGGTTCTGCTGCCCAGACCAGAGCCATGAAGCAGGTGAGCATAAAATAACTTGCTGTCTTAAAACCCGAGGCTGTGGACTCTTCCTCTTGGTCCTGTCCTGTACTTATCTGCATTTCATCTTGCTAGGGATTAATGGTAAATTCTCTTTTAAAAAAAAAAAAAAAAAAAAAAACTCAGGAAACAGGCCTCAGGATTCTGTGTTTTGTAAATATTGGTTGACTTATAGGAAGCCCCCTTCAGTTGAGACAATGAAATCAAAGTGTCAAACTATTTATCTCTGTTGAATCCAGACCTGATCAGATTTGTGGTAATTTATAATCTAAATATGAAAGGAGTTAATACTAGCTTTAATGTAAATAAGGAAATTGCTCTCCTCTTAAGAGTTTACTTTAGGAAATGGAACTAGACTGCATACTGAACTTCTGTTTGCCTTCTTGCTGTTCTTGGATCTGGTTGTAGTTGTATCCTCACAGCATTATGCTGCTTTTTGCTTGAAATTCCTTTTCTAATTGTCACTTGATCCCTCTAAAATTTCTCCTTGTCCTGAACACTACATTCTGTCTTAGAGGAAGATCTTCAGTTACATTGTGCCAAACCCATCTTTAGGACACTAGCAGCAAAGATTAATTTGTTTTGAACAAGTGTTCCATCCAAAAGTGAATTTAATAAACGTCATATGGACATGAAGTTAACCTATGTTGCCTTGCTAGCTTTCTAAAAAAGATAAACTAGGAATTTTAGCCACTTGCAAAATGGGGTATAAAATCAAATGTAGCAACTTCTTATATTTAGGTGGCTGGTACCATGAAGCTGGAATTGGCTCAGTATCGTGAAGTAGCTGCTTTTGCTCAATTTGGATCTGATTTGGATGCTGCTACTCAACAGCTGCTGAATCGTGGTGTGCGTCTGACAGAGCTTCTCAAACAAGGACAGTATGGTGAGTTTCCTGTCTTTATACAACATGTAAACAGCTGGGTAAGAAACAAGACTGGGCACATAGTAAGGTCAGACTAGCTGCAGCTGAAATACTTCAGAGATACGAAGGACTGATCAGCCAGGAATCAGTCACCATCATTTGTTGGTGGCCTAGCAACACCAAATCAGAACCCTAACTCTGACTGCCAGTTAGGTCAGCTTCTGTGACTCCACCTGCAAAAACGTGAACACTGCATTCTGCACATAAAGCTGTAGCAGTCTTCGTTAGTTCAGTCCTCTTGTCAAAAAATATACAGAGTTTTCCAAGGTCTCTAACTCTGAGGTGGGAAATACAGATTGGCTAATGCCACCCTCTTCTGTGCAGCTCCTATGGCTATTGAGGAACAGGTTGCAGTCATCTATGCTGGTGTAAGAGGTCACTTGGACAAACTGGAACCCAGCAAAATCACCAAATTTGAGAGTGCTTTCCTAGCCCACGTTCTAAGCCAGCACCAGGCCCTTCTCACCACAATCAGGTATGTTAGCACTTTAAAATAAAGTCTGGAGCATAAGTACTCCTGGCTCTTCCGGGTTGCAGTCTACTTGCCATGGGCGAGTAGATTGCATTATTTGTCAAGCCCTGCTTATTGGTATGTAACAGTGAACACTTAAGCATTGACATTTGATTTATAATTGTGTAGTAACTTTTTTTAGTGTTCAACCCTTCAGGGTTTGGTTTTTGTGTTGTGGTTTTCCTTTTTTGGAAGCAGAGGGCTCCATCCTTTTTTATGCTAAGATCACTTCCTGAATTTAAGGGCAGCCCAAGAGCAGTAGTGGTGTGGGTCTAGGGCAGACATAAAGCGTACAGATTGCGCTCTCCTGGGATACTTGCCAAGATTGACCAGTCAATCTTGATCAACTGGTTATCATTTGATTTGAAGGATTGTGATGGGAGGCACAGTCTGGTCTTCAAAGCATTTCTGAAGCATGTTGGGTTATCTTTAAGTAGAAGTCACAGGCAACAAACTTCATTTAACCTAGATACTGAATTTATGCCCAAGTGTGGGGTTTTTTGTTACCACAACTCAAGTTTGCTGGGGGTCTTACATTATTTTACTGAAGCATACTACTTTCAGTAGTATGCTCTAAAGTACAACTCAATGTCTTACCCTTGCATTTCTGTTCACTCATTTGCTAACCTACAACAGGTTGACTCATCTTCCCTCCCGCGTCCCCCTCCCCCGCCCCCACACACACTTTTTCGTTATCTACAATCTTGCAAGCATTTTTAAGGGGTGGGTTAGATTATTATGTAACGTACGCTATTATTGGATCTGAAGTGTAATTCATGCCTCTTTTTTTTTTTATTTTAACCCTTCTATTAGGACTGATGGGAAGATATCTGAAGAAACAGAAGCTAAGCTGAAAGAAACAGTCACAAACTTCTTGGCTACTTTTGAAGCATAAACTCTTTACAGTTCTAAACTGCCAGACTGTTTGTCACTGCTAATTCTATGTCTCGAACTCCATTCTTCGAAGTTTAAAGTATGTGTGACTTGACTCTGTACAGATATCTCATTGAGAATAAAAGGTTCTATGTAAAAAGCTCTTGATACTCAAAGCATCAGTTATACGATCTGGATATTTTAAGAGTGTATAAAGCAACACTATTTAACAAATTATAAAACTCCCTAAATTTTCCTACTCAGTGAAGTGCTATATATAATTCTGAAAAGCATGTGGAAAATGTAAAGCTCAAAATTCGTCATTCTGTTCAGATCACATTTTACTTAAGCTACATCCACACTGTCCACTTCTCAAAAAAAAGTGGTCTTCTTTCGAAAAAGCCAAAGTGAATAATGTAACTAGTCAATATACGATACGCCAACTACTTGCAGTGTCTCTCCTGTTGACCTGGCGCAGTGTAAACTCTCTCTTCTTAGCTGGGTTAGAGCAATGGAATAGACTGGAGAGTAATTTGCAGTAGATTGACAGGTTTCCCTAAATCCACTAAATGAACTGATTGCTGGTGCATTAATTTCTAGAGAGCATCTATTCCAGCTATAATATAAATGTAGCCTTAGTCTACAAGTGTTTTTTCTAGTAATGAGAATTGACAGTCTACAAGCTAATCTGAGGCCTTTCTGGCTCACTTGTTCATTCTGGGTACAGAATCTGTTCCAATTGACAACTCAGTTACCTGGTGGCAGATACCCAGATCATGACAAATACTGGGAAGCACTAAACTTCTATAGCTGTACTGGCTCTGCTTGGTTAAGTATCTGCTCAATGTGTGTGTTGGGAACCTGGTGAAGGGTGCACTGAGTTAGGTCTGTCTAGGAATCAAGTATGGAGTTGTTAATTTCCTGATCATAACCCCACTTCACAATCCTCTACTTTTTACTAGTAACCAAAAGCCTGAATGCAGAGTTTGCAGGCTGAAAATTTTATCAACCCTTGCGTTAATGCATACTCTTCAGGGCACTTCCCAGAACAAATGGCTTCTGAAAATATCCAATTCCCTAATATAGAAAGAGGGGTAAAGAACTGTTCTTCAACATTGCATGTGAAAGTCCCAGGTCCTACTTGTCCCATAACTCTTAACTGAAATTAAGGGGTGAGGGAGACGTTTCAGGAGAGTAATTTTTGCTGTCTCTTGCACAATGTATTGAAAACTTGTTCTTTTGTTAATTGCTTCTTGCACTGACATTAGCAATTTCTAGTGCTTGAGGTACAGGACACACAACATGTACATACTTCCACCTTGAAAAGCTTCAGCTGGCTAATCTCGTATTGAGTTTTGACAAGATTCTGCGGTCACTCGTGAGGAAACACGAATTAAACTGGGATGATTGTTCTTAAGACTGCTATATCTGTCTGGTTCTACTTGAGTGCCTCATTGGTGTGTGGGATAAGGCTTAGAAGAAGGGTGAGAGTCTGAATTGCAAGGGGTTGGACAGACAGCGAGCAGCTGAGTGGACAGGACCCCCACCCTCTCCTGCCTCCTCTCTTCTCCTCTCCCCCCCCCCCCCCCCCCCACACCCATGCTCTTCTGATGACATCACTCCTCAGTCCTGAAGGGAGGGGTTGCTGTATGGGAAGCTGCTCCCTCCCCCTCCATCTATCCAACCCCCCATGCAGCGAGCCCCTACCAACTATGCCTGCTCTATTTTCCCCCTGTGCCTGGACTTCTAGTTCAGCCCCCGTGTCTAGGCTGGCAAGCTTTTCCGCAAAAGCCAGCTGTCTACACTGTCCGCTTGAATTTCTGCAAGAACACTGACTTCCTACTGTCTGAAATCAGTGCTGCTTGCGGAAATATGCTGCTCCCGTTTGCGCAAAAGGGCTTTTGTGCAAAAGGGCCAGTGTAGACAGCTCAGATTTGTTTTGTGCAAAAAAGCCCCGATTGCGAAAATGGCAATCGGGGCTTTTTTGCGCAAAAGCGTATCTAGATTGGCACGGATGCTTTTCCGCAAAAAGTGCTTTTGCGGAAAAGCGTCCATGTCAATCTAGGCACTCTTTTCCGCAAATGTTTTTAACGGAAAACTTTTCCGTTAAAAGCATTTGTGGAAAATCATGCCAGTCTAGACATAGCCGTTGAGTCCACGTACCTTCACTTGGGCTTCTCTGCACCCAGAACACTCAAAGTTCCTGGATGTCCCAGCAAGCTGCTTCCTATGCAGAGCGATGGTGCTCTGAAGGAAGGTTGTGCTCTCTCATTGTGCAAATATGCAGAATTTAACTTGGTTATAGTGCAGAATTCCTTCAGGAATAACTCAGAACCTGCAGAAGCAGGCGAACACACAAGCAGACTTAAGTATTTGCACAGCGAGAGCTTAAATACACCATAAATCACTCTTGGTAACCACACTCCAACTCCTCTCAGCTTGTGGTTTCTGAGCAAATTGCAGGAGAAGCAATATTTTATCCACAAAACGATTACATAAAATCAGCAGCTTTTTAATAGGATGGTTATCATGCATTCAAGCCAGCTTACATGCAATTTTCAGATATATGGTGCTTTTTGTGCATGTTATAAAAATGATCTTAATGAACATTCTTCAACTTCTGGGAAAAAATATAACTGGAAACACAGTATATATCAGCCACCAGACTCTTCATTGGTTCTGTTGAAAAAAATCCTCTTGTAATAGCGTTTGTAAGTCAAACCTCTCTAAAGAGGGATCATCATAGATGTTCCAGGACCACAGCATCCTCATAGCTGGTGACTGGGAGCCCTGCTGGTTGGCTGGGCTGCCCAGCTGTGCTGGGAGTATAGCACACCCCAGCAGGGGAAGTGGGGCTGTCAGTGGGCTCTGACAGCTGGGCTGGGGACGGTAGCAGGGGGGCCAGAAATGACTTCCCCTGGTCTGGCAAAATCCCTCATTGGGGATGGGTCAGGTCTATCCTGTACACTTGAGACAAAACTACAGACGTGTGTGTGAATTACAATAGCTAGCAATTAAAAAAATTCAGATACTACTGTGTGAGAGTCAGCAGTGCAGGGGCAGCAGCCATCTCCTCAGGAGCAAGGCTGCAGGTGTGCACTGGCTCCTGGGGAACCAGCTGTTCCCATGCTACTGCTGCCTCTGTACTGATAGAGAGGCAGCAGTATGGGGCAGGAGCCAGCTGCTGCCCCACGTTTCAGGTGCATGTAACCACTGAGATTTTCAGCAATTACATGGTTACCCGATTACTCACTTAACATCCCTAGTCTGGTATATAGCAAGAGTGGGGACTAGGGGAAGAGCTTGACCCTTTCTTGAATTCTAATGTTGTCTACCATTGGCACACCTTCCAACAAGTGTAAATTATGTTTCCTTCTGGAGATGGTGAGCGCCCCATGTAAAGTAGGCACTTAGGCTACATCTACACTGCAACATTATTTTGGGATACCAGAGTATACTGCATCTTAACAGCAAGCTCGTTATTTTAGGCTCACTATTCTGACGTCCCTGTAAACCTCATTCCATGAGGAGTAAAGGACGTTTTGGAATAGCGGGTTATTTATTACTAAATAAGCTATTCTGAAATAAGATTCGTAGTTTGCGTTGCTCAAATTGTGTATCTTATTTTGAACTATGGTGTAGTGTAAATGTAGCCTAAGAGAGAGTGGAAAAATGTAAGGATTTCTGGAAGGTTAACTGGAAAGTGAAGTGACATGCTTTGACCACAGGATGGTGCTAGATAATTAACAATGCTGTTTATCATGGAGGTGTACTGGGTAGGAAGAACCTGTTAGAAACAAGATTGCTGAAAACCATGTGGTGACAGCCGCGATTCACAAATTGAGGGTTCTGTCTTTTGTTTACACAGAGATGTTCATGCTCTCTCTGGATCCTGGTATATAATCTTGAGCACCTGTTGCGTAGGGAGTGCTTGAACTTAGACATCCAAAAACTGAAGGACACTTCTATAAGGCTAATCATAAAACCCAGTACACATTAGACCAGACTTAACCCTGGGAATCAAAAACTGCTGAAGTGCAAACTATTTTTATCTGTGCAGTAGATGAGATTTCACCACACTTCAGGAACCTTGAGAAGTGCTCTAGATTAGGAGCCTTCTAGAACCTCCTTAGCTGAATAGGGCCTTGAACACTGTGCATCTACCACTCTTAAAGGGATAGTAACTGCCATCAATAAGGTTACAAAGCAATTTCCATTACAAGCTCCTGGGCTACGTCTACATTGGCATGATTTTCCGGAAATGCTTTTAGTGGAAAAGTTTTCCGTTAAAAGCATTTTCAGAAAAGCGCATCTAGATTGGCAGGACGCTTTTCCGGAAAAGCGTCCGTGGCCAATCTAGACGCGCTTTTCCGCAAAAAAGCCCCAATCGCCATTTTCGTGATCGGGGCTTTTTTGTGGAAAACAAATCTCTGCTGTCTACACTGGCCCTTTTGCGCAAAAGTTTTTTGGAAAAAGAATTTTGCCCGAACGGGAGCAGCATAGTATTTCCGCAAAAGCACTGACAATCTTACATGAGATCGTCAGTGCTTTTGTGGAAATTCAAGCAGCCAATGTAGACAGCTGGCAAGTTTTTCCGCAAAAGCAGATGATTTTGCGGAAAAACTTGCCAATCTAGACACAGCCCTGTTGTATTTGGCAGAGTTCTCCAGAACACAGTGTAAATGTCCTCAGCAAATGCATTGTTTGCCAAATGGTTTCCTCTTGGTTCAGTAAAGGGAAAGATAAATAGTCCTTCACCCCTCCTCTGTGTGAAAGTGCCCTTGGAGGCTGATCTCAGACATGTTCTGAAGAGCCCCTTGTTAAAGTATTGACAGTACATCACTGTGGATTTTAAGTGGCAGGGACAGGAGGAACTGTCAGAAATAGATCACCTGGGGACAATGCCATGACTCTAACCTTATGAAAATTGTTAATGGCTTTTGATTCACTGATGACTAATCAAGGGTCATCATGTGCCTTCTCCTTTCCTTTTAGGGAAGAACTCATTTCTGAAATACCCAGCTGGAATTTCTTATGTTGCTCATGATGACGGAGGTGAATTAGCCCTCGTATTTACTGTAGTTGCACTGTGGAACACACCTCTGACCCTCCCTGCCTACAAGCTTGCTCAGTTCCATTCTGTCCTGCTGTGGGTGGAGGTCTTCTCTTTCAGTCCTTGATTGCTGTGCTGTGTAAACAGCTGTCACATTCCATTCTAGAGGCTGTTGCCTCTCACAGTGGGCGAAGTGAGTCTCTGCAATGAATAGCATGGTCTACATCAGGTGTTTTTATTAAACCTACTTAATTGTGCCCTCTTTGGATTGAGTCAGTGGCCTAAAGGGGATTTCACAGCAATTCAAAGTGCTGCAATTTAAAATAAGCTTTCCTTTCCTTAGTTTCCCCTCATGGAACTTCCCTTTGACCACACTGGCATTCCAGGTGCCTGTGACTATCAGTACCCTCAATGCTGGGGCATTTGTGTCTTCTTAAAATTAAGGGTTCAAAGTCTTAAGGACTGGAAACTTGTTGAAGAAAAGTGAAGAAGGTCTCAGCACAGTCAACACTCTAGACAGGAATTTGCAAGAGTGATACATTGTACGCACAGGATCTAGAGGAGACAGAAATGGAAAAGATCCAGCAGGTCATAAAGTTCATCCTCTCTGCAAAGGCTCAGTATTTCCTTCACAAGCCCTGCCCTGTATTTCTACACGATGTCACATGCTCTGAGAAGCAGCTTTTGGCTCTCGCCTGCATCACAGCTTGTAGAACCAGAACCCAGGTCTGTTGGCACCTCCTTAGATGTCTGGGAAAGAGGAGGAAGAGAGGACTAGATCTTCAATAATGCTTTGGAACATGCCGCTCTCAGCTGAAATGAATAGTGAGTGGGTGAGAGAGGGAGGACCTGGAGATGCGCAAAGGAGGTTTTGATTGGATCACCCCTATTTTCTGGTATTAGCAACATGCAATTTCATGCTAATGAGTAAGAACCACATTGACTCAGAAATTCAGGCTGCTTTAGAAGATGCTGAACCAGACTGTGCTAAAAGAATGGAGTTTCCAAAGCAGGCTTGGATAGCATTTAAATAGGTTTTTGACTGTGGTGTCAAATGATTCTTTGACTTGCTAGCTGTCTCTAGACTACTTGCCTTTTCTTGAAAAAGGGATGTAAATTAGACATTTAGAAATTTCAAATGAAGCTGGGATTTAAATTTCCTGCACTTTATTTGCATAATGGCAGCTGCGGGTTTTTTTTCGAAACGGGGCTTTTTTGATAGAAAAACAGCAGTTTAGACAGGGATCTTTTGAAAATAAAACCCTTTTTCAAACGATCCTGTAAACCTCATTTTTTGAGGGGCAGGAGGGGCTCACTTCAAACGGCCTGGTCAGCAATGCAGCATGGGTGCAAAGGCAGCTTTCCTGCCTGTTCTGGCACCGCAGACTCATGCTGCACCCCAAAAGCAGCCTGCAGCAGGTTCTAGCCAACAGGAGTGTGGAGCTAGTGCTCAGGGCAGGAGCAATACACGGAGTCCTCCCCCCACCTAGGAGCCGGGCCTGCTGCTAACCACTTCTGTGGCACAGCGCAGTCAACTGTGGTGCCAGAACAGGCAGGGAGCTGCCTTAGCACCTCCATTGATCCCCCTGCAGCAACAAGAACCAGTGCCTGACATTCTGGGTCATGACCCATAGTTTGAAAACCACTGGGCTAGGAGGTGCCCATTCGGTCCCTGACCATGCTGCACACAGACCAGTTCCACTAAAACAGTAACAGAGGAGAGCAAGAGAATCCCAGCAGCTGGAAGGTTGACGCCACTGGATTCCCCTGTGAAGTGACAGAGTGCAGCAAAGGAGCAGTTCCTGTACCAAAATCCAGATGTCTGGGATAGAAATCACAGCTGGCAGTCAACATCTCGGTTACATACACACTTGTAAATGTGGTGCCTCCCTGAAAAGCCATGCAGTGAATTCTCCAGTCCCTCAACACACTGAGAATCTGGCCGTGGAGCTCAGCACAGCTTTGAAATCAAGGGAAAGACATTGTGCAACCACATAGCCGCTTCCCTTCTGGAAAAGTACTTTCGAATTCACAAACCCGTGCAAGGAAACAGGCTGCCCAAATGCCCAGAACATGAGGCACATTTGTTGCTTTCATCAACATTCAGGTTTCTGGCAGGCCCACAGACGACGCCTTTAAATTGTGGCAGCTCCAAGGAGCTTCAGCCATGAATCAGGAGCCCGCTGTGGTAGAAGCTGCACACGCACCACAAAAAGCTAATCCTTGCCTCAGAGAGGGTTGTTCAAGTTCTTCAGGGCAGGAGCCTGAGGGTGAGGAGGGGCTGGGGGGTGGTGGTGTGGGTGGTATAAGAGTCAAGTTTGGGAGGTGTGGGGAGTTCATGGGATGGAATGGGGAGGCTCAGCGCAGGTGGTGGGGACACCTTCTGGCTTCTCCCTGGGGCAAGGTGGGGGGCAGAACCACACAGCCTGCCTGCTGGCTTCTTCCCGGGGCTATGCTGGGGTGGGATGAGGTGGGGGGCTGTGCAGCCTAGCCAGTGGCTGTTTCCCAGGGCAGGCTGTGGTGATGGGGGCTATGCTGCTGACCAGTGGTTTGGAGGCACTTGCTGGCCCCCATTGTCATTCAGGGGTATAACTGTTTTATACTCACACTGTGGTTATTGGTGAGTATAAAAGTCCCTGCTATCGCACTCCTCCCTTTCCATTTGATGAGAAGCAATCACATTCTATGCACATGCTATTATCCTGGCACAACCAAACCCTGACCTTGCTGTAAAAGTTGATAAGAAGAAGCTGCATGGCAAATTTGGTGGTCCTAGCTCTAAGGCTATGTCTACACTGGCAAGATTTTGTGCAAAAGTAGTCGCTTTTGCGCAAAATCTTGCCACCTGTCTACACTGGCCACGAGTACTTGCACAAGAACACTGACGTTCTAATGTATAAAATCAGTGCTTCTTGCGCAAATACTCTGACGCTCCCGCTCAGGGATAAGCCCTCTTGCACAACTGTTCTTGCGCAAGAGTCCAGTGTAGACAGGCAACATCAATTTCTTGCGCAAGAAATCCCGATGGCTAAAATGGCCATCAGAGCTTTCTTGCGCAAGAGAGCATCTACACTGGCATGAATGCTCTTGCGCAAAAGCACATCTTTTGTGCAAAGGCACATGCCAGCGTAGACACTCTCTTACTCAAATACTCTAACGCAAAAACTCTTGCGTTAAAGAGTATTTGCGCAAAATCTTGCCAATATAGACGTAGCCTTACTGTTTAGGAATTCTTGAACAAACAAACTCACAGACAGAGGGACAAACAGACACACACACACACTCAAATATATAATAGATAATGATTTTAGAAGCATGAACAAATACATTCTCCCACTCTCATGCAATTGTTTGTTTTATAACTCAGGAAAATGAGCACATAATGGTTAGGAGACTTACACAAAGCCACAGAGATAATCAGCATGAGAGTTGGATCAGTTCTCAGGTCCTCATCCTGGTTCAGCAGACCAAACCAGGGTTTCTTACAAGCCACATGACAAACTATAATATTTTCGAGATATAAAAGTACCTAAAGACTGATAGGTCTGGGGAAACAAAACTCAGAGCAGAAAAGGAGACAGTGAATTTTTAAAAATATGGGAAGTGAGAGAAGCGGAAGTTTGCTGTTACTGAGAATCATAATTGCAAAACTAGGAAAGGACCGGTTTCAGATTGCTTCATATGCACTAGCTCTTACAGTAACCTGAATCTCCCAATGGGGAAGGCATCTCCGTGAACTCACTTTGTCTTTGCTAGTAGAAGACACATCAGCTCTCTGGTTTCAGATTGGCATCGTGAGAGTTCTGTTTTGGAATCTGCAGGCTACCTTTGCTAGTTAACTGTTTTGTTGCCAGGCTGAACAGAAACCTCACATCCAGCTGCAATTACTGGTTTTGTAGTTTGTTTCTGAGGTCAGTACATTGCTACAGTGATTACAAAGAGATGATTTTTAAAGAAGGATTATAAGGCATCGAAAGTCAGTGTGTCCCACTAGATTGAATATCTCCTAATAGGGTTCCTGCATTTTCATTCATCTATTACCAGGCTTGCTTTTACCTTAGCTTGCCCACTCAATAGCATTAATTTCTGGACAGCATGTCTTCAGTAACAATTCAGTAATAGAGCTTATTGTTCAGCTTGGATCTTCCAGTTGATGGGTTCCAGAGCATGGCTTGTTTTGTCTCACTGCCTCTTGTTGTATTAGTGCTAGATGCATTTCAGGGTAAGGATTGTCTATATTGGGGCATTCAAACACTATCATATTATACATATTTACTTCTGTGATTACCAATGGATATAACTCATTTCCTGCCTGAAAAACTTGCCTTGTCAATAAAGCAAGACAAGTCACCGGTGAGCTAAGCTGTTTGAAAAAATCCAATAATATTAATAATAATAAAATAATAACAATAATAAGTTACCATTTTTGAACCATAAGGTTTTTTTGTTTCACAGGAGTTAAAAAGGGGCTAGTTTTCTCATGATTTATTTCCTTTTCTTGTCTCATGTTAGTCTGTAACTTAGCTTAAAAAACACCAAATGGTTCTGTAGCATCTTAGAGACTACCAAAAAAATACATACACTATCAGGAGCTTTCATGAGCACAACCCACTGCTCAAGCTCATCTGTTAGTATTTGTTGTTAGTCTGTAAGCCCTGGTCTACACTTCTTTCGAAATAACAAGCGGAGCGTCCACATTACCAAGCCTGTTGTTTCATAATATGAGGCTGATTATTTCAAAACAGTCACTCCTGCTTTCCACAGGAACAACGCTTATTTTGAAATAGTTATTTTGAAATAGCAGTAGTATGGATGCTGCACTGCCACTATTTTGAAACAACTACTCCCCAGAGTCATTCAAAGTAATTATTCCCCAGTGCTTTCTGGGGTTCTAAGTTGAGGTAGTGTGTCCACAGTAAGGGAGCCTGCCTCTGACTAATTTCAAGGTTTCCCTATAGTGTGGACACACTATTTCAAAATAGTTATTTCGGGAGTTGTTATTTTAAAATACATTATTTTGAAATAATTTACTAGTGTAGACAGGCTCTAAGATGCTATAGGACCCCTCATTGTTTTTCATGTTTTTTTCATTTTTCTTGGCTCAAGTATTCTACTTAAATCATCATTGGCATCCTAGATAATTAAATGATTTTAATTAAACAATAATAATAATTATTAATTTTAAATACTACTTAAATAATTGTATTTAATAAAATTAAAAGATAAAATAATTAAATAATAATAATGACAATTAAATAATTTTACTACGTTTTTGTTGACCAAAAAAAATCCCCAGGGTTTTGGTAAAAGAATTATTTTGATTAAAAAGATTTTTAAAATTTGCAAACAAATATGATGCCTGGGCTGTTTTTCTAATATTTTGATTTTAAAAGAACTGGTTTTGAATTTATTAAAAAAATGTGTCATGAAAAATTCAAGCCATTGCATCAGTGAAGCAGTTTGTGGGAACTGCTTATCAGGCTGGCGACTAGCAGGGCTCTGAAGGTGCACTGAGTACTTGGTGGATGAGGTTAGGCAGGTGCTTTGGGAAGCGTGACAGCTGTGCAGTTCAAATCCATGTTGGTATGAATGACTCTGGACTGATTGTTTTTTCCCTTCCCCCATTAGCACATTTCCATTCAGTGACGTTCCTTGCCATTGGCTCAACAGGGAGCGTGAGCTGTGCAATTAGTTTCCACCCAGAAGCAAAGCACTATGCTGGCTCTGTTTAACAGTAAACATCCCAGAGCCATTTCCCTGGCAGGTGGATGTAGCTGAAACAAGAAGAGGTGCTGTCAAGCTGAGCAGAAATGCTATAGAAGAAGCAGCAGGGGCCTGGTTGAAAAAGAGGTGGTGTATTTCCCCACCCGTGGTGGGAACTGTAGTGCAGTCAGAGTAGGGATAGATAACCCAATGCAAAATCGGCATGACCACTAGTAGAGCTGTGCTGCTGGCAGATTACAAGTGTGAACGGTAGGTAGTTAGGAATTGCCACCTGAGGTCAGACCATGGATATTTTGACCAAGCATCTCAATGCACCTCAGACGCATTGATTAAAGCTCTCAGGAGGAAGGCAACAAGGTGTTATTATCACTGTCTGATAGGCATGTCAGCTAAGGTTAAGTGTCTTGTCCAAAATGAAACAGTCAACCAACCCTACCTGGAGGTAGGGTGACCAGACATCTGATATTAGGGGTTGTATCTTATATATGCAACTATACTCACTTTCCACCCTGCAAAACAAAACAAAACAAAAAAAGGGAGTGGGGGGAGAGGTGTGATCCTGATTTTTCACACTTGCTGTCTGGTCACTTTACCTAGAAGTAGGAATAGAACCTAGAATTCCTGATTTCTCACCTATAGGACAGGGGCGAAGAACATTTTCTGGGTAAAGGGCCAAAAACCCACTGAGGCTATGTCTAGACTGCAAGCTTCTTTCGGAAGAAGCTTTTCCAGAAGAGATCTTCCAGAAAAACTTCTTCCAAAAGAGAGTGTCTACACAGCAAAAGCGCAACGAAAAAGTGATCTGCTTTTTCAAAAGATAGCATCTACATTGATTGGACGCTATCTTGCATTTCAGTTGTGATTACTGTGGATGGAGTGGCCACCAGGGCACCTGGGATTTTTTCCTGGAGGCCTTGTCTTTCAGAAAAACTCTTTTCCAAAAAAGCTTTTTTGGAAAAACGCTTCTTCCTCGTAGAATGAGGTTTACCCACCATTGGAAAAAACCCTCTGTTCTTTTGACTTTCTGTTGAAAGAACGCAAAGCAGTGTGGACATAAGTATTGCTTTTCTGGAAAAATGGCTGTTTTTAGTAGAGAGACCCAGAAAAAATCAGCCGGGGGCCGCACACAAGTGAGAAGCAAAAACAAAACAAAACACCAAAAAAACCAAGCCCCTCACTGACATGGCTCCTGACTGAGAAGGAGGTAAGACACTCTTCATATTCCCATCACACACCAGAGCCAGGGGGACCCGGGCTAGTATATTTTGTGTGCTCTAGCCCTGCGATGGGGCAGCGAAAGGGTCGGAGTGCCAGCATGGGCTCTCCAGTGCTGGGGGGGAGGAAGCCCTGAGCTTCAGGGGCCAGATTCAGGCAAGCCGGGGGCTACATCTGGCCCCCAGGCCTTAGATTTCCCACCCCTGCTATAGAACAATCCTGCCTCCTTAACAGAGAACATTATAGTAACTGTTCCATATTAATAGTTGGAGCTAGGTCCCTCTAGCAGGGGGCGCGTACCTACTGCTGCACACTTCAGAGGGTTATGCATATTTCCCCCACATACTGATTCTGCTCCAACATCATTTTTTTCAAGTGGCAATAGGAACAGGAACTAACGGCAGATAAGCAATCTTTGCTTGAAACTGCAAGTATTAAACAGTGTAGCAATATATAGGAAGTGTGAGCAGAAAATCCTCCCCATCAGCAGACACATATGGTCTAATCAGTGTTTTGGGCACTACCCTATGACCTGAGTTCAATTCCCTGTTTTGCCACAGACTTCCTCTTTGGCCTTGGTCATATCCTCTGTGCCTCAATTCCACACCAGTAAAACTAGAGATAGTAACAGTCACCTGCCTCCCAGGGAATGTTCTGAAGATAAAGATATTGAAGACTATAAAGTGCTTTCAGGTCTAGCGATTATAAGTACCACATCAGAGCTATGTATTATTAATGCAGGATCACAAATGCTTGAACAGCAAAATACTTTTGTCTCTGAAATACAATATGATCTGGAGAGGTCGTGTTGCAACATGTACCACATAAGCAAATTCTAATCTGTCAGGCTCTCTAGTGGCCTGATACAGTTAAAGAAAATGAACACTCGTGTCATATTGTTCTCAGATGGAAAAATGCCATTCAGCGTGTAAGTTAATACGAGCCATTCACTGGGTTCAGCTCACGACACAAAGTGCTCCCGAAAGGGCCACAAAGCCACGTGGTATCACTGTGCAGCGGATTTAGCATTCAGAGTTGGAGCTGGCTGCCAGATGTCATGTGTGAGATGCGTCTTCTCCAGGCATTTAAACTAAAAGGCAGTGTTGCCACAAGAGCAAATTGGTACACACTGGCTCTGAGTCAATTTAGGCTGCAACTTAGGGAAAGGTTTCTCACATGAGAGAAGTCTGACTCTCAGCAGGAGTAGTGGGGGTAGGGGAAAACAACCTAACGACTTTTAAAATGGAACACGACACATTTATGAATGGGATGATATAATGGGATAGCCTGCAGTGACTGGTTTTGATGATATTGCGTCGAAGCGGCTTTGATGGAAGTAATTTGAACTACAGGTCTGCATTTACCTATGCTCTTCTGGGAAGTGCACACCTCCTGCTTCGAGAGTTGAGAGGAAGCAGTATGATCTGGCCCCTTTGGGGTACTGCGCGTTCATCAGCGTGTACAGAGGAAGCAGTCCTCGCACTCCACGACTACAGCGTGTCTGGCTCTTACATGAGCTGCACCAGGCCCGGGAGGTTCACCCATCTGCCCCACGAATAGAAGGGCCAGACCCATTATTTAATGGAAGGCAATGTCTAGTGCTGTGAGGGCCTGTGACACCTGGAGCCTCCCCATCCCATATCTCACTGGGGTCTGTGGAAAAAGCTGCTCCCCCACCTCCCGGAGGTGGTGAGGACAAATGAGTGAGGTTTGTGAAAGCATGGCCTGGTGAGCGCTGAGGCTAGTTCGCTGTCGTCACCTCGGGTCTAAATATCTCCATCCCCCGACCAGCTTTCCGAAGCATTAACCAATTCCCCAGGGATGTCACGTGCACCCCTCATTTTCCAGGAAGCTGGGGATGCCAGGCAGCCAGTGAGTCCTTCCTTTGGTCAAATAGGTTCAAAGTCTGGGATGTTGTGGGGGGAGGGTTATATATTGACAGAAAACAAACAATAACTTCTAATGAACCAATGACAGCCCAGAGATTACCTCATGAATCACAAGTATGCCAGGGCCTTCGGCAGGGGACAGCTCTGACCCCCAGGCTGAGCTGAGATCAACTGGCTTGACACCCACTCCATCCCTTCCTAGTGTTCGGAGCACTCTGGGCAACACAGCTGTCTCCAGGGGAGATGTTCCTCACATGGGCACTCAGAAAGCTCATCATCTAATAAACCATCTTGTTAGTCTTTAAAGTGCTACATAGTCCTGTATTTTGTTTCAGCTACACCAGACTAACACGGCTACATTTCTATCACTGTTAAACAAGGACTGACTTACCTCACTCTTCCATATTCTTGAGCAGGGACATCATTTCAGAAACATTTAGGGGGCAGCTGGGGGAGTTTGTTTACCCCATGACTGCTTCCAAAGCCAGGGTGAGCAGAATGGAAACATGGAGCAGATAAATCTATGAAAAGTTTAGGGAGGGGGAGGAGGAGCAGCCCCTCTCGCCCAATAGCAAGTGACCCTCCCGCTTTGGGGAGGCTAATGGGGTGAGGGTGAAGAAAGAGGCCTCACCTGTCTTCATAGGAACTGTGCCCTCAGGGATTTGGAATGGGGTACAAGGACAACAGTGTCCCACCTCTCGCCTTCTAACTAGACTCCCTGAGGATTTGGCAATACCTTCTCCCCAAGCCTTTCAGCCCTGCCGGGGGGCGGGGGAGAAGGGTGCAGGTGTGTGTAGAGCAATGGTTCTCAAAGTGTGGTCTCGGATCACTAGTGGGCTGTGACTGTCTTGCAGATGGGTCAGGGGCTCATCTTCACCCTTCCCCCGGCAGTGGGGAACTTGCACTGGTGTTCCAGCCCCATGTCACTCCCCTGTGAGGTGAGGAGATAAGCCTTGTGAGCCGGATCCAGCTTGCAGGGGGAGGAAGGGGCTCTGTACACTGTTGCTCCCCTTTTTCCCCAGCTGGGGGAACAATAGCACAGGATAACGCTTGCCTGGAGGCTTTCCCTGCTGCTCCCAGTGGCTGGAATCAAGGCCAATGGATGCAGTGGGGGGCAGTGCCTGGGAGAAGCAGGAGGCATGGAGCCAGGTAAGCGCTCCCCATCCCCTCATGACTAGACCCTACAAACCATCCCCCTCACTCCCATCCCGCCAACAGCCTGCACCCCAACCTTGCTCCTGCAATTTCCCTCCCAGACCTCCCCACCCTCACTCCACTCCTGCATCCTCCCTCCTGCCTATCCTCAACCCACTACTGCACCCTACTTCATGGGCAAACCCTGCACCCATGTTGTCATCATAGATGGTTGGCTGGTGGTCCACGGAAAGGTCTGAGTTGAGTGGGTGGACTGTGGGAGAAAAAGTTTGAGAACCACTAGCGTAGCGGATCAGGAGACTTAGGCTATGTCTAGACTGCATTGTTATGTTGGGATACTGGAAGTATCCCGAAATAGCAATGCTGCATTCAAGGAATGCGTTCGCTATTTCAGAAGAAATTTCAAAATAGCGGATGTGCTCTTTTGCCATCCTTGTAAAGCTCGTTCTACGAGGAATAAGGGATGGCTTGAAAGAGCACTTTATTTCAAAATTTGGTGCCATGTAGATGTGCCAAATTTTGAAATAGGTTCTTTCAAAATTAAATTGAAAAAAAGATATATATCTTTTTTCGATTTTACAGTGCAGTCTAGATGTAGCCTTACAGTGGGACATGACTAGGTCGAGGAGGGAAAAGGTGGTGTAGATTATAAGACCAGAAAGGAAAATTAGATCTTCTAATCTGACCTCCTGTCTATCCCAGGCTTCTTTGGACATTTTGAGATCGGTACTGAAATCCAGTTCAGGTTCTTCTCCTCCTGGCAGCACAGGGAGCTCTGCCTGTGATCCTGGCTCCCAAGAGCCATTGGCTTTGTAAATCTGTGTGAAGAATTGTTCCCAGGGCCAAAGTTGGCTCTACAAAGGCACAAGGCAGTGAGGCTATGTGTACGAATGCTTGCTGAGCAACAGTAGATTCTTGGATGGTTGTAAACCAGGCACATACAAGTGATCTTTCATTTACCCCCAATACACGGGGAGAGTCTTATTCCATCAGCCCGGGAACAGGAATTGGGAAACCTAATGAAGTGAACAGTTTTCATGCTGCTGTTACTGAGCACAGAACTTTAGCTTTTTAAACTTACTTCTTGGGGGGCAGCCTGTTGCTCCCTCATAGAGGCCAATCATACATTGGCATGTTAAACTAGAGCAATATCTCTTCCCAAAGGATCTGTATCAGAGGAGAAAGAAACCCAGTTAGGAGGAATTAGCCACTTTGGTGCTTGCAGTTGCCACATGTAAAACTAGACAGTTCTCTGTCTAGGCATGGGGGACTGGCCCAAAGATTTCCTTATCTTTAGCCTGAATAGAAAGGGAAACAAATTAATTTAATGATCTTCCTCCATAGCCCAGCTTCCCATTCTGAATCACTAGGTTATGTGACATTCACATGCATATTTACATAGTGCTAGAGCAGGACCCTGTTTTATTTTTTTTAAGCAATGGCTGAGCTATTCTTAGTAACTTGACAGGGCAGATTCATTGAAGGAACAGCCAGGTCTTTCTGCTTTTGTGGGATGTTAATGAACAAATGCCTTTGCTAATTGTCATGAAGCTACTTAAAGCCTGTGATGAAAGATCTTGAGACTTGAGAGCTCATTCCTCCTTCCACATGGAACTCTCCCCTCCCGCCTCTTCACACACATTATTACCAATGTGCGGCTGCTGCTCTGCTGTTGCCCTGTCCAGGACAAAATAGCAAGAACTGCTCGAGTATTTGTGATTATGTCACCTACAGGTGGCTGGCCCAAAACTCATAGAAACAGATCCTCTTCTAGACAGAAGCTGTGATATTTTGGAGCTGAATGTTGTGATCTCCATCTCTAGCAGCTCCCCCTCACACTCCTTGCTTTTGTGTCCTGCAAAGGACTAGAGATGATTGTGATATGGTGCCCTCATATTTTTATGGAAATACATTTTTGAATATGAATATGCATAACTTGAATATGCTTTATGCAAAATGGGGCAATTAAGCTATCATTCAAGAGCTTCTAATCCTCTGAACGTGTATATTCTATTTGTGTGCATGTATCTTTCTTGTATATGAATTAGAAATACAAAGTTTTTAATTAGGTCTTCCAATGAAAGCCATTAATGGTACTTAAGGAACTCAATGGCCCAGTGCTCAAGGGAATGATCTGTGAATAGTCCTGTTTTTCCTGTAAGCCTGGGTTATGTTTGATCCTATAAAGACAGGTGACCATGCCAGATGGTTCTGGAATCCATCTTGAATTTTGTACTCTTCTAGAGGGGGAGAGGGATGGAGGATAATTGAATGAAGATTGTCTGCCTTGGAGAAATTTTGTTTATGGGCTGGGATGCAAACAATTATTGTCTTCAGCTGGCTTCAGAGAATGCTCCCCAACCTGAGAAAATACGTAAAATGGTCTGAATAGAAAAGAACTCTAATGAGGGGAAATGCTGTTAGAGCCAGATCAAGAAAAAGATCAGCTCTGGCCTGAAGAACTTTACTGGAAATGAGGACTGGGGTGAGAAATTATGATTTATAACCATTTCTCTTTGTGTACTAGGCTTAGCTGGTGTGTTTTGTTTATTTTAATTTAGTAACTTACTTTTTCTTCCTGTCATTACTTACAACCACTTTTTACACTTAATACAATTATTTTTGCTTATTATCAAACCTACAGTAAATAATTGTTACTTGGGAGAGGGAACAACAGCCATCCATATCTCTCGTTCATTAATAGAGTGAACAAGTTATGAACTTGCTCTGTGTAACATTGTTGTGCAGAGTAAGATGGATTTATCTGGGGATTTGATTCTATTGGGTCTATGTCAAGATTGAGCCTTCCCATAAGAACATAAGAAGGCCATACTGGATCAGACCAAAGGTCTATCTAGCTCAGTATCCTGTCTTCCAACAGTGGCTGATGCCAGGTGCCCCAGACGGATTGAACAGAACAGATAATTAAGTGATCCCATCCTGTTGCCCATTCCCAGCCTTTAATCAACAGAGGCTAGGGACACCACTGCTATCCATGCTGGCTAATAGCCATTGATAGATCTATACTCCATGAATTTATCTAGCTCTTTTTTGAACCCTGTTGAAGTCCTGGTGTTCATAACATCCTCTAGCAAGGAGTTCCACAGGTTGACTGAACGTTGCATGAACAAACCCAGAGTTGAGCTGCTGTCAGTGTCTGTGTTACTCTGCAATGGGTTGTGACTTCAACTCTGTGCCTTTGCTGGGGAAGACCAGAGCTTCTGGCCCAGCAAGGCAGGGTGGTGGGGCGCCCTAGAGGGCAGGTAGGTGGGCTCAGTGGTATGATCAGCCCATCAGGTGACAGCCTCAAGGGGATCTCTGTGACCCAATCTGTCAGAATGATCCTTTTACGTTTTCATTTAGAAGAACATTCTACTAGAACATGGCACCAAGCCAGGTTTATTGTCAAACGAAATACAGTAATAGTTGTCAGTAGACTCAACCAAACCACAACACATATGTACCCCATTACAGTGGATCAGCTTAGTCAATAAGGGGGTTCGCTGCCCCCTGGACCGGACAAAGACAGCCCCTCCAAGAAACAACTTTATACATGGGTACAAACAAGTTACATATCACTCCAGACATGTCAGGTTGCTACCCTCTGACGTTACTTAGAAGCCACCCATCACCCTGCTCCTGGGGGTTCGATCAAAACATCTCTATCCACCATGCTGTCATTTTATACTCTCCTAAACCTGGGTCAATACGTCTCTGTTGTCTGTGGGGAGTGTGTGGGTACCAACGTGCTTCTTAACAAGGTGTTGTTACCATCCCTTTGGAATGTGCTTTCATCATGTGCCCAGTACCAATTAGTGTTTTATACTATCAGTCCCACTATCAGTCAAATTCCATGAGCATGGGCCTGCCTCTTGTTCACAACTTAGCTTTACTTTATATTAGCAAAGTTTTGACCTTTGTTGGCTAGGCCTCAGGCCTCCATATTACTACACACCAGGCCTCCATATTATATTACTACAACTTGTAGACCTTTGAAAGTACCTACAGTCTGCAGCCATATGAGATAGTTGCCATAATTTGGAGACTCCAGCAGTGGGTGGGGGCCGTGGCACTGGTGGAGAATTTCTAGGTTGTGTAACTTCCACTGTGTTGCCAGGAAGCTGGAAGTGAGTAGGGTCCCTCCCTTGTGTCAATGCAGCCACGTGGTGCCTTTTTGCACACAGAGACATGGCCTCTAACAGATTCTCCTTTTACCACTAGATCATTCCTCATGGGGACAACACTCTCCTATCATGGAACGATTTAGGATAACCTTGCTAGTTATAGTATATAATAAACCATGGAAGCAGCTGCACCTCTCAGAATATGTCTGCACTTCAATGTTCACCCACGCTCTGACCCAGCTTTTAGCCCAACCCTCCAGCCAGCCACACACACACACACACACACAAAATCCTTTGGATTGGGAGGTGCTTTAAATCTGGACTCAGTTTACCCAGCTGGGCACATAGATTAGGAGCCAGGCTCCACTTCAAATTGGGCAGACACCTGCCCACTTTTGCAGTGGGGATGTAAGCTAAATCACCTCCAGGGCCCTACCACAGTTTCCTTCGCAGGACTGAGACATTCTCCCATTATAGAATGGGAAAGATTCCTAGAGGGTCACAGCACAAAGAATCAAGGGTTCTACCTGCCAGCCACACAGGCAGGCAGAAACAGAGAAGATCCGGTAATGCAGGTAGCACAGCTGCTCAGACCCTGGTGAGATGAAAAACCCCAGATGCCAATGTGAACTTAACTTGATTGAGATCAGCCACCCTCTTCAGGAGCAGAAGCACTAGTATTCAGCTAATTAATATGACCCTAGGATAGGCAGGTTTTCTATAGGTTTTGGTTATCCAGTAGCTGAAAAGCAGGCAGTAGAGACTAATTCTAGGCTGTGTTTGTTTAGTCAGATGTCAGCAAATCGACCTGCAGGTTCATGTCAGAAGGTTCTGTTGTAACAGTGCTTATTACCACTGTGTTCGTACTGTGGAAAATAATCAAATGCAGGCAGGGAAAAAGCATTGTCTAGTGATTAGATTAGATTAATGCCTGTGCTTTCATCCTGGCCATGCTTCTAAAATCACTCCTACACAGTCCTATTTTTTGTTTCAGCTACACCGGAGTAACACGGCTACATTTCTATAACTAATCCTAGGACACTGGCAGACTCACTTCCAGCCAAATTTTCAAAAGAGGCCACTCATTCTGGGGGCCAAAATCCAGACAGCACAAAAAGAGTCTGATTTTCTGAGGTGATGAGCAATCCTAGGGTGAGGGTTTGTGCTCTGTGGGAGGTCAGACTAGATCATCACACTGAATCCTTCTGGCTTGGAATCTATTAATTATCTAATCCCAGGGTAAAGTCACACACCTTATGGGAATGATGCACAGCCAGTTTCACTCAATTAATTGTGCCCTTTGCCTGTTGGCACATAGGCAGTGAAACTTTGCATACATCCCACGGATTCTTTAAAGAAACCCTGATGTGGGTATTTTGGGATGACGGTTGCCAGTGGGCAGTGATTATTAATGGTGTTTTCCCCTTTCTCTTGGCATTTCCCTTCTCCCCTTGATTCATCCCTGCAAACAGCGGTGTGTGTTACAGATCATCATTTGGAAAGGCTAAGGCCCACCCAGAACCAGAGGTGGACACTGAACAATTGAAGATCTGGACCTCCCTCCCCATTGTTCTTGTTTTCATGATGCTTTACATCTGCAAATGTTGTGCGTGCATTAGCAACTGAACATATTCTTAATCATAATCCTTAGCTTTTCAGCTGGTTTAATCATTAGAGTTTAAAGCTCTTTACCAAGCAAGTGACTAACATCTCAATGTTATGTATGTGGAAACCTAGTCATGGAGCCTTGCTTGTCTGAGGTTACCCCCTCAGGAGAGCTGCAAGGAGGAGAATTCTGGTCACTGGAGTCCCAGGCTAGTGTTTTTGCCACTAGGCCACACTGATTTAGGGTAGGGACTTGACCCATGGGCTATGTCTAGACTGGCATGATTTTCTGCAAATGCTTTTAACAGAAAAGCGGAGAAGCGTCTGTGCCAATCTAGACGCGCTTTTGCATAAAAAAGCCCCGATCACCATTTTCGCGATCGTGGCTTTTTTGCGCAAAACAAAACTGAGCTGTCTACACTGGCCCTTTTGCACAAAACCTTTACACAAAAGGGACTTTTGCCCGAACGGGAGCAGCATAGTATTTCTGCAAGAAGCACTGATTTCAGACAGTAGGAAGTCCGTGTTCTTGCGGAAATTCAAGCGGCCAGTGTAGATAGCTGGCAAGTTTTTCCACATGCCGAAAAACTTGCCAGTCTAGACGCAGCCATGATGTTTGAACCTGCTGCATTCAGTAACTAGCCCAGGGAGGAAACATCCAAACTTGCACTCACTGGGCTCCTCATTTCTAAAGCCCAGACTCTCCATTCCTTGTCCTTCTCCCGCTAAAGAAAAGAGCCCCTAAAAAGAAAACCAGCTGAGAAATGCAAGGTGGCTTGGCGGGAGGAAAGTCCTGTGGGGACCAGCTCTTTAGCGTGGCAGGGAAGAGAGGAGAAAGGAGGCAGGCGGGTAGGTTGCTTTGGGGTTTAGGACCCAGAGGAACCAGTGGGAGGCACCAGGGTTGCGGAGGAGGAACTAAAAAGTTACCAGCGCTGAGTCGGTGCGGGTGGTGGTTCAGACACGCTACAGCCTATGGCGCTTTGCTGCAGCTTTTCCTGCACCATGAGGGAGACTTTGTTCAAGGAGAACTTCTGGGTGAGCGAGAACAGCAGGCTGGAGGGAGAGGGCGGGGGAACAGCTGGCGCAGGACAGAGCAGCTGGACTGAGCCGCAGATTTGTCTTTTCTTGGTTCTCAAGAGCATGTTTCTTTCTCGGCAGCAGTTCAATGCCACAGGCTGGGCTTGTCCCAGCCTTTCCGTCTGCGGACCCGGAGCGGGCTGGCTTCTGCTGGCGCAGGGCAGCCGCTTTTAGTGTCTGTCAGTTTGGGAAACGGGTGCCCACCCAGCCGGAGATGGCTGAAGCAAATAACGTGCGTGGTGAAAGCTGCCTGCGAGGCAGTAGCTACAGCTGCTGGCCGCGCTCTGTGGCGTTTGGGACGGGTGTTCTTCGTGTACCGCCTGTTGCTGTGTGCTGTCGAGCAGGGGGCTGTGTTGCAGCCCAGAAGTGGCTGCATTTCAGTGGCGCGTGACCCCATCCCTGCTGTGTCTGGACTTGGGCGGGGGGGGGGACGGGACAGCCAGGCTCCATTACAGACCATGGGAGTTATTAACTTCCATGGGGCCAGGATTTCATTCCTTGTTTCTGTACAGGCTCAGTTAAACTGGGGTCAAATGTGCCCCCCCAATTGTCCACCAACTGTGCCTGCCCCCTGGAATGCTGGTTCCCTGCAGCTGGGTCAGGCTGGGTGTGTAAGCAGCTGCAATATATTGAACTTTTATGGTCCCAATCAATCCTACAAACAAACCAGCTCCTGTGAGCTGTGTCTTCATTGGAGACAAACTGTAATCTGTTGGTGCTGGGGTCTGCAGGCATGAGGTAACTTGCTGGGACAGGGCAGATGACAGAAACTTTCTGGGCCCTTGATACAGTCTAATAATCACAGGGGTAGGAGTTAGACACTCTTCTGCTGGATTCCCTGCTCTTACACTGAAGTGGGATGTGATTTTTAGGTAAGTCACTTGGGCTCATAAAAGGACCATATGGACCAAGGTTAGGTCCATAAAAGGCTATTAACCAGGGGATAGAAATGGTGTCCCTGGCCTCTGTTTGTCAGAGGCTGGAGAAGGATGGCAGGAGACAAATCGCTTGATCATTGTCTTCGGTCAACCCTCTCTGGGGTACCTGGTGCTGGCCACTGTCAAGCTACCGGGCTAGATGGACCTTTAGTCTGACCCAGTACGGCTGTTCTTATGGCCCAGATTTCTCTGCTGACCTTGAGTGACTTAATTTTTGGATGCGTAGGCACCCACAAAACTCCAGTAGAAGGCAGTCAGAGCCGTGGCTATGAAATGCTTATGTAAGGCAGGTTCCAGATGCCTAGATTTGGACACCCAATATTGAGGCATCCAAAATTGGGAGCCATTTCTGGAAATGTCCTTAGCTTCTTGGTGCTGCCATTCCCTGTCTGTAAAGAGGCGCTAATGGCCCCTTCCTTTCCTCACAAAGTGGTTAGCCTGACTGAGAGGGAACAGAGCAGCCTCCCTGAAGTCTGTGCGTGGAGGAGGGTAATGGGGGGTGGTAGTTGGCTGAATGTGCCTGATCTGGTTTACAATGAACAGGACTATGCAGCACTTTAAAAACTAACAAGATGGTTTATTAGGTGATGACCTTGTTAGTCTTTAAAGTGCTGCATAGTCCTGTCTTTTCTTTCAGCTAGACCAGACTAACAGGGCTACATCTCTATTACTGGTTTACAATGTGAGGTGTGAGCACTAAGTATTGTAATGGGTCCATTGTCTCCATCCATAGCATGGCACCATTGGCATGCAAATACAAGGTACAAAAGTATGAAAATAAGCATTTGTTTGTGCTTTGCCTCCACTTTTCTGCTATAGGCAACACCCATTTTTATCATGGCTCAATTTTGACTTCAGCTGGAGAGAGGAAGCTCTGTGAGATCCAGGCTTTGTGTTTTAACACCCCTCTGAAAAATGTAAATTCAAAGCCCTCCTTTGCCGCTGGGAGTGACTAAGCCATCAAGTGCTCATGTGGGAAAGTATTTGAGAGAAGGAGGTTTGAAAGACCTGCATCCAGACATTTTGCTCGAATCTGATGTGGGCTATGAGAATATCTTGACTCTCATTCACTCTACTAATTTGCAGTTAAGTTAGCCTACTTGAAGCAGCCACACTGCACACCCCTTCCCCCCTCCTCTTTATTTCGAGTTTTCATATCCCCAATTTATAATTCCGGTCATCTGAAGAAGTGGACTGTGCCCACGAAAGCCCATGATACCATCTACATGTTTTGTTAGTCTATAAAGTGCTACCAGGCTATCTGTTGTGGTTTTTTTTCTGCAAAATTTGTATTGGCAGCATAAAGTAGCTGTGTTCCTACTGCATTAGCAGCTCTCCAGCTCCCCCCACTAATCCTCATCCAGCCCTCTGCAATGGGCCACCAGCTACCTCCAAGTTTAAAACAGCCCCTCATTTGAGCTAGAGACTTTTTGTGTGTGGGCTGGAGTCAGGTTACGGGCAGTCCTCAAGTTACACCTTGAGCTAGCGCTGCCATGGAGGCAAGCCCTTAAGTTAAAAGTGGTGCACCGGATCAGCCCCTCCCACTTTGAAAAGCTGCAGAAGGAGCACATCCCTGAATTGAGCTACCCCAAAATCTAGATGGAAAGACCTGGACCACCGTCTCAGAGGCTCTGTCTCTCTGGGTCTTGGCTGGGCAGCCTGCTGCTTTCTTGCTCCATTAGAGCTCGGATAGCACTCGTCTGTCCATTGGTCCCTGAGGGACTACGCAGGAAAGGCTGGATGCTGAATTATCTGAGGCTCTGAGGGACCAAAGGAGATTGATGCATATCTCTTCCTTTGCCACGGTCCCCACCCTATTCCTTCTTCCCTTCCAGCACTGGGTGACTGCCTCTGCCACAGTGACTGGCAAAAAGGTGTTACAGCAGAGGCCAGTTCTCCCTTCTCGATGGAGAAGGAGCAATCCATACATGGAAGGTGCTCAGGGAGAAGCTTTTTGGGGGCAATGGAAAATGCTGTGTGAACCTGTGTGTCTTCACATCTACGGAGAATATCACATTCTTCCCCAAGACCCCCCCCTCCCCCTTGTTCCATGCAGCGTTTGCTCTCCCTCCCCTGTCACAGGAAGGATTTACAAAAGATCTCCACTGATTTGGGTTGCAAACCCTCCAATACTGTCCCGGAATCTCCAGGAACTAAAGATTAAACTTTAATTCAACATTACATCATTTGATGAAACCTCTAGGAAATTATATGTCCAACCAGAATTGGCAACCCTACAACTGATGCTGGCTGAATTTCCATCCATAACACTTTCCCCTTAGAGAACAGTGCTGCTTTGGGGAGACTGGAACACTTTTGGGATTGTTACCAAATTCTTTTTGTTGCAAAGCTGCCTGATCTGTTCGCACAGTTCTAGTTGGGAGGCCTCAGGTCTTTGGTGTCCAGTTTGAGACTGGCACAGGCATACTTTTCAGAGATGCTCCATATTCTAAATTTCACTTGGAAACTAAGAGCGCTGTAAGGGCTGAATATCCAAGGATGCAGTGGGGGCAAGTTGGGCCTCAAATCTATTGAGATGGTCAGCTTTTGGGGGGCTGCTTTTTGTTCTGTCTGTATAGCACTTAGCAAGATGGGGGTCTGGTTCAGATGGAGGTCAAGTGTCACCATCATACAAATTAATAATGTTGGACACTTCTGAAAATCTTGTTCTTATCTCCTTCCTCCCGTGAGTCTGAGCCATGTAGTGATGAAAGAGCCTGCAGCACCAGTTTAGCAACATGTTGTACATTGTCAGCTGAGGTACAGCTCCTCCCAAATAAGTTTTCAGAAGCAACTGCGGGCATGTCTGCCCAACAGCTGAAAGTTGGCTTAAGGCATGCATTTCCAGCTTTGTAAATAATGTAGCTGGAGTGGATGAACCTTAAGCAGACTTTTGGTGTTGTCCCCACAGTGAGATGTTGACAGGAGACAGGCTACCTTTGACTTCCCTTACACCTCACGAGGAGTACTGTGGTCAACAGGGGCGTACTCAGCATTTGATTTAGCAGGCCTTTACTAGACCCGCTAAATCGAACGCCGGAAGATCGACCTCTACAGCGTCTATCTCCACAGCAGTGAAGACATGCTGGCTTCTCCTTTCCCCTCTGCATTTTTAAAGAAGGGATCGTGTGTGTGTTTTATTTAAATAGAAGATCTGTTGCAGTCCAGATAGAGGGATCCTAAATGAATAAAGCTATGCAGTGGAGCAGATGGGGAAGAGAGAAATAGATTTTGTGAAATATTTTGAAAGGAATGAAAATAATTTTTCTATTAAAATTTCTTTTATCTTTTTCAAGTTTGAAAAAAGTTTTTTGAAATTTTCAAATACTGAATTTTTTCATTTTGTCAGCATGGAAAAACCACTTTTATTCCTTCCACTAGAACGATGGAAGGTAAGTATAAAAAGTGAGTATTCTTCTGCCTGGCCCCCGTTCAAACAAAAACTTCCTCAGTGTTTCAGAAACTTTTTTGTTTCTAATTTTTTGGGGTTAAAATCCACACCTAATTGCAATTGAAATTTTGTGTGTATGTGGAAGTGTTCATTTTGGTCAGAAAGATAATTTTCCTTGGAGGGAGAAGGGGGAAATTCAATAGAAACTTTTTGATCTGTTTGACTAGCCCACTCGGGTCAAAATAAATGACCATGGAATGTCTTATGAGAGATGAGCCTTGTTTATTGTATTGAGTCATGTAGGGCCTGATCCTGCCAGCGCTTATGTCTGAGTTAGTCAGATCATGTGAGTGGTACCATGGAATTCAATGGTGCTGTTCACATGAGTAAAGTCACCCTCAGGCTAGGGATGTAAAAATCCCGTGTAATTGGTTAAATATAGTGTTTAACCAGGTAAAGGAGTGGCTGAGGTGGAGCACGCTAGCCAAGCTGGGCTGGAGCAGTCCCTCACCATAGGCAGGGGCTACTGCTGTCCACAACTGGCTGGAGCAACCCGATGGGGAGCTGCTCCAGCCCCCACTGGTTATGTATATGCTCACTACGGTGATCGGTGTGGTTCTTCTATTGCTGTAATTAATCCATCTCTCTGGGAGGTGGTAGCTAGTATTATCTGTACTGGGGGTGAGGTCAGCACAACTAGAACTCTCAGGGGGGTGGATTTTTTCAACACCCCTGAAAAACATTGCTTTTCTGAGGTGAGTTTTCAGTGTAGACCTGCCTCACTCATAAGTGTTGCGAGGCTGGGACCCTGATGTGGTTGCAGTGGTGCATGCAATTATTTTAGTCCATTCTACATTTCTCATTCCCTCCTTCAAAATGTTCCAGTTCGGTATATGGCTGACCTACTTAACGGCCTGCTCAGAAGTTTTATTGTGGCCTCTGAACACCTGAATGTGGAGGCTTATAAAGGACATGTTGATAGATTCTTATTTTGCCATTTATGAACAGGCAGGAAGCGATGACTTATACCCCAGGACACTTACAGTCTAATCTGCGGGGCTTTTTTTGGATGATTTTTGGTTTGGCTTAAGTAGTTCTATATTTAGGAAGTTTTAGCAGTTTTGTTTGTTCTAACCATATAAATGTCAGATGGAATAATTACATTACAACAGTGAGTCTTCGTTAGAGAAACGTGTTATAGCACTAAAATCACTGATTCTCATTATTTGACAGGTGTTATCAGGCTACAGTATGAACATCTTTACATGACAGATGTGTCATTTCTAGTGGATTGGTTAAACAGAGTAAAAGCTGACACTTATTTAACAAAGCAGGCACATTTGTTAATAATCAAACAGATCAAATAGGTGTGCTGATTTTTTTTGCTATTGAAGTTACTTGGTTTGAGTAATGAATAAATAGTAACCAAATAATTAAGCATCTATTTGTCCTGTGTCTATTTTTCTGGATTTGTAATTGGTGCATTAATTTTCAGTGACAGCCACCTCCCGTCTTTGTTTGAACCATTCCTTTAGAGTTGAACTATTTTTCTTTTTCCAAGTAGCTGATAAGAGATTAATTCCTCATTTCCCTCTGTGTGGCCATTTCTGGTGGCAATCCTTTGGGGCTTCCCAAAGGACCTTTTGGTAATTCATCTTACTATATATTAGAAATGTGCATCTGTATGTGAGTCCATTTGCTCAAGAACTTGTTAGCGGTAAGAGCTGGGACCACCAAGTTTTGTATTCAGCTTCCTCTTATCATAACTTTTAAAGCAAGGTAAGAGTTTGGTTGTGCCAAGATAATTGGATGTGCATGGAATTAGGGATGTGAAAATGTAACTGTGTACATGGTTAATCAATGAGCCTGGGTTCATCATTCACGTTCACAGTTACAGGCTCCCAGTATGCACAGGGAGCAGGCTTAAAGCTGGCTTCCCATGTGCACCATTTCCCAGGGAGCTGACTGCCACCCGCATGTAACTGCTGGAATTTTCAGCAGTTACACATTTACTTAAACACATTTTAACATCCCTATATGGAATTAGATTGTTTCTCATAAAATGGAAAGGGAGTTTTCTGGAGGAGGGACAGTTATATGGCAGAATGACCATCGGGGCGGGAGGGGGGACCGCAAGGGGACAGAGATGAGGACCCGCACAGCTATAACCACATTGGGCCAGCAGAGGGCCGGTGTGGAGAAAGGAACAGCTAGCCACTATATATTTCAGAGAGTTTGTCTGTATCTGCCCCCCAGTTTGAGGACATGCATCCCCTCCCCCTGCTATGCCCGCTGCAGCTTCAGTAGCCATGGAGAGGCACTTCTCACCTGGCTCCATGTGTTTGCAGTGAGAGGGCTGGGATAGTTCTCCCTCCCCAGATCAGCCTGCATATTGAACCCTTCATCCGCAGGTGGTCCCAGAGCAGTGAGTTATTTGAGTTAAAGACCTGAGCAATGCACACATCTTCTAGTATCCAGTCATTTGTAATAGCTGATTACAAATTGCATTCAGTACCCTCTAATGATGGCGTGTGTGTGTGTGTGTGTTTTCTCCAACATCAAGCCCCCTGTTTTTCAGTTTTCCCTTTGGCAGAAGTCTTAGTGCAGTCAATAGGAGTTTTGCCTGGGTTGAACCAAAGATAAGCTGGTTACAGTGCATTCTTGTTTGTGTTGTGTTAGTACCTCAAAGTGTCATTCAAGGATCAGGGTCCCTTTGTGCTAGTCTCACAGGATACAGCTCCAACTTTCTCCTTTTAATTTTTTTACTCTGTTTATTTGGGCGGGGAGGGAAGGGGAAGCAAAAGGAAGCAGAGCTTTTCTCCACTTATTCTTCACTTATTGACAATCTGTGGACCTTGAGGATACCACCATGCGAGAGTAAGAACTTCTCTGCTGTGTCTATATCACATGAAGCTTGGTGGCTATGCTTCTCCATCGGTGGTAGCAATGGCAGACTCTGTAGACTGGCCTCATCACTGGTGGTTAGGAAGGGGATATCTGTGCAGTTGGGCCAGGCAACACATTGTTTTGTTGTTTTTAGACAAAAGTTTGAACCCTGTTCCCACAGCAGGTGACAAGGGTAGAGTATTATGGCTACACAGTTTCTATGTTTGCACCAGTCTGAAGAATCACCACTGAATCGTAACAGATACAAAACAGTGAAGTACAGCTGTGGATGTGGATTGACCAAAGCCACTTAATGGTTGGCTGGTGGGGCATTCTTGACGTCACAAGTGTTCAGCATTTTCGGGCAGTACTCACCTAGGACTTTCTGATTGACTTAGTGTAAGTCCTATGACAATTGTGGTAAAGGAGGAAAATGTTATAAAGAACAAAAGGACAGCGAGTTCTTCAAAGTAACTGTACCTTGTTAACCAAGCCAACTGATCTTGGGTTGACTTGGATCTGAACTGCTTATTTTGTATCACAATCCATCATACCCTTGTGTGAGACTAGCATTCAAAGAGCAATCATAGGAAGCTGTGTATATTGTCCCTTGAAAAATAGTAGCTAAAAGTATCCAATTAGGTGGTGACTATAAACTAGTAAATATAGTTCAGATCATGCAGCCATCCACTGATACCTTCCCTTACTTTTCTTCTGTTTGCTACTGTATCCTTCTTGTTTAGTCTCATCCACTTGCCCATGAACTTCTCTTCTCTTCCCCTTCGTTCTTGGTGTTCTTTTCTTCCTATTTTCGCACAATTTTTCTGCAAGTGTCACAACTGTAGCTTTTAAGCAAACAATTTAAGAATGCCACTCCTTTAAGATGCATGCATATCTACTAGATAACTTGAAAGATACTGGCTAAGTGAGTGTGGTTGCTCTATAAGGGATAAGAGTCTGCTACTAGCTAATGAAGGTACTTGTTTAGGTCCAGTGATAGAGGCCTGTGCTTGGAGGATGAATGTCTCCGGTTCACTCTTTGCTGGTGGACTTGTGTAGAGACAATTGCAAAACCAATCACAATTTTCTTCTCATTACCCTTTCCTTCACTCCCACCTAGTTTATCATTTACTCTGTTATGCCTAAATTAGTTTGTAACTGCTGTAGGGCAGAGAGTTCTCTTCTCTAATGCCTCATATTCTCTGCAGGCATTATAGATAGGAGTATGAGCAGTGTCAGAAATTCTTAGTTATCCCTTTCACCAAGCCATATTCCATGCCGAGAAGCAAAAGATCAGATATTAATGTAAAGCTGCCTCAACAAATGGAACTTAAATGAAAACAGAAACCTGCTGAAGACCATCTTTCTCCCCCATCCTATTTCCTGTTGGCTCTTCCTCAAGCAGTTGTTGACAAATTGAGCAAGCAAAGTTTTTTTTTTTTTTTTTTTTTTTTTTTTTTTTTTGCAACTTGTCATTTTCATTTCATATGGCTAAGCCTGTTCTTTTATTTATTTTTATCACTTCCTGGATGTCTCTGCTTGCTTCTTTCCACCTCTCAGAATAGCTCAGGTAAATTGCCAGGCAAATCCTTGGCTCCTAACTGGGTGTAAATGTATTGTCTTGGGTGCCTGTAAATCAAACCAGCAATAACAATTAAATTGCTGTAAAAGTCAAAGAACGACACATTGGCATGCTATTCTGAACCTTGAAAGCAGGTTTTTCTTCCTCTTGCTTTGTGGGATTATAAAAAATACATGTATGTTTGTGTAGGCTGAATGGGGAAATGCTTTAGAAGGCAACGCTTAGAAAAATGTTCAAAAGTGTCTAAGTGACTTAGGAATCTAACAGGATGGCTAAACTACAAGAGCTACAGTGACACAGCTACAGTGTTGTCGTGTAGTAGTGTAGACATTGGCTATGTTGATGGAAGGGGATGTTCCTTGGGAGGTGGTAGCTAGGCCGACAGAAGAACTTTTAACCTAGCAGGGGCTATCGCGGGACTTGGAAATTTTTCATACCCTGAGTGACATTGCTAGGGTGACATAAGTTGTAGGTGTATACTCCTCCTAACTTCCATTGAAAGCCAGTAGGACTGAGCCCTGTTCTACATTAGGAATGTAAAAGCCCGTTGAACTAGTTAACCATTTTATTTTCAAGTTTAACCATTTAACTGATTAAACAAGGTGATGGGTGGGAGCAATTCCAGCCTGCTGGGATGGAGAACCTACCTCACCCACCACAGTGGGCTGGAGCAGCCCCCATACTATGGATTTGTAGGCTGGGAGTTGGCAGCAGGAAGCGGCTGTGGGGATGGGATGAGAGCTGATGGTCTGTCCCTCCTCCCCTTCCCCTGCTGCCACTTCTGGCCCCTGTGAGGCTGCCAACTCCCAGTGCCCTGCTCCAGGCTACCCACTCAGCTACTGGAGGTTGGAGGTTACTTCTTGTCTCCAGTTGAAGCAGTTCCACTTTGTATAAAATACTTACCTATTCATTGAGCCAGAGAATGTGTGTGTGTGTGTGTGTGTGTGTGTGTGTGTGTGTGTGTGTGTGTGTCTCACATGTAGACACAGCTGAAGGTGGTCACAACTTTTCACGTACAGTATCTTCACACAGTCTTTTGTCGTGGCCAATATTTTTTGGGGAAAAATAGTAATTTCAATTTCTAACAAATGTTGAAACTGACACTTTTGTTTGAATCAACATTTCCTAATGAAATTATATCTTTAGGTCCAAACAAAAAAGGTCGTATAGCACTCTAAGGTTTTTTGGTTTTAAGAAGGGGGGGAAAAAACCCACCTGTCAAGTCAAAATGACAGCCAACATCTTTTTACTACTGATTTTGAAACTTTTTGGAATTCTTTTTGTTCCGTTAAACTTTTCAATATTTTTATCTTTCTGTCCCAATCAACTTAAATGTCAGTTTTCCATAGCATGAAAATTCCACCTTCCAAACAATTCTGTAGACATGGAATACAGCAGACCTGGCTACTAGGAGCCCTCCGTTCCTTTTGGTAAGTGCTCCAAGCTGCTTGAAACCCTTAGAGCAGGGGTGTGCAAAATCTTTTGGGCCCGAATGCTTCTGGGCTTCCCCACCCCCAGACCATAATTGGTCTGGGGTGGGGGAGCCCCTTTGCCCCCCCTTCCCACTAGGCACCCATGCCCCTTGCAGGGCGGGAAGAGTTTTCACACACACTCCCTGCCTCCAGGCCCTGATTGGCCTAGGGGCTGGGTAGGGTTGCCAGGTGTCTGGTATTGATCCAGACAATACGGTCTTTTCGCCTCCTGTCCGGTTTAAAAAAAAAATTCAGAAAATACCAGCCACCTAAAATGTCCGGTATTTTCTGATTTCCCCCCCCCCCCCCCCCCCCCAGCAGGAAGTGAAAATACCGGACACCTGGGAACCCTAGCACCTGGCCTCCCCGACACTCCCCTGCCGCCGGATCCTATGCTTACCTGGTTCCACAGGGAAGCTAAGTTCTGGCTTGAACAAGGACACAAAATGGCTGCCAGCAAACAACCTAAAGACCAAGTGGAAGCAATGTCTTCCCTGGGTCTTAGCGCTCAACTGCTCTCCTGTTCCTATTCTGACTCTGCATGCACTCTGCTCAACGACTTTGGTCCCCCCACTCTTTTTCCCCCCTCAACAGAATTTTCCCCCCAGTGTTTTTTTTTGGGGGGGGGGGAGTGTTTGGTATTTTTGGTTCAACCATTGGGCAACCCAAGGGCTGGGGGGAGCACGCAAAACCTTTTCCTGGCCTACCCTTGCCCTGTGAGGAGCATGCAGCACTTGAGAGTGCCACGCGCTGCTCGCAGGGTCGGGGGGAGGGCGGAGGAAAGTTCCTGCACTCTTCCCGCTCCCAAACCCTAATTGGCCTGGGGGCAGGGGAGCAGCAGGGCCTCTGTGGGCCAGATCAAGCCTGCAGAGGCCCTTTTGCCCACCCCTGCCTTAGAGTGGTGTTTTTTTTTTTAAAGTGGCTGAAATGTTAATTTCCATTTGCTTGGAATCCTGTGTCTCTTTTGCAGAATCTGGAAACATCAGCTGCTGATTTGTCACCTTGAAATGGTCTCTTTAGAGTTTCCGTGGATAATACTGTAAATAGAATTTTGGTTTCTGTTAGTAGCTCTAGCAGTGAGCTAAGAGGCTGGTTGAGGTGTAAGAATTGAGCATGGGCTATATTATGGCTCTCTTTATATATCATACAAGGTTTTACAAGCAAAAAAAAAAAAAATCCCCTCACTTATTAGTTTACCTAGAAATGTAGGTGTCATCTGGCCTGGAAGGCTTGGTGCTGTGACACTAGTGAAACTGTATCAAAGCAAGGGGCTAAGGATGAAATCCTGGTCCTATTGAATTGGATGTTAAATGTTTCACTGGCATGATTAGGGCTAGAGTTTCACCTTTATTTGAAAACTGATTTTTCACACCCATTCAATTCCAGTGCATAATAAACATGAGGGAGACAGAATGTCTCTAAGTATGTGCCACCTCTGCCCTTAAGATGCCAGTGGTCCCAGTACTAATTCTGAGAGTCCCAAGTGGTCCTTTGGGGGGAAAAACTAGAGAAGACCAGATTGACTTCCGTGAATTGCTTTTCTTTCCTCCACTCTGCTTATCTGAGGAAGTGGGTTTTGCCCATGAAAGCTCATGACACACAGAGTGTGTATATATAGATATACATGTGTGTGTATATATAGATATCTAGATCTAGATCTATATATATAATAGTTAGAGAATATATATATTAGTCTCTAATGTGCCACAGGACTACTCATTGTTTTTAAAGTTACAGACTAACATGGCTACCTCTCTGAGACTGATTTGTAAAGTTTACAAATAATCCAAAAAAATTCTCCTGTAGCGCCCCCTCTCCACAAACACTCTGAAAAGCTTTTTGTTTTTTTTGATCATGGAAACCCCCTTTATCCACAAACCCACCTCCTCTTCGGCCTTCCTGTTCCTTCTTGGAAATATCTTTTGCTGTGACACCATCCAAAATTTGTCTGGTAGGCATCTGCTGGGCTGAGACTACTGCCTGTCGTACTATGCAGCTTTGTCTCATGATTTCCTCATGCTCCTCATCTCTGTGTGTAAGCACCTGTTCCCTATTGTCTTAGGGTTGGTCTATGTACAGACCTGCACTGGTTAAGTTATGTTAGCTAATTCAGTGCAGTCCTGCTTGTGCCTCTTGGTTCAGTTGAATGGTTGGTTTTGGTTTAACTTAAACCTGTTCCTAACTAACTCCAGAAGAAATGGAAGCAACCTCGCTCGTAGGCAACATCTCTGCTTGCCATGCTGGAGATCGATCTTCTGGTGTTTGATTCAGCAAGTCTAGTAAGGACCTGCTAAATAGAATGCTGAAGGCATCCCTGGTTGGTGCCAGCCCTCCTACTCCTCACAAGGAGTAAGGGAAGCCGATGGGCGCACTTACTTCATCAACCTCCCACTGTGGAGATGATGCCGAGCTCAGCTTAAGGTACCTTGACTTCAGCTGTGTTGTTTATGTAGCTGAGGTTGCGTACCTTAAGCTGACCTTCTGGTTCTAGTATAGACCTGGCCTTGCAGTGAAACAGGCGTGTCCCTCCTAGGGCATTGCATCAGTTGAACTATTCTAGTTTAAGTTCTCATCTGTAGGTTATACTGTGAACTGACTCTAGGGATGTGCGACAGCCTATGCTCCCACTCCACCTCTTCCCTTAAGCTCCACCCCTGCTCTGCCCCCATTTACGCTGAGCTACGGGGCTGGAGGACGTGGCGCCACACTCGCAAGTGGCAGCGGGAAGTGGAGCGACTCTGCCATAGCGCTCTCCACTCTACCAGCTCCCAGTCAAGTCATTCCACTTCCCGCTGCCAGTAAATGTGGGGGGAGGGCGGATCCATCCCATCCTCAAACTCCCTGTCCCGAGCGACCTGGCTGGGGGCTGGGGTCAGGTTGCTTCATTTTCCTCTGTGGCTGGTAAGTGCAAGAGTAGGTCTGATCTCTGCTCTGGGCCTGTTGCCATGACCCTTGTGGATCAGCCCCGAGAAGGGATGCAAGTGCTCGGGCTGTGTAGGGCACCAGGAATGGCCCTGGGAGCACAAATGGCTTGCAGATTTAAACTAAATGGTGGATTCTCTGTAATTCGAAGTCTTTAACCCATGATTTGGGGACTTCAGTAACTCAGAGGTTAGCGGTCTGTTACGGGAGTGGATGGGTGAGGTTCTGTAGCCGGTCATCAGTCAGGCGGGGTTGTCCCGTTGGGTTCCTGACAGGTCCTCTACTCTGTTGATGATGAACTTTCAGCTGTGTGCATGCGTGTGCTCCCCTGTCTAATGTGTTAACTACGCACATTTAGTCTACACAACAGACTTGGAGTCCCCACAGACCACAAATCGAAAGCGCCCGAGTAAGTTTATTGCCAAATGAAGTACAACAGTTGTGACTAGACTCGCCATTGCATGACTATACACATGTACGGGGCTCGACAATTAGGGCAATCTCCTCGCCTGTGGCGAGTAGATTTCAGCCCGGCACGGCGCCGCAGCGCATGTGCAGCGTGGTCTGCGCATGTGCGGCATGCCAAATCACGCGGCTGGCAAGCAGAGCTCGCCGCCGCTTGTCAAGGCCTGCACATGTACACCATGGCAGTGTACTAACTCCCAACTAAACACTGGATTCTAGTGTCAGCCAGTGACCACTCTTTGGGTTGCACTTTTATACATGGGTACAAACAAGTTACATGTCACTCCTGACGTATCTGGTTGCCACCCCTTACCTCACGGAAGAGGGGTTTCCCATATTATCCATCATGTTGTCCATTTAGACCCTGCCCTGAACCTGGGTCGGGTATGTATGTTGTTGGTAGGGAGTGTGCTGGTACCAAGATGTTTCTTAACGAGGTGTTCTGTTACGACCCTCTGGAACGTGCTTACAGCCTGTGCCTAGTACCTCTTAGGCTACATCTAGACTACAAAGGGTAAGTCAGAAAAAGATACGCAAACTGCAAATTTTCCGCTTTTCTGTCGAAAGAGTCTTTTCCAAAATCTGGCGCGTCTACACAGTGCCAAATTTCAGAATAACCTGCTCTTTTGACACATCCCTTCTTCCTCCTAAAATGAGGTCTACAGGGATGGAAAAAGTAGGTGTCCGCTTTTTCTTTTCTCTTTTGTTCTGAAAAAGCGGACATGTTCTTTGGATGCGGCATTGCTTTTCCGGGATAGCTCTGATATCCCAGAAAAGCACAGCAGTCTAGACATAGCCTTAGGTATGAATGTTTCTGTAATATCAGCCCTGTTCTTGCCAATTTTTGTGAGCCGGGCCTGCCTCTTGCTCACAGCTTAACTCTACTTTATATTAGCAAAGTCTTGACCACTGCTGTTTAGGCCTCAGGCCTCTTACCTGGCCTGTGATACGTGGCTTATGTTTTAGACCCCATCTTATTACACAGCCTGCAATGTGCAGAAGGTCAGACCAGGTGATCACGATTCTTTCTGACCTTAAAGTCTAAGCCGCGTGATCCCTGAGGGGACACGAAGAAATTCCGGGGGGGGGGGGGGGGGGGAAGCGGCGAGGCGACCCAGCCCCCCGCCTCCCCGTCAATCCCACCCCAAGTTTTGCTGCTACTTTTTTGGGAGGGGGGAGCGTGAGGGTTTCTCAAAAATCAAAAAGGGGGCGTGATGCCGAAAAGTTTGGGAACCACTGGTCTAAGCCAATAACAGAACAGGCAATCATTGAATAATCCAGCCCCTGTTGTCTACTCCCAGCTTCTGGCAGTACAGTGTGGAGTCCCTATGCTCTGCCTTTCTCCATTTTATATGCTCCCTTCTTTCCTGCTTACACACTCTTCTAATCCATGACCCAGGTGCTTCACTTTGATCCCTTTTTGCTTTTTGGAGGGGTCGGATTCGTGGATCTGAGCCTGACCTTACAGATTTGATTCTGGGTAGGATTAAAAAACCAGACTGGGCTTGTTTTCCAGTTTTAGTTCAGAAACAGCCACACTCTCCTGCAACAGCGCGGCGGAGACTTTAATCCAGTCTGCAAGTGAATCAGACTCTGCCCCTAGCTCTAACTGAATCTGAGTGCGGCTACTGCCTTGCTTTTCGTTCTAATATCCAGGGTGTTTACCCTCTCAGTGGCTCTGTTATATATATATATATGAGTATAGAGCTGGTAGGCATTGGGGGAGGAGCTGGAATGCATCTCGTTAATGACTCATAATTCATAATGAACCATCCAGGAAATAAGAGGAAAATATTTCTAGTTCGTCTTTCAAACCCTCTTTGACCTGACTCATGTTATTAAGCTGACTTTGCTCCTGCAGATTTCTCTCTCCAGCTCGTGAGAATGAGAATTATGAGACTTTGCCCCATATAAGGGGTACAGTGGACAGGACAATTGGCTGGGAAGCAGAAGACCCAGGTTCTTTTCCTACCTTTGTCGCCAGCAAACATTCAGAGATCCAATGGAAATCACCTGCAGTGGCAAAAATAACTGCTGTCTTGAGCCAATGAACAATGTTTGAGACACAGAAGCCTGGCCAGAGGGGCTGACCTTCTCTTTTCTTATTTCAGCATCATGTCTCTGTCTCTTCTGTTGCTGAGTGAAGCTAAGTCCTTACTGTTCTGTTCCCAGCGTGCACACAGATAATTCAGATAAACATACCTTACTCTCGCTGGAAGGCTGTGAATAACACACTGCAACCAGAAAGAGAGAAAGCAGGCTGCTCCCTCAGGCAGCGAGACACCGATCATTCCACGGTTTCTGTCTAGGCTGACTTTGATTACATCCTTTCCTACAGAGCCCCCTCAGTGGCAAGCAAGACCAGCGAACCCCTTACCAATTGAAGTGACAGCCTACAATTCCAACGTAGCTTTCAAATATACCACACCTCCATTGGGATTCTAGTCACCCAAATGAGAGCACTGGAGACCATCTTCGTCCAATCCTCCAGGAAAATATCGCAGTCCTTAGAAAGTGGACAGTTATGTTTCTAGTGGGTCAGAAATTCTAGCTCCACTAGTTGAACCTGTAGAGCTTCCGGAGAACTCTGCATTGAGTGCAAACTTGCAAAACCTCAGTCTGCAAAGCCAGAGATGACTTGCCTGTCTTTAAGTGCAAACAGAGCTCCGTACTGAGGGAGCTCGTGCTCTGCAGAGAAACACCATTTCTTAAAGTTGCTGAACACGAAAACCTTCAGAGCTGGGCCAGGATCCAGGAACATTTTAGCTAAACCCTTTCCCCAACTTCTACTGTCTAAGCTTCAGGACAACATCTGTTTGGCAGCAGTTGCGGGTCTCGTTCTCACTGTGGGCCAACTGCCGGAGGGCTATCCACCCCTCACAAACCCAACCCAGTTTATTATAAGGCAGGGGTGGGCAATAATTTTTTCCCAGGGGCCACTTCATACATTTTTGAAGTAGCCCTGGGCCACTTGGAAGGAGCAGGGCCTAAACAGGAAGGGGTGGGGCTACCCCACCCCCAGATCATGATTGATCTAGTGGTGGGGGGCCTTTTTGCCCCCTCTTCCCACTAGGCACCAATGCCCTGGAAGAGGCCTGACACACTCCTCCACCCCCAGGCCAATCAGGGCCTGCGGAGCATGGGAAGCCTCCTCCTGCCCTCCCAGAAGCATGTGGAACTTTGAAATGCTGCAGGCTCCTCACAGGGCCAGGGCAGAGCGAAGGAAGCTTCATGCAGCTCCCCCACTCCCAGGCCCTGATTGGCCTGGCAGGTGGGGGAGTGCGTGAAGTCTCCTTCGCTCCGCCCACCGCCGCACATCTCACATCTCTAAATTGCTTCAGAGGGGTAGCCGAGACAGCGGATATATAAATATCAAAGGGAAAGCTGAGCAGTATGTAACAGGCAAACCTATAAGCACCTAAAGACCAGTCAAATACACAGGGAAAGGTTGGAACTAAAATTCATTCACAAGTTTAATTTTCATGCCAATTGTCTGAATAGAGATACCAGATGGCTGGGACATTATCAACCAAACAAACCATGAAGGTGCCAATGGTTTTTTGTCTGTGTAGAATCTTGTGGTAGTACTCTTCCTCTCTAATTGCTACTAATGGTTCTTATCTGCTTTTTACCTATCCAGTCTTTAGGTGCTTATAGACTATCAGTTTTGCCTGTTACATACTGCTTGGCTTTCCTTCTGATATTTATATACTCACTGCCTCTTTTTCCTTTCCCCACTTCCCTATTTAATTTTGGTTCTGGACATCCAACACTCCGGTCATCTGAAGAGAAGTGGGCTGTGCCCACGAAAGCTCATGATACCATCTACGTGTTTTGTTAGTCTTTAAAGTGCTACCAGACACTATTTGTTGAAGTTTATCTCTAAATCGGATATCCTACCTGGGAGAACCCTATGCTGCTGGCTACAGAGGCTGTTCCTGGTTAGTGACATAAGTGTCAATTCTGAATAACTTGGGAGTCAACAGTTGTAAAATGGAGGCCTGATTTTTATTACTGGCCTATTATCAGAATGTGTAGGCTATACTTTGCATCCCTATTGTTTACCAACAGGATGCTTGAAGAATGAATGCACCAGAGATAGGGTTGCTAACTCACCCAGTTTCCCTGGGAATCTTCAAGAATGAAGCCTTATCTCCAGGAGGCTACTGTAGTCAGATCGGGAAATTTTGGGCCCTAACAGTCTGGTAGGGTAAGGTAGGTGTCCTGCTTGCCTGTGCTCTGTGCTGCTCCCGGAAGCAGCCACAGGTTTGCAGGACAATGCCAACAGGAGGGCAGGTGGTCTCCACATGTTGCTCTGCCCTGAGCACCGACGCTAAACATCCCATTGGCCAGGAACTGTGGCCAATGGGAGCTGCGGGGGCAGCAGCTGCAGCATGTGAGATTCCTGCTCCTGCTGCCAGAGGGATGTGCTAGAGAGCTCACTTCGGGAGCTGCCCAAAGTAAGTGCCTCGCCTCCTGCCACAGCTCAGAGCCTACACTTCACACCCAAGCTTCCTCCCAGGGCCCTCACCCCCTCCTGCACCCCAACCCTCTGTGCCAGCTCAATGAGAGAGTGAGGGTGGGGGCGAGTGAGCCACAGAGGGAAGGGGTTTGGAGTGAGAAGGGCTGGGGGCCTGGGAAATGGGCGGGGTGAAGGTGTGTGGCAACCCTAAGCAGTTGGCAACCCTAAGCAGAGGCTGACACGCTGCTTCTGAGGGGAACCTTTTTACAGACTGTAGGCAACTTCTAGACTTCCCTTGGTAGTTGGTGAAATTGCATCCTCATTGTGCTCTTGGCAGGTCTATAAAGAAATATCCCCTCCCCGTGTCCTTTAAAAAAAAAAAAGAGGTAAAAAATGACAGCAACTATCTCTCTGCAATCTCCTTGTGGCTGTGGCTCTGGATTGTGGCCCATGAGTGGTTAGGTGCTTAGCAGAGGCAGACAGTAGTGTTTACTCCAAATTCTTCAAATGGCTTCTGAGGATGTCGCAGCCAAAGCCTCTTGAGATGGTTTTCTCGCACGCGTCCTTTTCCGGCAGCTGGCCCTTGGTGGTCAGTCACTTTGTTACTTAGTTAGAAGTCTGCGTTGGAATGGTCAAGCACTGCTAATGCTTTGGGTATGTGACGGAAGTCTTGTTAATAAGGATGGTGTCTTTGTGGAAAGTCCTTTGGTGGTCGATGAATTGATTTGAAATTCAGGAGCCAGTCCTCCTTTGCAGGAGAAAAGGTTTTGTTTTAAACAGAACAGGAAAGCTCAACCCACGTGGTTCCGAAAAGTGATTACCTAAATCTCCCAACAGGAGAGGCAAACGCAGCTCTGATTCAGATGATGACTCCTGGACTCACTGGCAAGAACGAGGGAAATAGCAGCAGGATCCCAGTGCTGGCTGAGTAACTGCATTGAAAGCAGATAGCTACTCTGGATTTATACCAGCCATAGCTGGAGATCAGATTTTTATCAGGCTGCCCTCAATGGAAGTGTAATCAGGGTATGATTCAATTTTCTTTATAGAATCTTACTATCACAGTTGTCCTGGCATTCCAGTTGCCTTTTTCATGTAGGGTAGACCTTATGAAGTACCAGTGAAAGTGTTTCCAGGCTAACTTTCCTTAGAACCCAATCCTATCTCGACCTTTCATGAAACCATCAGCTGTGGTGTGTGTTAGTGTCAATAATGGCTCTCCATGCTGGGCCTGTAAGTTCTGTACCTCAAATCCAGTATCTTTTCTGAATCCCCTTGAGCTAACAGCTAGTGCAAACAGCTTCCCAGGATGAAAAGGGAAGGTGTATGGATTTGTGTCTGTGGACACTCAGGGCCTTTCCTGAGAACTAATTCTGGAAACTAGTTGGTGTGGATCATTGTGACTGTATGTTTCTAGTGCGTCTGTCGTGTCCTGTACCATTCAAAATGTTCACTAATGGACTTGGATAACGGAGGGGGGGGAGTGCTTATAAAATTTGTGGATGACTGAGCTGGGAGGAGTGGCAAGCACTTTGGAGCACAAGATTGGAGTGGAAAATGACTGACAAATTAGAGAACTGGTCTGACATTAATAAGATGCAGTTCAGTGAAGATAAGTGCAAAGTACTTGATTTAGAAAGGAAACATCAAATGCAGAATGGCAAAGTGGCCAATAACTGGCTGTGTAATGGTACTGAAGAAAAAGGGTTATAGTGGGTCACAAATTGAATGAATCAACAGTGGGATGCAGTTTTTAAAAAGGTTAATATAACTTTGCAATGTGTTAAATGGAACCGGATATATAGGACAAGGGTGCTTGTTTCACCATACTTAACACTGGTGAGGCTTCAGCTGCAGTTCTGTGTCCTGCTGTGGGCACCACACTGTTGGAGAGAGTCTAGGGGAGAGCCATAAAAATGATAAAATGTTTGCTAAAACCAGGCTACAATCCAGATGACTGAGCAGCAGTGTCACCCCTGCCCTGCGGCCTGGGGTGCTTTTACAATACCTTGCTGAAGTAGTTTCTACCTGTGCTTCTCACAGATAGCGTGAGAGCACTCAAGCCGCATCCTGAGTGTCTGTGTGTAACTGCAGTCAGCCAGGCACACTAGATTTCACTCTGGGCTCTCATCAGCCTAGGTTGTGCTGGGGGGGGGGGGGCGGGGGGGAACCACAACAAACCCGCTGGGTCCTAGACTTTTTTCCCCCCAAGAAATGTGTTGTCCGGCTTCTCCTGGACCATCCAAATCTTTTGAGTTGTTTTTCCTGTAAGGGACTAATATGCACATAACTGGTCATGCCAAATGGCATTACCCAGTCACTTCAACTTGAACACGCAAGCTTGGATAAAAGAATAAACCAAGTTCAGCAACTACAAGGAAAGATATTGAGAGTACAAGTAACGAGGCACAGAAATCAGGAATGGTTACAAAGTCAGTAAAGATAGAACATTTAGGCTATGTCTACACTCCTGGCTTTTTGTGTGAGTAATATGCAAATGAGGCTAAGCATGGAATATCGCCGTGCCTCATTTGCATACCTAATGAGCCACCATTTTTTTCAGAAGAGGCTCTTGCGCAAGAGGGAGCTTCTACACTGCCCCTTCTTGCGCAAGAAAAACCCTCTTGCGCAATGCCGTTCTTCCTGTCAAGTAATAGGTGTAATGGCATTGCACAAGAGGGTTTTTCTTGCGTAAGAAGGGGCAGTGTAGATGCTCCCTCTTGCGCAAGAGCCTCTTCTGAAAAAAAGGTGGCTCATTAGGTATGCAAATGAGGCTTGGCAATATTCCACGCTTAGCCTCATTTGCGTATTACTTGTGCAAGAAGCCGTGAGTGTAGACATAGCCTTACTAACACATCACTTAAATTATATTTGTTTTGAGCAAAGTTTCCTACCACAGGCTCACTGACCTAACCCTGTAGGTTAGGACCCTTTCCCCATGTCCAGTGGTTCTCCATTTTTTTTTTTTCCTTTCTGAGCCTCCTTCTCCTTCCCCAGCATGCTATGAAAACTCCACGGTTCACCTGTGCCACAATAACTGGTTTTCTGCATATAGAAAACCAGGGCTGGCATTAGAGAGTGGCAAGCAGGGCAAAGGCCTGCAATCCCATGCCTCATGGGGGGGGGGGGCCCTCACAAAGTTGTATTGCTCAGGCTTTGGCTTCAGTCCTAGGCAGCAAGGCTCAGGACTCTGGTCTGCTCCATGTGGTGTGGCTTCAGTGATCTGTCCTGAGCCCCAGCAAGTGGAATGCTGTCTCAGCTTGGCAGAGCCCCGAAACTTGAGCCCCTTCTCCCCTGATTGAGAACCACTGCCCTAGTCCAATAGATGCTTTTTCTGTTCTTTCGGATGTAGCGAATGTGATGGGCTGTGTGTGTCCGTCCCTTGGGGCGTTTGTTCCTCCTTTTTATAGTCTCAGTCCCCCCTCTTGATGAAAATCCTTCAAGATGTGCATTAGGAGACAGAGTGTATGTAGAAATATATTCCCTGCTGGCTTTTCCTCATGTGTGTGAGCTTCTTTTTTTTGTTCCCTATCCTGATTAAATGTAAACTAAGCAGAGCACACATTCCTTTGTTTGCTAATCTTAGTTTGGCCAGAGCTGTGGGCTTTGGAACTTGGATAATGCTATTAACACAGGGAATCTTACAACTTCACATACAATGTTGTCTCCTACATTTTACTAGGTAAATACTAACCAGCACATTATGAGCTTTCAGATGAAATCTTACAAGGCATAGGTTGTACAAAGATTATTACAATAGCATAGGATGTGACCACAGGAGTGTAGTCTGTCACTGTGGCCAATGAGGAATGGTTAAAAAAACTGGGCTTGATTAGTCCTAAGGAAAAGACTGAGAAGACTTTTTTTCAGATTTCTTAAGGGTTGTTATAAATGGGATGAGGATCATTTGTCTTCTATGACCACTGAAGGGATGAGAAGTAATGGACTCAATCTGAAACAAGGGAGTTTAAAGTTAGATGTTAGGATAACCTTTTGATTTGTTAGGAGAGAGGTGGGCAATAATTTTTACCCAGGGGCCACCCTAGAAGGGGCGGGGCCACCCCACCACCAGACTATGATTGGTCTGGGGGTGGGAAGCTCCTTTCCTCCCCCTTTCCAGTAGGTACCCATACCCTGGAAGAGGCTTGGCACGCTCCCCCACCCCCAGGCCAATCAAGGCCTGGGGGCGGAGGACCATGGGAAGCCTCCTCCCACCCTGTGAGGAGCACGTGGCACTTTAAAGTGCCACAGGCTCCTTGCAGGGCTGGGACAGGGCGAAGGAAGCTTCACGCATCTCCCCTCTCCCCAGGCCTTGTTTGGCCTGAGGTGTGAGGGAGTGCGTGAAGCCTCCTCTGCTCTCCCCCCGCCCTGTGAGCAACATTTGGCGCTTCAAAGTACCATGTGGTCTTGGCAGGGGGGGAGGAGGATTCATGCACTCCCCTGCCCCCGGACCTTAATTGGCCTGGGGGCAGGGGAGCAGCAGGGCCTCTGTGGGCCAGATCCCGCCCGCCAAGCGGAGGCCCTCCACCTCCCCCCCCCCCCCCCCCCCCCGTTTTAGATAACCTTTTGATCTGTTCTAGTTAAGCACTGGAACAGGCTTCCAAGGGCCACAGTGAAATCCCCATCATAGGAGACTTTTAAGAACAGATTAGACAAACCGAGAAGGGGAACTTCCAATTGCGATGAGATGACACTTTTATAAATGACCACTGCAGGTTCTCACAGTCAGGAAGGTTACAAGTTCAGATCAGATTTCCTTAGAACTGTTTGGTTGTAAAACGTTGAGTGGTGTGTCTAAGTAGCTTTCAGTAGACTGTAAGGTGGGAACAGAAAACCAGCGAAGGTGCAACATCAAAAACCAATTAAGCAATGGTCACACACACGTTTCTTTCAAAAAGGCCATTTAAAAAATGGTTTGTCACTTTTTAAAAGAGGGATTTTTTTTCTGCAGCTTCTTCCTTTCAGCCTTTTTATCCCACTCCTGTGTACCAGCACAGAGGGAGACAGGAATTTGCCCAGAATGTTCAAGTGTTATTGGAGAAGTTGGCTTGTCTCAGTTCTGGCCGCAGCAACAAATATCTGTTCTCCCTCTACTGAGTATGTGCTGAAAAACCCAGCTGGAATCTGAACAGAGGGCCATGCTGACCACTGGTGTTTACATCAGGGATGGGTTTGGATCATTGATTGTTGATCCTACCGCAGAAGAATTTGCTGGTTTTTGTTTTTGTTTTTAAAGTCTGCTTGACACGTGCTGTAATTCACTCATCCTCTGCTTACGCAACCATATTCAAAATCACTTGATAACCTTTTTGATGGTGGCTGTTGCGATCTCTACATTCTGTTCATAAGAATGGCCATATTGGATCAACTCAGTGGTCCATCTAGGCTGGCGGCTAGTGCCAGATGCCTTAGAGGGAATGGACAGACCAGGGCAAGATCAAGTGATCCATCCCCTGTCTTCCCGTCCCAGTTTGTGGCAGTCAGAGGTTTGGGGGCACCCAGAACATAGGGTTGTGTCCCTAACCGTTTTGGTGAATAGTCATAGATGGACTTATTTTCCATGAATATGTCATTTATTTTTTTAATCCCAGTTAAAATGTCGGTCTTCACAACTCCCTCCAGCAACAAGTTCCACAGTCTTCCTTATGTTTCTTTTAAACCTGCTGCCAATTAATTTCATCAGCTGATCCTTCCTCACTCATTTTTCTTTAAGCTTTTCATGTTTTCATAGTTTATCATATCTCCCTTAGTTCTCTCTCATTTTTTTTTATCTTAGATGAAGAATCCAAGTCCTGTAGAGTTTCACATGGAAGCTGTGCCCTATCCTAATTGTTACCCATCTTTGTATCTTTTCCAATTCTAATGTGTCTCTTTTTGAGATGAGGTGATCAGAACTGTATGTGGGGTTGAGAACTGGGACCTGGGCATCTTCTGGATTTGTGTAGTGGCATCTGTTTTTTTTATCTATCCTTTTTCCTAATGATTGCTTGCATTTTGTTAGCTTGTTTTGACTACTGCTGCACATCGGGGTGCTGCAGTGCAATGTGATGAGTGGGATAAGAAAATAAACAGGTTTGGTTTGAAGAAGGAAGTGGTTTGGTTTGACACAAGGGACTCAGGAACGAAAGCTGATGGCCAGACTGCTACCGGACAAAGAGATACCAGATTGTATAGGTTTGATAACACCCATTCATCATACAATAAAATTAGTGCCAGTTCTAACTCCTAGCTACCCAATTGGCTTGATGGGAAATCTGTGTGATCATAAATAGTGAAATGTACCTATGTCTCGTGATCTGTTCTAACGCTTCATCTTGGGGGTGCTCCCTTTGTTACATTACAGGTGGTTAGAAAATGGAAATCTCCCTTCCCACCCCCCGTTGCATTTTGAGGGGATAAAACGCACCTTGAATTTGGACAAAAAATCCAAAATTGTTCACAGGAAAAGATTTCCAGAAATATTTGTTTTGGGAGAACTATGAAGGGTCCACCAGGGTGCAGCCTGGAACTAGGGTACCACTGAATTCTTTGACTTACCAATCTGTGTTACTCCTCTCACTGTAATGCTATGACACACTGTAAACCTCTCCAGGTACTGCAGTTACACAGACAATCACAGGCAGGGATGCGCCCCGTTCAGTTATATTAATGCTTTTGCCAATCACTCATGAATCAACAGAAGGGAGGCACCAACCAGTTCCCTCCAGCTCCTCATGTGCTGCCCCTGAGCTGTACCAGTTTGCTCTGCTCAGAAGCTAAGCTGACCAGTGTCTGTTTATAACCCACCATCAGTATGGGAAGGACAGGTACCTGAGCCTCTTTCCTGAGCTGATTTCCCAAGCATTTAAACCAAAAGACACTGATTTAGGTGAAGTGTAAAACCGAGGTATTAACTACAGAAAGATAGAGTTTAAGTGATTATCAGTAACTGCAGGTTGCGCCTCTCTAAACCCAGGCACTCTGGTGTGGCAACATTGAACCATGGATGTTCCAGGATCAGAGAATCCCAGTGTACTGCATGGGGAAGGGCAGGAGCCAGGAGCCTGACACACAGCCCAGGTGGGCTGTGGTTTGTGGGAGGGCAGGGGAGAGTGTGGCCATGTGACTCCGCTGGGCTACATGGGTGGAGAGGTAGGGAAAAGGAGGGGAGGCTGGAAGCCAGGAAGCCCAGTGCATAGCCCAGCTGGGCTGCCCAGGGGAGCTGAGAAGCCAGGTGAGGCTGGCAGCAGGAGGGTTATCAATGACCTTCCCTGGTATAGCAAAATCACTCATCTGGGACCAGTCAGGTCCTAATGGTGCCGTACCAGGGAGGTCCAACCAGTAGCAGATTTACCCGTAGTTGCGCGGGTCCATAAGTCAATTATTTTTTTTTAAATAAAAGGAAAATGTACATGCTTTATTAAAATGCTTGCATTTTTCAAAAATACAGTGTTATTTTATTAAGTTAATTTTTGTTTTGGATTTCTTAATAAAATGGATTACATTTTTTTTTCTGGTGATTTTTTTTTTTTTTTTTTTTTTTAGTTTTTTTTAAAATGGGAAACCCAACAAATGTATCCCTCCCCCTCCCTCCCCCCCCATCCCTATAAACTCTTGTCATTTGCTATGTTTTAGAAAAAAGGGCTATAGTCAATTTGGTTTCCAATAACACTTTCTTTTAGTTTTCAAATCTTAAGCATTGAATTAGCTGTGACAAAACAGAGCACTACTCAACATTTTTCTGTTTTCGCTCTTTGCTGTTCCAGGTTTATCCTATTTTTCTGGCTTCCATTGGTTCAGTCTCTTTCAACACTTGCTCAGTTATGTCAAGTTGGCGGACCATTTGCTTTGAAGATTCTCTTTTTTCTGTATAGTTTTTATGAGAAGTAATCTCGTTCCAGACACATCCCACTTTCCAGGCACAGTCAAACCCTCATTCTGTTTTAAGTTATGGCCAGAGGAAAGCTGTATACCAAATTTGGTGGTCTTAGCTCTTATTGTTTAAGAGAAACAATGAGTAGTTCTGTGGTACCTTAGAGACTAGCAAAACCCACTTCCTCAGATGAGTGTTTGTGGCGAGAGAGGGGGGAAAAAAGCAGGTGTCCTTGATAAAACAAACTCTCTAAAAGATATAGTAGATAATCATACAGCTCAAAGCTGTCTACCTAAGAAATAAAAGTAAAATCACAATGTGTTCTGAAAACTAGACAGAATTTGAATTAAACCATGTCTGATCTGGATACCTAGTACAACCAGGTTACAAATCTTCCATATGCAGGCTGGAACTCCCCTTCAGCCTGGGACCACCTCACGAGTTCAGTCTTTGTTCTCCAGGCCTGTTACCACTTGTTGAGCCAGATGTTGGTGGGAGAGAGACCAAATGATACCATCACTGTCCCTTTTTTATATGTTGTTCCAGCTTGCTGGAAAAATCCTTTGCTATGACATGAGTCGAGTATTCTCCATTGCTTGTGTGCTACCTCTGAGAAATCTCCCTTTCATATGGTTCTAGGGATTGACTTTGAGAGTGTGGTTTTCTTTAAGGGGCCATCAGCATATCTGGCTCTTTCATTGTTGCACCCGAAAGGCTGGTTGTAAGTGTTCCCAATCCTGCAACATATTTTAGTAGCATTCTCATAGCAAAACTTCCTAACTTCCCATGCAACAATCACACCTACAATCTAACAGGATGTTAACGTTCAACAGCTTAAACCTTTTAATATGATACCTCTATACAAACCATATCACAATTCTATAATAGAGGTGACTATGGGGATTGCTGCTTTGAAGCATAGTGTGCCAGAAGAAACAAAAGGTTTACAGAGTGAACCTCTCTAATCCGGCACACTGTGGTCCTGCAACATCTGTGGTCAGGCATGATTTCAGTTAGCCAGATGTTCACTTATCATGGATGTGGCCGCATTTTCCACAGGCCCACCAGTTTTCGCACTGTGTTCTGGACTAGTGTTTAGCTTGGACTCATCCCTAAATGTCTTCTAAGAGCCCAGTAAGCAGTGGAAGTGTTGATAATGCTGCTAGTCAATATTGACCTCATATGGTTTGGCAAATTCCCCGGTTTGGCACCGGGCAGGTGCTGATTTAGAGAGGTTTAGCCTGTGCATATTTGCTCTACAGTTGCCTGTCTGGAAGGTTGTTTTGTTGTCTATTTCATTTTCTCCCTGAACTCAACAAGAGCCTTCCAGGGATTTTGATCTTTTTGATGGAAAATCAAAATTTTTGTGACGAGCTCGTGTGTGGGGGGGGGGGGGTTGGAATAGCATTCCAACGGCAAATTCCCACTCAAAGTGTAAGGCAAGAGGGAACAGATAAAGACAGACTGATAGGAGACTAGAAGGAAACAGTAAGACAATATTTTTCAAGCCCCTGGCTGTGTTGGAGGTAGGGATGTGAATGGTTAACTAGTGAGCATCACCCTTACTGGTTATAGTTAACCAGCAGGGGCTGGAGCAGCCCACTACCACCACCACGAGCAGGAGGCTGCTCCAGCCCCGTGGGGCCTGCCATGGAGGGCGGAATGGGTGTGTGTGCATCATCTTGGCTGTAGTATTTCCTACCCAAGGCAGGCCCATCCTGGGCACGCCTGGCCAGAGTAGCCCCCGCCCACAGTGATGGGACCACTGCAGCCTGCCTGCCCCTGTTTAATCAGTTAACCCACTAAAGATAACATTTAACTAATTAAACAGGATTTTCCATGCCTAGTTGGGGATAGAGTCAAATGAGAAGAAGCCAAGGAGAAGTGGGAGTCCCTGAAAGAGTTGCCAGAATTGCTCTGTGGAGAAGAGTACAGCTGAGTAGGTGCTAGACCAGGACTTCTCAGTGCTGAACCAGCTTCACTGGGGTATGCTGATGGCGATCTTGGTCTGACATCTCCCCTGTCCTTTGCTGAGGCTTGCTTATTACTAGGCTTGGGCTCTCCAGTCCTTTTGTAACCCTACCTGGGTGAGGTCAGGAGCCTTGCTTCCTTTGTTCCTCTTACCCGCCCCGTAGCTACCCTGTAAATATACTTCTTAGGGAAGGGGATTTCTGGGGTTTGAACTTTGAGAGTTGCATGGGGACCCCCCTCCCCCCTTCAGTGCTGCCACCCAGTCTACTATAAAAACTGGAAAAGGTTCAAAAGGGTAACAGGTGTGATTGAAGGTACAGTGCCGCTTCCATGCAGAAAGACTAAAAAGATTAGGGCTGTTCAGTTTAGGAAAAAGATGGAGAAAGAATATATGAGAGGTCTATACAATTATGAATGGTGTGTCAAATAGGGAGCAAGAGATGAGAAGTCGTTCTTCCGCTCTACTCTGTGCTGATTAGCTCTCAATTGGAGTACAGGCAGTCCCCGGGTTACATGGATTCGACTTACATCGGATCCCTACTTACAAACTGGGTGAAGCTAGCGCCCCCCCCCCCCCCCCCCCAGCAGACCAGGGAGACGCGGAGCGGCTTTTCTCAGCAGACACCTTAGCTTGAGAATAAAGGACTGAGGGAAGTGAGGTGTGGGAGAATAAAACTGAGCTCTGGAGAAATGTTTGGCTAGAGTTTCCCCTACAATATGTACCAGTTCCGACTTACATACAAATTCAACTTAAGAACAAACCTACAGTCCCTATCTTGTACGTAACCCGGGGACTGCCTGTATTGTGTCCAGGGCTGGGTACCACCACTTCAAGAAAGATATTGAGAAATTGGAGAGGGTCCAGAGAAGAGCAACCAAAATGATTAAAGGTCTTGAAAACATAACCTATGCGGGAAGACTGAAAGGACTGGGTTTGGTTAGTTTGGAAAAGGGAAGACTGAGAGAGGACATAGGAACTTGAAAATTACTTAAAGGGTGTCACAAGGAGGAGGGAGAAAAATTGTTCTCCTTGACCTCTGATGATAGGATAAGAAGCAATGGGCTTAAATTGCAGCAACGGAGATTTAGGTTGGACATTTTTCCTAATGTCCTAACTGTCAGGGTGGTTAAACAGCAGAATAAATTACCTAGGGAGGTCGTGGAAACTCCATCTGCAGGGAGATAAACATCTATCAGGGATGATCTAGGTGGTGCTTGGTCCTGCCATGAAGGCAAGGGACTGGACTTGGTGACCTCTCGAGGTCCCTTCCAGTTCTAGTATTTTATGATTCTACCCTTTGCCATAATACAAAAACCAAGGGTAACTCAATGCCATTAGCAAGCAGCAGATATAATACAAGGAAAGGAAGTTCTTTATACAACATTCCACTAGTCTGTAGAACTCATTGCCATGGGCTGGTGTGATGGCCAAACGTATAACTGGGTTAAAAGAAGATTCGGGTCAGTTCATGGAGGATTGGTCCATTGGTAGCTGTTAATTAAGCTGGTTAGGGACACCACCCCATGCCTGAGGTGACCCTAAACCTCTGCCAGCCAGAAACCAGGAGGGCAACCCCGGGATGGATCTCTCTAGCTGCCCTGATCTGTATCCTCTCCCTGAAGTCTGATACTTACTGCTGTCAAAAGACAGGTGTGACGTAGTGGGGGGGGGAACTTGCTGGTTTCTATGGGTCTGTGGTAACCCCCACTGGCTGCTGCCAGTACCACAGCCCAGAAGGACAGGGATGGGTCATTATGCAAAGGGATCTCGCAACCTGTCCGACCAGCTAACCCCCATGGAGAGGAACAAAGGAAGGTGAATGCTGCCCTGGCTGAGGGGCAGGGGGTTAGTTAGTTTCTGTCTGGGAGCATGGAGGAAGCAGCCTCAGCAACAGGCTGAGGGGTTTAGAAGCCGAGACCCCTGCCCCATATCAAGGGAGGCTGAGGCATCCTAGGCCTGCCCTGTAACCTGATGACATCTGTGCTGTGCTGTATACTGGAGAAGCAATAAACCACCTTTATTCTACTGGCTGGCGGAGTCTGTTTGTGCCATTTCGGGGGTGCAGGAGACGGGGGACCCCCAACGCGCAGTCACAACAGGATACTAGACTAGATGAACTATTGGTCTGATTCAGGATGTTAGATCTTATGTTTCTTGGATCTAGACTTCTAACACTCCTGTCATCTGAATAAGTGGGTTGTGCCCACAAAAGCTCACAATATCCTCTACATGTTTTGTTAGTCTTTAAGGTGCTACTAGACTATTTGTTGTGTTTTAAGTTTTTCCTGTTACAGACAAACTCGGCTACCCCTCTGAAGCTTTAGATCTTATGTTCTTAATCTAGGCTCCTTCTGCTTTTGCATGATTTTTGCTACCAGGGTGCAAAGGCTATTCTTCGGGCCAGAATCAGCTTGGTAGATGCCGATCTGCCGGGTCTTCACAAAACTATAGTTTTGTAAAATGGCTTTGTGATGGCCTGACCTCACAGCTCAGAACCCAGAGTTTCACCCTATAACACCTAAAGCAGGTGTCAGGCTTTGAAAGGGGAGCTAAAAGGGAAAGCATGGTGCAGTTGCTTTCTGGTTGGGATGGGGAGCGGGTCTTGAACTCTGACTCTGTGGGAGAGAGCTGGCTAGGAAAGGTTACTGCTTATCGGGGCCTCCCTCAGCAAAGGGAAAAACCTACATTTCTTTGATTATTTTACCTCTGGTACCCAGGGAGGGAGGGAGGGAACTCTTACATGACCTAGCTGGAGGGCAAGTCACCCCGGCCTGGAGTTGTTCCACCCTGCCTTCAACAGCAAAAGATTTGGAAGGGAACTGAGTTCTTACCGCTCTAGGCCATGCCATTGAGAATGCGCAGCAACAGGCTTACAGAATGAGTTGGAAGAGAGCTCAGGAGGCCACTGAGTCCACCCCCTGCCCAAAGCAGGACCAGTCCCAACTAAATCATCCAGCCAGGGCTTTGTCAAGCCGGGTCTTGGATAGAGATTCCACCACCTCCCTAGGTAACCACCCTCCTAGGGAAATAGTTTTTCCTAATATCCAACCTAGACCTCCCCCATTGCTCCTCGTTCTGTCATCTGTTACCATTGAGAAAAGCCTTTCACCATCCTCTTTGGAACTCCCTTTCAGGTAGTTCAAGGTTGCTATCAAATCCCCCTTTGCTCTTTTCTTCTGTAAATCAAATCCCTCTGCCTCTCCTCGTGGGTCATGTGCTCCAGTCCCTCAATTATTTTTGTTGCCCTCCACTGAATTTTCTCTAATGCATCCGCATCCTTTCTGTAATGGGGGGCCCAGAATATTCCATGTACTCCAGATGTGGCCTCACTAGTGCCGAATAAAGGGGAATAATCACTTCTTTAGATCTGTTGGCAGTGCTCCTCCGAATGCACCCCAATATGCTGTTAGCCTCGTTGGCTACAAGGGCACCCTGTTGAGATACAAACCTTCTTCATTCTGGCCAGCTAGCCAGGGCCATGTTTAACTGCTGCTCTTGCTAAGGCTTCCCCTCCACACAACAAATCTCATGTCATCTGCTTACAGTTGCCTGGCGCTGACGTGACTAGCTTTCATAGGGCAGGGTGGCTGGGAATTTGCCTCCTGTTGCAGGTTACTTCAAACACCTTCATAATCTCATTGGCCCTCCTGTTTCAGTCTTAGTATTCACCAGCTCTGTATGAGAGTCCTCGATCTGTAGCCATGGCTGACTTCACTTCCTTGACATGCATTGGTGAAGTCTGCAGTGCTGAAATCCTTGCTGTGTGCAGATAGTGCTGCTGCGACTTCTGCTTATTCTCTCTGGCTGCTTGCGCTGGTGTGCAGACCTTTTAGAAATCCTCCTCCCCTCCAGTCATCTCTGATCATCTTGGTTTTGAACCATTTCCTTAACCTCCGTCCTAGCATTATTCCTCTTTTCACTTTGGTCTTCCTGTTATGTGTTTGGCTGTGGCTTCTAGTTCCTGTCTGAAAACTGCATACCTATCACTACCACAGTTTCCTTTTCCTATTGCTTGTTTCTGTATACTCTTTGACTACATGTTTGTGTCTTCTTGAACATTGCAAACTGTCATGCACACAACACGGAGCTCTTCTTTTAAGCTGGGAACATCCTCCAATCAGATGTTGCTTGTGGCATCTCCTTCAGGATTCTTGTATAGAAGAAGGCAGGTTACTGCACTAACCTGGGCCATGGGAGAGTCTGGCTCCATTCCTACTCTGCCACAGAATTTTTGTGAAACCTTTGTCAAGTTCCTTAGTCTGCCTGAGCCTCAGATCCCTGTGCAAATGGGGTGTAATAGCACTGCTGTTCTTCACAGGAGGGTACATGTGTTAAAGAGCATGGGGGCACTTAGAGAAGAATGTGATGGGGCCATATAATTACCTTAGATAATTAGAGATGTCACCTTTGCAAGTTGAGGATATTTCTATTATTTATCTTCCTGGAGAGCTTACAAATATCAGTCAAGAGCCCCATTGTGCAAGACTCTGTACTAAATCTCTGTACAGCAGTATTTAAGCATGACTTCCATTTTCCTGAAAGCCAGCATAGACCCTTGCCTGAGGTTGCAGTTTTTCCTCAACTGAGACCTTCTCCAGGGCAGAACACAGGGATCTCATTTCTTATGTTCTTCAGACACGGGAGAAAACATTAGGAATGGCTAAATGGTGAGCATCTTAAACGCCAAGTAGAAGCGATCTTGGCAATGATCTGGGTTGATGCCAGAGTGACCTGTTGTTTGTTTTGCTTCCAGAGTACCGATTTAACGAGCACAGCTGGCTACGACAGCATCATTCAACATCTGAATGAGGGGAGGAAGAACTGCAAAGAATTTGAAGACTTTCTGAAGGAAAGGTACAAAGCTTTCCCATAACATCTAGTTAGTCATGAGATGGCAATGGGCTGGCAACATTTTTCATTTACTCTTTCCGTGTGTGTGGGTGTGTGTGTGTGTGTGTGTGTGTGTGTGTGTGTGTTTTTCTTTTTCTTCTGTCTTTCACTGTCCACTGGGGATGTAAAAATCTGCTGCCTTGATGTATGTGTTTTATGTACTTGTGTGGTATGAGGCTGGTGCTCTGTGTTATGCCTGAAGTCCTGGGCCAATGAATAACTTTTACTGTTGGTTTCTAAGCCCAGGGTTAGATTTTACAGACCTGACATGCCCACAACTCCTACGGAAGTCAGTGGAAAATTCTTTTGCTTGGGGAATTCAAGATTGAGTTGATACATTGTTACCTATGTGGTCCCCCATTGTGAAGTAATCAGATGTGACTCTGGTCATTAGATGTTTTTCCTTAGAGATCTGCTCTAGGAATTATCTGGGGAGCAGTTCTGGAGTCTGTTTTATACAGGAAGTCAGACTAGATAGATTCCAAGGCTAGAAGGACCATTGTAACTATCACTCTATCTTGAAGATTAGTTTGTGGTTTCCCAACATCTTTTCAGGTGGGATGGTGTTATTAGCTCTTTTTTGCATGTTCCCATGGGAAGCGTGTGGTAGAGCAAGAAATTGAATGCCAGTCTCCCAAGTCCTGGAATGATGCTCTAACCACTGGACCATCTTTCCTTTCAGGTTAGGCCAGTTAGGCTGCTGGCATTTTATGGAAAACCTAGAGGGGAAACAAAGTCTACTGGAAGCTATTCTTACTATAGTCTCACCCTGTGGCTTTGTCAATGTCAGTTCTACAAAACAAACTGACAAACTTTCTTACCCCAGCAGAGGGTTCCAGCTCAGCAGTATTTTGAACATTTGGGATTTATTGCCGCTGCTGTTTTGTTGACTGAAATGAGGGAGTCGCTAAAGCTTGGCACATGCCTCTATAAACTGGAGGGGTGTGACTCCTAGATTGCTTTGGAATAGTGGCTCTTCATTTACCAGGGGCTATCAGGACGTTCTACTAGGCAACTGAGAATTTTAGGGTCAGTTTGGGGGTTTGATCATTTCAGTGAAAAGAAAAAACTCTCTCTACTTCAAGATTTATTTTTCCTTCAGTTCTTGGGGATGGATATTAATAGCTCTGCCACGAGCACCCTTTGCTCAATTAGTCAGACACACATCTTGTGTTTGCTGAATTAATAGCATGTAAGGGTGAACTGAAAAGTAGAGATGCACTTTGTGGAAGAGAGTATTTTTACAGGCTATTCAATAAGCTCTCTTTGGCATCATGCATCTCTGTCTCGTTGCTCTCAAATGTACAGTAGAAATAGTATGGCCTAGTGCTTAAGGCAAGGGACTAAATTGGATCTTTTTGTTTCTGCTCCTGACACTGGTAGTTAGGGATTTTTAAATCAGATTAATCAACTAATCGAATAGTCGATGGAATTTCCATTGACTTTTCGATTAGTCGATAAGGGTGCTTCCACTTTGAAGTGTAGCAAGAGCCCCAGCAGGGACTCTTGTACATTTCAAAGGTGAACCTCTGCCCCTGAACCTCTGCCCCCTCTCACGGAGCTTGAATGAACCGGCTTCTAAGGCTGCTCCCCCCCATTTCCCCCTTCTCTTTTCCCCACTTTTGGTGCCTCTTTCTGATAGGCAATCAGGGCCTGGGGGCGGGGGAAAGCGTGAGGTCTCCTTCCCAGCCAGGGGTGCACGTCACCAGAGGGAACTGCCAGCAGTTTCCTCTGGGTGCTGCACACCCCTGGCAGGGCGGAGCTGCGGGGGGGAGAGATCTCCATGTACTCCCCCGTGGGCGGGGAAGCATAGAAGTCTCCTGTCCTCCTGCACACAGTGCCTGGAGGGGACTGCCCCTTCTGCCTAAGTCCCCTCTTTTTCCAGGGCCGGCCCGCGACCACTGCCAATATTGGTGACGTGAAACCCCCCCCCCCCCCCCCCACCAAAATGTATTGCCCCCTGGCTTATCGGTTAACAGAATGGTTACACACCGCTCCCAGTTTGGTTCCCTGGGAGCGGGGCGGCAGGCAGGAGCTGGTACACACAGGGCGGCAGCTTAAAAACAAGCTTCTGGGAAGCGGCTGCCACCCCATACTGCTGATGCTGCATGGAAGGTTTGTAGGACAGGGAGTCATCCAGCTCCTCTACAGTGGGACCGGCAGCTAGGAGCACACTGCCTGCTGCCCCTGCTCCCTTGTCACTGCGTAACTGCTAAAATTTTTAGTGGCTACATAGTTACAATAATAGCTGTTTTTTAACTGCCCTAGTTATCACACCTAAGAATATTAGACATTCCAATTTGTAGTTATGGGGTCGCTGTCTTCTTGTCAAATCCATGCTGATTATTCCTGGTAACTCTCTTATCCTCCAGGGCTACGTCTACATTGGCCTCCCTTTCCGGAAAAGGGATGCTAATGAGATGAGTCGGAATTGCAAATCCGTGGGGGATTTAAATATCCCCCGCGGCATTTGCATTTACATGGCTGCCGCTTTTTTCCGGCTTGGGGATAAGCCAGAGAAAAGCACCAGTCTAGATGCGATTCTCCAGAAAATAAGCCCTTTTCCGGAGGATTTCTTAGTCCTACTTGAAAATAGGAATAAGAAATCCTCCGGAAAAGGGCTTATTTTCTGGAGAATCGCATCTAGACTGGCGCTTTTCTCCGGCAAAAACCCCGAGCCAGAAAAAAACGGCAACCATGCAAATGCCGCAGGGGATATTTAAATCCCCCGCGGATTTGCAATTCCGAAGTGTCTAATCACTTTCCAGAAAAGGGGTGCAGTGTAGACACAGCCCAGGAGTTTGCAAATTGAGTGCTTACTAATGTGCCTCAGTATCTTTTCACTTCTAGAAGCTAGGCTGGCTGACCTATAATTCTCCAGTTCCTTTCTGCTCCCTCTTTTGAAGATGGGTACTATGTTTGCCCTTTCCTGGGGCATGTCAATACTTAAAAAGCTGCACCACTGTAGCACATTAAGGAGTAGACTGTTGTGAGATGGGAGAGCTTCTCTGGTCTGTAGTTAATCCAGCTCTGTGAGAGGCGGTAACTCTCTTGATGGGAGAAGTTCTTCAGTAGACTTAGCTCTGTGTACGTTGGAGGTGAGGTCAGTATAATTATCTCTAAGGGAGGTGAATTTTTCACAGCCATGAGCAATATAGTTATATTGAGGTAAGTTTGTAGTGAAGGCCTGGCCCCAGCCTCCTGAGACCACACCCATTCTGGGACCACACCCATTCATGAAGATGTCTCAAAGATAGTTCAGGGAGTGGGGAGCCAGGACTCCTGGTGGGAAGCTTGGTGCAGAGTTGAGAACTCAGGCTCATAGCCCCCATCCTCCATGGCCCTCTTAAGTTGGTGGAAATGCTCCTGGTGAGGTTGTGAACCACTGCAGTAATTACTGTGGTAGCCGTCATTTACCTTGGGATAAAAAACAGGACTATGTAGCACTTTAAAGGCTAACAAGATGGTTTATTAGGTGATGAGCTTTTGTGGGCCAGACCCACTTCCTCAGATCAAATAATGGAAGAAAATTGTCACAACCATATATACCAAAGGATACAATTTTAAAAAATGAACACACATGAAAAGGACAAATCAAAGTTCAGAACAGAAGGGGGATGGGGGGGGGGGGTAAATGTCTGTGAGCTAATGATATTAGAGGTGATAATTGGGGAAGCTATCTTTGTAATGGGTAAGATAATTATAGTCTTTGTTCAAACCTAAGTGTAAAGTGTCATATTTGAGCATGAATGACAGTTCAGAGAGAATCCTAGCTTTGGTAGGAATAACCCATTTTGTGCCTTACTCTTTTTGATATTGTTCCTCCTTGCTTGTGCTGTTCTTTTGTACTCTACCGTATCATTCTGGTCTGCATTTATACTTCTTGTAGGGTTCCCTTTTGAGGTTCTAATGGTGCCAAATTGGCCTCTTACAATCCTCCTCTTTCCTTTGCATTACAATAGTCTGCAATTGTGCCTTTCATGTTTTTTCTTGAGGAAGTTCCAGTTTTTTCCCTTGAGCTCCTTTTTCCATTCTTCCCATGGGACCTTACCTACCAGTTCTCTGCATGTGTTAATGCCTGCTTTATTGAAGTCTATTTTCCTTTTATTTTGCAGTTCTCAATTTTTCCTTTCCTTTAAAATAATGAAATCTCTCCTTTCATGGTCATGTTCAGACAAATGGTCTTCCATTTTCAAATTCGTTACCGAATCCTCCCTTTGGTTAGAATGAAGTCTAAAATGGCTGTCCCCCGGTCCTCCACTTTCTGGAATAAAAAGTTGTCCCCAGTACATTCCAAGAATTGGAATGGAAATCTGAGATCCATTTCACATAGGTCACCAAAGGGCTGTTAGATTGTAACAGCTCTACTTACTATGGCAGCTGCCACAGGTTTTTATTGTATTGTTGCTGCCAGGGAAGATTGCAGAAGTGAGTCTGAAGACCATGGTGGTACTAGTCCTTAATGAACACCATGATTGTGGTGTGGTACCCATCCCACTGGGGTTACTTGATGGCAGGGGAGCCACTCTGGGGCACTAGGCAAAGTGTAAGAGGACCCAGGTCTGTGCTCCCAAGGGGAGCAGGGCCCCAGGTGTAAGGGGCGAGTCTGAGGGCAGCTGGCCCTGTGCACCACCCAGCCCACAGCTCCCCTCCCCACTTCCCATGCTGCCAATTTAAAGGGCTTGGGGATCTGGGCCTCTTTGAATCACCAACCTCTGAGGCAGTTCCCCCTTTTGCCCCTCCTTTCGGCAGGCCTGCCTGAGGGTTTCAGACTTTTCATTCAAAAGGAAGCAATGAGGATATGAAAGATGGCTTTGGAAGGCAGAAGAATAACTATAAATAGCTGCCTGATTTGTTTCAGTGGATCTTTACATTTTTAATACTATTGGGTCACATGTACTAGTTTCATAGCAATTACCTGCATCCATTTGGATCTAGATTCAAGTGACCAAACACTCCCTCTGTGGTCCAACCAAAGGTTCAAATTCTGTCTTCCTCCAGATAGAGGCTAGTGTGATATCTCAGCAGTGCCTCATAGTCTCTGGGATGTGTGTGTTTCTATTCCAACGAGACCTTCCTGACCTTGATTCATGGAAACCTCCCACTGGAGTGTCAGAGTCCAATTTTCCATCCACCATATAAACTTCACCAGGATAATCCCAAAGAGGGGAAAGGGGAGGGAAATGTTCTTTGAGCTTCAAAGGAGGCAATGTCTGAACACAGGTCTGGGAGCAAGGAACTCCCAAATACTATTCAGTGGTTTTTATTTTGGACAAATTATTTTTTTTCCACCGAAAATGCATTTTGGGGGGGAGGTTCCATCGAGGAAACCAGGACAATATAATTTCAGCTGCTGCTCTTTTGGATTAATCACATGCAGGCTGTCTGTCACAATTGGAGGGTGAGGGGGTTGTGTGAAATTCACAATATTCCACTTCCATTTTTGGCTGAGAGTCCTCCGGTGGTTTTGACCTGGAGAGTAGCTAGCCGTGCCTTTCATGGCTTCTTAGGTCAAATCACAATGGAGCAAGACACTATAAGGTAGCATGAGACAGTGCAGGTTGTGTGTAGTTGATGTGGGAGCCAGCGATCATTAAAGTGCCCCCTCTTACTAGCCTTGATAGCAAGCAACTTGCAGACTCCTCATTTTGTGTGAATTTCCTCTAACATCCTCTCTTTCCACAACAGGGCAACAATAGAAGAAAAATATGGCAAGGAGCTCATTAGCTTGTCAAAGAAGAAGCCCTGTGGGCAGACAGAATTGAAGTAAGCTCAGATTCCCATATATGCGTGTGTTCTCATGCCTGTGTGTGTTCAGAACAATAGCTGCCTTGACTTGGAGCACTTGTGGAGTGTGCTGTGATGCTGAATCCAAGGAAGGGAGAGCAAGTTAGAAGGAGATTTGAAATGTAGAAAGGAGACACGAAAAAGACTCTAAAATCAGATTGTGATGATTGAGTCATCCCACTAATTGGAATCCACTCACTGTAGCCTCTAGTCAACTAACTTCCTATTACCCAGAAATTAACTTGACTTAAAGGAAGTCAAGACTAGTTGTGGCGGTCTAGTGGTTAGGGCAGAGGACTGGGAATCGTGAGAGCTGGGTTCTTTTCCTGACTTCATGGCTGGCCTGGGGTAAGTCCCTTCAGTTCCCTGAGCTATGGTGTCTGTGGAAGGCTGTATGCTCTACTTGCTCACATCCTCCTGCAACTAGTCTTTGTAAACTAAGAATGGAAATAAGATCCCCTCTATATTGCATAACTGAAATTCACGGACCTAAAGATTCCACGTTCTTGGGACACATTTCAACGTGCATGTGTTAGGGGCAGTGAGAGGGTGTTTGGGCTGAACCTGTTATGCTCTGAAAGACGTTGCTAATGTAAGAGAACATAACAAGGCTTCTTTACGATAATTATGCTTCCTTTTCTGCTACAGTAGGGGTCTCAAGCTCCCAGCCCATGGGCTAGCCCTGGCTGGAGCAATTGCGCAATCCGGGTCAGGACTCCTGGTAGTCCAACACGGAAAGGGGGGTGGGGCTGGTTGTCTGTTGCTATCCCCCCCTCAGCCTTGCCCCTCCCTGCCATCACCCCCTCCTGTGTGTGTGTGTGGGGGGGGGGCATGAGGTCCTGCTTGTGATGCCCTAAGCCACGACTGCAAGGAATGAAGTGCCATGGGGGGAGGGCAGGGTGATGGTGGGAAGGAGCAGGGTTTGGGGCTGGTAATAGACAGGCCCCCTCCTGGCCCCCTGTCCAATTGCTCCTGCTGGGAATGGCCAGCAGGCCGGGAGTGTGAGATGTCCATGCTACAGCTTCTCTCTTAGGTGCCCTAGACATGTGCTGCACATGATGGTGTGGTTGTCCCCCAGGTAGGCATATCCTGCCAACAGGTAGCAGTAGGTATCTCTCCGTAGCCCGCGGCAGTGCACCTCTCAGCTCCGGCTGGCACACTTGGCTTGTGCGAGTCCTGTGAAAATAGCTGTAGTCTGATGTTGCGGCTGGAGCAGGAGGCTGAGCTCAAACTTGGAAGCCTCCCTGCTGCTCCCTGACTTTCGGCTTCCAAGCTGATGCCTCTGTCAGCGATTTTTTCAAAGCCAGTGGGCAAGGCCAAGTCTGCTGACAGGGAGGCTTAGTACTATGGGCCACGTTAGCATGTTCAGGGCAGTGGTGACTGGGTTGCATGGGCTTCAATGTGGGCTAATGATCTAAGTGCTGTCCCTGATGGGTTGCCAGCCTGCATTAAAGCCCATGCCACCATAGAATCATAGAACACTAGAACTGGAAGGGACCTCAAGTCCAGTCCCTTGCCTGCATGGCAAGACCCAGTACCATCTACTGTCCCTGATAGTTGTCTGTCTAACCTGCTCCTAAATATTTCAGGAGATGGAGATTCCACAACCTATGTAGGCAACTTATTCCAGTGTTTGACCACCCTGACAGTTAGGAAGTTTTTCCTAATGTCCAACCTAAACCTCCCTTGCTGCAGTTTAAGCCCATTGCTTCTTATTCTATCCTCAGAGGCCAAGGAGAACAATTTTTCTCCCTTCTCTTTGTAACACTCTTTTAGATACCTGAAAACCACTATCATGTCCCCCCTCAAATCTTCTCCTTTCCAAAATAAACAAGCCCAATTCTTTCCACGTCTGTGCTGCTACTGTGACCTGGGAGCTAGATTACAGCCTCCCCATGCAACAGCCACCGAAAAGGGAGCAGAGCAAGCTCATTCTGTACTCTTTTGAGTTTGCAGTGTTTGCTAGAGCACCTCCGTTCCCCTTCCTTTGCCTGCCTTGTCTGTTCAGAGAACCCCTGCCCTAAAGAGCATGCATTCTTTTGCTACGTTCATGTAGAATACCTAAAACAGGGGACCCTGATCTTGGTGGGAGCCTCTAGGGCCTATTACAACACTAGCAAATATTAATTATGATAATAACACAAGCATGGGCCAAAGCTGCCTATGGAATTGCTGGAATGTCATCCTGAACTGCCCTGTTGGTTGGCACATGTGGTGATATTAAGTGTCTCCTGGCCTCATAGTCTGTGCTGCAGCATAGGGGAGTAAAATATTTCAAGGAAAAGACAGGAAACCCCCACATCTCTATTTGAACTGGAGTGTGTGTGCTCTCAGTGTGTTCGTATACATGCACTTGCAAATGTGATTGAGTGGATGTGAGCAGCATGTGAAAAGGATCAATGCCTACCAGGGTAGACTAAGGGGGATGGGAGTATCTATCAGTGAAGCTGCCATGATGTGGCATGGTGAATCGGACCGTTTTATCACCTGCCCTGTAACTCTGTGCTTGTGTTTTTCAGCACCCTGAAGAGAGCTCTTGAAGTTTTTAAACAACGTAAGTAACAGCTCTACATTGTTCTTTGCCAGGAAATCTGGTTGCATGGAGGACTATGGACTATAGTTTAAAAAGAAGAAAAAAAGTCTGCACACGTGTGCTATCATTTACTTCAGAAATCAACTAAGTTCAGATTAATAGGGGATACAGTGAGCTATCCTCCCCTTATATTCAGCTATTCTTACCTCTTTCATAGAATCATAGAACACTAGGACTGGAAGGGACCTCAAGAGATCATTGAGTCCAGTCCCCTGCCCTCATGGCAGTCCCTTCCACTTGATAGTTTCTAGGAGCATGCAGGGGCGGCCTGTGAGCCTAGGCAAACTAGGCAGTTGCCTAGGGCGCTGCTGGCCCGGATGCCCCGTGATTACGTCACGGCCATGCAGGCCGGGGCGCCGATCGCGCCTTCCGCCTGGGGTGCCAGCTGCCACAGCTGGCCTCAGGCCGCTCCTGGGAGCATGATGCCATTATCAAATATACAGTGCTGTTCTCTTCAGACCATTTTACAAATCTTAGGCTATGTCTGCACTTGCAATTGATCTACACAACTTTTGTTGTTCAAAGGGTGCTTAACTCCCCTCCCCCACTGAACGATAAAAGTTTTGCCATGGGAAGTGTGAAGGGTGCTTTGTCGTCAGTTGAGCTCTCCTGTCAGCGAAGCAAAAGTTGGGGGCTAGAAGTATGTATGTATGTATGTATGTATTTATTTGGCAAAAGTGCTGACAGTGTTCACATGCACTGGCTTTTGAGGCAGGGCTGTGTTGGCGACAAAAGCTTGTGGCTAAAAGCTGCATAGTGTAGATGTACCCTTAGTCAGTGAACCACCACAAAGCCATCCTGTGGGCCGATCAGCAAGGGAAGTGTTATTTCTGGCAGGAGCAACTGGTGAGGGGGCACCCAGGGAGCCACCTGCCACATGACGCTCCCCAGCCTGAGGAAGGGCTGGGACAGTGCCCCACCACCCTAGGCTGGTCTCACCTAGGGGGTGAGGCTTGGGGGGACTAAGGGACTGGCAGTGGCGGTCCAGTCTCCCTGCACTCACCACTGGCAGCAGCAGAGGAAGCGACGCTTTCTCTGCTCCCCCAGCCGTGTCGCTCTGCTTTCTCTGCTCCCCCAGCCGTGTCGCTCTGCTTTCTCTGCTCCCCCAGCCGTGTCGCTCTGCTTTCTCTGCTCCCCCAGCCGTGTCGCTCTGCTTTCTCTGCTCCCCCAGCCGTGTCGCTCTGCTTTCTCTGCTCCCCCAGCCGTGTCGCTCTGCTTTCTCTGCTCCCCCAGCCGTGTCGCTCTGCTTTCTCTGCTCCCCCAGCCGTGTCGCTCTGCTTCCTGCCAGCGAGTGCACGGGTGGTCTCTTCCCCCTCCTCCGAGCAATGTGCTGGGAGAACAGAGCGAGCTGGAGCCGCATTGCTCGGCTTCCCCCGCCACTGCTGGTTCAGGCAGGTGGCCGGATCCCTGCTGCCGGTGCCAGGTCTCCTCATTAGTTCCCCGGGCGGCTGCTGGCCGGCCCCTTGCCATTCCCACCATGGTGTTTGGGGGGCACGTGGCATCACCCTTGAACTCTGGTTCTCAGGCTGGGGAGCTGAGGCACAGAGAGATGAAGTAATTTGCCTGTCTGCCCTGACCGCTGGAAGCATTGTTAGTCATAGAGCCCTCCCCCACCGTGTCATTTGCATTGTACATGCTGGGTCCCTAAGAAGCTACACGTCAAAATAGTTCAGATGACATCACGGGGATGCGGAAGAGCAAGGATGCCCAGAAAACAAACTGACTGGCTGAGTAGTGTGGTTTAGCACATGCCCTGTTGTATGCTTGGATTTGTCTAATTTATTTGATGGGAGCACTGGGATTCTAAGAAGGGATTTGGAGGAGATGGACGGGTGCCGTGTTCAGAGTGAGCACTGACTTCCTCTCTGCATTTTGTTTAGCTCCAGAGCTGCTCCTGGCTGAATGTAGTCACACTTGTGACTGTGCTCGGTTGTTCCATTGAGACTCTGAAATGTTTGCGCCATTCACCAGCCGGCACCTAACCTTTATCATCCTGGACGCAACAGCTTATTCTGTTGCTTGGGCTGGTGGTGGAAAGAGGGAACCTGCCTACTGGAGTGGTTAATTTTTAACTCTAGGGAAATAGCTGATCTGATACAAGAAGATGAGCTCTGCATAAGAGACACTGCTTCTCTTTTCCCTGCACGGGCTGGCCAAATAAAAGCTATTACGTCATCCACCTTGTATCCTGGGACCCACAGGGCACTGAGACAAACAGTACTGCATGGTCTGGTTGGAAACTTCTCTTTCCAACTATAGCAAAGAGCTGATGGGAAATTTTCTGATGCAACCGAAGTTGAGTTGGAAAACAACAATTCAGCAGCAGAGTGAAGAGTTTTAACCACCCTGTGCTCCATTAGAAACCCAAAGGACTAATAGATATCGATAGTTATAGGTTGGATAAAACTTGTATACAGACACAGGGAGTTTTCTACTGGAAACCTGCCTGCTTTCCTGGTGGCAGGGTGCACCACTTTGGGACATGCAGACTGCTCGGCGCCTGGTGGCAACAGGCTGGAGCCAGGGACTGTAGGGTTCCCAGAGTTAAGAGTCAAGAACTCAAGAGGCTGGGCTCTAGTTCCACCTCCAGGGCAGCCCCATCATGTTAGGTAGTCCAGGATCCCAGCTGGGAGCCGGGAATTTGAGAGCCCTTGGTGCGGTAGCTCTAGCAACAGCAGCTTGGCTCCCAGCTCCACAGCAAGGAGCCCTGAGAACTCTGGCTCTATCTGGGGCTTGTTGGACTACTCAGCCTCCTGCTGCCAGGACCTGGGAGCCTGCAATTTCTGCACCTCTGACCGTGAGGCAGCCTGGCCATGCAGACACCCAAGGCGTCTAGACTCTTGAGCCAGCGGGCTCCCTGAGCTGCCCTTCCTAAGTAGCAAGGGGTGAAATGGACAAGCCACCTTCCAGTGTTTCCCAGACAAAGGTTTTTGTGGCTTGTTGGTTAGAAAATATCTCCGTAGATTCCAAATCGGAGAGAAACCAAATTCCCTAGTAACGTTTTGTGAGTTGAAAACTCCAAATTTTGGCCAGCTTTGGCGCTGTGTGCTTTAAGTTGCTTTCTTTTGACGTGTGTAGAATGGCCCTGATCGGCCTTCCACTGACAACGGGATAAAAGTGGGGGAAACTCCGTCGACTTTGCTGACGTTGCACCAGTCGGAAAACTGGAGCGGCAGGGAGGAGAATCAAACAGAAAAGTTCCTGGGTCCTACAGGAAGCTTTGTGGTGTGCTTCATGCCGCGCTCAGCACATTCTGACCCACTGACTGTGAGAAGTCTCTTGAAGAGACAAACTTGCCTCTTAAACAGTTCAGGCTTGTTTGAAATAACTGGCGTGATAGCGCCACTAAATCAGCTTTGGGGGCCTAACAAGCATGTTAAAACAGGCTCGCACTAGGTGGATAATGCCATTATAGTCATAACTGTTTTTCCCCCAGCAGATTATGTTGCGCCATCAGCTTCCTCCCTTTCACAATAGCAATGCTGGCCTTTCAAAACCCACAGGATTATTAGAAGTGAGTGAGGCCACAAAGAATGCAGTAACATGAGAGCACATCCCTTGTGCTCTAGGAATGGCACGCTTCCTGCTTGGCATGTCCTGGCATCAGTGGGCCTAGGACCCGGATTCCTTTGGCTCCGAAAGCAAAGGAACTTACCGCCAGAGCGAAGGAAGGAGGAACCAGCTGACGCCTGTTGGAACAGGGCAGGGAAAGGCAATTCCGTTTTTTGATCTTTCCAAATCTTGGCTCTGAATCAGAATGAAACCAAAACAGAAATTTTGAGATCGGTCGTGGAACGGAGCTCCACATTCTGGGCTGGCTGCCTGACATGGCTGCAGACCCTGGGGCCAGATGGAGAAGCTAGCAGGAAATCCAGCAGGGTTGTGTCATAACTTTTGTTGATATCAGACCGTGTCTGTGAAACATTTGGACAGATATTCAGATTCTGATGGGAAATCTGTTTTGTCAGCCTTTTCCTGACTGGCTTTCCTGTCCTTGACTAGGACCCTACCAAACTCACTGTCCATTTTGGTAGTTTTCACAGTGGGAGGGTTTTAAATTTGGTCAGTTTCGCGTTTTCAGATGTTTCCATGGTGTTGGAATTGTAGGGTTCCTGACGCAAAAAGGGGTCAGTGGGGAGGTTGCAAAGCTGCTGTTCTGCGAGCTGCGGAAGGATAATGGTGATTGCCATCTTCACTTCTGTGCTGTCTTCAGCGTTGGGCTGGGAAGGTACAGCCCCAGAGTTCTCTGCAGCCAGGCGAGGTACACAGAGGTGATTTCCCTCCGATTAGCTGTGTAGGGGAGAGGAAGTCCTGTGGACTAGCAGCTGGAGACTGATGAACAGTAGGAGCCCCTGGATGGGGGGCCTCCATCCCTGCCCCTCTGATAGCTGGATTTCCTGAGAGGTCTGATATCACAGCTTGTGACGTGTCTTTCACAGCTAGAACTGGGTAGGGCCCTACTCGTGATGCACAGATGCACAATTCTGATTGCATCCAACAGAGGGCAGTGGTGCACAAACACCCGAGCCACCTCCTTGTGATGTCTATGTAGAAGCTAGTGTGGCTGTCATGCAGATTACTGGCCTTTTGACATGGTCCGGTTTTTTGAACTGCGTGGGGTGAAAAATCTATAAATTCAGCAATTCATTTGCAATAAAATTCTGGAAGGTGAAAGGTGTCAGTGAAAACCCAGCCTTCATGGTACACCCTGTGCTCTTTTAGTCATCACTCTACAGCAGTGATACTCAGACTTCAGTGGTTTGGGAGCCAAATTAGGGATGGGCATTGTCCCAAAAGCACCCCCGTCACGTGAATTCATTGTTTCATCTATTGTAGTGCTGTTCCTATTTATACAGTGTGACAGAGAAATATTTAATTTATATATAGAGTTTATTCTTGCAGCAATTAAGTCGATAACTTAAAAGCATCCTGATTTGGCTAATAACTTAGCCTAGTTAATATTAAATCAAGCACTGTGTGATTTCATGTCATGTGTTGCAAAGAGCTGTAGGAGACACATTAACGAACCACTTGCGGCTCGCAAGAGTATTGCAGTCTCACCCTAACTTCTACATAACTCAGCCAGCATTCCTGGATCCTGACCTTGTGTGCCGCTGCCTCCTTCCAGTCCTGGTCTGCTGTTGAACAGAAGCTGTCCGATATCTAAGTCCTGGGTGTAGTGCTCTATAGTGGACAAAACTGAGAGCCACGGAACTTTTATGGGTAAGCCACGTGGCTTCTGAACCCAGGCCAGCTAATACCCAGTCAAGGGAGGTCATAGTAAGAGGAAACCACTCTTGAGTTTTCTGATTCAGGGTCCATCAACGGGAGCTGGAAACGCTCATCTTCTGAACGTCTGGTGCCAAGTGTCTCAAAATGGGCCGTCCATACCGACTGGCACCATGTGAGAGCGCTTGTGTTCATGCAGCTTGAGGTAGAACTCACCTGCTGCCCCTAACTGGACTCCTGTCCATGTGCAAAAATCTCTAGCTCGCGTTAGATGCTGGTGTTTAGCTGGCCTGTGAGAGGGCGTGGGGTGAAGCATGAGTAATGCAGTGGGGACACAGCTCCTGGCTGTATCTCAATTGAGCACAGCTCCTCACTCTGCTAATGCAATCACTCTGCACTGTTAATCCGATCTCGAGTGCTTCCCAGTAGGTGGCTGCTCTCACTTGAGCTAGGCAAACTTGAGAGGAGTAGCTCAAGCTAACTGTTGCCATTAGCAAAATCTAGTTCTTCACCTGTATCTGTGCCTCAGTTTGTCTGTCTGTAAAGTTGGTATAATAGGCCCACAGGGATGTTTGTAGGCTTAATGACTATTTCCAAAAATAGGTCAGCAAGTCAAAAAAAAACCCACAAAAATTTCACTTTGGGTTGAACAAAATGTTTTATTCAACCCAGAATGAACTGGTTCATTTTTGGGCACTTAAAATCAAAGGAAATGAAGGGTTAGATTCACCAAACAGCTTGCCCGTTGGCCAGGTTGAAGGAGAGATGCAAACTTGGATCTCACCAGTGAGTATTCCAACTAGCAGTTGGTGGTTAATTTCCCTTTTTTTGGTCCAGTGACTGTGTATTTTATACCCAGTGGAGCAGCTTCAAGAGAGAAGTTTGAGACAGCCCCATTCTAGACTATCCCTTAGTCAGTGGTTAGGGCAGCTGTTCACAATGTGGTGGAGCTAAGTTCAAATCTCTTCCCCACATCAGAGAGAGGCAGGATTTGATCCCCCGTCTCCCAGTGGTTTGTCATTTGCTTGCTGAATTTTACTGGCTCTAGCTGAAACTCCCAGAGAAGGTGTTTTCGATATGCAACTAGTGTTCAGGTGTTGGATCGTACAAGTGACTCCCATCAAGATGGTCATTGTGCATGTGGAATTTTATTTCTATTTGCAGAGGTAGATGGTGTAGGGCAAAGTCACATCCAGCTGGCCCAGACTCTCCGGGATGAGGCGAGGAAGATGGAGGACTTCAGGGAAAAGCAAAAACTTCATCGGAAAAAGGTCAGGACTTTGGGAAGCCATCGTGTGGTTCTGTGAGCTGGAGTCTGGCCAGACTGCTGAGATTAAAACCTTGACTTCTGGAAATGGCGCCATGGGATCTCTGACCCTAAATGGCCCACTCCTTAGCTTTATACCTGGGCACAGGAGTTGAGAGCCCAAGCTTAACTGGAAGTTTGCAAGTGCACTAAGCTTCCTGTCGAGGGTGTATGTTGTCTGCTGGGCTAAGGGTTTTCTTTGACTTGTCCCTTCCCTCCCTAAAGCAACATGGAGCTCATGGGCAAGTCCAGAGTTCATTTCTGAATGCTGTAACTGTGCCACAATGAATCTGTGGGGAGAGGGATAGCTCAGTGGTTTGAGCATTGGCCTGCTAAACCCAGGGTTGTGAGTTCAATCCTTACAGATGGGATTTGGGGCAAAAATGTGTCAGGGATGGTACTTGGTCCTGTTGTGAAGGCAGGAGACTAGACTCAATGACCTTTCAAGGTCAGTTCTAGGAGATAGGCAATCTCCATTAATTTATTTTATTTTATTTAGTGCAGTGATTTACAACTTCCTCATTCAACCTGTGTGGGTTTGCCTTTGGGTTCCTGTGCTGCTTTTTTAGGAAAAATGGATCATTTTAGTTCCCAGCAAAAGCTGCACCTGGGGCCTTCCTCTCTTGGAAAGTGACCTTTACAATGTACAGTTGCTTTTAATGGAGCAGCTGTGGTCTATGACTAGGTTCAGACATGCTCCGTACCCAGTAGTTGCCTTTGTTCTCAATGGGATCTGGAACACAGCTGAAAATCAAGCTTTTAGCAGATTGTATTATGAACAGGATCCAGGAAAGCTGGGTTCTATTCCTGACTTTCCTGTGGGACTTTGGGTCAAGCCACTTAACTCCTCTGTGCCTTAGTTTGCCCTCTGTCTGTGAAGGGAAGGATAACCATAGTTAATCAGCAGTTAAAGTTGTACAGTTTATACCAAACAGAAGGGAGAAGGCTCACTGAGGTTGCCAGGCCTCATGATTAGGGCTGTACCAAATTTACCGTCTATTTTGGTCCTTTTCACAATTCTAAGATTTCAGAAATAGTAAATGTCATGATTTCCACTTTTTAAATCAGAAATGCCACGGGGTTGTCATTGTAGGGGCCCTGAGTCAAAAAGTTTGTGGCTGTGGGGGTGTTAACAATGTTATGTGTATGGGAGGGTTATTTTGTGAGTTGTGGTTTTGCCTCCCTTACTTCTGTGCTGCTGCCTGCAGAGCTGGGCCCCCAGCCAGCAGCTGCCAGTGTCTGGCTGCCCAGCTCTGAAGGCAGCAGCATAGAAGTGAGGGTGGCATGGTATGATAGTGCAACGCTTACTTCTATGCTGCTGCTGGCGAAGCGCTGCCTACAGAGCTGGGTGCCTGGCCACAGCCACCGCTCGCTGGTCACCCAGCTCTGATGCTCTCACCCAGTGCAGAAAGAAGGATGACAATACCATAACCTCCCTGAAGTTCGAGAAACGCCGGTCTCTTCTGTGAAATCTGTACAGTATGGAGTAAAAACGCACAGAAGACCAGATCTGATGGAAGGACACCAGATTTCACTGTCCATGATGCATTTTTCATGGCTGTGAATTGAGTAGGGCCCTGCTCATGAATGGTGTTAGTCCTGTGATACAATATATCAATATGTGATTCGCTGGTCTCACTTTGCCGAGTTGTTGTCTGACATACAAAGAACAGGACTTGAAGTGGAAACCTATCAAGGCGGCTGTCTTAGTTGCTAAGCGCTTTGGCAGCACTCCTGAGGGTGAATGGTGCACTAAAGCTGGTCTTGTTCCCTTCACAGATAGAGCTTATAATGGATGCTATTCATAAAAACAGGAATTTGCAGTATAAGAAAACAATGGAGGTAAGCAATCCTTATCTGGTTCCCACAGGCCACAGAGCTGCAGCATGCAGGCACATTAGATGTATAACAGTGTTTGTATTACCTACAATAATTTTGAATGGCTAAACAGTGGTTGTGGTATTTGCATAAGCAAACGTCCTGTGTTCAAGCACTGAAGCTGACTAAGCCACCAAATCTTTCATTGGCTTTGGCCCTATGTCTTTACTGTATTTTTTCTCCCGCACCTGGCAAGTGGTGTGCAGATCAGGAGCTACAGAGAAAGTACAAAGAATGTGAGAGGAAAATGAATGTGGGGCTAGCTGTGTTATGCAGGCTGTGATGAGGGTGATCATATCTCATTCTTCAGGGCATTAACCAATCTGGGGTCAGGAAGGAAAGGTGTCCTTATGTACACAGCATTGCTCAGTTGGCTGCCTTCATTTGAAGGACTTGTCTTCCTTTGAAGCACAGATGTTGATGGCCACCAGATGTAGGATGTATATGGCAGATCCTAGAGTTGACTTGGTTTAACTTGAGTGCAGGATTTGATCCAACAGTTTAGTGGCCATGTTTGTGTTGCAGTTCCCACTCACTTATATACACACACCTCTCTCCTAGGCAAAGAGGCTGTATGAGCAGCGATGCAGGGATAAAGATGAAGCAGAACAGGCTGTGCACCGCAATGCAAATCTTGTAACACAAAAGCAACAAGAAAAGGTAACCGATGGAGGGTGAACAGAAGACATTTTTCCTGGGCTGCTTTAAGTACTGTTCCATCAACAGGTTTCATCAATTAAATCACCTCCAGGAAAAAAATACCCTTTTAGAACTCAAGATAATGGCTGCCGTTTCTAAGAAACCTGCCAAACAAGGACCCTGACCCTGCAGTTGGATTTGCACAGGACCGCCCTTGTTCCCTGCACCGAGGCTCTGGTAGGAGAATCGACCGGAGTTCAGAGGTGTTTCTGGTTGCTTGGCAGCTATCTGAAGGCCTGATGGCTGACAGCCAGCACAGGAGATTTGAGCCACTGGTGAAGAATTGTGAACACAAGCCTCAGGGATAAAATTCTGGGTTGGTGGTTTAACTTCATCACCTCTGGTTAAGGATGGATTTGGAGGATAGAAATGATGTCCAACCTTAGTTTCTCTGCAGCATTTGTAGGTTGAGCTGCTGCCTCACAATGGCCCCTTTATCTTTTTTCTTTTTTCTTTTCTTCAGCTGTTTGTAAAGTTGGCTCAGAGCAAGTCAGCTCTGGAGGATTCTGGTGAGTGCTGATAACATGGGGTATCTGTTACATTTGGGGGGAGGAAGGGATTGGGACATGCTGGGGGCTATCAGTTAGGGATGACTCCAGGAGAATGCATTACAGGACTGGTCTATTGGGGTGAATGTTTTAGACCTCCCTTTCCCAAAACAGTGGGTCACATAGTTACCTGCTGGATAAACCTTCCCCAAGAGGTCATATCCTGTCATGATGACTCATTGTCTCCTTGTGATGAGACAATGGCCCATTTGGAGCTGGTTGGAAATGTTCAGTAGAAACTTTTTTGTGTGTGGCAAATGCTATTTTTGTCAAATTTGGAATAATTTTGACATAAGTTATTCAGTTGTGACATACATTCCAGCAGGAAAAAAAATAGTTTGAATTAAAAATACTTCCATTTTGGAACATGTTTGTCTTGGAAAATGTCAGAGTTTTCTTTCTGTGGCATGGTCTGGACTAGAACTGTTTGAAAATTGGAGTTTCTGGTTTGCAGAAAATGTCATAACCTCAGAATTTTTTTTATTCTCACTCAATATGAAAACAGATCTGTTTGGGAAATTTCAAATACAATTTCTGGAAAGTTTCAGTTCGGGAATTTTTTTGTGTTTGAAATTGTATTTCATTTTGGAATTTCAAAATATCATTTAGCATGTTGAATTTTTGAATATTTTTATTGAATTATTGCATGACCCATCAGTAGTAGTAGTACTTTAAAATTCACTACAGCTCTATCATGTCCAAGTATGAGAGAATATAATTAAAATATTCTATTTATATTTGATTATTTTCTTTTAATAATTAAGAGCAGCTGCTGCTTAGAACGGATTGAAATAGATTAGCTTTTCTAGGTGAAAGTGTGTCTGTGTTGTAATTACACAATTTGCTCCTTGTGAAATGAGTTTCAAACTCATTTCACATCTGTAGACCCAAATTAAACCTACAGTCCAAGATATTCTGATTAGTGTTTAGAATTGTTTACCTACGTCTTTCATGCATCCAGACCTGTGTGTTACACATGTGATCAAACTGTTGTTGGGTTTCCCTACCAGACAGGACATATCAGATGAGTGTTGGTGCGCTTGAGAAGATCAGGGAAGAATGGCAGAATGAACACACCAAAGCCTGTGAGGTAAAAGCAGCCGTACACCCTAGAGATAATGTAGGTTCTTTAATGCTGGAACACTCTTTGGTTTTGAGATCGGCAGCAAAGGAAATGAAATCCCAATGCTAGTGAGGGACTACATCTTACCTTACCGTACCTTATTGGGAAAACTTTAAGACACTTTCCAGTTAAATTTGCATGTTGGCTCTTGGCTTCTGGATACAAAGTCATAAAATTGTCAGCATGCAAAATAGTGTGGCTGCTTTTTTTTTTTTTTTTTTTTTTCCACTGGCTTTTTTATTCATAGTGTGCTGCCATCTACTGGATGAAACCCTAGATTATTTACTACAATGCTGGATAGGCTGAGGGAGATGAAATAATTTCCCCAAAGTGACACATGCCTTCTTGGCAGTTGTGCGGATAGCAATCAGATATGATTCTCAGTCTGGTGCCACCCTCCATCCCCCCTTACTATAATGCATGTGGTGCTTTAAAAGCAAAGGGTCTGATTCTCCTCTTGCTGACACATGTTACGCCAGTGTAGAGCTATTCCTGATTTTGTACCAGTCTAAGAGAGGTGAATCCTGGCTGAGGGGGTTTGGAATATAAGGTAAAATATCACCTGCCGAGTGCCTTCAAGTCTCAGGGACAGTACAAAGGTAACAGGAATAAGCAGTTGCTTTGTTCAGCAAGGAATTTGTCTTGAGGTTTCTGGCACACCCATGATACTGTTGCATTTGCTTAAGCATCAATACATCACATTTGCTATTGGTCACACTCCTGTTCCAGACAGAGCAGCTGGGTTGCATTCCCTTCCCTGACACTGGCTAACCTTGGGCATGTCACACCATCTCTCCATGCCTCGGTTTCCCATCTGTAAAATAGGATTGATGATACTGACCTCCTTTGGTAAAGTGCTCTGTGATCTCAGGGTTAAAAAATACTCTAAAAGGGAGTAACTATTCATTCAGATCAGCCCATTCCCAACAGTGCTGACTCCTGAAAATATTGCTGTTCGTTCTTCCAGTTTGCGTTGTCTTCTTAAAATGGAATTACCTGCCTGCATGTATGCTGATGGTGATCTTGGTCTAACACCATGGTTTCCAACCTCTTAACACCCAAGATCACTTTTTAAATGTCAGGACAAGCCAAGATCTACCCCATCCCTTCCCCAAGACCCCACCCTTTCCTTGAGGCTCTGCCCTCTCAGTTCCCCTTTCTCTGGCCCTTATATACTCTCAGGATACGGCTACACTGCTGCTTTTTTTTATCCTTCTGTTGGAAGAGATTTTTCTGATGTTTGGCCCGTCTAGAGTGGGCCAAATGTCGGGAAAACCCCTTCTTTTGGAAGCCCCTTTAATCCTCGTGGAATGAGGAATACAGGGGCTGCCAAAAGAGGTTGTTTGCCGGAAAAACTCCTGTAGTCTAGCCATACCCTCACAGGGTTGAGACAGGAGGTGTGGGCTCTGGGGTGGGAATGAGGGATTTGGGTGTGGGGAAAAGGTGAGAGGTGCAAGCTCTGGGAGGGAATTTGGATGCAGGAGGAGGTGGAGAAAGGGATGCTGGCTCAGAGTGGGCTCCAGGGTGGGGAGTGTTGGGCTCAGGTGGAGGGTTGGGGATGCTGAGCAAGCCATAGGCTTGAGGATGTGAGGGTGCAGGGGTTTGGGTTGGGTTGTGTGAGGAGGTCAGGGCAGGGAGGTTAGGAGTATGATGGGCTCAGGACACAGATTTGCAGTGTGTGAATGGTGCAAGTGTGTTGTGGCCCAAGGATATGGGGGTGCAGGAGTTTGGGGATGTGAGAGGCTCAGGACAGGGGGTTCCAGTGTATGATAGGCTCAGATTTGGGGTCGGGGTGGGAGGTACTGGAGTATTACGATGCTGTGGCCAGATGAGGGCTTGGCCCCAGTTGGGGACTTGTTGGCCAGGCTTCATTTCTAAATATTATGTCAAACACAAAAGGTTTCAGCATTGTCTTCATTTATGAGAGGGGTGGGGAACCTGTTTTGAGTCAGGGGTCACTGACCCACAGAAAAGTCAGTCGGGGCCCCATAAGTGAGATACAAAAACACATCCTCTCGAAACTCCTCAAGCCTCGCTAATGTGGCCCCAGCTATGCTGGTGGTGGCAAGGGACAGGGTGCCAATGGGTTCTGGGGCAGGGGACAGGGTACTTGTGGGGGCTTGGGGGGGGGGGGGTACAGACCGGCACCTGGGGATCCTGCAGCTGCGTGCCCAGGCCCAGGAAGTGTGCAGGCTGCTCTCCTGTCCCCCAAACAGCAGCATGGTACCTGAAACGCTGGTTTATCACGCACCAGGGACTTTCTTCCCCTGCTGCCTTCCTGGGGGGGCGCGGGTGCTGGGAGAGTCCCGGACTGCGCCAGCTCCAGCTGCTCGGCCAGCGTGCACCTTGCTCCTCCACTCCCTTGTGGCAGCGCGCGCTGCCTGAGCAGTTGGAGCTGGCATGGTCCCAGACTCCCATTCCCTTTCCTCCCTCCCCCCCACACAGGAAGGCAGCAAGGGAATAAAGTCTACAGCGCACGATGGACTGGCGTGCCGACTGTTTGGGGAGGGGGAAAGAACAGCTCGCACACTTCTGGGACCTGGTGTGCAGCTGCAGAACTCCCTCCACCCTGCAGGAAGCCCACATTACCTCCATTGTCCCTGGAGTTAGCATCAGCGAGGGGTTCATCTTGAGTGTGGGGGGCAACAAGGGGAACCCCCCAGAAGCCTTGCGATGGACTGGTTGAGCTCCCAGGATTGACCAGTCGATCGCGATCGACGGGTTGGTGATCATGGATGTAGTGGTATCAAAGGGTATATCTACACTACCCCGCTAGTTCGAACTAGCGGGGTAATGTAGGCATACCACACTTGCAAATGAAGCCCGGGATTTGAATTTCCCGGGCTTCATTTGCATAAGCTGGGCGCCGCCAATTTTAAATCCCGGCTAGTTCGAACCCCGTGCAGCGCGGCTACATGCGGCACGGAGTAGCTAGTTCGGATTAGGCTTCCTAGTTCAAACTAGCGGGGTAGTGTAGACATACCCAAAGGGAATAGTAAGAAAGAATGTCAGTTTGCTGTTGCTGGCTGTTGATCTATTTTTCTTGAAGAAAGGATGGGAGCCATTAGAGATGGAACACACTCATGAGACCAAGGCCAGCCCCTTATGAGGGTAGGGTAGACTCAGCCAAAATGCCAAGAAGAATTCAGTTTGACTGAAGGTTAAATCATTGTTAAGAATAGAAGTGGGAGCCTTTATTTTTGGTCAGGGGCCACTGACCCACATAAAAATCAGTTGGGGGCTACGCATAAATGAGAAGCAACAAACAACCTTATTGACCTGGCTCCCAAGTGGGAAGCAAAAACCAAAACCAACCCCAACCCCTCGTTGACCTGGCCCCCTAAATGAGAAGCAACCCCTCCCCCAAGACTGAGATACTCGCCTTGCTAGCAGGGGGGTGGGAGAGGGAATGTGTCAGTGCTTGGAGACTTACTGTGGAGTTGGAGCATGAGTACTGGCTCACTCCATGGCAGATGGAAGCTCTCAGCCTTGCCACAGGCCAGATCAAAGCAAGCCAGGGGCTGGATCCGGCCCAAGGGCAGTAGATTCCCGAACTCTGGTTTAGAACATCTGAAAACAGGACTAGACAAAGCATTAGTATGGATACAGTAGGGATTAAATCTGGATTGGCAGGGAGGTGGCTTAGACCATGTACTTCATCTCCTTTAACTTCCAAGATTAATCCCAGCTGGCTAGGAGTGAGGCTGCTCTTATTTTGGTAACATGCTCTGACTTGCCTCCCCTATATCTCTGCAGTTCTTTGAGACCCAGGAGTGCGAACGGATAAACTACTTCCGCAATGCGCTGTGGCTGCACGTTAACCTGCTCTCTCAGCAATGCGTCCAGAGCGATGAGGTAGGTCAAACAAAAAAGGGTTGAAGGGCCTTAGTTATTTGCTGAGCAGAAAGGGAAGGTTCTTCACTTGCATTGCTCTGTTTTCACTGCTATTGCTGCCTGCGGTTGCTGAATTCCAGCTAGCTGAGGTCAGGTAATCTGTGCACATCTTTTGCTCTATTGATACTTGCATAGACAATCCAGCAGATAGCAGTAATGAACACCCAGTCAATAGCTTCAAGGGGTAGCCGAGTTAGTCTGTACAGGATAAACTTAAACAACAAATGGTCTGGTAGCACTTTATAGACTAACAAAACATGTGGATGGTATCATGAGCTTTCGTGGGCACAGCCCATTTCTTCAGATGACTGAAGTTTTGAGTTTAGGATGTGCAGACCCAAAATGAATAGGGGAGAAGGAAGAGGTGGGGAAGGAAAAAAAAAAAAAGGAAATGGGCGGGAAACAAGGAGCAGAGGGTATGAATAGTAGGAACAGGATTTGAGAAATCCTGGCTCCTATGAAGTCAATGGAAAAGCTGCTCTTTCTTTTAATGGGGTTAAGCATTTCACTCCTTGCCTCTTGTATTATTAACACTTATTTTGCTGCTTCAAATTACATTCTTTCTCCTCCCAGGAAGACGAATTAATTTTTGTTTCTGCACTTTATGCTTTTTAAAAAAAATAACTTTTTTTTTTTTTTTAAACAGAAGTATGAAGAAATCCGTAGGAATCTAGAAATGTGCAGCATTGAGAGGGATATTGAATATTTCGTAAATTTCCGTAAAACAGGAAGCATGCGCCCAGGTAACTGCTTGATGTAGATTTTTCTAAGCAGCGCAGATACCAGCTTTTCAGCTCTGGCAAATGTATAGGTAGTATTAAACAAAGCTTGGTACAGAAAGCAAGCATGCTTGATGATACTGGTTCTATGCTAGTCTCAAATGAAGCCTATTTTTAGAGGGGCATCCTGGCACTAGAAAGCAATGGCCACCAGTCCCGGAAGAGAACTCCGACTCAGGACAGGTGTACGCTACGTGGCAAAGTCAACTTATGCTACACAACTCTAGTTATTTGAGGAATGTAGCTGGAGTCGACATACCTTAGGTTGAGTGGCCGCAGAGCCTCCACTGTGTGGGGTCCTGTTGACTTATGCTTCTCATTCTGGCGGAGTACTGGAGTCAACGAGAGAGAGAGAGAGAAATCAGTGGTTGATTTAGCAGGTCTTTGCTACATCCTGGAGGATCAGTCACTGCAGCACCAATCTCCCAGTAAGTGTAGACTTGCCCTCATTTCTATAGGCTTTGGCTTCTAAGAATTCAGCTTCTTGAGGGGGGAAGGGATGGACGTGAGGAAGGAACATACATCTTCTATTTTGCAGATGTGATGCTGTTCATTGCATGCCAGCCACTCATAGAAGCACTATAGCTTACAATTAATTTCTATTTCCACCCCCAGCTCCTGTGGTCTATGAAAATTACTATAACTCACAAAGAAAAGCAGCTCCAACAAGAAATCATGCCCCCGCACCTGTCATAGGGAGGTAAGAAAAAACAACCCAACACACACATAATAAAAGTAATAGCCTGGCTATTGGGAATCTATAGGTTAAAATGCTTCTTTTAAGTCTTTCAGAATTGTTTGGGTCTTGGGCTCTTTCAGGGTCCCATAGAAGTTGGTGGGGACTAGGAGTATATGTACAGCAGGAAGACAGGACAGGTTGGGAATTTTACTTGGATTGAGTCTCACTCTATTTCCGGAAACCCTCTGATCTCTTTGCACTGGTTTGCCACCACCTTTGCTCCCTAGCCCATCCCTGCTGCTGGAAACTTCCTGGATTCCTTGTATGGCTCCCTTCGCCCCATTTTGTCTGTCTTGGAAGGCTGGGTCATCTAAGAGCACATGCCCACGTGCAGAGTAATCTAAATCCGCTGCACTGGGAGATGGAGAGAGCAAAGGAATCTGCTGACCAAAGTTGGGAATGCTGGTGTCAATGAAGGACAGGTTTGTGGTGGGGAGAAAAAAGGATCTGAGAACATCCTTGTCCTCTCTGCTGTTCCCTGAAGACTAATATCCATGGCTTCTTTGCAGCAGAAGGCGGTAGAGGAGTCAGTTGCAATAATGACTCTTTGGTGATTTGGTTGGGAATATTGAGCTGTCTAAATGATGCCCCATTTGCGATGATTCAAACTGTGAAGGGCTTTGGGAAGCCACCAATTTTCTTCCCACCACACCACAGAATCCTAGCTCTAATGGGACAAGTGCTATCTGGTTCTTGTGTCTTGTTGGTTGCTAATGACATTAAAGGAGATTAATAAATAACAGCATATTTTGAAACACGAACTTTGCAAACCCCAAACACCCAAAGTTCTTGGCATTCAAAGTCTTCAGGAAATGCCAAGCACACCTGGGAAAGGATTAAATAATATAAAAGAACCCAAATCATTTAGCAACAAGGAGATGAGTGTTGTTTGTTTTTTGTGCAGGAGAGGGCCATTACCAATCCCTGTGAGTGAGCCAGGTGAGTTACACCAAGTCATTCTAGAAACCATGTTTTCAAGCATTTTAATGCACAATGCTCTTTATATTTAAATTTTCGCAGGTTTTGCAAGTTTGGCCTGTCATTCCGCACCCATATAAATATTGGCGATCTTGCCTGATTCTCATATTCCCCCAGATCACTCTAGCCACTGATAGCTCTAAAAACGTTGTTTCAGATACCTGTAAGCTCCTGTTAGAAATAAAGGCCGGTATCATGGCTCTATTGAAGTCCACATTTTACCACTGATTTCATCCAGCAAGATGTTCAAATCAAAGTCCTGGTTATGGATGGTCCTGAACTTTAAGAAAGCTAAGATCTGGTCTTGAAAGCTGAAGCTTGGGTCCTTCTCTACTTGGAAAGCATTCATTTTATTATTTGCAGTGTGGCCTAGTGTATCGTGTGTTAGTCTGGGACTCAGAAGCTCGGGGCTCCGTTACTTCCCAATTGCGGGCCTAGATCAAGCATTTTCTTTCTCTGCTCCTGTTTTTCTCATCTGTAAAAACCCACTGTAATACTATTGATACCAGCCATACAGCTCTGAGCACTTGACTGAAGAAAGTGCGGGTAACAATTAACTGTTCTTATTGTGATCTCTATTTTACAGGTGACCCCGATTACGCTACAATTGATGGGTACAGTTTAATACATCACTAGCATGAGCTGTAAGTATTTTAATTGTGAAAGGGATTGCTTGGGGTCTGCATTAGTCCAGACCAGTAAGGTGTAGGATCTGGTCCTTACCAGTGTGGTGGGCACTAAGTGCTCTGTGGAGACACAGCTGGTATGTACCCAGCGTTCCCTAGTGCATGTTAATGTAGCCTGGTTTCAAACAGTACTATGTCAGTGTATGCTATGGTCTGTGTGGCCCAGTTAGTGCATGATACACTGGGCAGACAAATCCAGAGTACAGGACAGTTATCTATTTAGGAGAGACAGTTAGAAAGAAAACATACTCTGACTATCCAGGAAAATTGTGGAATAGTCTGTCATGGAAAGCATTGGAAGTCCTATCATTTGGCATTTTAAAAACTGCACTAATAAAGCACTACATAATAGGGATGTAATCGTGTACTGGATTAACTGATAAGCTTTTGCTTATCAGTTAAACACACATTTCTCCCCCTCTCCCCCAGTACATTTTTTAGCAGGCTGACCAGCAGCCTGGCTCAGTGCTGGCTAGCGACGGGTCCAGGACCTACCTCTGCTGTGGCTCTGCATTGAAAGTATATTAGGAGCTGGGTGGGCAGGTAGCCCAGCTCAGTTCTGGCTCATGCTGGGTCCGGGAGCTCAGACACCACCCTAGACTGGGGCTACCGTTACCCCAGAGTCTCCGTAACAAGTAGAATCTTTTGAATTAATTTAGAATTTAGGATAAGGATCTGATCGAAACTGTTAAGTGCTCTGGTTACCAGAAGGGAGATCCCCCGACACCGTATCTGTCACCGGTAATTTTTCCTCACAAGAAAACTCAGTGTCCAGATTAAAGTTAAACAGGAATTGTAGAAATTTAGGATGACGCTTGCATGAAACAAATCCAAAACCACAACCAACAATCCCAACCTCCACCCCAAAAACGGAAGAGAAAGAAGATAGAAAGATTCCCGGTACAAATAAGGGTAGGTATACGTTACAGAATTCACGCTGATAGTAAAAGCAGTGCTTGCTACCTTGACCCTTAGGCTGCGGTTAGCCCTTGGGGAAGAACAGCAAGTGTTCCCTCGGAACCCCAAGCGTTCACCACAGGAACCAAAGCGTGGTGATGATGGTAAATGGTGGCACAGATTACAGTCCTTACTGGGTCTTCACCACAGAAATGTAATCCTGGTTGGAAGTGACAGGCTGAGGTGACTGGTGCAGAGACATCTCTGGATCCTGACCCTTCTGCACAGGCGATGGACGATGAACAAGTCCCAAGGCCTGACAGGAGCTGTCCTCACAGATCACTGATAAAAGGCGTGTGCACACTCTCACAGGGTGTGGCACTTTTATCTTTTCTTTGGCGGGAAACTGGCACGAGTGTTGGGTGCAAAGATTGAGTGTCGTGGGCACAGTTCTAGTGTGCCAGGTGCAATTTTAGTAACAAGTGCAAACACTTAAGGTAGGAAAAGGCCAAAGTTCAACTGTCCACAAACTCCATTTTGTTTTCCAGTCACTGATGACAATCGCCATTTTAAGTGTGCACCTTACCCAAATTCTGTACACAACAATTGCACTATAAACATTATGAACATTAGAGTCCCTTTAACACTACTGCCATCTCATGTTTCTGCCTCTTTATCAGAGGCAGCAGCACAGGGCAACAGGAAGCCAGTCTATGAGGGGAGTTGATTTTTAAACTGAGGACCATCTCCTGCCTAGCACCCCGTGCTGCTGCTTCTGATACAGAGGCAGCAGCGTGGAGTGGCAGGAGGCTTCTCGGGAGTGGGGCCCTGGAGCACACTGGCTGCTGGCCCTGCCCCCTGGGGACTATAGAATAGTCGACTAACTGATAAGAATTCATGAGGTTACTCGACTTTTCAGTTAACCGATGTTTAACATCCCTACTACATAGTGCTGTAGTGCAACAAGCCTGCATGGGCTGAGAGAAGGACTGGGTGACCTAGCAGGCTACTTTTCTTTCCATCATTATGTTTAATTCTGTTTTTCTTCCACTGAAATATTGACTCTTAAAATTCTATCCATTTCTCCAGGCTTCTCAGAGCTGCTTGCCACTGAATTGAAGAAATTAGTTGCCTGATCGGCCCATCAAAGACCGTGTATTCAGTTGCAATTTCTGCGCCAGACACGGAGACAGAGAGTGGAACTATTTCTTCTTTTAAAAAATTTTTTTTTGAAACTCTAGGGTAACTTTTTGGTATGTGTGGAGGCTCCGCACACAATTCAACTAGATCCCGCTTCCTTTATGGTGACAAACTACATAGATTGAGGTCTCATTTTCAAGGTCAGGAAGGAGGACATTGACTCTTTGAATAATATTCACTAATCCAGTGGAATTTCCCATATCAACAGGAGGTGCTTGTGTTCTGGTATTGATGACACTTCTTTGTGATGTGCAAACCTCAACTACTGGAAGATTCTATCGAATTTAAAAACAACAACAAAAAATCTCTTCTCACCATGACAACTGAGACTTCACAGTGGGAATCCTATGCAGTGCTTTGGGCATACTGGATTTTCTCCACAGAGATGGAGAAAGGTTTTGGTTTGTTATGCTGGATTTTCACAAGGCTGTTTAAGATCGTATCCTAGCTCTAATTACAGGAGTGCTCGTTAGACTGCTTACTCATGGACAGGCTGAAGGTTAGAACTCGAGAGGTATTTATTTGGCTCTACCGTGCATTTGCTCCAGGCTACACAATGATGTGGGAAGAAGTTGATTCATATCCTGTCTCTGTCATGCTTCAGGAGCCTGTTTGGATTGCAAGAATAGTCCATTGACTTCAGTATGAGTTCTTAGAAGAAGGTGAACAAGTTATGGCCCTTCAGTAATTACTGTTCTCCCTTTCCTGGTTCTGCTGTGGCATAACAGTACAATACAAAACCATCCTGGCAGATAACGCCCCCATTCCCGGTGCTGGTGATTCCTCCATTCTTTGTGAATATTTGACGGACATGAACTGGCCCTCTAGTGAGGCATATCCAGGAGGTAGGGCTTGCCGCTGTTCAACTCCCTGAAGCAACAATTCAAGGACACTGTCAGCTGCATCTTGTATCTTTTGAGTTCCACTGTCCAACAAGCTTGAAAATAAAAGAAATAATACTTTCTTATTGCCTTTTTCTATCTCCCGTACTTTTATCTCCGCATACCTCCTCCTACTATTTAGAGTCTGATCCTGCTTCTCATTGAAATCTATAGCAGAGTTCCCATTTGTTATCAATGGTGTGGGATTTGGGTCTTCAGTCTACTATATATTTATGTTTCTGTCTGTGTGTCCATTTGTTCTAGAACTCCTCCTAAATGGTAAGAGCTAGGACCACCAAATTGGTTATGCAGCTTTCTTTTATCATAACTTTATAAAGCAAGGTAAGGGTTTGGTGGTACCAGGACAATGGGATGTGCCTGGAATTGGATTGTTTCTCATAAAATGAAAAGGGAGGAGACTAGTAGGAGAGATAGTTATATTGCAGAATGACCACAGATGGCAGCAAGGGGCTAGAGATAAGTACCGGGACAGTATAACCCCATTAGGCTGGCAGGGGTGGAGAAAGGGATGGCTATCTACTATATATTTTAGAGTTGTCTTTGTGCTTGCCTGTCCCGCAGCCAGAGGACATGCATCCCTCCCCCTGGCTGTGTCTGCTGCAGCTATTGCAGCCATGGAGAAGTGCTTTCCCGCTAGCCGCCAACCGCTGCCGTGAGAGAGGGATGGAGTAGTCCTCTCTCCCTGGGGCAGCCTGCATATTGAACCTCAACCCCATCCTAGAACAATGATGTAAATGAAGAAAAACAAAACTTATTTGATTTGAAGGACCGGAGCAATGCCAGGCAAATCTTCTAGTTTCTCATAAAGCACAAACTAGCCTGGCTGCTGCTGTAAAGCTCATTTCCTAACCAAAACATCCCCAAACTTCATGTCTATATCCATTGACTGTTACCTGTCTGCTACTCCAACACAGGTGCACCGACAATGAGTCTGCACGTCTGCATACACCTCTTGGTTCAAGACACTATGGCTATGTCTAGACGCATGATTTTCCGCAAATGCTTTTAACTGAAAAGTTTTCCTTTAAAAGCATTTGCGGAAAAGACCGTCTAGATTGGCACGGTTTCGCGATCGGGGCTTTTTTGCGCAAAACAGATCTGAGCTGTCTGCACTGGCCCTTTTGCGCAAAAGGTTTTGCACAAAAGGACTTTTGCCCGAACAGGAGCAGCATAGTATTTCCGCAAGAAGCACTGATTTCATACATGAGATCGCCAGTGTTCTTGCGGAAATTCAAGCGGCCAGTGTAGACAGCTGGCAAGTTTTTCCGCAAAAGCAGCTTGCCAGTCTAGACACAGCCCGCATGTTTTAATTTCTTGTTCTAGAGCAACAGGGATGATTCTGTATTAGAACATGGTCATATGGCAACTGTTCCATACCCCTAATAATTTTGTTGCTCTTTTCTGAACTTTTTCCAATGCCAAGATACCTTTTTTGAGATGAAGCAACCACATCTGCACATAGTATTCAAGATGTGGGCATATAATGGATTTATATAGAGGAAATAAAATATTTTCTGTTTTATTCTCTATTCCTTTCTTACTGATGCCCAACATTGTTTGCTTTTTTTAACTGCTGCTTCACATTGAGTGGATGTTTTTAGAGAACTATCCACAGTGACATGAAGATCTCTCTTGAGCAGCAATAGCTAAATTAGTCCCCATCACTTTGTATGTATAGTTGGGATTATGTTTTCCAATATGCATTACTTTGCATTTATCAACATTAACATTCATCTGCCATTTTGTTGCCTCAACACCTAATTTTGTGAGATTCTTTTAAAGTTCTTCAGTCCACTTTGGACTTCACTATCTGGAACAGTTTAGGATCATCCGCAAATTTTGCCACCTCACTGTTTACCCCTTCTTCCATATCATTTATAAATATGTACAGACTCCTGTAGGAGACCACTAGTTACCTCTTTTCATTCTGAGAACTAACCCTTTATTCCTACCCTGTTTCCTATCTTTAAACCTGTTATCAGTCCATGAGAGGACCCTGTTAATCCATGGGAGTTTACTTTGCTTAAGAACTTTTAAGGAAATCTGGAAATCTAATTACAGGATGTCACCCTGATATACATCCATTCTGCACTAAGGTCACTGATGCTTGTAGGAAGTGATGCATTATAAGTCTTCCCATTTCCGGTTCTTAAGTTGTGCGGAAAAAAAAAAGCACAAATGGAAGTCAGCCGCAGGAAAAAAATTCCCCGCTTCATTGTTTCAATAAATCCAAATTTTTTTGAACATATCTTGGACTTATAGTGAGGACGGCCCATAGACTATATCCACTGGATCTCCCTTGTCCACATGCTTGTTGACCTCTTCAAAGAATTTTAGTAGAGTGGTGAGGAATGATTTCTCTTTACAGAATCCATCTTGACTTTTTTCCCTACAAATTATGTTTATCTATGTGTCTGGCAAATCTGTTCTCCACTATAATATCAACCTATTTTCCCAGTACTGAAGTTAGACTTCCTGGCCTGTACTTGACAGGATCACCTCTAGAGCCCTTTCTAAAAATGTGGTGTCACATTAGCTATCCTCCAGTCATTAGGTACAGCACGTGATTGAAATGTAAAGGAATGGTTACAAACCACAGTTAATTGTTCTGCAGTTTCACATTTCAGTTCTTTCAGAACACTTCGGTGACTGCCATCTGGTCCTGGTGACTTGTTACTATTCCTCATGACTGCAGTAAAGGAGAGAGAAAAAAGTTTGAAGGAATTTAGTGTAAATCATTTTAGCTTATGTTTGCCTGTGTACTTTCTAACCAGGATTTTGGAGCAATGCCAAAAACCACAAGCAGGCCATGTCCCTGGCTCAAAAAATCCATCCAAGATATCTGAATTATATCTATTGCAGGCTGGGCTAAGACTTCAAGTCCTTGTGTCCATAGACCTTCCTGCACATTTTTAGCAGCCATATTATATGCAGCTTAGCCTGCACATGAACACAATTCGGTAGGTCATTGTGGCTCAGTGAAATGCTAGAGTTAGAAGGGGGAAAATGTGCTGTCCAGTAACGTCAGAACAATGTACTGTCTCATTGCTTGGAAAACAGCAGAACTGTTTGCAGAGAGATCCTTTCAATATACTTGTACAGAACTTATTTTTGTTAATAGAAAACGAGTTTTGACTGATTAAATTATCTGTGTGATGACGTGTCTGCACGGAGTAAGTTGTGCAGTGCTATCAGTGATAACAAATGGGTGCACTGAATGGGCTACTTTGTCACGGTTTTAGGCATGTGATTGGATAATTTTTGTAAACTTGTAATGATTTGTTCATCATGGTAATTAAGAGCTAGCAGTTCCCTGCTACCATTTTCTGAATTGTTAATAAAATGGCCATGACACATGTCTGTGTAAAGCTGTTTATCTCTTCGTATGGTAATCAAACCCCCTTTGGCCTACTGTAACCTATTACTGTTGGGGTGTATGGTGGTACAGGAGAGGGTGTATTCGGAGTTGCAAGAGGATATGCACAACTGCCTGGGATATTGTTAGGGGTAATGTCACTGGCATTGCTGCCAGCATATGTTGACAGGGGCATGACCATGCTATTGGTGATGGAGGTGGCAGGGCAGGTGTTGGCAATGTGTTAGGTGAATGGCGGGTATCTGTGATGGGGGCAGGGATGGCCGAAGTGCTGCTGGGGAAGGCACTGACCAGGGTGGAGATTGGTTGGGGAACAGTGATGGGTGTATGTCATGTTGGGGAGCTGGGAGCTAGATGGCACTGGGTGCCCATAGCAGCAGTGGTGGTGAGAATGGCACTAGTAGGTGTAGGCAGGGCTAGTATCAGATTGGGCATTGATGGTAGAGATGGATGGGGATGGCAGAGCAGGCCTGTGGACAGTAATTTGGAGTTCCAGTCAATAGGTTCCCTCTCAAATGTCAGGCAGATCATGTGGAGTGGTATTGCGCCTGCGCTGGCTGGTGCCTCTGAGCTGCTAGGTGCATTCTTCCACACAGACAGAGCTTTTACATGCCTGCCTGGTGGGGTTGCCAACTGTCCAATTGTGCAAACTCAAATACCCTTGCCCTGTCCTGCCTTTCTCCGAGGCCTCACCCCTCTTCACCCTCTACCACTTTCACTCACTTTCACCTGGGATTTGAGTGCAGAATCTGGGAGGGAGTTTGGGCTGGGGCAGGATGCCAGGGTGTGGGAGAAGGTGTGGGCTCTGGAAGGGGGTTTTGGATATGGGCTCTGGGCTGGAAAAGGGAGTCATGCTGGAGGACATGTGGGCACTGGGAGGCAGTGTGGGTGTGGGCTGGGGCAGGCGTTGGGGTCTGGTAAGGGATGAGGAGAGCAGCGCTTAGCTCTGGAAGCTCCTGAAAGCCACTCGCACATCCCTGTGATAGGGGGACCTGCACCTATTCATGAACATAAGAATGGCTGTACTGTGTCTGACCATCTAGCCCAGTATCCTGTTTTCTAACAGTGGCCAACGTCAGGTGCCCTAGAGGGAATGAACAGAACAGGAAATCAAGTAATCCACCCTGTCATCCATTCCCAGCTTCTGACAGAGGATAGGGATGCCATTCCTTCCCATGCTTGCTAATAGCCACTGACGGACCTATCCTCCGTGAATTTATCTAGCTTTTTTTTTTGAACCCTATTAATGTCCTGGACTTCACAGCATCCTCCGTCAAGGAGTTTGGACTGTGGGCTGTATGAAGAAATACCGGTTGGACCTCTCTGGTCTGACACCCTTGGAAGGTGAGTGGTCCAGAATGAGGGAATTTGCCAGACTAGGGGAGGTTCCTCACTGCCGGACCTAGTCATGCCCCTGCCCGGCTGCCTTGGCCCCGCCTCCGCTACTGCAGCCCTGGCCCTACTAGTGGGGCTCTGGCCCTAGTCCAAGGCCCGGCGGGCACTGAGCTGCCCGCTCTCTTGCCGCTGGGGCTCCTAACCAGGACTCCCTCGTCCAGGAACATCGGTGATCTGCTTGCCTGGTTTTGGAAGGTGCACCCTGTCCCTCATGGGGTTTGTTTTTAACCTGCCACCTATTAATTTCATTGGGTGACCCCTACTTCTTGGGTGAGGGGAGGAAATAAATAACTTTTCCTTTTCCACTTGCTCCACCAGCCGTGCTGCTCTAGCCTGTAAGGGGCACAACCCCCTCCCCCCGCCACGTGGGGCTGAGGCTACAGGGGCGGGTGCGTGCTGGGCAGCTGGCTGAGCCAGCAGGGGGCAGGCCAGTGACGCGGAGGCACCAGCCGCGAGGGCTGAGGGGGGCGTATCCGCCGCCGGGCTGGTGCAGCGCCAGGGGGCGCCGCGTCCCCGCCTCGTGAAGCGGGATGTCCCTTCTCGCACGCCGTAGCCGCTGAGGGGCCGGTCATGTGACTCCGCCCCTGCGCTGGGCTTCCGGTGTCGGCTGCGAGAGCGCCAGTGTGGGGGGGGCTGGGGATGGCGGAGGCTACGCGACCCCCCCGCAGGGAGCGCCCCAAGCCCGCCAGGGGCAAGACTAAGGTAGGGGGGGGGCGGCGCGAGGGGTCGGTTGGGAGGGGCGGGGCTTGTTTCTGGTCCCGGGGGGGGGGGGCGCTAAGAAACTGCCTGGGGGCCGCCCCGTGCGGAGGGGGGGGGCGGTTGTTTTGTCCCCGGTGTGATCCCTGCGCCTGCCCCAGAGCTCGCGCCACCCCCTCCCCCTCCCGCAGGGCGGCCTCGCGACCACTGGCACCGAGAGACCCAACGAGCCCGGGCGTTCCGCGCGTGCGCAGTTCAGCCCCCAGCGCCCCCAGGGGCGAGCCTGCCCGGCCCACGTGACACGCCCGGCACCTGCGGGTCTCCGCTGTCACTCATGTCAGAGCGCGCCAGGGCTCTGTCTACCGCCCTTCTCGCGCGAGAATCCGCAGCGCGTCCACACTGCCCGCCCGCGCGCAAGGAGACTTGCAGTAGGGCGTGGTAAGGGGGGGGGGGGCTCCTTGCGCAAGAGGGCAGTGTGGACGCTCCGCAGGGGTTTCTTGCGCAAGGAAGCCCTATGGCTAAAATGGCCACCAGAGCTTTCTGGCGCAAGAAAGCGTCCGCACTGCCACGGGCGCTCTTGCACAAAAGCACAGCGCGCACGTGGCAGTGTGGACGTGTTCTTGCACAAGAACACTTGCGCAGGAAGCCGCGAGTGTAGACGTAGCTCAGTTGTCCGGGAGGGATGTTAAAATGCATGAAATTACGTAACCACTGACATTTTCAGTGGTTATACGGGTGCTTGCCAGGCGACACTTGGCACACCTGCTTTTCCACTGGCTCCCTGTGCGTGCCAGCTCCTACCTGCCGCCAGGGTTGCTGCCTGTGATATAAGGATGGTACCTGTTCCACCTGCAGCCCTGTTCTCAGGGAGCTGGCTACTGCCCTGCGCTGATGCCTCTGATAAAAAGGTAGCAGTCAGCTCCCCAGGAGCCAGATGGGAGCCTGTGTAAAACTGAACATTAACATGTAAGGCGGGTCTTATTGGGTAATCGTTTACACTGTTAAACTTTTACATCCCTACTCTGTGGTCATCTCTTGACATATGCCTTTGCTGTCAGATCTTTACTCTCATTTAGGGTTTGTGCCTCTTTCCTTACTGATTTAAATAGCAGTCTGCTTTAGTCACTGAAGGAACTATCCTATATATCCTGCTGAAAGCAATTTGAACTTCTAATATTAGTTGTTTGCTTATGTTTTCATCAGATTATAAAGAGGTTTAGTTTAACAGGTGATACTGATTTATTTTTGCTTAGTACATTTTATTGTAAAATTGAATACATACCTGAATTACGAGAGTCACTTGTGATGCATTATAACTATTTAATTGTGTATGGCAACACATTAAACTGCATCGGACATGGTCCCTAATAGCTCTTTTGGTTAAAACTGCAGCGGTGTGCTGTGCTGGCTTTGAATTATCAAAAAGATGAGACTACATGGGGCAAGAGAGAGAGTATCTCACTGCTGCAAAAGCCAGTATTTGTTCCTTCATATTTTAAAAATACATAGCTTTTAATAGTGTTGTAGATGAGCTTTGGGCTTCTACCTGTTTGCATTTCAGGATGCTAAAACAAACTAAACTCTAAAGGCTTTCAAATGCTTGCTTATAATCCTCGCCCATATCTGATATTGTAATCTAAACCATTATATCTTGTTTCCAAGTTGAGACCCAAGGATCGCGCTAGGGATATCAGCGTGTAGACAACTACACGATAAACTGATAAGTCTGGGCTTATCAGTTAATTTTGTCAACTACGTGAACTCCCCCTCTTGCTGCCTCTGTATCAGAGGCAGTCGGGGCGGGGAGCGGAAGGAGAGTGGGTGCCTGTGCCTGTGAGGAGCTGGCTTAAAAGCTGGCCCCCCATGAGCACTGGATCCTCATTTCTCCCCCCCCCCCCAATGCTGCTGACTCTGATAGAGAGACAGCAGCGTGGAGGGTAAGGGGGGCAGATGGGAGCAGATAAAAGCTGGTTCCCCGCATGTAGGCAGGTTCCCCGTGTGTGCCAACTCTGCAGACACACCTGCCTCCCCCTTGCTGCTTCCTACAGAGGTAGTGGGGTGGGAGGAGAGACAGTAGCCAGTGCGGGAGGGAGCCAGCCTAAAAGCCAGCACCAACTACACAGTCCCACCTGCCCCCACCCCCCTGCTGCTGCCTCTAATAGAGGCAGCAGTGTTGGAAGGGGGCAAGGGAGACTGTTGTGGAGCAGCTCCTGTTCGCGGGGGGATCTGAGCTCCCCATGGATAGAGGCTGCTCCGGAATCCCATGGAGCAGCCTCTGTCCACAGTGAGCCTGGGCCCACTGCAGCAGCCCTTGTTCATGGGGAGGTCCAAACTTCCTGCGGACAGGGGCTGCTGCCATGGAGCAGCTCTACCTGCGGGGAGCTCAGGTGGCCTGCGGACAGGGGCTGCTGGCCTGCCATGCTTCTGCCTCTGATACAGAGGCAGCTGCGCAAGGCAGCAGGCGGGAGTCGGTCTGTGTGAGGAGCTGGTTTTTAAACTGTCTCCCTTTGCGGACCAGTTCCCACCTGCCACTCTGCATTGCTGCCTCTAATACAGAGGCAGCATCCTGGGATGGCAGGGGGCTCCCCAGGAGCGGGGCTGGAAGTTCACTGGCTGCTGGCACCACCTATGGAGACTATCACATAATCATGTAACTGCTAAAATTTCATGCGGTTACATGACTATTCAATTACTTGCTATCTACCGACCCTAGATCACACAACATTCTCATTGTGCAGCTGTCACTCTCCATTGGTGTAATAAACTGTAGTGCACAGACAACAGTCTGTGAAATCATGTCAGTCAGAACTGGTCTGAATAGAGAACCATCAACCCAGATTATATAAACCAAATATCAGACTGAAGTGTCAGCCTTTACTAGGAGCTCTTAGCTTACTTCAGAGAAAAAGATTACCCAAATATAGATTGGACAAAGGACCCAAACCAGATCTTAGAATGGTGATGGGCAACCAGGCTAGTGAGTGGCCCCGCATGAGTGGCTCTCCTTCATCTTCGTGGGTTGCAAGACTGTCATAACCAAGACAGACTCCTGAGATAAGATAATTTTGATGATTGTGCTTGCTTACCTAGAATTTGCAGGGTATGCTAATTGAACCATAGCAGCACTGTGATTGGATGCCGAGGGAGCACTTGGCTCGTCCAGTCAGTATGTTCATTTCACTTCATGTGCCTTTCCTTTACGCGTGTGTCAGTTTAGTAATACTGGTAGGAAAAAACTATGTGGACAGAAACCAGCTGAATCCGGCAACTCTGCATGGGCAGCAGTAAGCAAAATGTCTTGTGGGCTACACATAGAACCCTGATGGGCTTCAGGTTGCCCACTGCTGGCTGGGAAAAATAAACTTTTCACTATCTTTGTCTGAATTCAGCTGCATTGCATACACAACTGTGAATTCCAGGTCACTATTTGTGAGAGAAATTAATTTATCTTATGGTTGTTGAAAGCCAGTGAAAAGCAATTAGCTTGCCAGTGATGAGTTATCAATACTTTGTTTAGAGAAGGTGACCCTCCTAAAGAATCTGATGGTCCTTATAGTTCTTAAGATATAAAACCTTTATGCTCACATTCTCTACAAGTTGTTCTCTGTCTTCAACCCTCTCTTCTTTTCACACTTTTATATGGTAGTAACAACCAAATGCCAGCAACTCTTGGCATTAGTTATTCCACAAGTTTGCACAATCATTTTTCAGATAATTGTCCTCTAGTTGGTGGCTTTTGAAGCCCTTTTACAAAGTTTATCCAATGTGCTGATGGTGTTTCTCTTAAGACCTATCTAGAGTGAGCAGTGAAGTGTTAGTTGTTCCAGTTTATCTTTTCAAATAGGATTTTATATAGGAATTAGGATGAACTACTACTCTTAATTATCCAAGAGCCCTCACATGTGGATCTGCAGAGTGTTTCCAGATCCCCTCTTCTTCAATGGCTGAGACCATTTTGGTGAGGTTGAAAGACCAATTTGCTGACAATTCACAGTTCTGTTTCCTATATGCTGGATACTTTTCAAGCCATCACAGATGTATCAGACTTCCAGAAATTTAGCACATAGCTAGGAAGCAGCTGTAGTTCTGTCTGAAGTAATGTTGGCTGGAATGGGGGAAACCCTTTGAACAAAATGCAGCCCTCCCCTTTATAAAAGGCATCTCCTGTCAATTTATCAATGTGATATTGAGTATTGAGGTATTCCTTAAATCATTATTAATTTTGGAGACCCCACACAGGAAGCAACAATGGATAGAAAATGTATTTTAATCTCTAGTTTGCCAGGAATTTACAAACTATTTTCCTTGATGAGACTATAGCAAGTGATCATTTCCTTACTAAAAATCTGTCATTACTCAGTAAATATGAGATTAAAGGTGGGGGCAACATGGGAATTTCAGTTTGCCAGAACTTTCATCTTTAGTTGGAAAAACTTGCTCTGTTTACATCCAGTGTAATTTCAGAGTGCAAGAACATCAGAACCTGTTTTTTCATTCATAATCCACTGAACCAGCTCTGATCCTCTGGGACAGTGCACCTTACAACATGATGCCCTTGGGAGAAGCATTCTTTGTTGAATGTGTTCTGTTATGTAACCAAGAACTAGAGTGCAGAAAAATGGACTTGAGGTTTTCAGAGAAAACTTCAAGACTTACCTTTGAAAAAGATACAATAAACTAGGTTTTTTTTAAAAAATTCTGGGTTGTGGGATACCATTTCCTGCAGCTCCCATTGAAGCTGCAATCCCACCTATACCTGTAGAGGTACAGGTAAACAAAGCGTCTCACAGCCAGCTAATGGCTTGCCCTTACAAGCCACAACCAAGTTTGAAAACCCCTGCAATAAACAAAGATTAGTACTAACAACCTCAGTATTAAGGAACAAAACAAATAAGGTGGCAAAACTACTGAAGCTGCAAGAGGTGAAGAGCATTTTACCCCTTGCACTTGTTTAAATTTAAGTTACTGCTCATGACTCAGATACTACACTGCTGGATATCCTAGGAGTAATGTAGATATCTTAGGACCATAAGCATTTAACTATTCCATACAGAATTAGATGTAATGTATTTTATCATCTTCAGATACACAAAACTCAACCCATATGTAACACTCTATTGAACTTAGTTCTGGTTGTAGGGCAGGAAATCCCCTTTGGGGTGGAAGGAGTTCCTGTTGTCCCCTCACAACTCAAAAGTGACCTCATTTGGCCTCCAAACTATTTGTTACATTTAACTGCACTTTTCTCACCACACAGGCAACGTGGAGTCATTTTTAGACCCCCTCCGACTTCTTCCGCATCCTGGTTGTGGCTAAATCGTATGAGATTTTCCTTTACAGTGCCTAAACCCCATACTTTACCTTCTGTGCCCTGAGATTTTTGACTATACTTTTGTTGTATCCCTCTTCAATTACTGTATCCTCTTTAGCATTTCTACATTTTTTTGTTCCTCTTCAAGCCATTTTATTGTTGCTAAAATCATCTTCCTGTCCTGCCACTCTTATTACATCATCTCTCCTTTGAACCACCTCCACTGATTTCTTCCTGTCATCTGCATTAAGTTCAGGCTGTCTTTCCTCAGTCTAAGCCCCAGCAGAGCTCTGTTCTTTCTTTCTTTCATCTTTGTTTTTCTCCTTTCCTACAAACAGGCCAGCCTCTCTAAATCCGAGATATGTTCCAAAAACTTGGATTTATAGCGAAACAACTTAAAGTGGAGAATTGTTTCTCCACGGCTGACTTCCATTTGCACAATTTTTTTTCCCTGCTGCAGGAAATAGAAGGACCTCTACCGCATCAGTTCCTATAAGCATCGATGACTTAAGTGCAGAACAGATGTATACTGGGGCAACGTAGAGATTGGACGTCCTCTATATTCCTTGTTTGCTCCCCTCAAACCTTTCATGTAGAATTCTCCCTTTGAATTCTCTTTCAAATATTCTCCTTGTGCCTTTTTCCATGCTGATCCTTATGTTTGGGGCCATCTCCAGGATCTTCTATGAAGAGGGAGTATAAAGTGTTTCATAAGTGCATTAATAGTTGCCCACCTGATATGGAATATAAACCAACAGATCCACCTATTAAATAAAAATAAAGGCCCCAAATATCCAAAAGAAGAATGCTAATAATCTGAATCTGCTTTTTGTGGCAGTAACCATATGTTCCTGCCTTGTGTTACATATGCTTCCATTATTGGCGGTTGTTTATTGCCCTTGTGCCTAGAAACTAGGGATGTAAAAAGTGTTAAAAATTACTAACTAACCAATTACAGGTTAAATCCTGGTACTTTTTAACCTGCCAGCCACTCCCTGGGCTGCTGACCCCAGCAGCTGCTGGCACTGTGGGTTCCTGGCAGCTGCTGGCTCCACAGGAACTTAACTGGTAACTAGAACTGATAAGCATCTGTTTATTGGTTAATCTGTTACTGGTTAAACTCTTACATCCCTACTAGAGACCTGTCTGCATTGTGCCAGGCACTATACAAACATGATGAAAAGATGTTTCCTGTTTGATAAGTATACAAAAAGAAACAACAGATGTTCTGTTCTAATTTGAGTTCAGATCCTGATCCTGCTGTTCTTAGCTGAAGTTTCAGTTGAGATAGTGGAATTTTTACCTTGAAAAGGGAGAAAAGTCAAACTTCATAGAGTTTGCTGGAGATTTTGTATGAATTTTATGGGGAAGGTGCTCAGATATGATGGTGGTGGGTAGTAGTCTGAAATGCTACTGTGAGAGAAGGGTTGTTTTACCCAAATTAGGGACATTAGCGACTAGTCAACTATCCGATAAGCAATGCTTCGACACCAGCCCTGTCATGGCAGACAGGAACTTCTGGACTCAGTACAAGCCAGGACTGAGCAGTCCCGGATCGCACTGATCACTGCGCCTCTGCATCATAAACGTAGTAAAAGCTCAGCCCTCTGCTGTGGCTATGCACAACAGAGCTTATTGACTAAGCGTATAGTCGATACAAATTGTATCGACTATTATATGTTTAGCCAGATAATCACATTTTAACATCCTTAACCCAAATAAGACCTGTAAAATACTGTCTTTTAAGCATCAAGGAACAAGGGGAATGTATTATTTTCCTGTAAAGTCTGGACTAATGGTCCTATAAAAAGAAGTGAACAGGAGCACAGGCAATGTGGAATCCAAAAGCAAATGAAATATATTGCCAATTTGGAAAGAAGCTGCAAGCATATGTGTGGATTAAAAGATGTTCTGTAGGAGTGTGAAAACAAATATGCTAGATTAGCTGGAGCCTTGATCTCCATTGTTCTCTCTTAGCTGCTTTAGCTCAGAACTGCACAGTCAGCTGCTCTGCTAGAAAACGTGTGAAATTGTCAGTGTTCAGACCTTTACTTTTGCTACTTATCTCAGCCTTTTTCCAGTACTGAGCAGGGACTGAGAGCTCTTCATTGGCTCCCTCTTTCTGATGCTTGTCACATGATTTTGGAAGTCTGTTCCATAATACAGGGACATTTGGACCATATAAAATACCTTTCCTGATATTTTCTCAGTACTGCACCCATTTAGTCTTCTGAATTTTAGCTGTTTGCACAGGATTGCTTGTATTTTCCAGTCTGGGGGAAAAAAGGTTCAGCTTGCAGCTCACTGAAGAAGCAGGAGTTCCTAAAGATGCATGAGTCATGCACTTTTCCCAATCATCCCATGTTGATGTTTGTGAAACAGCCCATGTGATTCTTCAGCCCCTGTAGCACCATCGAGGAGTAACCCTAAAGTGTCCTACTGTAGAGGATGGAATAGGGCAGGCCTTCCCAGAAACCTTGTGAGAAGGATGAAAGTCTACTTCTGATACAGAGGCAGCAGCTCTGGAGGTGGGAGGGGGAACTGGTGAGCACTGCACCCGCTCTCCCCTGCATGTAAATGTTTAACTGCTAAAATGTTCAGTGGTTACACGTTTACACAAATACATGCATTTTAACACCCCTATCCTCCATGCTGTTTCCTTTGAGAGGAATCCACGGACTGTCTAGGGAAACTGGTCAGGTCCCCCTCCCCAAGGATCTCATGCAGCTGATCATAGAAATGGCATATTTGCGGCAATGCTCCAGACTGTCTGTTTGCCTCCTTTGTCTTTTGATATGATTGCCTCAGCACCTTTATTTTCACGGCACTGCTGGGCGTCCCTTGTGTATCCTCCTCCTCCTCCATGCCCTTTGCGATCTTGGCATAGACATCCGCATTTCGTTTGCTGACTGTAGTTCTGTGAGAACTGATTCCTCTCCCCACTCAGCAGTGAGGTCCAGAATCTCCTGCTCACTCCATGCTGGTGGTCATCTGCAACCCAGGGAACTCATGGTCAGGAGTGCTGCTCAGGTGCGCTGCCTGCTCTGAGGTTTCCCCATACTGGCCACACAGGAAATGACATTCAAATTTTCCTGGGGCTTTTCCTGTTCACTTGGAGAACAGTAATGTTGAAAGTAGTGACCAGAGCTACCTGTAGGATACCTCCTAGAGGCCAAGAACATCTGCTTTCAAAGTGCTGTGTCTGCACTATGGCAAAGTCAGCCATGCAAGGTCAAATTTGGTGGTTACTCCTTGTGAAAGCAGGAGTACAGAAATCCCTTTAATGGCCCTTAAAGTTGACAGAACGGGCTCAGTGGTATAGCACATTGTTTAGAAAATTGGCCTAATGCGTATAAGTTCGATCTAAACTCCCAGTGTAGACCAGGCCCAAGTGACATAATTTCTAGTGATACTGCTAATTTCTATTTTATGGATTACATCATAGGATCTGTTTTTAAGTAATTGGACATTGCAAGCAAGATTGTCTGAAAATTTAGGTTTTGTGAAAACACGTTCCAAAGTATTTATATTGTGATAGAGCTTAGAGGTTTCAGTCAAAGATTAGGACCCCACCGGTTTGCTCATTTTTACAACACATACCGTAAAGACAGTCTGTACCCAGAATGCTGGCAGTTTTTCACAAACAATACTATGGGCATAATTCCAGCACATGAAAGAGGAGAAATGAAATTGACCAGGCACTAGCTGCAATTTTGGGGGATTAAGGGGTGGGGAAAGGTTTGGAGCTGAAGACCAAGAGTGTATCAGGTATGGTGGGGAGTGAAAGTTACAGCTTGCACGCTTTCTCTCATGCTGTTTATTAAGTCACATACTTGCTTCACAAACAAGTCATTGAGTAAGAAATAGGGGAATTCTAAAAAGAGGAAATGAATAGAGGAACACAATTTGCTTAACCATGGATCAAGTGCCGTGTCTGCTGCCTTTGGTATGTCCACATGGCCAGTAAACATCTGACATATTAAAATGTGCTGTGTGTTTAACAGACTCCCTTAGCATTCATGGATTTATTTGTTACCTTCATAACTATGGAAATTAGTTTAGTGATGTGGTCTTTAGATTACATTGTAATGCAAGACAAAGGCTGACTTTCTTTTGTTTCTTATTTATTAATGTCTAATATGTGGTCTGTTCTTTTTCTTCTAGGACAAAAAGAAAAAATGTAGTGAAGAGCTCCAGAAGCAGGGCTTGGATGAGGTCTTCCTCCCCAACAAATCTAGAGATCAAAAAGTGTCTTCTCAATCTAGTGAAGTGCAGGTGAAACATCCTGAAGTGTTTACAGAGATTCAACTCAGTGATGAAGTAGAGGATGGAAAAAATGTGAATGATATGTGCGATAGCCCCTTGACTTCTTTAACCTTAGCAGATGAAGGATCACAGTCAGCTACACTAGAACTTCTAGCACAAGGAGAAGAACTCAGAACCAGTCTCTTGCTTGAGAAATGCAGAGAGAAGCCTGAGGAAGCTGGCAGAAATACACTGGACAAACCCCAGAGCCTTATGGAAGCACTTGCTAATCAATCAGAAAACTCTGGCATAGTAGAAAGTACCACTAAGTGCAGTGCTGCTTGCACTCCGTCACTAGTGGGAATTGTGCAGGATAAAGGAACCAAGAAGGTACAAGAGTCTACAAATCCCGTTCTTACTTTAAAGGCACAACGTGTGCTGTCACAGCTCTCTAATGAAACCAAAGTGTGTGCTCGACACTCTGTGTTGAAAACTTTGTATCCTGATTTATCGGCTGAATTGTCCCAAGAGAAACTGACAACAATCACAGTAAAACCACTTTTACGGAATGAGAGGCTGTATCCAGAGATTCCGTCTGAGCCAGAACTAGTGCCATTTACCAAAGAGCAGCTGAAAATCTTTGAGCCGTGTTCGTGGTTGGAGAATGTTGATTCCTATGTGGAGGAGTTTGAGAGCATTGCTCATCAGGATAGACATGAATTTCATGAATTGCTTCTGAACTATTGGCGCTGTAGAAAGCAGCTCTTGCTGGCTGAGGCTCAGCTACAGGCCATGACATCAGATTGCCAAAGTGCCAAGGACAGGTTATGGACTTTTAAGGAGGAACAGCAGACTGTCAAGGTGGTGTAACTGAAGTTGTTTTTGACTATGGCTAGGCTGTGATCCCAGTCATTTGTTCTGCTGAATGTGGTGTTTGCTTTGTTTAAGCTGGCTTGTACAGAGAGAGTCATTTGCCTTGGATGATGTCTTTTTTTCCTATTCAAAGGAAAATAAACCTGTCATTGCAAAAGTCAAGTTCATTACATAGACATACTTATTTCATTGAGTCCCTGAAGTAAACTTGTAACTAATATAGCAGAATGCACTCTCCCTTAGAGTGAACTCTGATATATAAAAATCTTGTATGTAGTGAATAGAATGAAAGTTCCAGTATGAAAACTGGGACTGAGCTTAGAATGACCTTCTGCTGATAGTGAAAGATTTCATTATGGTACCAATCCTGTCCATCCTTTCTGGGTGTGGATGACTCCATATTTAATAGTCCTGGTACAATGGGCCGGGAAGGATTTGAGGATGCTATGCAACAGTCTGGTTATTTGGAGCAAAGGGACAGATTGATTTAATTCCATTGGTTGTTGCTTCCTGCATACAGCACAGACATTCCTGGTACTTTGGCTGCCACTGCAGCCTTGAAGCATCATTGGGCTTAGCTGTGCTGTACTGCAGAGTTGACTACAGGGCATGAATTACAGCGTGCACCAAAGTATTGTTCTCTAACTAACCTGTGTGAAAAGAAGATACCTCTTTCATATTAACATAGTACTGTTTGCAAGAGTACTATGTTACTGCCCACTAGGTACCTTCCAGTTTGCACCAGCAACCTCTACGTGGGGCAGTTAGAGCACAGCACTTTGGTGCACTGTGCAGTTTGCACCCATGTCGTCCACACACTGCAGTACACTAGAGACCTAGTTTTTGTAGCTGTTCAGTTGTCTAATGGGGAAGGATTTTTTTTGCCCATGTCTCAAGGACATTTCCATCACACATCTTGATGTTCCAGCTGTGTGCTGATTTGCAGGATTTGGCTTTATAGGGCCCTGTCTTCAACTAGGAAAAACTGGTGGTGCAAGTTGTAGTCAGTAACAATATTCTTACCTTGCTGTGGGAAGGATCAGACAAGGTTAGATAGTAAGAACACCTAAGCCCTGTCTATTCAAGAATTTTCACTGTTGCTCCCATGAGCTGAGCTGCATGGCTGGTGCATTCCCCATCCAGTTTTTCCTAAGCTACAGGAGACTTGAGAGGGCCCTATGGTACAGACCGTACTCTTATTTTAGAGGACTGTGATATAAACAAATGTAACATTATGATTAAATTTTGTATGCAAAACACTGAATCTGTATTCTGATATCCCCACACCTTTAAATTAAAATAACTGTTTTACTAGTGTGAAGTACTGCAATGGCATGATTAGTTTTCAAATCAAATTTTCCATGTGTGCTTTGAAGCTTAGTTTCATGGCTATATGTATGAGACAGTGGCAATGGCAGAATGGAATAGTGGCTACACTGTCTTAAAGAACATCAGGTGGGGAAAGACTCCACTTAATTACTTGATTTACAGTTTGAGGAAAGTCATTTCACTGCTTGGCAAGTCTGGATAATTTTAAAATATATTGTAGCAAATTGATGTTAAGTGGGCTGGAAACTAGGAAATTACTCCATTTGCTTGGGTGCATATTGTTACTTTAAGGTATTGGGGTCTGCCTGGAAAGTCATACTATGTTTTATGTATACATTTTAAGACTAGATGTGGCAAGTCTATAAGGCAGGTGTGCTCTACTTGATTGAGTGGCAGAGTGGGAGTCGAGAAACCGTATTTTATTCATTCTTCTGCCACTGTCACAGTGCATGATCTTAGACAAGTCACTTAACCCCATGTTTTCAAAATGGTTTCCGATTTTGGGTACCTAAGGGGCTTGCAGGGTTTGATTTTTTTTTTTTTAGGGGTGCTAGGCTATGTTGAAAATAAGGTAGACACCTAACATGAGAATCTGCTTTCAGAAATGTCTTAGACTGTTTACCCATGTGTTATCTGTAGAGCCTTGCAAATCCCTGGATATCTGCAGCTAATTTTTTTGGATACACATGTGGATACAAATTTTGTCTCTAGAACCCTGCAAATTTGTGGCTGTCTGCTTTATATCTGTGGATACCAATTTTGTATCCACACGGGGCCCTAGTTATCTGATCAGAATATTGCCGACCTGTCTTTGTAAAGAGCTTTGAAATCTGCGGCTAAAAAACTCTTATGTAACTGCTAATTTTCCTTTAACACACTTGAGAAAGAAAGTGCATAAAATAATTATTCTTTTTGCAGGGTCTTTGTGCAGATCAGTGCCAAGTGTCTGACTACCATCGCTACCAGACAGTAGAGATGAATGAAAATGTGTTGGGGGAACTAAAGAGGTTGTTTGAAGCCAAAGCGGAGCATGTGCATCAGACGCTGGTGCTTCACTTGTACACTTCAGTGCTGTCCCACTTGCAAGTGGAATCCTATATATATGGATTGCTCAATAGCTCATCCCTGCTGAGATCAGTGGCAGTTCAGCAACAAGAGCAAGGTGTGTCCCCAGTCTGGATTTCTACTCAGGGGCCACTACTACACAGAATACTACACCTGAACTTTCATTCTGGAATTCTATGTGTGGATATACACTGTAGAGGAACCCTCTTTCAACATCCAACATTAGGGGCCTTTTATGCTGTGGGTCATGAAACCACAGTCCATCCAAAGCACCTTGAATTTCTCACCTCCGCATAGATACCTTGAAAAAGTTAAATGCTTAAGCTTATTCTGGAAGCAGATTGCAAGAGTGCCCTCTACTGTCTCTAATATATGCAGTGCCACAGGCTTTGTCTGTGTCAGAAAAAAAAATTTAGATTTGTGCATGAGAAATGTGCAGAAGGAAGGTTTTAAACAGACGTTTTTATGTAAAAGTTGCTAATTAGTGATTATTATAAAATATTTTTAAAGAGCTATTTAGCATCTTCGTTTTATAGAGCAGTAGAGTATTTGTTTGGATTTAATATACAGTAGAACCTTAGAGTTACGAACCTCAGAGTTAAAAACTGACTGGTCAACAATACACCTCATTAAGAACCAGAAGGGTGCAATAAAGCAGAAGCAGGGGCCAAAATAAATAAATACAGCCTGTCTCCGACTTACGAACTAGTTACGGACCAAGCAATTGGTCATAACTCTGTTTGTTCGTAAGTTGGACTCCATTGAGATACACGCAACCACGCTGTTCGTAAGCGCGGATCGCGTTCATAACTCGGGGTTTGCCATTTATGACATTTTTGGTCGTAACTGCAAACGGTCGTAAGTGGACCGTTCTCAACTTGTGGACCGGCTGTAAATAAAACAAATAAATAAAAACAAAGGGAAATGCTAAAAAAAATTTGACAAGGTATGAAAATTGTGCTTGTTTAATTTAAAGTAAGATGCTTAAAAGCACCATTTTCCCTCTGCCTAATAAAGTTTCAAAGCTGTATGAAGTTAATGTTCAGTTGTAAACCACTGAAGAATAACCATTGTCCAGGGTTTTGAACAGCTTCCATTTCCAAAGTGTCCATAACTCTGAAGCTCTCCTGTATAGATCAAGGACAAAGGAGATGTTTTCTACAGAATCCCTGTAGCTGTGAGGGCATTTTTCAGCATAGCTGGGCTCCAAGAGTCAGCAGCATTGATGCTCTAATTCTGTTTCTAATTCGCAGCTCCTAAGCAGTCAGAAAACCTTTCCTCGGACTTGGGTCACCTGAAAGAATGCATCAGCATTCTTTTTGGTTTCATGCGCAGAGTTATTGAAGATCCACAGTTCCAGAGTGATCTCCTCTTTTGGCTACAAAGGCTGGTAAGGGAGGAGTATGTGGAATAAATGCTGTTTATTAAAATTAACTGAATCCATCCCAGTGGCCATCCCTGGAAACTTCACCACTGTTCTTGCTGTTTTGGTGTCTTAGGGGAAAAGAATTTGGTGGTTTAATTCCTGTTCTTAATGGAAAATGGTCACATGACTGAAACCACTAGCATATTTGTCTCCTTTGTTCATAGAATCAGCTGAGAGGCCATGTGTTCAGCTTCTGAATCCAAAGATGCTTGGTTGGATTAGGATGGGGCCCATGAATAAGGCATTATAGGAAGCTCACAGTATTTCAGTTCATGTTGGAGTTAGAAGTCTTCATGGTGTCAGTCTGGTGATCTTTTTTCATCACTCAGTTTCACCAAAATCAGTTGTTTAAAAAAATGCTTTTTATTGTACATGTTGGACCTTTCTGGCCTGGCACTCTAAGGACCTGAGCAGTCCTGAACCAGAAAGTTTGTGGGACCAGAGAAGGTCAGGCTCCTCCTTGGTCTGTGGGGGTCCCCGAAACCTGGGCTCCCTGCCCTGCTGTCAGCCTCTTCAGGCTGGGACTCTCCAGCCTACACTGGCCCTACTGCTGGGGTTCCCCCCATCACCGCCAGGGTTCCCAGTCACCCCAGGGATTCCTACTGGCCACTGCTGGCCCCACTGCTGCCAGGGATTCCTCCCAGCTGCTGCCACTGGGCTTTCTGGCTGGGCCGGGGAGTCCCTCGGGCAGCTCCACTGCTGTTGGGGTTTCCTCTCCGAATTGAGGGTTCCTCCTGCTGCCCCTGGGTCTCCTCGGGCTGGGGCTCCCTGGGGCTGGGCTCCCCAGCCCCCGCAGGACCAGCCCCCACTGGCTCACCTGGGGCTCCCCAGAACCTTTGGGATTCCCAGCTGGCTCGTGCTCTTCACCTCTGCGACTCTCTGGTCCGGCAACATCCATGGTCCAGAAGGATGTTGCCGGACCATAGAATCCCGGATTTGGGAGGTTCAACCTGTACTCTTAAATCAAGAAGCAGGCCCTGATTCTCAAGGAGCATTTTTGTCCCTTTTGCCCCTTTAGTGATACAGCATTTCCTGTACAAACCAAATGGGTGTTGGAAAGTGCTAGGAGAATAACAGAAAAGGCAGTTTTTAACACATCTGAAGGATCCAACCTTTAAATTGCTCTTACAAGATCATGTTTATTGTTTAGGTGTCAGTCTTGCAAAGAGTTGGCTGTCCAGGGGACCATCTCTTCCTTTTAAACCATATCCTCCGATGTCCAGCAGGTGTCAGTGGATGGGCTGCTTCATTCATTCAGGTGTGAATGGTTAATCCTGTGTGCTTGGGTTTTTTTTGGCTGGGATTTTGGAATGGGTGGGAGAAAAGAGTCTGTCCCTCCTGCTTGATACCATAGGACTATCAGTTGAATAGCTAGGACACCAGGGCATTTCCAGAGATATGGAATCTGAAGCCTAGAAAGGAAAGAAGGAGCCAAAGTCTTTCTGTGGGGCTTTGATGGGCTGAATTTTCTCCCTTTATTTTCCTTCCTCAGAAAATCCCTCTTTCAGAAACAGCCTTACCAGTCTTGTGCTGCAGTGAGACTTCCAGCTAAAGGGAGAAATCGTGACTCCTTTGAAGAATAGTTTCTCAGATCAGCTAGTGTCAGCTAGTGGTCTTCGTCAAGATGCTCCTTTAATATTAGAAAGTTAAAGGAAAAGCTATATCATGGAAATCGAGAGATTTTATATAGAAGTTGAAACTAAACTAGCTGTGGTTTTGGTTTGCTTATTGAAATTTTGGTTTAATTACAGATCAAAGTCTTGGATAATCCATCAGGAGTCTTTCATTTTATGCAGTCCCTTGCCTTGCTTATGTCTCCTGTCAAGTAAGTGGGAATGGAGAGTTTGTAAATGTGTTCTGAAAATGCTTATTTGTGGATATTCAAATACATGGTGGCACTAACTATATTCCGATTATGTCAGGGAATTTCAGAATGGGCACAGGAAACAGAGAAGTCTAACACTTTGTTTTTCACTCATCTCCTATTTGCAGCCTCATCACTATTTTCAGTATAACCAACTTAATATACAGTATACTGTATGCTTCTTTTCAGAGGCTAAATATTTAGCATGATGCATGTACAATATTTCTTTAGTTCCTATAATTGTTGAAATATAATTCTCGGCTGCTCTTTACCGGAACAGTTGTCATGGATGATACTTCTGAAAAGGAGATTCCCGAGTCACTACATTTGGAACAGCTGTTGCATGCAAAGATTATGCTGTTTATTTTCCCCCAAACCCTATATTTCTAACTTCACTCTGAAAAAAACATTGCAATACTTGATGAAAACAGTGAAGTCAAGGATCAGTGATAGCAAATGAAACATCAGATAAAATAAATGATTTGTCCAAAACCAATCTGCTCCTGTTAGTGTCCTCCTTCTCATCCCTCTGCACTCTGTTCTGTTATCTTTGTAAAGGTTAGGGTGACTTTCATGTTTGTGTGTGCTAACTGCATTATGAAAGTTACAACTGCTGGTGTTCTGAGTGTCAAGATTGTAATTACTAAGCCTGACTGAACTGAAGCAGTTCTCTAGAAATATTTTAAATGGCTAAGGAAAGAATTGGACTGAGTTATTTTTAGAGTCAACCCTTGATTTTCTGAGCCCCAGTTGACTGAAACTCCAACAATTCATTGAAGGCTTGATTTCAGTGCATAAGGATTTATATGATAAGCTGAGCTGGCCAAGGATGTCTGGAAAAGAAATTAGCTGATGCATTTTGACATCTGCTCAGAGTTTGTAGGCAAGGTTGAAAACCCTGGAGCAGATCCTTCAGCTCTTGCAAATCTGCAAAGCTTTATTGAACTCCTTGAAGCAGTATTGAAGTATATCAGCTGAGAATCTGGCCCTCTGAGGGCAGATGTCAGTCTGTGGAGCTAGGTTTTGGGTGTCCCCTGATATCTTGAATAGTCAGAGTTGCACTGTAGCTGTTTTGAGTCAATAGCAACAAACCTAGTTTCTTAAACATAATCAGGTAGGTAACCAGAGTACAAATTCACAGCGATCAAATTTTCTTTTTTCTTATCACTGGTATTGGATGCTGAGAGAAGGTGTGGTTATCATGACAGTATGCATAGAGTTTCACTAGCTTGTGGCTGGTCTTGACAGATTGAGAGAAATCAGACCTTTAGATCATTATGGTTACTATGTTGTTTTTTTTCCCCTACTTCATTTTTGATGTGGAAGTATTACCTGATATCACCTGTACAGCTAAGTAGTCATATACACAGTTGGAAAGCCAGAATACCAGGTGATGTAAAGTGTGGGATTCCATCTCTAGAGGCTTTCAGGTTAGCAGCCAGAAACATAATCTTGAAATGGGAGTATGAAGAAAAACTAGGTGATCAAAATGAGGCGTTTAAGGTCTAGTGCCTCATGAGCTGTCAGAACTAGATATGAGTGCTTCATACCATGGGAAGAGACCTGCTCTTTGGTTTGGTTATATGTTTGGTTAAACGCCTTTTGGCTTCTGAACTTGTGACTTTTATTGACTTTTGAGGTCCTTCAGGGCTCCTCACCACACTTCTGGCCACCTCTCATTTGTTATAAAGATATAGGCTCCCATCTTGGGTCACCGTATGACCAATATATTTCTGGACCCCATTACTATAGTGTAACAGTCTTTAATTTATCCCCACAACATCCTCTTGAATGTTTACTTTGTTTCTCTAATTTACTTATGTCTCACTTTCATGTGAAATCAATTTGTATTCCCCAGAAATCGAGCGGATTTTATGTGCCACATGACTCCAAGTGAAAGAAAATGCTCTTCCTCCTCTGGGAAAGAATCTGGGAACTGGACATTAGTAGATGAGGGAGGAGAAGAGGTACTTTTAAAACTAAACAGCCCTGCTTAATGCTTGAGTTCAAGCCTGTTGTACAAGTCTTACTAAAAGGTTGGAGTAAGGAAAAATTGAATATTCTCCTACAATGAATTTCCATTTCAGACAATAAATCTTGTATTCCCTTCTGTTCCCTTGATCATAGAACAACGATACTCAGACCTCAGTAGTTCAGGAGCCAAATTAATTATCAACATCATAGGTGCTAGAACTGGGGGTGCTGTTGCACCCTCCAGCTTGAAGTTCTTTATTATACGTAGGGATTATAATCTGGTTCAGTGGCTCTCACCACCCCCAATATACAAATTGTTCCAGTGCTCCGATCAATGTTACTGAAAAGATCCACAGTAGTGTGAATTCATGGTTTTGTTTACTATATTGCTATTCATTTTAAACAGCATGACAGGAAATATTTAGTTACATACAATCTCACAACAAATAAATTAATAGCTAATGCAAATTGATCATTTAATTGGTTAATAACATAGTAAAAGCATCTTGATTGGTTAATGATTAAAATCATAGTGTTTTAATATCATATGCTGCAAAGAGCTACAGACAACATATATTTAAGAGCCATTTGTGGCTTATTAATTGTAGGCTGAGTATCATTTGTGTAGAGTATTAAATTTCCACTAATATAAATCTGAGATTAAATTATTTGAGGTATTCTATCTGAAAGGAGGGAAATAGAATAGTCTGTTCTAAAAATAGTTGTTTAAAATTATTATTGTTTTTAACAGTACAGAAATAAATACCCATTTGAGAGCTTCCCTCCTTTCAGCCATCATGAAAATATTGCTGTGTTAGGGGCTAAGATGTTTTTTCTTCTTTCTTTGAAGATTGTATCTACCACTTTTTAATAGGTGATGGCTGCTGCAATGTAGAAACACAGTAAAGGGGAATAAAATGATATATTATGAGTGTGACGCTCCCTAGATATACCCAGGATTGTGAGGTACCTCACCATACATGCCCTTAGCCTGAAGCAGTTTTGTCTGTGCCTGGTGTGGATCACTTTTCTGAAACCACCAGCCCTCTGGCAGCACAAGCTTTTAGGCCTCTGTTGGATGTGGTAGCTCTCTCTTCCTCCCACCTGTCCTTGGAATATTCCCTTCAGTTCCCCGCATTTTATTCACTGGATAAGCATAACATTACCAGACCTGCTGTTCACAAAGGAACTGTACATGCTAGTTTGTGAGAGTCAACCCCAGATTATCACTTGCTTAATACCACAGCACTTAGGTATATTTATAGTGAAAACAAGCATAATCTTGTTTTGCCTAAGAATAAAGATTCCATTGAGAATGAGTAAGAACATTGGAAACAAAGGCTTAAATATGAAATAAAACCAACACTTTTTCAAGAGACTAAACTCAACTATCAGGTTAAATTCTTGTCTACAGAAGTTGATCACGCCCAAGGTTCTTTCCAGCATTTTTAGCCAACCCTTAGTGAGACCCTTTCACAAAGCAAAATCACTGTCCTTTTACTTCCTCAGTGAAAGGTGACAGGGTGCTGCTTTTTCCCCTACTAATGAGAACAGAGAGTGCAGATGTGTCCCTTCAACTAGGGTTCTTCTTACGCTCTTTTTCTTCTTCTTAGTTTCTTTCTGAAGTCGCCGCTTTTCCTTCATCAGTTCAGACTGATAAGAGACTCAATGCAAAGTATATAATTCTTAGTTTTACATTCAAACAGCCATATATAAAATATTTGTTGTCTGACAGGAAACCGGTTTTTCATCTTGGCTGGCAGCCTGTGCCTAAATCCAGACTGTTAAAATGTTCAGGATGTGCACCTTACTACTAATGTGTCACAATGTTATTGATGACCAGAGTGATAAAGACTTGTATTAGAAACCTTACATGACATTCTTTGGTGACTTAGAATGCACGTATCAGCCTCAAGAGATTTCTACAGCCTCTGTGCATCCCCTGTGTGTCCCTTGCCAGTTGGCACTAACATTCTGTGCTCACAGTGAGGTATGGGAAGGAGACTAGTATCCCTTTTCTACATTCTTTCTCAGCTAGCCCCTCCCCCACAATTCTGTTTAAAAGACAGTATGTTATCTAGGTCATTCATTGTTTTCTCCCCATTCACCTTGGGGAAGCTAATAAAATCCACTCTGATTTTTTTTCCCCTGTAGGATGAAGATCCTGAAACTAGCTGGATTCTCCTTTTGGAAGATGACTTGATTGTTCTCCTATCACAGTTTCCATTTCATGAACTGTTTCAGAATTTTCTTGGGTTTAGCGCTAAAGGTGAATTGTTTGATAAATCTATAGATTTGTGCTGGATAAGGAATGATTTTAAATGTTAAATATGTTGGGGACTAATATTGTTCCAATGTTACTCTGAAACATTAGATTTTAGCCATCGTTTCACTCTGACTCCTTTTGGTAACTGGCAGTAGTTCCACTTTTCAGATCCCATTTTCACTGCCCTATGAGTTATAAACTGCTCAGACCTTGAGCTCAACAAATGGTCTGGTAGCACTTTATAGACTAACAAAACATGTAGATGGAATCATGAGCTTTCGTGGGCACAGCCCACTTCTTCAGATGACTGGAGTTTTGAGTTTAGGATGTGCAGACCCAAAATAAATAGGAGAGAAGGGAGAAGAGGGAAGTAAGGAGCAGAGGGTAAGAAAATATCAAAGGGAAAACCAAATAGGCAGAACTGGTAAAACTAACTCAGCTACTCCCTGAACCTTGAGCACAATCACTGTTCCTTAAATTCTCCTTATCTCTATCCACCCATGAGAAGCGAGTGCTTGCAGAAGATCTTGTTGTGCACAAAGTTTATGTAAGCAATTCTATTTTCATCTACTGTGAATCTGTCTGGTACAAAATTATACTCATGATTTATTTTATAAAGCATATAGGAGTAGAAGAGTAGAAATGCATTCCCCATTTTTTCTAATGTTTTTTGAGTTGTACATTTCTAAGTTACTCATTGATTTGTGTGAAGTTTACGGTTCAGTGTTTTGGTTTTGTAGGTGTTTATTTCCCGGAAAAAACAAGCCCTCAGGAGATGATGAAGATTTTTGCCTTCGCCAACTCCTTACTAGAGCTTCTAGCTGTGGGGCTGGAAACATTTAACAGAGCACGCTACAGGCAGTTTGTGAAACGAATTGGTCATCTGATCAGGTAAGAGGAAAAGCTTTCTTTTCTCTGTCATCTGAATCAATGCAGACAGATCTTGAAGTTTAACAGAGTTGGCAATAGATCTAACAGTAAATCTAGCAATGTACATGGGTCTATGAATGTGATACTGGAATTCTGTTGTATTTAATTTGGAGTTCATTGTAGGGATGTGAATGGCTGACTGGTTAAGTGATGGGGACTGGAGCAGCTCCCTGCCAACCGCGGACAGGGGGCTGCTCCAGCCTTGTGGGGCCTGCCAAGAACAGGGGCTGTTCCAGCCGTTCGGAGCAGCCCCTGTCCATAGTGGGCCCGGGAGCATTGCAGGCAGGGGCTGCTCCACCCGAGCTGGAACATTCCCCCGGTTGTTTCCCCTGTAATTGGTTAACGGGTTAAATATCATGTTTAACTGGTTAACCAATTCAATGGGATTTTACATGCCAAATTCAGTTATAATATTTCCCTACATTTAGGTTAGAACCATAGGGGGCACCAGACTCATAGGATGGAGGGTACACACTGGGGCAAAGAAAAGCTGCATGACCATTGGTTCACGCTATCTGTAAGTAGTTATTTGAAATAGTCCCATTGCCCCTCCTTGTCCAGTGGGTTCACACAGCTACTCAGCAGAGGTCAATGAACAGTGTGGTGGAGCAGAGGTATTTTTAATACGTAAAATAAATACAATATACTGAGCCATCAGTGCTGCTCCTTCACCCTGTGCAGCAAATAGCAGTCTGACATGGAGACTGCCGAGCCAGAGCCAAAAGGCTTAAGAAGCAGCATTTGAAGAAAAATGATATTTTCATTCTCTGCATGGATATCTTTAAACTCCCTTGTAGATTTCCACCACAAATTCAGCCACTACCATCTGTCCAGGAACCTGTCTCTGGAACACTCCCACACTAGCATTAACTTCCTGGACACCACAATCAGCTTCAGCAGTGGAACCGAAGACAGCCATATCTAGGAAATGCACAGATCACCACACCTATGTTCAGACATCCTGTAACCACCCCAAACAAACCAAGAAATCTGTTGTCTCAGTGAGCCACTCAATTTGCTCCTCAGAAGAAGTCCAGGATATACACCTTAACACACACAAACACCTTTGCCAAACAAGGACATTTCCACACCACCAAAGAAGTAGATCACATCATGCAATGGGTCACCCAGATACCCTGAGAGAGCCTGCTTCAGTATAAAAGTAAAACCTCTTCTGGTCACAAACAGTGATGTAACCCATTTTTCCTCCCTGGGTTACTTGGGAGCAGGTCACACTCACAGGTGTGCCTGGGCGCCTGATGGTTTTAACATAAAAGGAGATCCTGAGTACCCCAGTGGTGATGTTTCATTGGGGAAAGCCCTATCCACCCCCTTGCTGCTGTCCCTTGCTCATAAAGAACATACAATGGCGGTACCTCCACCTGGCTGGCCCTGTACACACTTAATGGTGTGCCTTGGGAGCTTTCAGGATTAAAATTATTCCAGCGATAATCTGGATCTAACTCCAGAACAACAACTACAAATCATATACATCTAATGGTTATTCATTCTAATGTAATCTTTTACTTAACAACTTAAAGAAACAGAGTTTAACAGATTAGCAGTGAATAACACTAACAAAGTACACAGAAATAATAGGAAATTTATCTATCTGGCATTTGCACTGCCACATTTATCCCACCCCAGAGTACGCACTCCTCAGGACTTACAATACCATACACTTGCTTGTGTGAGCGCGCTTGAAGATTTTGCAGCTGTAATGGACGATTCTAATCTCCTTCTATGTGCTGAATGCAGAGTAGCTTCTAGCCACAGTTACAGCCAAAGGGCAATCAGAAGCAGCCTGCTAGATTCCAGACCCAAAGGCTCTTAGTCCAAGTATGTAGCTGAACCCAACAGCTCTTGGACTGGATCAAACTCCTCCACAGCAGCCTGGCTCCTTTTTTCCAAAAACAAAGGGAAGAGTCCACAGACTGCTGAGCCTCCCTCCACACACACACAGAGCCTCAGACCCCAAACAAAAAAAGCCCTTCCATTCTGGTTTCCTCAAGGGCTCATGGGAATTGTAGTCTCTGGGGCTAGATTGCATCACACAGGATCTTCCTAGAAAATAAGATGAGGCACTTTTAGTAGGGACTGCAGTTGTAGCCTACCACCGTACACTGGAAGGCTGAAAGAATTGGGTTTGTTTAGTTTAGAAAAGAGAAGATTGAGGGGGGACATGATAACCGTTTTCAGGTATCTAAAAGGGGGTCCTAAGGAAGAGGGAGAAAATTTGTTCATCTTGGCCTCTGAGGCTAGAACAAGAAGCAATGGGCTTAAACTGCAGCAAGGGAGGTTTAGGTTGGACATTAGGAAAAAGTTCCTAACTGTCAGGGTGGTCAAACACTGTACTAAATTGTCCAGGGAGGTTGTGGAATCTCCATCTTTGGAGATATTTAAGAGTAGGTTAGATAAATGTCTATCAGGGATGGTCTAGACAATATTTGGTCCTGCCATGAGGGTAGGGGACTGGACTCGATGTCCTCTAGAGGTCCCTTCCAGTCCTAGTATTCTATGATTCTATGGAACCCATATGCAGTATCATCAAACTATAATCTACACTTGATCTTTCCTGAACTCCTTCTTCCAGCTTTCAAACAGTCCCCTAACATTGTCAAGCTCATCACAAGCAAGCTCCACATGCACAGACTTCAAAGAGGCTCCAGACCCTGCCAGAACAACAGATGGAAACCTGGATACATGTCTCCACTGTAGGAAGATCAATGTCATCCATGGCACATCTTTTCATATGTGGCATGCCCGATCCACGCATTAAATGCCCAGAAACAATTGTGTGGGTGAAAGCAGACAGTCAGTATGTTCTCCAGTGAACTCACCCGAGAAAATGATAGAAGACAAAAACACCTTGTCATCTGGTTTAACATTTTTCATGAAGAGATCACATCAGTCCTCATTCTTCAAGGAAATCTGCACAACATTTTCAAAAGCAGATCCTGGGAGCTTACATTCGTGACTCTGCCAGACACTAAAAATCATAGACTGAATGAGCACTGGATTTACTTCCTGTTACAACTGTCTGTAATCTATAACCTACTCTTTTGGTCTTGTGACTGCAGTGGTGTTAGTGGGCCATTCTACCTTGAATATGTGTTAGAATATGTGTTAATTGTTTGTGCTAAATAATCTGTTCCGTGTTGCATTTAGTTGTGATATTCTTAGGACATGTCAACTACAAAATTAAATGGACATGTCCACACTATGCTCCTTCTGTTGGCAGTGTGTGTGTTCTCACCAGGAGAGCTTCTACTGATTTACTATGTGAGGCACATTAATTCATGCTTTCCATTTTGGGGTTAATTATATCATTAGATGTTCTGCGTGCTTTCTCTGTGCTAACCTAGAAGAACGGCAGGTGATTTCATTCCCCTCAATATTTGAAGTTCTTTGTTGTTCTAGTGAATGGACATAACTGTAAGCCAAAAGCCACTCTACATGGTTCCTTTTACAATTTTGGCCATTCAATCTACATGTTTGTTACTGTGTAATCTAGCTTGTACTCTGTTTAGGACAAAGGTTATGGCTTTATTTTCTCAGCATGATACAAAGTTAATGGTTCTTTATTAATAATTAGATGTCAAATATTTTTGTCAAATATTAAGGAAGGGGATGTATTTGACATACACACTTCTGTGTTCTAGCCAGTTTGGTCTAGTAAAGTATCAGTCTATTTACCTGTAAGATAATGGAAAAATAGCATAGGAATTATGACTCTCGGAGGATAGAAGGTGGAACTTTTGGCTCTTCCTTGTGTGGTTATGGATACTGATGACATCTTTATTTTTTCTGTCCTCCTTTCCCTTACTCCCCATTGTATAGAATGACAGTTTGTTATGTGAGCGACCACTGGGCCCAGTATGTTAGCTGCAATAAAGAGTATGGATCAATAATGCACCCTTATTCTGTGGAGAAACTGCAAGTCGAATTTGATGAACTGTTTCTTCGGGCTGTTCTACATGTGTTGAAGGCAAAAAGGTAGGAAATCCCAACAAAGGATATGAAAATGTACACTAAAACACTATTAAAAACAAGAGGAGGTGAAGGCCGTGTCTGCATATGGGAATAATAAAACCCTTCTGCAGATTCCAGATCTTCATGAACAGCTTGAACTTGATTGTAATTTAGTATTTTAGTAGTGTTTAAATATTTTCTGTTGATTTAAAATGCAAGATCTTTAAACACGTAGATGATACCAAAATGGGGGATGGTTGGGACTCAATTTTCAGGTTGCTGTAAGTTATGCTGTGGGGACTTGCCCAGCACAAAGTGGGATCAACATCAATGGAGCTGAAAGGCCACTCTTGAACCCCTCTTTCCACAATGAGATGGGGTCTTTCAGCCAGATCAGAGGGTCTGGACCAATAATTTCTTTTCAGTGCGCTGAGGCTTATTATTGAGCAAATTATTTCTACTTGGCTTAAAATCCAACAGGTTGGGTGTCTGGCTGTTCATGTCTGAGATGCCTTATGCCACGTTGTCGAGTGGCATGCTTTGGAAGCTCTTCTTCATCATGCACTGTGCAGAAAATGAGCAGCTGGAAAATCTCTGCTCCACCATGCAGCCTGCTGACTGCAAGCGCACACTCAAAGGTAGAATTCTTTTGCTTGCTGTGACTTAAGGAACCTGCAGGGCAATGTTTTGAATTCTGTTTTGGATCCATAGCTAAGCATAGAACGTTCACAGAGCTCGTGAAGTCCAAAGAACAAGGATGTTGCCCTTTCTGACTGGTGACTGCAATTACTTGGTTTTGAACAAGGAGGCACCCACCTCTCACAAGTGCCTTCTTTGTGGTTGGGTGTGAGCCTGTTTTTCTTTCAGCTCTTATAATGAGGTGGCATTAGGGATGCAAATGGGCAACTGATGGTGCTTACTGGTAATTGATTAACTGACGCACCAGCCTGGCTGGCAGTCTTCTGCCCCAGGGGGCTAGCTGGCAGGGCCAGGTCCACCATGCCTGTGGGATCCTGCTTAATTGGTTAATCATTTAAATGTATGTGTTACTGCAAAATTAACAGCATTCACACAGTTTTCCAAAAATATAAAGCTGAAATCTTCAGTTTCAACACTCAGCAGTTGTGTAATGTTCTCTTCAATCCAGGGTAAGGCTCAGCAACTTTTGCTTTCCTATGTCAGGGAGAAGCAGCGCTTCCCCCAGGCTTTGCAACACAGAATTCTTGGACAATCATTTGGTCTTGGGTTCAGTGTTCCAGTGCTCACTTAAGTTTTCAATCAATGCAGAATGAATTTACTAACTTAACTTCTTGTCTAAAATCATGGTGTATGGGATGAACACAATCCCTAAACTTACTTAAAACCTAGTTGCTCTGCTTGGCTGGCCCTAGTTCTGATCTTGCCTTTACTGACTATGTAAACTATTTAAAAATGATTAAAGGAAAAGGGCTTGTAATGGCAAACAGCATTCACCTCTCATGGGTGCCCCTGGTTTACTGACCAGTTCAGCAGGGCCCATCACAGTACCCTCACCTGGTAGGGTAAGTTCTGGGTTCTTGCTAGGTTCTAGGTCCAGTTCCCTGGATTCTGCCTGCCCATACTGACCTGTCCATGGTCCTGTAGCTCTTTTAGCCAGCCAGGGACTTGGCCATCTGCAGCTCTTTCTGGGTTCTATCTTGCCTGGAGTGAATGGTCTGCAGTCTTGCTACTTTTCCATGCAGCCATGCACCCACTTTTCTCTCTTCAAGCTCCAGGCAGGAACCGAGTGCTCTGCTCTACTGCTTTCTGATTGGCTGTTGTAGCAGCCTCTCTAGCAGCTTCTTTTCTGCTTTTTTTGTCGCTGAGTGGGAAGTGGCAGGCTCATGAGAACCTCCAGCAGGGTCTTCTGGACCTGGTTTACCCTACCACCAGTCTTTTCACGCAATTTTGTATTTCACTTGTGGAACTCATTTCCACAAGAGATCATTGAAGTAAATAGCTTAATACATTTTTTAAAAACCCAAACGCTTTTATGGATAATCATAGAATCATAGGACTAGAAGGGACCTCGAGAGGTCATCGAGTCCAGCCCCCCGCCCTCAAGGCAGTACCAAGCTCCGTCTACACCATCCCTGACAGATGTCTATCTAACCTGTTCTTAAATATCTCCAGAGAGGGAGATTCCACCACCTCCCTTGGCAATTTATTCCAATATTTGACCACCCTGACAGTTAGGAATTTTTTCCTAATGTCCAATCTAAACTTCCCTTGCTGCACTTTAAGCCCATTACTCCTTGTCCTGTCCTCAGACACCAAGAGGAACAAATTTTCTCCTTCCTCCTTGTGACACCCTTTTAGATATTTGAAAACCGCTATCATGCCCCCCCTTAATCTTCTTTTTTTCCAAACTAAACAAGCCCAGTTCATGAAACCTGGCTTCATAGGTCATGTTCTCTAGACCTTTAATCATTCTTGTCGCTCTTCTCTGTACCCTTTCCAATTTCTCCACATCTTTCTTGAAATGTGGCGCCCAGAACTGGACACAGTACTCCAGCTGAGGCCTAACTAGTGCAGAGTAGAGCGGCAGAATGACTTCACGAGTTTTGCTTACAACACACCTGTTGATACAACCTAGAATCATATTTGCTTTTTTTGCAACAGCATCACACTGTTGACTCATATTCAACTTGTGGTCCACTATGACCCCTAGATCCCTTTCCGCCATGCTCCTTCCTAGACAGTCGCTTCCCATCTTGTATGTATGGAACTGATTGTTCCTTCCTAAGTGGAGCACTTTGCATTTCTCTTTATTAAACCTCATCCTGTTTACCTCTGACCATTTCTCTAACTTGCTAACATCCAAAGATAGAGTAATAATAATTAATGCATTCCCCCCAGGACTTTTGGAAATAATCTAGTTCCTTATGTTTCAGGACATAAACCAACCTATAATTTTTGGGATTAGGAAGAAACTTTTCAGTTGCTTCTGGGTTTCTTGCACCTCATCTAAAAGGGGTTGGACTGGCCATATTTGGAGGCAGGATACTGCATAATATGGGCCACTGGGTTCAATCCAGCCTGGCAATTCATATGTCTCAGTTTATGTTTCTGGTATTTGACTAAAGGTAAAATACACATTTTGTTATAGTAGGCAATTAACCATTTAATCTCTATTGTCACACCCATGTGATTTGCAGACCCAGAACACATCGAAAGCTTTGAGAAGTATCTTACATCCGTGAACTGCTCGGAAGAAATTTGTCTACTCACCACGTTTGCTCAAATGGCACAAGCCAAGCGGGCTGATGTGGATGAGGACTTCATCAGAGTCATCGTACTGGAGATCTATGAGGTGGGCAACATCCCAGGGCCGATTCTGAGAGGTGCTGAACACTACTGTGGGGCACTGATTTTTGGTTTTAAAAGGAAAGTTCAAGTCATTCTGCACCCATTAGGATTAGGGCGTTAGCTGATAACCCAATCAAGCTATTCTTCTAGCTTGGTTGTGCAGTTCTTTAGGACTGAAATGAAGTAACCCAGATGGCTTGTTTGTCATTGCTACATGGGCACATCTCTTCTGTATGCCAGGCTGCAATGAACAAAGTCAGGACATGGAAAATCTTTTCATTTCCTTGTCTTGTTCCCTTTCTCTATTGGAGCAGGCCTATATTGGAGCAGGCCTATTGTGCATCAGAACTGCCTGACCGGGAGCTCTGACTCCAATTTTATTGCTACCTGTGTGTGCTCCATTTTAATTTCCTGAGATCCGTGGAATCCATGCAGCCAGGTGCTGTGATCCAGTAACTTTTGGTGCCGTGTCTGGATATACAGTTGATAGAATCATAAAATACTAGAATTGGAAGGAACCTCGAGAGATCATCAAGTCCAGTCCCCTGTCCTCACGGCAGAACCAAGCAGTGTCTAGATCATTCCTGATAGATGTCTGAATGACCTGCTCTTATATATCTTCAGTGATGGAGATTCTACAACCTCCCTAGGCAATTTATTCCAGTATTTAACTAGTTAAGAACATTTACTGGAGTTTGCAGTTTGTAAATACCACACCCCAGGATCAGCAGAAATTACATATTTTATTGTATTCTCCACTATATTGCCAATGAACCTAATTGTGCTCTCTCTCTCTGTTGGTCTCTCTCCCCCCTGCTTTCTGTTCTCATCTTCTCAGATATCTTATGTCAGCCTTTCCACAAGAGAGTCCTTTTCAAAGGTTGGCAGAGAACTCTTGGGAGCAATCACGGGTGTCCATACGGGGGTAATTTCCGTACTTCTGGATCGAGTTAGAGACACCATTGAAAAAGTTGGGATGGTAAGAGCCAATCCATGTCCCTTAAAAAAGCCACTATTAAGAGATTAAAGTGGATGTTATGACCTAGTGTTTTAAAGATGAATAACCCGAAGGGGTTTTATTAGGTGGTGCAAACAGATTCTAGTAGTGCTGTGACCGTCAGTAAATATTTTCAATGTGTTCAAGTGGGAATAAATAGAATGGGAGAATGAGAGATGCTAGGATCAGAGTTGAGTAATGGGTTAGTTGGGATTGAGATTGTTGTTACTACTGTCTGTTGTATAGTGCGGAGCACCTTGTCAGCACTAAAGGAAATCATTCTCTTTAAACTTTGATATGCAATATGTGTATTTCCATCCCTCCAGGTTTCCTTATACTTGTTTAAAGAGCTGCCATTGTACCTTTGGAAGCCCTCTTCCTCCGAGATAGCACTGATCCGTGACTGGTTATTGAATTACAGTCTGAACACGGTGGAGAATAAATTAGCCTGCATTATCCTGGAAGGGCTGAACTGGGGATTTGGTGAGCATGTATGTATTAAAAAATAAAAGCCTAACACTCAGACCTGAGAAAAAACTGTTGTTCAGCTAGCATTTTAACTAATCATGAATGTTGGAGATCAGCCAGCAATACCACTAGCACATTCTACTTGGATGTGATGGGTTGCTTTGTATATATTTGAAGGTGTGAGAATGCAGGTAGCCCACTGGGTTTGGAAGATGTCACTGGAGGAACCAGTTCTGTTCTGCTGCCATTCTGTCACAATTGTAATTGGCAGAGGCATTTGAGCCAGAGCGCTCTCATTATAAATCAAAAGAAGCAGCTGGCAGTGTGTTTGTTTTGTAATGGCCTATTGACTCTGGTTTGTGCTTCTCTCCAGGATCCCAGAATTTCAGGTGCATGGCATAGATCATCTTTTTCTTTCCTACATTTAAGGAGGCTGGTGGATTTGTAGGGTTTGGGGAGATGTGTGTGGAAACTGAGCTAATTAAACGTGAAGTTTTTGTTAGGATACAATAGACTAGAGACCTTTGGTGGTTGTGGTAAAGTCCTTCAACCTGGGATTTGAAATATTGTACAGAAACTTTAGCTTGTGAAATGTTTTTATATGTGGTGTGGTTTGTTTTTTTTGTTTTGTTTTTGTTTTTGTTTTTTTTGTAAGGATAGGGCCAGAAAAGTAAAAAACAAATTAATAAACTCTTGGGGGTGTTGAGAAGGTCATTCAGCATAGACAAGTCCCTCACTCTGGAGCTCTGTATGTCTAGAAGTCTCTGAGCCTGAGTTAATTATTTGTTAGTGGATGGTGCAAGACTCCTTTTCCTGACCAAGCATTTGGCTAATCTAATGCATCAGATATTTCTGTTTATATTGACATCTGTTCCTTGGCGATGTAATCAGAAGCCAATTGAAGATATGTTACAGTGAAAATTATGATACGGTTTTAAAGATCTTCTTTAATAAAGAAAACAAACTTTTAACAGGATACTACTCTTCACCTTGATCCAGCTGTCCACGCTGAAGTTGCATTAATGATCTTAGAAGCATACCAAAAATACCTTCCTCAAAAACCATATGGTGGGCTGCTTTCTGAAAGCATAAAACAGGTACTTCTCCCTCTCTGCTTTCTTCTTTGAATTTTTGGTGGTGGTAGATGAAAGAAGTATGGGATAGAACCCTCAAACTTAAATTTAACCCCCCCCCCCCCAAATTTCATGCCATTTTATTGGGTATTTCGTTATTAAAAGGATAGTTGTGATTCTCAAGCTAAAGTATTTATTACACAAAGACTATATTGAAAGAACATTGTAAAGATTGCAGAATCAAGCTCTCAGCCTTAATACTGGCATCTCCTAACATTTATCTGTGCAATTTTGTTTCATCCCTCTTATCTGTATGCATGGTGATACATTCTTCAATTACGTGGTCCCTTGTAATTTGCTCAGGACCACTGCCTATTCAGTGCACAAAGTGAATGATGCTCAATTAATGAGCAAACCATTCGGTACAGGCAGTCCCTGGGTTACGTACAAGATAGGGACTGTAGGTTTGTACTTAAGTCAAATTTGTACTTAAGTCGGAACTGGCGTCCAGATTCAGCCGCTGCTGAAACTGACCAGCGGCTGACTACAGGAAGCCCGAGGCAGAGTTTCTCTGCCCCGGGCTTCCTGGAATCAGCCGCTGATCAGTTTCAATAGCAGCTGAATCTGGACGCCTGGGACAGAGCAGCTGGGGCGCTGCTGGGTAGGTCTCTGCAGCGCAGCACCTCAGCGCTGCGGGGACCAACCCGGCAGCACCCCAGGTGCTCTACCCCAGGCATCCCCAAGTCAGCTGCTGCTGAAACTGATCAGCGGCTGATTCCAGGAAGCCCTGGGCAGAGCAACTCTGCCTCGGGCTTGCTGTGGTCAGCCGCTGGTCAGTTTCAGCAGCGGCTGACTTGGGGACGGCTGGGGCAGAGCAGCTGGGGTGCTGCTGGGTTGGTCCAGTAGCGCCGCTCCTCGGCACTTCTGGACCAACCCAGCAGCACCCCAGCTGCTCTGCTCCAGGCATCCTGATTCAGCCGCTGCTGAAACTGACCAGCAGCGGCTGAATCAGGACTCCTGGGGCAGAGCAGCTGGGGTGCTGCTGGGTTGGTCCAGTAGCGCCGAGGAGCGGCACTGTGGGACCTACTGGCAGCGCCTCAGCTGCTCTACCACAGGCGTCCGCAAGAAAAGCCCCCATGGAGATGCGGGCGGCGGGACCGAGACGCGCCGCGGTGCCGCCACCCGGGTCCTCTGCGGCTTTGCTCCGCGTCTCCTTGGTCTGCACCATACTAGGAGGGTGGTGATACCCACATTTTACAGATGGGGAGCTAAGGTACAGAGAGATTAAAGTCAAAAGAAGCTGTCCCACTACCTCTGTCTCCTTCCCCAACAAGTCCCATCTACCCATGATCCTGTCTCCTAGTTCTTCTCCTCTCTCTGCCCTCCCAACCCAGCCAGCCACCCTTAGCCTTGTTCTTGGGAATAGCTGAACTGCTTTGGCTGAAATTTCTCTAAAACATTCAGCCGGAGACAGACACCTATCATGGGAAATTTCAACCCGCGTGATTCTAACTTTGCCAAATTGTAAACAACTCAAACAGGATCTTTATAATGAATAGTTTGGGGCAATCTTAGTAGTGATACCGGCTTTGCCTGAAATAAGGCCTCCATTACTGTTGTATCTGAATGCTACACAATCTTTATTCTATTTATCCTTACGACGTCACTGTCAGGTGGGATAGTGCTCTTATCCCCATTTACAGATGGGGAACTTCAGGCCCAGATTCCCACAGAGGGCTGTGAGGGAGCAGAGATTTGAACCAGAGTCTTTAGTCCTGCTCTGATGGATCATCCTTTTTCTCTTGTCATGTTGCTGCTTTGTTATAGGTTTCATATTTGGCTAGTGTTGTTCGTTATGGAGAGACACCCGAGACCTCCTTTAATCAGTGGGCGTGGGGCTTGATTTTGCGGTTAAAGCTGCACAGAAATGATCATGGTGTGCAGCAGGGTTGGCCTGCAGTTCCCACTTTCAGTGCTACACTCGACATGACAGAATCAATCACGCTTCATCCACTGCTGAAAGCTGTCAAATCAAGCATCCCGATTGGCTGTTACCTTGCATTGGCAATGACTACACTGGGTCATAGGTAAGTGTGCTTGTGATGAGAGAATAACTCCAGTGGGCTGATCATCCTAAATGGTAATGGACTGTGTGGGGCTAATAAATTCTTGTTCATCTTCAAATGGGCTCAGTGTTTTGCTGAGGGGAATAGAAAACCTTTTCTCCAGCCGCCTCAGGATACTGCTTTCCGATAACATGCTGACTGACATATATTCCCTCAGTCATAACTTAGGCTCTTTTCCCACGATAGTTGAAACTGTGCTAAGTGCTGACAGTGTTTGAACAATTATTGCTGGTGTAATATCTCTGCCTTGGAGAGGGATGCCTTCTAAACCCTGCTAATCATAGAATCATAGAATCATAATCAAAACATTTTATCTTCCATTCCCACTTGTATTGGTCTGCAGCAACATTTTCTAGCAATGTTGCAACAGAATGTTCAGAAAATTGAAAAAAACCCTGTTCGTAGTGTGCATTAGAGATTAAGACCCTTGTTACTTCAATTAAAACGTTAATGAGCATCCTGACCTAGCATTAAAGATGTTTCAAAACCATCCTTTCTAGCATAAACTCAGCTACTTTGTGGTTATGCTCTGTGTATGGGCTTCTCATTTGATTAATTCAAAGTGATGCAGCCATGCTACTCATGTTCTGCCTCAATATTTTCACTCTTTTTTTCCAAGTTTCAGCCATTTTACTTTTTCCATATAACACAGATGTAATTTGTCAGGAGAAATTACCCTATTGATCTGAAAACATCCGCTCAATGTTTAGTGCAGCCAAAATAGCAAACAATGTTGGCAAACATCAGGAAAGGGATAAATAATAAAACGGAAAATGTATTGCCTCTATATAAATCCATGGTGCAGCCACATCTTGAATACTGCATGCAAGTTCTGCTCGCCCCATCTCAAAAAGATATATTGGCATTGGAAAAGGTTCAGAAAAGAGCAACAAAAATGATTAGGGGTTTGGAACAGCTTCTGTATGAGAAGAGATTAGTAAGACTGGGACTTTTTAGCTTGGAAAAGAGATGACCAAGGCTGGATACAACAGAGGTCTATAAAATCATGACCGATGTGGAGCAGGTAAATAAGGAAGTGTTATTCACTCCTTCTCATAACATAAGAACTAGGGGTCACCAAATGAAGTTAATAGAAAGCAGGTTTAAAACAAAATAAAGAAAGTATTTCTTCACACAATGCACAGTCTACCTGTGGAACTCCTTGCTGGAAGATGTTGTGAAGGCCAAGACTATAACAGGGTTCAAAAAAGAACTAGATGAGTTCATGGAGATAAGGTCCATGAATAGCTTTTAGCTAGGATGGGCAGGGTTGGTACTCTTAGCCTCTGTTTACCAGGGAATGAATGACAGAGGATGGATCACTTGACGATTACTTGTTCTGTTCATTCCTTCTGGGGCACTGGCATTGGCTACTCTTGGAAAACAGGGTATTGGGCTAGATGGACCTTTGTCTGACTCAGTATGGCTGTTTTTATGTTCTTCCTCCCTTGTGTGTGCTTCCCACTAGGGTTAGAACAGTTTGATTCCATGTTTTTAGAGAGTGGCTCCTGTTTGGTGGGTGGTATGATCTGGGAATGAGATGAGACACAAGGAACTTCTGATCTGTATTATGGTATTGTCTTGCCCTGTGGCTTTGGGAAAACCTTTTACTCTAGCTCCCCATATGAAGAGTAGAGGCCAATACTGATCGTATTTCGCAGGAATGTGGAAGTTGGATTAAGATTAAAGCAAACTGAATAAGTACAGAGCTATGGAAGTGGTGGTGTTGAATATTAGTATTACATCTTTCTGGCATTGACGATCTGGGCATAGAAATGTTAACCTCACCATCTTTAACATAGCCCCAGGACAGTGTGTTTGTACTGCTAACACTTGATACCAGGAACTGCACTAAATTAGTAGCAGGTTGTCCCTTTCCCCAGATGTTCAGAACGTTAATTCTGCGGTGTCTGAGGCAGTTGCATGTTAAGAGAGCAGGAATCCCATGTAGCTCCTCATCTAGTATCTCCTGTAGTGGAATACATTGCCAGCTATTAAATGGTTTCCCATCTCCACCTGCAGCAAATACCTACTATAGTTAGAGGCCTTAGGGCTGACACACCCAGAAGTTTTACCACCTTTAAATTCCTCCTCCTTGGTGGAGAAATAAGTGGAAAGACTTGAATCTGCTCGGATAAATTCACAAAGACTGAAACTCTTCGGTATTTGTTGGTCATTTACTTTGTTTTTGTTTCTCTCTTTGGCAGCATTGAAAAGTTCTGTGCAGAAGGGATCCCTCTCTTGGGCATACTGGTGCAGTCTAGGTATCTGAGAACAGTAGTCCATGCTCTGGATAAAGTTTTACCCTTGTTCTATCCCTGCCAGTACTACCTTCTGAAGAATGAACAGTAAGCATGATCTTTATTTAACTGTAGCACCAAGGCAGAGCAGTATTAGTGTGTGGCAACTGTTGACTAGAAGCATAATCACCATTTGCCAAGTTGTTACTTTTAACAACCATTATGATCAGTGGTACAGCTGTGGTAGAAATGCACACCCACTATACTATCACCAGGTATGCAGACATCCTGCTGAGACCAATGCTGTAGTATGTAGTACAGTTCTTCCGTCTCTGGATGGCGTGATATGTTCTGTCAGCGGATGGGCTTGGTAGATGAACAGGCAACACTGTGGGTGTCAAGGCTGTTTCCACTAATCCTGTTAGAGATCCAGTCAGAATCCCCATAGGATGTGGCCCAAAGACCTATTTACACAACACTGTCATGATTTATTGCTCTGGTACTAGGCCAGGCTGCATAACTTGTATATGAAATAAACCTCCTCCCAAGTCCTCATTGCTGTTATGCTGAAACATAGACTGTCTGGGATTGACATGGAGTCCCAGTGGGGTGGGCCAGGGTAGTTTTCAGGGTTGTCTCTCTCAAAACAGCAGGTACTTCAGAGGGTGATGTCCTTTGAAGGATAAGTTCAGCCAAGAGATCCTGAATTTATAGCGATCTCCTACTATCAATGTCCCATATGCCTTTCTCCCACTCACTGATTTATGTCAGGTCTTGTCAGACATCTCTTCAGATGTTTGACAAGATTACTGTGCATTGATACTACCCAAACTGCCTGAGCAGTAATGCCAGGTTTTCCTCCTCTGGCCCACTTTCTTTGCTTCTTGTGATGCTATCCTATGCTTTCTTGATTTGGGCTTTTCTCCTGCTCTTCCCATTTCTTTTTGCCCAAGTCTGCAAATGTCATTACTCCTGTGCTTATATAGTGCTGCAGAGTGTCTTACAAACTCTACATATAAAACTTCTCATGTAGAAGGTAGAAGCCCACTGGTGTACTGTACAACACCAGGCAATGGGGAATTTTCGCTAACGACAATGGGGCAAATCTCTCACGTACAAGAAGTAATATATTCCATGCAGAGCAGACTTGACCTCTGTTTTTTAAGATCTCATCTGAGACTGCTATACACAAACTGATGCCTTTCACGCTCGTATATATCACTTGCCTAGCTTTCTTTCACACACATCTTTGTGCCTCTTCCATGTTGTTCCCTGTTTCTGGAATTCTTTCCATTTCTTCCCGCTCCAACCAACTTCCCTTTTATAATTCACGTGGTTCAATGCTGATCTGGAGTGGGCAATTCCCACATCTTTAGGAAAAAATTATGTTGATTTGAGATTATATAATTTGAGGGGATGTTACATCTGAACTGTCTGAATTAGATTGAGGCCGCTTATGTATGACTTCTGTGTATTTCCGCTGTAGTAGGGATGATAAATTGGGACCAATGTAGTTTATAACACATTGGTGACTAAGAAGAGACTGTAAAAGCCTGCCTCCTGTCTGCTCTTTGCTGATATTTATGAAAAGATCTTTGAGATCTTTCGAGTTGGATGACTTTGGTCAGCATTTCCCTGCCTTACAAGTTCTGTGTAGTGGCTGGTGCCTTTTGCCCCTGGTGCTGCTGTGTTTCAGCAGTGGGGAGTTTCGGAAGGGTTGAGATGAAAATCATTGGTATAAACTTAAGATGACAGTTCAGATATTGAAATGTTCACATGCTGATTTTTAAAAATGTAAACCTCTTTCTAATGGTGTGGGTTTAAGACTAATCATTATCATCTGTATTAGGCACCTAAATCCCTCAAAACAAACCAGCCCATCCCTGAACGTGTGATGTAGGAGAAATCTTAGAATGGAATAAATTTCATTTGTGTTTATTATGGTGTCTAGGTTTTTATCATACATCCAGCTGTTCCTTCACCTGGATGGTGGTGGTCCACAAGGCATGACTCAACAGGTCACACACAAAGTGGCGCAACACTTGACGGGAGCAAGCTATGGAGAAAATGTTAAGCTTCTCAACAGCATGATCCAGGTCAGAAGATGAAGCATGAATGGACTGTATAGCTATGGCTAGAGGGTGATGGATTAGGATTTCACTCCAGAGCTATATGCTTTTTGTTTTACATAGTGGTGAAGCTCTTGATTGAGAGAATGCTTACCTTATCAGTGCTGCTTAGAATGTAGTATGAAGCATAGCACACTGACATTCTGATCGAATAGAGCAGGAATTAAGAAGTGTATCCCGTGTTGACAGGGTTTGTAACTTATTGTTCTGATTGCTGGTTTGTGAATATTATTTGGAAAATGTTACTGGTATAGAAAAAATTGCCACTGGTCTTCCAATATATTTCCAGCCTTATCAGATTGTGAGGCCTAGACCTAATGAAGTTAAGTGGAAACAATACCAGACTTAGGAAAGATGATAAACTAATACCCATGCTGACATTGAGAGTTCTGCTTTTCAAGGAGAGCAGAACGAACCCCACAGGGTAGGCATTGCCAAGCTGGGAACCTGCAGATTTTCAAAAGGATGACCTCAGTGCTGTTTCTTTTCTTGCAGAGTTAGAATCCTTAAAAATGGTTTCTTCTCCAGCAGCATTCATAAGCTCCACAGACCCCCTGCTCCAACATCTTTTTATCCTGTGAATTTCTGTGGTCAGGGATAAAACACAAACATAGCAAACCCTTTACAGTTATTCCATTTGCATTCTTCTGAAAATAGATAGTCTGTGATACTATCACAAAAATCAACCAGTGGAAATTAAATAATTGTTCAGTAAAGTTCCGTGCTTTAGTAATTCAGGCTGAGAGCTGTTTGTTAATTCCACTCTTTAACTTGGCAGACCCACATTTTTATAAGCAGCCAGCCTGATGGAGTGGGGTTGGCTGCCGTACTGGAGTTCTGGGTGCAGCTCCTCACTGCTCAACAGCTGTGGCACAGAGAGACAGCAGCACTCTACCTGCTGGATCATTTATGCAAAGCAGCTTTTCAGTATAATCAAGAGGACTGTGTGCAAAAACTTCTCTACCAACAGCATAAGGTAAAACAAATGTATTGGTGCAGCTGTTGAAAAGTGGTAAAGGCTCCGGTCTAGGATTATCGGTTCCAAAAAAACCTGTTATATATAGTACGAGCTCATTTATCTGAAAAGCAACAGGAATGTTGATCACAATTGAGTAAATTGGTGTTTGGCTAATTGGATGGGACAGGTTGTAAACTCTCTGGTCCGGCATCCTTGTAACCTGACTGGTCCCGGATGAGGGATTTTGCTGGACCAGTGGAGATCATTTAGGATCCCTGTCACCATCCCCCCTAGCCTGGCCACTGGCCTCTGGACTGGCTTCCCACCTACTGTCGGCACTTCTGCCCTGTCAACCCCAATGGGAAGCCATCGCTGCTGAGGCTCTGGGACCTGCCAGGCTGCCCTGCCAGGAACCTGTTGGGAAGCTGCGTGTGCCATTCTGGGGCTCTGGGACCAGTCAGGCAGCCACGCTGGAGCTCCTGGACCTATTGGGCAACTTCAAACTGTGATTCCCTGCCCCACCAAGCTACCATGGCTCCCAGCCCTGCTGGGCAGCCACACGATGGGTCTCCCGACGCCGCTATGGATCTCCTTGATGAAATGAGATATTTTGCTGGCATTTCAGTGATGGGTTTTAGAAGCAGGATTGGAAGCGTGTAAGACACAGGAACAGTTCCATAGCTATGTAAATTCCCTATCACTCTTTCACATTCATTCATTATTTTATGCAAACTTCCCATGCAGAATGCATTAGGTTATCACTGTGACAAAGGTCTGCTGTCGTCTCTGGTCAGTTGGATTGTGGCAGGAAATGTGACCCCTTCCTTCATTGAGAGCAATGCGAATTCCACGCAGGTAGGCAGTTACATCACTTGAAAGTGCTGTTTTCCTCTTCACGCTTGTTTGAAAGTCGTCTTCTACTCTTGCCATTCTTTTTTTTTTCTTATTGTGAAAGGTCTCTTGGGCTGAAATAAAATTTTATTATTTTAGACTAATAGGGGGAGGGATAGCTCAGTGGTTTGAGCATTGGCCTGCTAAACCCCAGGTTGTGAGTTCAGCCCTTGAGGGGGCCATTTAGAGATCTGGGGCAAATCTGTCCAGGATGGTACTGGGCCCTGCCATGAGGGCAAGGGACTGGACTTGATGACCTCTCAAGGTCCATTCCAGCTCTATGAGATAGGTATATCTCCATATTAATTCATGTGCTTAATTTAGTCTGAAAGGGCACTGCAGATTCATCAGACTGGAGATATCACAGGTCTTTTGCACTGACAGTTTTTGGCATGAGGGAGCGGGTGGGAGCCCACTCTGAGTTCGATTTAGCAAGTCTTAACAAGGCTCACTACATTGAACTCCAGAAGATTGATCATGGCAATGGCGATCTTCCTTTTAGTGTAGACAAGACCTAAGTGGAGACCTTTGCAGGTATTGTGTAGAGAGGAGTTCTAATGTTAAAATATGTGGGTTATTTTATCTGGTGTTCTCTGTATGGATAATTATAGCTATTGATCTTTCCTCTTTGTCAACTAAAATCCTCCTAGTTCTAATAGGTCAGCAGTGAAATGGAAGTTTTGGTTCCATACCCATGGAGAATAAGGTAGCTATTAATAAAACTTCCTAGCTCCATGTGATGATGCTTTCAAAACTTCATTGTAAGGAGCTATAAAAGATATTTAGAAAACAGTAGGATTTCCTTTGTAGTCAAGATTCCCTATACTCTGTCTCTTCCAGGTTTGGTTTTCATGGATGGTTCTGAATATGGAGTCCATATTTGAAGAAGATTCCCAACTTCGCAGAGTTGTGGAGGGTGAATTGGTCCTCAATGCTTTAACTCCTGATCAGGCTCTGAAGGCAAGAGAATAGTTACCCCTTAATACATAGAAAATTGAGTCCTTTCTTGAGCCATTCTTGGCAGTGCTGCTTGGACAGACACCATTAGGTTTATAAGATCTATAAACCATAAGGTCTTTAACCATTAATTAAATGTGTAGGAATATGTTATAATAGAGTCTGTTGTGGGGAACTGCAGTGGAAATGGGCCTCCTAGAACACTTGTTGAAAAAAATTCTCCATTCTTTTTGCAGAAAGCCCAGGCCCAGCTGAAGCTGCCTATTGCACCTTCTCTCCAGAGACTAATGATCTACCGTTGGGCTCATCAGGCCCTTGCTACCCCTGCAGATCATCCCCTGCTGCCCCTTATCTGGCAAAAGTTTTTCCTCCTTTACCTTCACCGACCAGGGCCACAGTATGGGTGAGTTTGTTATTCATGAAAGGCTCCGATATAATTAGGGGTAGGCATTTGTGGTGTTAGTCCAAATGAGGTTATGAAGTGCGTTGTTCAATCCCTTTTCCATAGTGCGAGGAGCTCAGCTGAGAGCAGTATTTAGTGTCAGTAGCCTTGTAGCAGTTTGAGTCAGTGGGAGGCCATGCTGACTCGCGGTAAGCCCTGAGTCCAGAGCCTCAAGGGTCTGACTGCTGGCCTATTAGCAGTTCTAGTGACCTGCCCTGGGTCAGGGCCAGGTGGCAAATTAACAGTTAAACAGTAGTCTGGAGGGTTTCCCCCCACACCGTTCGGGGTCCCGGACTCTGGGTCAGGGCCGGGCAGCAAATTAACAGTTAAACAGTAGTCTGGTGGGCTGCACAACAGTTTGTGAGCCCAGGCCCTGAGTCAGGGCAAAGCAGCGAACAAACAGTCAAGCAATCTGAAAGTCCAATGACACAAGCCTGTTCGCAGGCTGAGCCAGGGGTTGGGTTCCTTACTAGCGGAGAGCCAACAAGCACTGGGGATTTCACACCCCAGGGGGAATCTGCTATCCAAAGAAAGGGGTGATGGGGGGGGGGGATGTGGGTCTCCCACCTCCGCTGCATCCTAGCCCAGGGCCCTAGTAGTGGCGGCGCCATGGCTACTGGATCGGCGGGGCTCTAAGCCGTAACGCGCTTTCCCTACCTGACTACGTAAAGCTCTGGGACACTTCCCCATCCCCCCGGGGGGTCTATCTGGCTCGGTGCAGCTCCATGGATGGAGGTGCCGGCAGCATGTCCATAGGTTCAGGGTCCGGGGCAGGTAAGGATCCCAGAAATCCGGCCCATTCAGCTGGGTCTTGCATGGGTCCGGAGTGTCTAGGTAGTTCCGTGGGTCCAGGCGGTGGCCTCTGCAGGTGTGTCCAGGGATTCAGCTCCAGCCGTGGCTGGGACGATCTAGGCCTGGGCTCAGGGCCTGGCAGCGGCCCGGGTGGTCCAACCCAGTCATCCAAGCGGAGCGCGGCTTGGCCGTGCCTTTCTCCACTGGGGCCGGAGGAGAGCCTCTGCCCTGCTCAGCAGCTGAGCTCCAGCTGAGCTGGGAGCTTCCCTTCTTATACCCCCAGCCCTATCTTCCTGTTTCTTGTGGGCAGGGCTATGTGATTCTGGCACTGCCCACCAAGGGGTTTTGAGGGGAGTTTCCTCCTCTGGGTTAGCAGGAGGCCACGCTGACTCACTACATGCCTCTGTAAAACAAAAACCAAGATATTGTGCAGAGATATTGATTTGACATTAACAGCAGGACTTTTATTTTTGAAGGTTACCTGTAGATGGCTGTATTGGAAGAAGATTTTTCCAGAGTCCAGCTCATGTTAATCTATTAATTGCAATGAAGCAGCGCTTGACAGAGGTGGCAGATTTCCACCATGCAGCTAGTAAAGCGCTTAGAGTAGAGAGTACTGCCCATGGCAGTGAAGGCTTGTCAGGGAAGGGGAGCTGCTCACCAGATCACCTGACTTCACCAGAACTACATAAAGAACTTGTCAGGTAGGGAAAGCCAGTCCTATTTCAGTCATGGTTGACACAGCTGGTTTTGCTGTGGCAATTACTGATTATATACCATACTCCTTGTGGAGGGATACATATTTTACATATGTACTTGCATGAACTCAAACCTACACTTGAATCAAGTCACTTGAAGAGTGTACCTGAGTAACAAGTGCCAAAGGAAGCCTTAAGTAGTCTCTCCCAAGCTGTGGGTTCCAATAGATTAATATGGCGGAGTCCATATATCATAGTACCACAAATGTATATGGTCTTTATATGAAAAATTTCCAGAGACAGCAATTGAAATGGTTCCTTTATTTACCAGATACATATGTTTAAGCTCCTTGCAGCAAACAAATACTGCATGTGTGCAACAAGCAAAGGAAAGCATACATCTTTTCCAGCCATATCTGAGAAATAGCTGCTGAGTGGGCCTAGATTATAACTTTCCAAGTATTTTGTCTGTTTTTTCATTTCAACGATTTCCTCTCTTTCCGCCTTCCCTCACTCCACTGTGAAGTTAGGCTATTCTAGTAAATCTACCAGGAAGCTTTACAGCCTCTATTTTCCCTCTCTCAATTTCATCCCATTAGTCCTGCTTATTTCCGTGTGTGTTACCATCCTAAATAATTTTTCCGTCATCATTCTTTGGATTGCCATTGACTGTACTTGAGCACAGAGTAGTGTAGAGCCTCTGAAACAAGTAAATAGTAAAGCTCTTTCCTCCTGCTGCCCCATGCTCCAGTCTAGGCTGAGCTGCTATGTTTCACACTGGGGGCCAGTGAGTTAGGCTCTTATGTAACCCTCCAGTCCGTGTGTGTTACATGTGACCCTTTGTGTTAAATGTGTAAAGGATATTAGTTGGTTACATGCCCTAGTTACTGGGCCTGGTTCTTTAGCTCAAGTTTAAAAGACTCATTCTTTTTAGCTCCAGAGGTTCCCATTTCAGTCTTTAGTGTCAATCAGAAGGGTGGTCATCACAAGCTGCTATTAATATACAGTGTGTTCATGTGCCATTAAGGGAAAAAACACACTCTGTAAACTTCTAACTTTTTTCTCCTCTTCCCTCATTTTTTAGGCTTTTTAATGTGTTTGTTCTGTGGTTGGAGGAAGAGAGCTTTCAGAAAGGAAATGCATACATTCCGTCTTTACCGAAGCAATACGACGTGTACAGACTGGCTAAGATCATGCAAAATCAGCAGGTGAAATGGAAACTTCAGCATCGCTGGCAAAGCAGGACTGGGTTGATTGTGATCCAAAATTCAGTTCACGTGTTAACAGAAATGCGTAGTAACGTCTTAAATTGTGAAGCAGCCTGCACCCCACTAGTCTGCAGTACTGTCCATTCTGCGAGCTGTAGCTTTGCAGCACTGCTTTTACTTAGAATCCTGTATGCTGACCCAAACAACCTCCCTCCACCTCTGGGCCAGAGCTCATGCCCAGGGTCCTTGCATGTTACAACAAAAACATTGCTCTTATTCTGCAGCTCTCTGTGCTTTTCCAAATGGCTCTGAGAACAGGCCAGAACTAGATTTTAGATGGCAAATAAGATGCTTGAGCTTCAAATCTGCTCTCACTGAAATATTATGTATTCTTGCTTGAACAAGCAAGAGGAGAAGCTTACATTACTCTGTTCGCTAGGTACACTGTGCATGTCAAATCTTGCATGGCACTGCTGAGGTCTCTTTGATAAGGCAAACCCTTGAAAGTTTTCCCCCTCATCGTGAGTATGTTGTATGGATGAGCTCTAGGAAATGCAATCCAGTTTTGTCTGATTTCAATAACTCATGCCCTGGATACTTAAGGGACTGCACCTTGCTCTCCATTTCTACTAAGCAGTTGTTTTGAGTTGTCTTTGCCCCTACTGTTTTGGGGTTCAGCTTGAACTAAGCCTGGAATGGAGCCCTTTAGGCTGAGGGACCTCATTTGCAGAAGTTCCTCCTGGAGATTTATCAGTTACATTCCTTGCATGCTGGTCAGTAGAGCTTGTCAGTGGCTAGGCATGTAGATGGGTTTATATCTAGCTGCTGCTTTTCATCAGCTTTTTCTCTTTTGGGGGCTCAGTTTTTCTGGGAAAGTTTTTCTTTAAAATATTGGGCCTGGTTTCATTCTGTAAAATGATTGTACAGTCTCCCTTGTACTTTAGGTGGAAATGAGAGCACTTTGTCAGCTGTACAAAATGCCCTCTAATAATTCAAACCTTTTCTTATGCCATAGGATTTGTGGATGGAATATGTCAATATAGAGCGCATACAGCATGAATTTCGGGAAGATCTAAATCTTTGGCTCCAAGTCAAACTTGAATCCCATACAACTCCTTCTACTTCATCAGTGCAGACAGATTTCACTACCCCTTTGTCAGGTAAGCCAGAAACACATCATCATTCAAACTTTCATAGAAACAATGCGTGTATGTTTAGGCAAAAAGCTAAAAAAAGCTCATTTTACCATTTGGCTGCTTTAGGAATGGTATCTATCATAACAAGTGGGTTAATGCAGTTTGTATATTCTTTATTGAAGTACTTGCAGTAGGATGATGTTTTTGTAGTACAGTTCATGGGAAAGATTTTCAGAAATTAGGTGGTTACTAAATTCTTATTTAGGCACCTAACTAAGTAGTCTGATTGTTCAAAAATCCTGAGCCCACCTAGCAGCTCCCTTTCACATTAGTGAAAGTTACATGGATCATTTGCCTCTTTTATCATTTCAGAAAAGTCATGAATTTCTGTGTTCCTTAAGTATAAGAGCTCAAAATATTTTAGGTGAGGGGGTATCTCTGCCTATTATTAAGATTCCCTGATTTGTTTCATTATAGGATTCTGATTGTGTATAACTTTGCTAAACTTTAGCCATTTTAATTGAAATTGTCTACATTGGATGTCTGCCTCTGGCTGACTTGAGATGGGAAATGAGAAAATTTCTGCTAAAGTGTTTTCAGGTGTTTCTGAGAACAAGGCTAGTGGGGAAAAAATGTGTTGACCACTCTGTGATCTTTTCTTAGAGAAGTTGATGTGCCCTCATTCTTTGAAGCAAGAATTTGAAATTTGGGAGGTGGCGGCCTTTGAATCAGGGATGTGCTTTTTGATGTCCCTATGAAAATCCACCAAAACTAGGCCAAATTATAAACTTTACTATGAACCACTCTTAACTATTCCAGTCAGTTATGCATCCACCTTATAGTAGCTTCATGTAGGTTGTCTTTTCCTAGATTGTATATGGGTAGGTCATGCAAGACGGTATCAAAAGCCGTAAAGTCAGGACCTACCACAGCTACCACTTCCTCCCTTCCATAAGGCTTGTTACCCTATTAGATTGGTTGGACATGATTTGTTCTTGACAAATGTATTCTGTTACTTATCTTCCTATCTTCTAGGTGTTTACAATATGCATAACTGTATGCTTTATTGCAGTGTTTCTTAAACTTTTTAAGACCGAGGAACACCAAACAATAATTATTGTTGTTGAGCAAAAAAAAAAAAAAAAAAAGTTCGCCTGCTTCCCTTTGAGGGTGGCCATTTGAATTCTTTTGTTCTCCGCGGCACATCTCCAGCTGTGTGTACCGTGGAACACAGTTTAAGAAACACTGCTTTGTTGTCTTTCTGGATACAGAAGTTAAGTTGGCTGGTTTGTAACAGTGTTCTGTAAATCTATGATTCTATCTGCTAGACACCGCAATATGCTAGTCTCAGAAGGGTAGCTGTGTTAGTTGTAACTTTAAAACATTGAGTAGTCTTGTGGCATCTTAGCCCTAGTCTACACTAGGACTTTGTTTCAAAATAATCCCACCAAGCTTGAATTTATAAGCAGAGCGTCCTCACTGCTAAACCCATTAGTTCAAAAAAACAGGCTGCTTAATTTGAAATTTGTACTCCTGCTTTTCATCAGGAATAACACTAATTCCAAAATAGTTATTTTGAAATAATGGTAGCGTGGACGCTACGGTGCCTCTATTTTGAAATAATTACTCCCCAGAGTAATACAAACTAATTACTTCTCAGTGCTTTCTGGGGCTCTTGAGTCCCAGGCTGCTTGTCCATATTAACAGAGCCTGCCTTGCACTGATTTTGAGGCTTCCTCGTAGCATGGACACTCTAGTTCAAATTTGTTAAATTGGGAGTTAAGTCAAATTTACTAATTTTGAAATAGTTTCCTAGTGTAGACATGGCCTTAGAGACTAGCAAAAATATATAATGAAGTGCGTTTTGCCCACAAAAGCTCATGATACTATATATTTTTATTTTAGCCTTATTGTCACAGGACTACTTGTTTCACATATACAAGTCTTTGAATTCTCCCTACTCCTAAAGTAGCTCTTACCTCTAACACAATGGGCTCATGATAAAGGTGGCTGAATGCCTTCCCTAGAGAACTGGATAGTATACCTGCTTCTGTCAAGAGCTTCTCTGTGATGTTAGTTAGGTCACTTAAATCAGACTTCTTAAAGTTGTCTTTTGTTTTCTGGGTGTCTTGTTCAAATCAGACCCCAGGGTCTCAGGCGCTGAGCAGAGCCATCTGAGCTGAAAAATTTAAAGAAAATTGAAATGTTTATCCATGGTCAAAAATATCTGCAGTTTTCACACTGTTAGAGTATCTCACAACGGAAACTGCCAATCTCAGGTCAGACTGTCAGAATACAGAGGAGACATCACAAACTGGTGATATATTAGTCTACATTAGATTTCACTAAGCCAATAACACGTGCATCCTGGATTACTATATTAGTCTTACCTTGGAGTCACAGTTTCCTAAGGCGCTCTAGTGCATATTACCACCCAGGTAAACTAAATGGGATGAAAGGTATTACAGTGGAACCTCTGAGTTATAAACACACCCATTTGGAACCAGAAGTATGCAATCAGGAAGCAACAGAGACAAAAACTGAAAACAAGTAAAGTACTGTATTAAAGCTAAATTATTATAAAAATATACAAAGCAAAGCTGTAGCCAGTCGATATTCAGTTCTGAACTTTTGAAAGAACAGTCATCACATTCTGTTCAGAGTTATGAACAACTTCCATTACCAAGGTGTTGGTAATTCTGAATTTCTATTGTACAATAGAAATCACCTCACGTTAGGTTGCTCCTAATCCAAGAGGATTGGTCAGTTACCCCAGGTCAGTGGATACTCATGATTTCACACCAAAAACGACACTGGCAGCCAATTTGTTTACTAAACTAACTAAAGATGTATTACCTAAGAAATGAGAATAGTGATAGAGATGCAGCCGTGTTAGTCTGGTGTAGCTGAAACAGAAGACAGAACTATGTAGCACTTTAAAGACTAACAAGATGGTTTATTAGGTGTTGAGCTTTTGTGGGCCAGACCCACTTCCTCAGATCAACAATATGGTTGTGCTGATTTTCTTCCACATCTTGATCTGAGGAAGTGGGTCTGGCCCACAAAAGTTCATCACATAATAAACCATCTTGTTAGTCTTTAAAGTGCTACATAGTTCTGTCTTTTGTTTCAGCTAAGAAATGAGAGTTAGAGAGGTTAAAGCATCTACAACACATGAACAGGTGAGGTCAAGTTTGTAAGTTCAAAATAATAGGAGAGATGTAGTAATCTGCTAGTTTTCCAAAAGTCTTCTCAGAGGCTGTGTCTAAACTACATGGCTCCATCGACGGAGCCATGTAGATAAGGGCTGTAGGCAAAGGGAAATGAAGCCGCGATTTAAATAATCGCGGCTTCATTTAAATTTACATGGCTGCCGCGCTGAGCTGACAAACAGCTGATCAGCTGTTTGTCGGCTCAGCGAGCTAGTCTGGACGCTCCCGTGCCGACCTGAAAGCCCTTTATCAACATCCCCGTTATGCCTTGTAGGATGAGGTTTACCGGGGATGTCGATAAAAGGCTTTCATTTTGACAGGGGAGCATCCAGACTAGCGTGCTGAGCCGACAAACAGCTGATCAGCTGTTTGTCGGCTCAGCGCAGCAGCCATGTAAATTTAAATGAAGCCGCGATTATTTAAATCGCGGCTTCATTTCCCTTTGCCAAAAAAACAAATCTACATGGCTCTGTCAACGGAGCCATGCAGTTTAGACGTACCCAGAGTCACATGGGGTAAATTGGGCAATCTCTATCTACTTGTTTAATAATCTACCCTGCTAGACTCCCCTGGATCTATTCTTATATCTGTTTTCCCCAGAAAACAGTGTGTCCAGTGTCTCCATCACAGCATTGGCTTTTTCTTTGTTGACTAAATACAGACTGGGTGTGTGGATTTCCCGTTGTTGTGTACAGTGACCCATACACTCACATTAGCATGCTGGGGAAAGTGGGAAGCGAAGGGAAATCATTTACACTTCCCATGCTCCAATTCTGTTTTATGGGCTGTCTGGGTATAGAGATACACATGGTGCATTTAGATCAGGGCTGGGTAAGATGCAGCCCGAGGGCCGAATCCGGCTTGCCTAACAGTTTGATCCAGCGCGCAGACTGCATCTGGCTGCTTTCTATTTATATCTTGTTGCCCATGCCACCGAATTTCCAGGTGGTGGCTCAGGCAGCAGGATTCTATTTAAATGGCTCACAGTTCACGGTTATGGCACTACCCCTGCAGGAGCTAAAGCCATGAGCCTATTAAATAGCCTTAGTAGTCCCAAGCGGCTGCCAGGCAACATGGTAGTGGCAGAGCCAGGATCTGTGAGCTCTTTGCTGTGTTTTTAACACAGAGGCCAGTCCTCAGTCCCGCCCCTTCTGCCAAAGGCCCCTCCCCTTCTTGGTGTTGAGCTGGCCCATGACCGCATACCAAAATTAATTAAGCGTCCCCCCTGCAAAAATGATTGCCCACCCCTTATTTAGATACAGCAGTCAAAGCAATCTTTCATTAGTTTTCACGAAATTTACATACCAAACATCTCTTCTCGGCAGTAATATGTACTTTTGATCTTCAATTAACTAAGTACAGGGATATACATAATGTAAGGCAACCAACAAGTAAATGTAATTACTGGGCATGTGCCATGTAAATGTAATGTCACAACACCTCCTTTTGTTCTGTTCTAACAAGTGAATTGGCCTATGCCTACAAGCCCACTTAACATTTTCTTTGCTATTCATACACAAGTGATTTGGCCTACAGCTTTGATCAGAGCTGATCTGTCAGCATCACAAGCAGTGCTAATCAGATTGTTTTTATGCTCAGATTGTGTCCTAAATGTTTTTCTTTGAGTGACAAAAATTGCCCCTCCTTTCTTTTCCAGCCAAAGAGAGAATAATTAGTAATTTGAAGAAGTTTGATGCACCAAAACCACCTCTTCTCCTTCAACCAGTGAAACCTCCTGTGCCTGTTATTTCCTCTGCCAGTCTAGTAAGTCAGAAAGAAGCAACACAGCTTGTACGTAGGGACCTTATCAACCTGCAGCAACATGCCAAGTAAGATTTAGCTATGTTTTTTCTGCTCTGCTGGTATGTTCAAATGACATCTGAAACAGCCTTCTTGTCTGTATTATTAGCATGATTAGAAAAAACAGAACTTATTACTGACCTAGTGTATGTTTTTTCTTGTAGGTTGCATGATTATTTAATTGATATAACTAATTTAGAACAAGAACTAACTACTAAGATTTCTTATGTACCCTGAAAAAGAGTGGAACAGTCACCTCATTCTAATTAAGTCATAACCTATTCTTGCTCTAGCTTGTTATAGTCAGTAATTAGTTAATTAATCCTTTTACGCAAGTCATCCTACTGTGTATTCCATTTCTTGCAATGGAGCCTGCAAGAGGAAAATCTGACCTCAAGTGCTGGTAGCTTTATACATTGTTTTTGTACAGACTATTCTGTCACCATTCTCATAACAAAATGCAGCTGAAGTATGTTGAGTTTTAACAAAGGGAATAAATGAATAATAACCCTGTTTAGCAATTCAGAAACAATATTGACTTGGTCACATTTATAATGTGCAAATAGATTAAAATCCAGACCAGTTATATATACTTATTGCTTTAATAGTGCAAATTTCACAAAGCTAATTAAATTATTGAGCCAAATCAGCAGAGAAGAATAATTTAATCAGAAAAATGTGAATGGTAATTGGGAAATAATTTAAAAACATTTTACTAGGTGACCAAAAAAGCCACAGTCTTTGAGGCCATATTGGGTAAAACAAAACAATGCAAAAAGCCTGCTTTAGAGGAGAAATGAAGGCAAATGGAAAAATTGAAGAAAAACATAAGAGAAGAAATGAGATTGATAGTAATGAATATAAATCAAAAGTTAGTAATAGTAGACAATTGACATGGGAAGCAAAGGACTATAAAGAGAACTCCTATGACAAAGGGACTGCAAAAAGAATTTTTAGAGCAGCGGGAAAGTTCCAGAAGAAAAGCTGATGTGACAATTAAAAAAAAAAAAGGTTAACAGAATGGTCAAGGCAATTATAGGCTTGTCAGTCTGACATCAATCCTGGGCAGAATAAGGGAGCAGTTGATACAGGACTTGATTAATCCACTATGGAATTGCTAATCATTGTGGATTTAGGGAAAATAGATCCTATAAAACTAACTTGCTGTCTGTTTTTTGTGCGGGAGAGGCATGAGATTACAATTTTCATTGATTAGAACAATAGTGTTGATGAAATATAGTTAGACTCTGACTAACTACTGCCCATTTTGATTAAAAAAACACCTGGAATGATATAAAATTACAGGGTCCACATTAAATGGATTAAAAACTGTCTGATAGGTCTCAAAATATAATTCTTAATGGGGAATCATCCTCAGGCAGATTTTTCTGGTTCTTGCCCCTATACGCCTTAACATTTTATCAATGGAAGAAAATATAAAAGCATTACAGATAATATTTGCAGAGAGCACAAAAATTGGGGGAGAGGTAAATACGAAGAAAAGTCACTGATACAGAGCAATCTGGATCACTTGGTTAAGTGAGCACCGGCAGCATATTTGCACAGCTCAATGTACCTCTTTTTCACTGTCGCCTTGCTGAAACGCTGTAGGGCTCCAGCACGTGGAACTTCCCCCTCCTGCCAGGTCTCCTGCGCACACCTCTCCCGTGTGCAGGAGAGGAACCAGAAGTATATGGATGCACTGCAGGGGAGGCTGAGGGAAGTTTTTAAAGTTTCATAGCCACTGGACCCGCTGAGGGCTGGATTAAATTGTTTGGCAGGCCAGATACAGCCCGTGGACCAGAGGTTCCCCACTCCTGATCTAGAGTGATAGTAAAGTACCTTTTTCTTGTAAAACCCATAATCCTGCAGTCATGGTATTTCATGCTGTTAAAATTTCTAATATTCAGCTTTGTACTAAAGGTTTTGCCAATTTCTTGTTTATATTTTGCAGAATTGCAGCTTTCCGGGAGACCCAGCAGGTTGCTCTTGACAGTGAAATATTGGACACGATGCCCAAACTCTATGTCAACAGGGAAGACCAGATTACCTTTGAGCTGAAGTGTCCGGGTACTTCAAATAAGAGCTGTCAGGGTGCAGCTCTTGTCACGGTCCAGGTTAGAGGTCTAATTTCATATCCTCCAGCTTGGTGGTCCCAGAACTTTTGAGAATTGCTCCCACCTTTACCCTGTCTGCACACCCTGGAGTCAGAGGGGCCACAGTGACATGGACACAGAGTCAACCCTACTAGTTCTGGTGCCCTACAGAGCCCGAGCACCAGTATCCCTTCAGCGGCAGAGTTACCTGTAAGCTGTGCGCATGGGCAGCTGAGGAAAGACTCAGATGTCACCCAGCTGATTAGCAGAGTGATCACAGCTAGTTTTTTTTTGTCCCTACTGGTGGTGCACATTTGTACATGCCTCGGTGCACATCATAATTTATTCTGCACATGTATAGAAAAGACTAGAGGGAACATTGCCCACTGGGAGGAGGGCGGCCATTCTGGGGGTGAAATAACTGTGCTTGGGATAGTGTGTGTGTGCGGTGGGGGAGGGACAGGCCGAGAACTGTGGGGGGCAGGATCTGGACAGAGAGTTTCTTAGTCTGTTCTAATAGTTTAGGCTTTATCCATTTAGTTATTGATATTTAAATATACTAACTAGAGGGTGAACCTTCCTGGTCTTGCACCCTGGGGAACTGACCAGTCTCAAACCAGGGAATTTGCCAGACCAGGGCAAGTCAATGCTACCTGGGGTTCCCCTTTCCTCCTGCTGTCTGGGGTGCCACTTCTGCCTAGGACTCTGCTTTTTCCAGGCTGCCCTGATTTCCCCCCACTTTCCCCCAGTGGCTGGGGGCTCTTATTTCTCCTGACCTTTGGGCGCTCTGCTTTCCCTTGGAGGCTCTGCTGTGCCAGGGGCTCCATTGCTTCCAGCCACAGGGGGGCTCTGCTGCTCCCCACTCCAAGGGCTTCATTTTCATCCCACAGCCAGAGTCTATGCTGGCCCATCCCTTCTCCACAGCAGCGGCCGTGGGATTCGCTGCTCCCTGCCACTGGGGGCTCTGCTTTCCCCACTACTTTGGCAGTGTTCCTGGCCCCAGCCTGTTGGCTTGTCCCTGTGAATGCTTCAGTAGGGTTGCCAACGATCCTGGACCAGGGGTGTTGCTGAACTAAGGAAGTCCAGATCAGAGAGGTTCAACCTGTAGCAGAACATAAATTATATAACCACATGATCATTAACTGTGGGAAAGGCCAAGATGTGTCCGCTTGATTCTATAGATTCAAGACATGCCCTAGACCCGAAATCAGGAAGTCCTCTGTCTTCAGGGCCTTGCTTCTGGGTACCAGTTTCTTTTTACTGTTTGTTGTGAGGGAAGGGAGAATTTTAGAAAAACTTGTTTTATATAAAAAACAGGACTACGTTGTTTTAGCTACACCAGGCTAACACGGCTACATTTCTATCATTGTTTTATAAAAGTCCTTAACTTTTAGTAACTGGTTCTATCTTCCTTAGTTTGAAGGGAAGCATAAAAATGAAGCAGTCAGCCAGCAACTTCATGCTTTGCGTAAAGAAGTAAAACTACTGCAAGCAGAAGCCACAAAGCCACCTTCTCTGAGTATTGTGGAATCGGCTGTACACGTGGAAAACTTTATAACGTAAGTTACAGTTACTGCAATGCATAATAGTGTTTTACAATAAGAATTTGGCTTTCTCATTGTAAAACAGGCAAAATTGGAAAAAAGGCAAAATCTGTTTCATGCTTTTGCAATGCCCACCAATGTAAGTCATGAGCAGGGTTTGGACCCTCAGGCTTACTGATTCATAACACAAACCTCTGTCATGTGAACTCTGTGTTTTGGCAGCAGTAGTAGACTCTTATCCAGCCCCTAGAATTGCACTTTTATTGTACTCTGCCACAGTATAATTATTGGTTTCTAATTCATTTGCTAAAGCAAATCGCAGCACTTTTTGTGCAATGACACTGGTGCAATAAATATCACAGCAAAATTTTACAACATTTAGATCTTCCATGAACTAAAAATAGATGTTTATAATGTCAGTGTTTATGGACTCAAGAATGCTTTGATACTCAGGACTATGGTTTCCTCCAGCCTCTTTGACACCAGCTTTCCAAAACGTTTGAGTGCATAATGCAATGGAAGAGGTCTTTGTAATTCAGTCTGATGATGACTGAATTAATAGGAAGTATACCTCCTTTTGAAAACCTTGTTGCCCTGCATATCCTATATAGTGTAGTTCTACTCTGTCAAGTTTCTGTAAAAGTTGGTTTGTATCTTAACTGATTCCATAAAAACTATACAAATGTTTTTCTAAATTCCAGTCCTGCACGCTCACTTTAGGATTCTTCTTCCAGATTGTCATAGGTAATGCATTCTGCAGGCAAACTTAATCCTTTGCTTTATACCTATACAACTCCATTGTCTTGTCATATTGCCTGTTGTGATACTGGTGCAGTCCCATTGACTTCAGAGTGTTTGCCAAGCTGTGGCTTATTGGAACTCAGTAAACAATTCTGTGGATGATGCACAAGAACAGATTCCTAGTTTCCAACGCAAGTCATCTAGTCTGACTTCCTCTATAACAAGGACCATAGCATTTTCCCAAAATAATTCCTAAAGCTGATCTTTTAGAAAAACATCCCGTCTTGATTTAAAAATGGCCAGTGATAGAGATTCCACCATGACCATGGCTATATGTGTTCCACCGGTTAATAACCTCACTGTTAAAAAACTGACTCCTTATTTCCAGTGTGAATTTGTCTAGCTTCAATTTGTAGCTTCTAGCTTGTTGGCTTATGTTATATTTTTTCTGCTGGATTGAATTAACTCAAATATATTCTCCATATAGATTATGGTGAAATCTTTCCTTAAACTTCTCTTTATTAAGCTAAATAGATTGAACTCCTTGCATCTAACAAAAGGCAAAACTATGTAGCACTTTAAAGACTAACAAGATGGTTTAATAGGTGATGAGCTTTCATGGGCCAGACCCACTTCCTCAGATCATATTCTGGAAGAGAATTGGCATGACCATATATTCCAAAGGAATACGTCATACCAATTCTCTTCCAGAATATGATCTGAGGAAGTGGGTCTGGCCCATGAAAGCTCATCACCTATTAAACCATCTTGTTAGTCTTTAAAGTGCTCCATAGTCTGATCTTGCTAAAACAAAAGGAAAAACTAACACAGGTACCTCTCTATTACTATTCTTTGCATCTGTCACTTTTAAGGCATATTCTGTAATCCTTAAATCAGGTGTGGGAAACCTAAGGCTTGCCTGCATCTGGTCCCGGAGGCTGGATCACACAAAACCTACTAGCCTGGGCCCAACTGATTTTTCTGTGGGTCAGTGGCCTCTGACCCAAGAAAGGTTCCCCACACCTGCCTTAAATCATTCTTATAGCTCTGCTTTGAACCCTCTTCAATTTACCAACATCCTTCTTGAATTGTGGACACTAGCACTAGAGGCAGTAGCCACATCAGTGTCTGATGCAGAGGTAATGCTGGAAATTTAAGGTTAACAAGTAAAGTGCAATAAAATCTTTTGGAAAATAAAATGGCTTTGTCTGACTCTTGTTACAGAGGGGGTCTGTCAAGATCTAAGGTGCTAATTCTACATACTGAAACCATTTTTCAAGGAACAGCCACTTTTAAAAATTCCTCCCAAACCAAAAGGCCTCCCTTTAATACATAAATACTAGCCATAGAAATGTGATTTTTGTTATGGATGATCATTTGAATATATATTACTAGTTTTATCTTCCGTTTTTTGCAGAGCCTTAATAAATATTTACAAAGTGCAGCCTTCATCTAGAATTCAGAAAGTTGGAATTAGTTTGTTCTTTGCAGTAATAGATTTTGTTTGTGATGAAACTCAACGCCATCCACCCACAAGGCAATTCTTTACCTCCTGCATCGAGATCCTAGGCCAAGTAAGTTCATTCTCTGTGCTCTAATTCTTCATGCTTTATAATTTTTTACTTCCATTTGCTTAGAGATATTTGAGATCTAAAATAAATACGGAAAAGTCTGGGAATTCATAGCTAACTATGCCACTCATTCTCCTACCAACATATTGTAAAACACCTCAGAAGTGTCACACATAAGCAGTTGAGACTAGCTATTACAGGCTCGTTGTGGGAAGAAAATGATTGAGTTAAGTAGTTAAGTCTGGATTTTCAGTTTGTCCTTTGAATTCCAGGTAGCTGCAATGTTTGCAAGGGCATTTTAGCATTTTGGTTCATTGATTGACTGTTCTCTTGCTTTAATGCATGTGGCCATCACCATACCTTTGTCACCATCCGCTTAAACTGTTACAATATGCTTTATGTAGGCTACCAGTCAGAAGATACTGCTGGTGTAAAACGTAATTCTTGCTACTTGGTAGCGTTAAGTGTAGGGAGCGTATTATACCAGTGCTGCTTATGAACACCCAGGTGCAAATCATGGTGTTTGCTGATTTATTAAACCCAGCATAGTTTGGATTCTAGTACCACTTTCTTTATACACCACTGTGGCATTTGAGGTCAGCTAATGTGTGCTTGTTAGCAGTACCTACATTTTAAATGAATGGTGACAGGAGGAAGGACTCTTGAATCAGGAATTACTTTGCTCTTGTTGTCCCATCTGAGACAGAATTTTTGACTTCTAAGACCTAAGTGTAAGACTTTTCTGGACACATGGGCTTTTGGTAAGGGCAGTGGTAGAACATGCTTATTTTACAAATGGATTTTGGAGGAGGGTGTTTCTGTTACTATGTTTGTTTGTCTGTGTTACTGGGAGCCCCAATCATAGTGCAGGATCCTAGTGTCTAGATTCTGGATAAAAAACAGAACAAAAAAGACAGTCCCAACACCAGAGAGTTTACAATCTCGGCTCAGTTTGTATTGAATTTTAAGAATACTTTTTATGCATGCTCAAAGACAGGTTGATGGTGTATTTAAATAGACGCAAACGGGGTTATTTGTTTTTGAGAGAATCCTAGTCCAACTGAATTCTCTATCCCCAAAAAGCCTGCTGTAAAGAGTGCAACTACATTCTCCAGGAATTATTTAATTACATGGTCTCTCTTTTAAGGTATTTATCAGCGGGACAAAATCTGAATGCAAATTAGTTCTTGAAACAATCCTACAGAATCGAAGACTCTGTAATCTGCTCTCTCCCTACTTCACTCCAGTTGCCTCTCCTGATGAATTTGTAAATCTGTATGAAAAAGTTGTGGTGTTTCTGGGTGATGACAACAGTGATGTTGTTTTCATGTTGCTGACAAAGGTAACATGCTCTTGAATGCTCATAAAATAGTGTTATCTGGGTTGTGTCTCAGGACTGTTTTCCTAAAGAATATTAATTGAGACTGATAGAGAAATAAATACAAATCTGACTTTTTAAAGTAGTAGTGATGAATTAGTTGTTAGGAGTATACTGCAAATACAGAACAGCTCTTAATGTGGCTACATTGAATTGGGGATGGATTTGAAGACTACATAGGGGACTATAAAGATACAATTTCCCGTCCCGTCATGGGCAGCAGCGGTACATGTTTTCCAGTGCTTCCCTTTCAGTATGACCCCAAGCTCAGAAGTAAGGCAAAGGAAGGTTTGGTCATCTTGGTGCCTCTGAAGAGGTAACCCCTAAGGGAGCCAGCCAGTCAGTCCCATTGTGACAGCAGTGTTAGAGACACAGACACATGGCCATGGGAACATGTTGATTGCCCCAACGCACTTCATGGAGGCAGCCAAGCAACTACTGGGTGAACATTATGTTCAGTCACTACTGAGCTAGATTGGATTTGAACAGATAACCTGTAACCTAGACCAATACTGTGCCCATTTTCCAACTTATGAGCCATGCAGTCAGTCCCTCTTGTCCCTGCTCGTACTTTTAGAAGCCCCGATTAAACAAGGCACGTGACTTTCAGCATGGGGGTTATATACCTTGCTGAATCAGAACCCAAATCAGGACAATAAATTCCCAAGATTGGGCATTGGTATGTAGCCTTAGGGAGCTTGATTTTTGACCAGTGATAACATGAGCCTGTATGAAAAGGCTTTTCCTGATCTTTCTTGAAACAAAAATATCCTTTTTCTGTCTGAGCAAATCCTTTTTCCTGAAATTTAGCTCTTCAATTAACTCTGCTTTAATGCGCTTCCTTAAACACATACTGCCTCTCTTCTGTTTTAGTTTGACCTCGCACAATGGCTAACCCTCACTAAGCCTCCTCTAGCTGAACGTACCCGGCTTCTGGAGTCCATTCACTTGGCACTCAGCGCCTGTGGCCTGGAGCCTGAAGAAGACATTTTAATGCCATTTAATATTTTCTGCAAGCACTGGACATGTCTCCTCCAGTACCAATTCCCTGACCATTACAGTGACTTTCTAAGACTGCTCATGCAAAGTGAGTATCCGAGAGCACCAGAGCAAGTCTCATCTCTGGTTAATTTTGAAAAAACTGGCATATTGAACTGTACTAGACTGCTTTCAGTGTTTGTAGTTCTAAAATTTTGGACTGGGGTAGGCAGCAGGATTGCAGTATAATTAAACCACTGCAAATACAATATGATTTTGATTTTTTTCACAGTTTAGTAAATACCAAGCTGTGTATATATTTTTCTGATAATCGTATGTTAGCCTACTGAAAAGCTATATTCTCCTTTGTATTGAGATCTGCAGATCTGAGGTGATAGATTCTCAGCTTGTGTTGTTGCAGGGAGGCAAAGCACAGCTTTCTCTTACTGGAAAAGCTGGAATGTTTCATATCACTGAGCCATTTTGCTATCAGTTATGTTGCAACGTGTTTTTAGACATCTTTGGTCTTGCAGTTAAAACTCTGGGCTTGAATCTCACCTATGCCATACATGTCCACAGTGACCTTGGGGAATTCCTTTATCTCGCTATTCCTTAAATCCCCATATGTAAAATGGGGCGATTGTACTCCTTTTCATTCACCCATTGCCTTGTTTGTTAGGTTGTAAACTCTTTAAGGCATCATCTGGCTCTTACTATGACTGCATAATGCCTCCTGCAGTGGGCTCCTAAGGCTTTATAGACTGTAACAAACATAATATGAAATCTGAACATTAAAATACCCCCACATACGGGGAATGGCTTTAAAATCCTGAGATTCAAACAGCCATCTCTGACACAGTTTTGTCATCTGATATATGTCATCAGAGAGTAGTTATTAATGGTTCACAATCCTGCTGGAAAGGTATAACAAGTGGGGTTCTTTAGGGATCAGTTTGGGACCAGCTCTGCTCAGTATCTTCATCAACGATTTAGATATTGGCATAGAAAGTACGCTTATTAAGTTTGCAGATGATACCAAGCTGGGAGGGGTTGCGACTGCTCTGGAGGATAGGATCATAATTCAAAATGATCTGGACAAATTGGAGAAATGGTCTGAGGTAAACAGGATGAAGTTTAATAAAGACAAATGTAAAGTGCTCCACTTAGGAAGGAGCAGTTTCACATATACAGAATGGGAAGCGACTGTCTAGGAAGGAGTATGGCAGAAAAGGATCTAGGGGTTATAGTGGACCCAAGCTGAATATGAGTCAGCAGTGTGATGCTGTTGCAAAAAAAGCAAACATGATTCTGGGATGTATTAACAGGTGTGTGGTGAGCAAGACATGAGAAGTCATTCTTCTGCTTTACTCTGTGCTGGTTAGCCCTCAGTTGAAGTATTGTGTCCAGTTCTGGGCACCGCATTTCAAGAAAGATGTGGAGAAATTGGAGAGGGTACAGAGAAGAGCAACAAGAATGATTAAAGGTCTAGAGAACATGACCTATGAAGGAAGGCTGAAAGAATTGGGTTTTTTTAGTTTAGAAAAAAGAAAATTGGGGAGGGACATGATAGCCGTTTTCAGGTATCTAAAAGGGTGTCATAAGGAGGAGGAAGAAAACTTGTTCATCTTGGCCTCTGAGGATAGAATGACAAGCAATGGGCTTAAACTGCAGCAAGGGAGGTTTAGGCTGGACATTAGGAAAAAGTTCCTAACTGTCAGAGTAGTTAAACACTGGAATAAATTGCCCAGAGAGGTTGTGGAATCCCCATCTCTGGAGATATTTAACAGTAGGTTAGATAAATGTCTATCAGGGATGGTCTAGACAGTTATTTGGTCCTGCTGTGGGGGCAGGGGACTGGACTCGATGACCTCTCGAGGTCCCTTCCAGTCCTAGTATACTATGATTCTATATGCATCAATCTAATGGCAGGCTCCCATGGCTAATACTAGGGCAGAGAAATGAAAGTAACCATTATGATTTTAATGTACTTTTCCTAAATAAAAAGTACCACCCCTTTCTGGTTGTCCTAAGGTTCTTCAGAACAGCTGCTGAGCCCTGACTGTTGGAAGGCATTGCTTAAAACTTTGGGCTGCTGTTCCTCAGAGACTGAACAAAGGGGCAAGGACGACTCCTCTAAGAGTGCAGTACCGCAAAGCTCTGCAAAAATCCTTCTGTCTGCACAACAGGTAGGAAGCTTTCTGGCTGATCTCTGGCGTTTACTGTAATTTTCAGCTGAAATCCATCCCCATTACTGAACAGCAGGATAGCACTGCAACGCTTTCTGCCCTGAGTTAGTATCCTTCTAGTTTGATTCAGAGCTCTCCACTCTCTGCAGGTCACAGAGACAATAGAATGGCTTGGCAAGTCTTTCTGCAAGCTGCGCTTAGCTTCGTTGGATTTCAGGAGCTTTGGCTTGTTTTCAAAGTGGAGTCCCTACATAGCTGAAGTGAAGACATTGCTGGAATATCTTGTGAAACGGCTTATTGATGCCGAGTTAATCGGTTTAGTACAGGAACCAGTAGGCAGCAACAGGATTCTAGCAGGTAATGTGCATAAAAGCAAACTATTTAAAGAGAAAAGATGGATAGCCACAATCCAGTGGTTTAAGATTTTCTGTTGAAGACCTTTGCACTTGTAAATACAATAGATACCCAGCCTTACAAAGATCTTAGCTATGGCTTATGAAATGTGCAAGAATTTAGCTTAGCACCCCAAAGCCAAGCTTCTTAATGAGACTAATTATCTGTAGCTACAGTCAGTGAACCCAGGGAACAAAATCAGCCTGCACTTATCCAGAGTTTGGGAAATTCAGGTTGATCTGTATTTGGCACTTAAAAAAATAGGGCAATGTATCGTGGCAACACTGTCTTCAGTGCTTCACATTGCAGGGATATTGTATAATATCTTCGCCTCTGTACTTAACGTGATGGGAGAACTCTGGATTTACTGCATGAGCTATGTGCCCTGGTCCCAGATTCTCTTCAGATGCATATATGCCGCCTCCATTCAGAGAAAGAAGTGTGGCATTGTGGCCTGAACACATGAGCGGGAACTAGATTCCTCAGTTCTGACAGAGCCCTTTTTTGCCTTTAGGCAAGTCCCTTCATGCCTGTAATTCAGTTGATCTGTAAAAATAGTCTTAATATTTACCTGGCTGGGATTGTGAGATTTAGTAAGGTAATGTTTGTGAAGCCATTGGAAAATGTAAAGTACTTAAGAATTTGCCCATACCAAACTGATTTAATCTGTTTTGCACCTCTTTTGGAGGAAGAGGTTAAGATCTTTTGTCCAGGTTTGGTGGCTCTGTGTAACTTGGTTACATTAATCTGAAAAAGTGGGCCCACGAAAGCTCATGATACCATCTACATGTTTCGTTAGCCTCTAAGGTGCTGCAAGACTATTCATTTTTTTAATGTTTTGGTTACTGTCATTATACTTGAATAATAAAGCTGTGTTTTTTTTAGTGGTGCAGTCCTTGCATTCAACCATCACTGAGCTCTTTAAACCATGGATTCTGGTGTTAAATAAAGATGATGCCAGGTAAACAATAATTCAGTTATATTTTTCATAACTAGCAGGCAGTGCCCCAGGCTTGCTATTATCACCTACCCCCCTCTGTCTGGCCACTTTTGCGGCCTGTGTGTGTGATGACATCATTCTGTTGCCCGGCAGGAAAAACTTGATCTACACAGATTATATGAATTGTTGCTCTTAAAGGGGTATTTTTTCAAAGCGATGGTATCATTGTAATCCTCTGTTTAAGCAGCAAAGCTGCTTATAGTTTAGAGTCATGTCACTGAACAGTTGTGGAACAAAACAATGAACTCAATAGAACATGGCTTTTTATTTAAATTGTTTTAAGGAATTGCACTTAATTTAGAAAATTGCTTGGTGAGAGTCACACATTCCAGTCAATGTTTGACTTGAATTTTGAATAAAACTTGAAAAGACATCTAGCTTATCAGAAGCATGTTGAAAAAGCTCCCCCAGACTAAATAAACTACCTTAGTTGGCTGCCTTTAATTCAGTCTTGGACTAGTAGAAAGGAGCACTGTCAGATTGAGGGGGCCCGGGCAATATTGATTTGCCAGTACCTTGCTACTGTCATGACAAAAGATATTTTGCCATAACGGGACAATCCTTTCTGGATCTTATACACTTGACCCAGCACTGGGATGAACCATAGATGAAAAAAAGAAAAACATAGATGATGGCATTTAGTAGCGGACACAGATTAAAAACTGGCTTCCTAACTACAGTAAACTTCCGATAATCCGGCACCTTTAGGACCCATCGGGTGCCGGATTATCAGATATGCCGGACTATTGGAAGGGGGGGGGGGGCTATGAGGGGTCTGGGGTGGGGGGTGCCACCCCAGACCCCTCATAGCCCCCCCTTCCGATAGTCCGGCTCTGCCCCAGGCGTCCCCGATTCAGCCGCTGCTAGTCAGTTTCAGCAGCGGCTGAATCGGGGACTTCTGGGGCAGAGAAGCTGGGGTGCTGCCAGGTTGGTCCAGTAGCGCGCTGCTCTTCGGCGCTGCGAGACGAACCCAGTAGCACCCTATCTAGCCCAGTAGCCTGTCTGCTGACAGTGGCCAACACCAGCTACCCCGGAGGGGATAGACCGAAGACAATGACCAAGCCATTTGTCTCATGCCATCCATCTCCAGCCTTCCACAAACAGAGGCCAGGGACACCGTTCCTATCCCCTGGCTAATATCACTCCATGGACCCAACCTCCATGACTTTATCTAACTTCTCTTTAAACTCTGTTGCAGTTCTAGCCTTCACAGCCTCCTGTGGCAAGGAGTTCCACAGGTTGACTATTTGCTTTGTGAAGAAGAACTTTCTTTTATTAGTTTGAAGCCTGCTACCCATTCATTTCATTTGGTGTCCTCTAGTCCTTATATTATGGGAACTAATGAAGAACTTTTCTTTTTGCACCCTCTCCACACCACTCATGATTTTATAGACCTCTTATCATATTCCCCCTCAGTCTCCTCTTTTCTAAGCTGAAAAGTCCCAGTCTTTTTAGCTTCTCTTCCTGTGGGACCTGTTCCAAACCCCTAATCATTTTAGTTTCCCTTTTCTGAATGCTTTCCAAGGCCAAAACATCTCTTTTGAGGTGAGGAGACCACATCTGTACACAGTACTGAAGATATGGCGTACCATAGTTTTATACTTTCCCTCCTTCTTCTTCCCCTGGCTTCCCCCTTCCAGCTCCCTCCTCCCAGGTTTCCCCCTCCCCTCTCCCACACTCTCTCTTCCCCTCTCCCACCTCCTTTTCCCAGTCTTCCCAGAGGTTAATCCCCCCTCTCCCCCCCAGTTTGTTAAATAAAGAGAGTTTCTATTTTTGAACATACGTGTCCTTTATTTTTTACATCAGAAAAGGGGCTAGGGAGGGGTAAGTGGAAGGAGGTGAGGGAGGAATGGGGTACAAGCCCCCGATGGGGAGGACTGGGGTGGCTCTGCGGGCTCCTCGGGGTGGAAGCTCTCCTGCAGGGTCTCCTGGATCCTGACAGCCCCCCGATTGACTCCCCCCGGATGGCAGCCTGCGGCAAGTGCAGCCGGGCTGATGGCCGAGTGCTGTGATGTGCCGAGTGTGGGCACTCAGGGCACTCCAAGACAGGACTGCTTTGCTGTCCCTCATCGAGGTAGACAAGCAAGCGGGGAACCCTGAGAACTGTCTGGCCGGGGTGGGGGTCGGGTCCCTTTAAGCACAGCCGTCGGCTAGCCTGAGGCAGCAGCTCCATGCTCTAAGTCCTAACCTGATGCCCTGCCGGTACCTGTTCCGGCCAGCCTTAACTTCGGTTCAGGGTCCACTCAATGTGGACATGCTAGTTCAAATTAGCAAAACGCTAATTCGAATTAGTTTTTAGGTCTAGATGCACTAGTTCGAATTACCTTAGTTCGAATTAACTAATTCGAAATAAGTTAGTTCGAATTAGTGCTGTGGTGTAGACACACCCATACTGATGTCTCCCAAGTGGCTTTTCTGTAAGAAATCCAAATGCCAACTGTAGTTTAAAAAAAAAAACCCTATTGGTATGAATCATCCCTAGCATTATACCTGATGTGGAATATGTGCTTTCAAATACATCTCAGAGTTTTCCCTCGGAGAAGCACTTCTCATGTTAACAAATTAGGTGCAGTTTCCTTTTAAATCCTAAATCTTTTTTAGCTGTGAATATATTTCCCATGCATAATTGAAAAGTTGAATATTGCTTGATTATTCTCATAGACTCATAGACTTTAAGGTCATAAGGGAGCATCTAGTCTGACCCCCTGCACAATGCAGGCTACAGAATCGCACCCACCCACTCCTGGAATAATCCTCTCACCTATATCTCAGATATTGAAGCCTTCAAATAGTTTAAAGACCCCAAGATGCAGAGAATCCTCCAGCTGTGATCGGTGCCCCATGCTGCAGAGGAAGGCGAAAAAACTCCAGCGCCTCTGCCAGTCTACCCTAGAGGAGCATTCCTTCCCGACCCCAAATATGGCAGTCAGCTGAACCCTGATCATGTGGGCAAGACTCACCAGCCAGACACCCCACCCAGGAAAAGTTCTCTGTAGTAACTCCTATCATCCTTCTGTAGGTTGGCACTTGTAAAAGAGATCTGGCTCAGGTGACTAGATCGTACATTTACAGGTTTGACACTATCTACTTGGGTGTAAATAGAGATATTAACAGTTTCCCCAGCCTTTGGTATTCAGATTTACACATCAAATACTATGACTGGGACACATCCAGCCTGATTTAATTAGCTTCATTAACACAGGTCCTACAATTGACTGGTAACTGCTTTTGCTGTTATATATACTCTGGATTCTATAATTTCCACTCCAACACATCTGATGAAGTTGGTTTTACCCACAAAAACTCATGCTTTAATATGTTCGTTAGTCTCTGAGAGGGTGTCTACACAACATCCCAAGCTCGAAATAAGATACACAGTTTGCATAACACAAATTGCATCTCTTATCTCAAATCTATTTCGAAATAGCTTATTTTGAAATTTGGTTCATCTACACAGTGCCAAATTTTGAATTAACGTACTATTTCGAGCCATTCCTTATCCCTCATGCAACGAGGTTTACCAGGATGGCGAAATAGCGCATCTGTTATTTCGAAAAATATTTCAAAATAATGGGCAGCTTGTGTAGATGCGGGGTAGCTATTTTGGGATACCAGAGGCATCCTGAAATAGCTGTGCAGTGTAGACAGGACTGCCACAGGAGTATTCTTTGTTTTTAGGTAGTACTTTGTGGACCTCAAAGGTCGCTTTACTACAGCCCCCAAATGTGTACCTGTTCCATGCAAGGAATGGATGAATGTAGAAGGTTGAGTTGGAATGGAATGCACACGCTTGTAATATTCCCGTCCAGGTGCCATTCATATGCTAGATTGGCATGTGTGGATATTTCTAAATTATATAAATCTTTTTTCCCTGTGATGTCTTGTTAAAGTCAATGATACAACTTCATTGTTTGTGTTTTTGAAGTAAACTGCAATGCTACCCCTGGTTGGAGAGTGACACTCCTATAGCTGCCAGCATGGTTCACTTGTTCACAGACTGTATAGAGGTTTTACACCAAAGCTTTAAAGGTAGGTGAAATCCAGGATGTATGCAATCCTTGTTTCTGCGCAGTTGCACTTTCTGCTCTAGCAGCTCAAACAGTATTTTGGGTGGATGTGTTTGATGGGTATGAGTTTCTAGCCAAGCTTATAACCTTTTGTTACAAGCGCTGTCCTCTGACTCATTCATGAAATGAGAAGGGGTTTGGTGGCATGGACAGAGAAGATGGGGTAGATTTTTAGAAAAGTTAGAGAGGGTAAAGTAAAAGTTTTGGCAAAGGGCCTGGATGTGTGATGAGGAGAGGAGGGATTTAAAACCAACCAAAATATTTCTAGTTGCAGAAGCAAATGCACTTTGGGGAACTTCCTGTCTTGGTCAGAATCATTAACAGGTATTCTCAAATAACAGATATTGCTGCATTCTTGAATACCCCACTAGAAGGCACTAAAGGTGCTGCAATGCCCAGATTGGTTTTCTGAAATTTTCATTACTCATTTGAGAATTGGGAGGGTTCAGGATTAGCAGGGTGGTTCATGGGCACATGTCATGAAGGTGGCAAAGCAGAAGGCTTAACAGGGTAGTGATTCAGGTGTTGTCATTAGGTGAGGGCTGGGAGTCAGAAGGGTTTGGGGCAGGTTTTGAGTGATTAGTGTTTCCTGTTATGGGATTCCTGGCAAGCCATTGAATGAGAGAGGTCTTGGGTATGTGCAAGGACTGCTGGACACATGCATACAAGTGTTTCTGGGTCCGAACCATAGCAACATGGTAATTTTACAAGGACATTCCAGTTGGACAGCCACAGAATAGATGGCAGCAGCTCTAGGTAAAATAGGGGTCTTGTTTGTTTCAAAACTTTGTGCGTAACTATACTGCTGATGGAAGGAACGCGATTGAGCATCCTGAATACTCAACTCCTCTGTCTGTCAACAGTGCACATTAGTCTACTAGTATCTTTCAACCCCTCATCTGGAGAGACAACATTTGTCCTGGTGTTTTTACATACATCTAAATGCTTGTCCACTAGCAATGGAGCTGTCATCACTAATCCATATTACATGTGCCACTGAACAGCCATCGCACATTAATAACTTGCAGTAACGGAGCTGAATTCAGACTCGTGACAGTAGAAATTCAAGAAAAATATCTTGTGATGCCTTTGACAGTTTCCAAATTCTTGAACAGTTTTGAAAGGAGTCACAGAACCAGTTAACTACTTTCAGAAAGAAGTGTATTATAACCATGGATCCTAGTTTTCCAGTAAGAAATACATAAAAACCTGTATTTCTGCAGTTAAAAAGAAATAATGAATTTTAGTCTCCCTAGCTGCAATATATATAGGTACCGGTTGAAGACGATGTTTTATGGATATATTTACAGTTGTAAAACATGGAATGATCCACACCATGCATTGTTTCTTTACTTGCTCCAAAAAGGTAGCCAAGTTAGTCTGTAACTAGAAAAACTTAAAAAACAATGAATAGTCTAGTAGCACCTTAAAGACTAACAAAACATGTAGATGGTGGTATGAGCTTTCGTGGGCACAACCCAGTTCCAGTCATCTGAAGAAGAGGGTTATGCCCACGAAAGCTCATAATATCAGCGACATGCTTTGTTAGTCTTTAAAGTGCTACCAGACTATTCATTGTTTTTTTAAATGTTTCTTTACTGTTGTTGATAGCTCTGCTGTTTCCACCTCTTGTTTTTGTTTCCTTTCTTTCAGTTTGGTTAGTGCTTTCTATGTGTTCTACAATGGTCTGCCTTGCTACATGCAGTACAGAACAGCAGATTACCGTCAACATGAAATTTGTCCTTGCAAAACTCAGTGACATGATCTTTAGGAGTGATTTTTAAAGTTTTTGGCATTTTATTCTTACATTTATTTACATCTGTAGTGAAATTTGAGATGCATTAAAATATAAACCTCTACATGCCATTGAATAACCTCTATATGCTTAATTTATTAGACTATATTTAGCTATGGAAATTTAAAGTGCATTAAAAAATTAACCACAAGAAGGGGCAGTTCTGCACATTAAGTGACACTGGTACGTTCAGTAAAATGTAATGAATAGTTAATATATGTTTTTATTTGTTCACACAATATAAAAACTAAAAATGTTCTGGAAAATGCAAATTCTACATTTTCCCATTGCAAACAGATTTCTAAGATCCCTAATTATAACTCTTGTTGTCCAGTTAACTTTTTTTTTCAAAGTAAATGATGTTCAGTAGAAGAATAGAAATAATATTAGAATAAGAATATTAGAAAATATTCTTATATATTTTTTGTATTAGAAAAATAAGAATAGAAATAATAGAAATATTCCTGAGTAATAGAAACAAAGAAAGATTAGAAAATGTCCTTTTTCTTTGAATGTTATGTCCTTGGAAGAACTTATACTCACTAAATGTCCCCTTTATAGTCAGATTTGTCCCTGTTTGGCTAGATTTCCCAGGAGCTGTGTTTTAAATGGACTGTTTCCTTTTAATCTAGATAAGTTGTTGCCAAGCCACCGTGGGGCTCTCTGGTTACATCTGATGCATTATTGTGACTCATGTACAGCTCCCAAAATGCCAGAATTTATTCTCTATACTTTCCATGCTGAGTTCAGCAGACTTCCATGGAGAGAGATGCACCCAGATCAGATGCTTATGGAAGAATTCTTTAAAGTAAGCACCTAATGCGTATTGAAATAAGACCATTTATATTTCAGTTAATTCTGTCTTTGAAATTAAATGGATGTGTGCTTCCATTTGTTTAGCCAAAGAGTACATCAGATCGGCTTATTGTAGAATCTGCAGGTTGCTAATACAATATATTATTTATAATTATTAATAATATAATAATTCCATAGCATGGTATTAAAACCATGGAATTCATTTATGCTGATATGGCCATCAGCAATACTATCAGAGCCCCTGCATTATCTATAGCCCACTACAGTAGTTGGGCATCTCACAGCCTTTAATGTATTTATCCTCAACCTCTTGGATGATTGAGCCCAAGTCTCCCCTGGCCCAAGCTCTAACCACTTCATCACTTCCTTTCCTCTAGTATTATTTATTTGCATTGTGAGTAGTGCCTGTATACCAGGGGTGGGCAATAATTTTTGTCCAAGGGCCACTTCAAAATTTTTTGAAGGAGCTCTGGGCCACCCTGGAAGGGGCGGGGCCTAAACAGGCAGGGGTGGGGCCTAAACAGGCAGGGACAGGGCTTCCCCACCCCCATGCCCTGGAAGAGGCTTCCCTATCCCCTTTTGCTCACCCCCGATGTAAGCCCTAGTCATGAACTCATCATACTAGGTGTTGTACAAACACAGAACAAAACAATGGTCACTGCCCCAAAAAGCACACTATATGAAGAGAGACAATGGGTAGATACAACAGAAAGAATGGAGCACAGTGAAACAGTGCTGGTCAGCATGATAGGTAGTGGCCACCAGGGCCAGTCCTAAGCAATTGGCGGCCCGAGGCAAACCAGGTTTGCCTTTAGGGTTACAGATGGTTTCAAAAAAAGTTTATTAATCAAAGCAAAAAAAAAAAAAAAAGCTAAGAAGGTTGGGCCAAAATGCGGTCATAGCCTTCCCCTAAGACCAGTTCTGGTGGCCACAGTGTACCAGCTGCCTATCCATTGTCACCAAGGACTGAGATATTAAACTTTCTTAGGTCTTATCTTCACGGAAGATAAAAATCATTCTTTCGGAATTTGATTTAGCGAGCCTAGTTAAGACTCGCTAAATCGAATTCAGAGGGTGCCCCCCCACTAGTGGCTAGTACTCCTGCTCTCTTGCCGCCAAGGTGCCAAGGAGGGCTTAAGGTAACTTCAGCTATGTATTCTATGCAGTTGGAAGTGCGTATTCTCAGCTGAGCTTCCAGGTTTAGTGTAGACCTGGGGTTAGAATTGATTTTGTCAGTACAGCTCTGATCTTCCAGGTACTTGCCCCATGAACAGTTTATAAAAGAATTTCTAGACAAGTGGGGAGCTTGAGAAAGAATGGTAATGTACTGAATGTTTCCCAAAAAGCTGACTCAATCATTTTGTTTTATAATGAATAATTAACATGACTCAGGGAAATAAGTATCTCTATGTACACAATGTGTGAAGTATAAGACCAGTATTATGTTAACTAAAATGATCACTGTACTTCCATTTTTAGTTGATTGCTTCTGATTTTCACCCTAGAATTATAGTACAGGTTGAACCTAAACTGGGACTCTCTGGTCCAGCAACGGACCACAGATGTTCTTGGACCAGAGAGTCCCGGTAGCTGGGAGTTTGGTGGCTGGGAACCCAGCTGTGCCGGGTACTGGTGGACCAATGGCTGAGAGGCTGGTGGCCAGACCCAGGAATGGAGCCAGGCAAGGGGCCCAGTGGCGGGGGGAGAGGGAGTGTCAGAATTGACCTTTTCTGGTCCAGAAAACTCCCTCGTTTGGGACCAGTCAGATCCCAAGGATGCTGGACCAAGGAGACTGAGCCTACACAGATGGTGGTAGGACTTCAGGATCATTCCTTGAAGGCCCTTCCTGCCTCCCTGTCAGTGTTGCATTGACCAGGCACATCTAAAATTGTTACAGAACTTTTTGGTCTTCCCCAAAGAGAGGTCCAAAATAGCCTGAATATTGCTCCTGGGTTTGGAATAGTCTGAATTTGGTAGCCTTCTGGACATACTGTGAAAGACATTTCTTTGACTGGGGTTTTGGGAGGGCTGAAGGTTATGCTTCCTGGATGATGAAGGGAATTCTTGTAGCTGTCTGGCTGATTTTAGGTACTCTTGAATAGATTATTTAAAGCTTCTGAGATTGAATTGTTTTATTAATGCTGTTAGGGTATCTAAAGTTATAGACAGTGCCTTTTTTAGTTATTTAAATCTAAATAAAGGTGTTTGTCTTCTCCTAGGTTGAAAGAGGCAGCCCGAAGAGTTGTTTCATATTCTTGGGTTCTGTTTTATGTGACGTAAACTGGGTCAGCGTCCTGTCTGATGCCTGGAATCCACAGCCCCATCCTGAAACACACAGTATGATTGTGTGCTTGCTGTATATGGTAGTCCTGTTGGCAAAGGAGGAGCAACTTATAAGCAAAGAGGTAATTTTGAAAAGGTCCAGAGATGGATCAGATTGCCTTGCATTCATTAATTTCTATATTTATTAATTGCCATTACCAGGCAAGCAAGTGTACTGTATTTAAGCCCTGCTTGAGCTGCAGCATGCTGGTAAAAATAAATTCCATGAATTATGTCCAAAACTGGGTACATTGGGTCTCTTCTAGATACATGTGTCCACTATCTGGAGTGGCTCTCAACTGAGGGTGCCTACTTCAGGGAAAACTATCAAAAACCAGGACAGACAGCCCAAACTGTCAGTGTTTTCTGTAATTAGATTTCATCAACCCACTGATAAATGTGAACTCCTGGAGCACTAGTCTTACCAGAGAGTCACAGACTGTCCCACCAGACTGTAGGGTCTATCTTGCCATGCAGACAAACTGAACTTTGTGATAAAAGGTCACTCAAAAACAAAAATCACATCACATCAGCTTTCTCCCTGCCTCAAGGAATCAGATCAGTTGGTACTCTAGGTCTTACCTCAAAGACAATGCCGGTAGCCAATTCTGTAGTAAACTAAGTAAAAGTTTATTGTCTATGAAAAGGAAATGAGTTATTGAAAGGTTAAAGTAGTTAGACTATAAAGGTTAAATCAGGTGACTCACAATTTCAAATAGTGGACTATGTAGCACTTTAAAGACTAACAAGATGGTTTATTAGATGATGAGCTTTCGTGGGCCAGACCCACTTCCTCAGATCAAATAGTGGAAGAAAATAGTCACAGCCATATATACCAAAGGATACAATTAAAAAAAAATGAACACATATGGAAAGGACAAATCACATTTCAGAACAGAAGGGGAATGCGGGGGGGGGGGGAGGGAAGGAAGGTGAATGCCTGTGAGCTAATGATATTAGAGGTGGGGAAGGGTAGATGTCTGTGAGTTAATAGTATTAGAGGTGATAATTGGGGAAGCTATCTTTGTAATGGGTAAGATAGCTGGAGTCTTTGTTCAGCCCCCCGCGGAGAGTGTCGAATTTTAGCATGAATGCCAGTTCAGAGGATTCCCTTTCAAGTGCAGATTTGAATGTCTTCTGAAGTAGGATGCAGGTGAGTAGGTCATTGAGACAGTGTCCTTTCTGGTTGAAATGGCAAGCAACTGTTTTTTCTTTGTGATCCTGTCTAATGTCTGTTTTGTGGGCATTGATTCTTTGGCGAAGTATCTGAGACATTTGTCCAATGTACATAGCAGACGGACACTTTCGGCACATGATAGCATAGATTATATTTCTGGAGGCGCAGGAATATGTATTCTTGATCTTATAACTCACTTGGTTAGGCCCAATAATGGTGTCAGCAGAGTGAATATGTGGACAAAGCTGGCAACGGGGTTTGTTGCAAGGAAAAGTTCCAGGGTTGGTATTAGTGTGGTATGTCCTGTGGTTGTTGGTAAGAATCATCTTGAGGTTAGGTGGTTGTCTATAGGAGACTATGGGTCTGTCTCCCAGGGTATGTCTACACTACCCCGCTAGTTCGAACTAGCGGGGTAATGTAGGCATACCACACTTGCAAATGAAGCCCGGGATTTGAATTTCCCGGGCTTCATTTGCATAAGCGGGGAGCCACCATTTTTAAAACTCTGCTGGTTTGAACCCCGTGCAGCGTGGCTACACGGGGCACAAACTAGGTAGTTCGAACTAGGCTTCCTAGTTCGAACTACCGTTACTCCTCGTGAAATGAGGATTAGAGCAGATGCGGTTGTATCGAAGGGCTTGGCTATAGATGATGGATCGTATGGTGTGTGCTGGATGGGAGCTGGAAACATGTAGGTAACTGTATGAGTCAGTGGGTTTTCTGTAGAGGGTGGTGTCTAATTTTCCATTGTTGATTTGTACTGTGGTGTCCAGGAAATGGATCTCTCGTGTGGAATGGTCCAGGCTGAGGTTAATGGTGGAGTGTAGGTTGTTGAAATCTCTTTTTTTTTTAATTGTATCCTTTGGTATATATGGCTGTGACTATTTTCTTCCACTATTTGATCTGAGGAAGTGGGTCTGGCCCACGAAAGCTCATCATCTAATAAACCATCTTGTTAGTCTTTAAAGTGCTACATAGTCCTGTATTTTGTTTCAGCTACACCAGACTAACACGGCTACATTTCTATCTCAATTTCAAATAGTGGCAGTGATGGAATAAACTGCCAGTTTCTCAAAAGTTTTTTCAGGGAACCCAGACAGTTTCTGGGGATCTCTCCTTTTGCATCCAAACAGAATCCAAACAATCCAGAGATGAAGGCTCTTTCCTTGAATTCATTCTACTTCTTTTCACAGAAAACAAACTGACAGTGACACAACCCAATGTGGTCTTTTCCTTCAATGATGGGCACAGAAGAATTCATTCTGAGTCTATTTGACCTCAGCTCATCACATATACTGACCACCTGCTTTGAAATAAGCCTTTTTTCCTGATAAAACTCTTTATTTGAGCTTTAGTTAAAGATGTATATGTTAAGCAAATATTTGCTATAACATGATGCTGGGGCACAAATGACTTGAAAACAATGCAAGTTAAAGACCCATTCATTTTCATTATGGTTAAACACTAAATAAATACATGCATTTCACAATTTCTCTGACCTATGCTAATACACAAGTGAATTGACCTTTGACTTGAGCTAGCATCTGGCCTGTCAGAATCACTGCATTCATATCATTCCCATTAGCATAATGTCTTAGCACCTCACCATTGTACTGTGTTTATTCTCTGAACATGTTTATGAGGCCGAGAAGTGCTGTTGTGTCCATTTGACAGATGGCACCTGAAGCACAAAGATCATGCAGGAAGTGTTTAATGGGGCCGGAGTGCCAGGAGAGTGAGGTGTCTTAGTTGGGGGCCACATCAGTGAGGGTTGGTTTTTTTTTGTTTTCTCAGGGGGTTGCCCCACCTTTTGTGTGGCCCCCAACTAACATTTCTGTGGCTCAGTGGTCCCCGACCAAAAAAGGATCCCCACACCTGCCATAAATAAAGACAATGTTGAAATCTTTTGTGTTAGACGTAAATTAATATTTCATCTTATTTACAATGAATTTTGGTAAATTAACGTGATAAAGTTAAAGTGCTTAATCAATTTAATTATTTTGAATTTTGATTAATATAATATGACCTTTCTTACCAGTTATATGCTCCCCTTATGTTATAGCTGTGTATTTAAGTTTTTATGCTCCACTAGATCAATATGAATAATTTAGTATTTAAGGTATTTAAAGGTAAGCAAAGGCATTTTGTCATTATGGGTGGCTAGCTGGTGGACTGCAGAAAGGTTTGCATTGAGCGGGGTGGGCCACAGGCTAAAATGTTTGAGATCCACTGTTCTACATCCTAGCCTCTAATCCACAATTGCCATTGTATTTTCCAACTTATTAAAGTTACTGGGATTCAGTATCCTAGGCAATCTCCTCTTAATGGTCTTCTGAATGTTTTATCTTTTCAAAGATCTTCTTTAAACTTCTAAAGATACACTTGTCAACTGCCTACAAAGATTGCTTGATATAAAACATATTGGAGCAAGGTTTATTAGCATGTTAACTATTTTCTCCCTTCAGTATTTTTCTCTGACTTCTTTACCTGAATGATAAGCTCTCATTTGAATCCTTTGTTTTAGAGAATGTCCTAAAATGAATCCAATGTGGCTGATTTGTTATCTCTAGTTATAATTATAATGTTCTTGTCTATCTGATTTCATTTGGGTTATTTCTAAGTAATCAGGTACCAGATTGTACTTTATTTAATTGAGTTAACTGCAATTGAGAAACATAGCAATATTCAGTCATTGTTTGTTATAAGTAAATTCACAATTAATTAACATGGAAAGTTCCATTGCATTAGGAAAACTTCTGTGGCTTCAGCTTTCTTGTAGTAAAATGTCTTTGGAATTCCTTAGATGGCAAGAGGGAAGAAGTTGAGATGAATAGTGTATGTGTTTGTGTGTGTAAACATAAATACATACACATATATGCATGTGTGTGAATCCATGTCTTGGAAATAGCAAAGGGTAGTGGATAACATATTGGACCAAATGGTGGGAGACCTCCATTCTATTCCTGACTCTGCCACTGCCCCATGTTACTAGGCTGATATAACCTTAGGGGAGACAGGTTGTGTGTCTGTTTGCCGCCTTATGCTTTCCTATGACTTTAGATTGCAGCTCTGTTCATGACAAGGTCTATATTATTGAGCCAACACATTGACCTGCTACCAGATGCCATTGTAATACTAATAATAAGTATGATAGATAAAAAAGTAAGGAATATTATTTTAGTACAATGAACTGTTAAACCCAGAATGCCAGAGGTCATCTATTTGATGGGGTTTTTATTACACTCTATGCATCTCGAATCTAAAGATCTCTCTGTTAGTTTCCAATATTTAGTATTGTGGCTGTTGATAAAAAAAAGGGCATTTAAAAAGTAAATTTTCCTCCAATCTTCAGGAATCACCATTGATTAACCTCCTTGGACAGACCAGCTCTCTTCCTTGGCAACTTGTACGCATTGAATCTTATCAAAGCATCATCATCTACTTTAACAGCCACTATCCTCCTTCCATCATCCTAGCCAAGGATTCTGCAGCTGAACTGATAGTGAAACTGTTAAAAGTTTCTGCAGGCTTTGGAGCTTCTTCTGATAGTCATGTGCATCTCGTAAGTATGATCGGCAATGCCTTTGGGCCCTTTTTGATCATCTTCTAGTTGTCTTGTTGATGATGTGATGTGTCGTGTGACCATATGGAGCTAAACATGCATTTTTAAAACATTTTAATAGGATGCAACACTGAAATGCCAAGCATACATTCACCAGGTGGTTCAGTTTCTCAGCACCTTGGAACAAAATGGAAAAATAACCCTCTCGGTATTGGAACAAGAAATGTCAAAGCTCTTAGATGATATTGTCATCTTCAACCCTCCAGGTTGGTTCTAAGGAAATAGCATGTTTTTATACAGTTGTCAAGACGTAATGTCTCTAGGGTCAGGCTAGTTACAGATTCAGATAATATTTTGAACACAAAGTGAATTCTTAGGAAGGATTATTATCTCCATTGTATAGATGTATAAATGAGAGGTACATAGCGAAAAGTGATTTGTCCAACGTCACACAGGAAGTCGACTGCAGTGGCCAGAATTGACTCCACATCTTCTGAGTCCCAGTCCAATGCTTTAAACACAAGACTATCCCCCCTCCTTCCTTTCATTGTATTTTCACAGCTGGTTTATTCTTATGGGTGGCTGTTTTATCTTTGACTTTCAGGCTTGGATATGCAAACTCGTCACATGGCTCTCAGTAGTCTCTTTTCAGAAGCATTGATGATGATGAATAATGCTAGCATCACAACAGCAGAATCACTACGGGGTTACTTACAAAACTGGATCAACACTAAAGTGCGTGGCCAGTTAGTGATGCCCCTTCTAACAGCTGCATGCCAGAGCCTGGCATCGGTCAGGCATATGGCAGAGACTACAGAAGCTTGTATTACAGCTTACTTTAATGAAGGTAGGAGAGAATCTCTCATTCTGTCACGTATGCCAAGTTCTGAACTAATAATAAAGATCGTTCTTGAAATGTCCACTAATTAATTGCTGGGTTAAAGCGCCTCCGCCTACTCAATAATAACTTTAATTTGGTTTTACTTTCATAATCAGATCTTCTTTCCTAAAGTACAGTATTGATGTTACTTAGAGTGCTCGGTGTGTGTATCTACAGAGATACCTATACGCATTCAAGCAGGTTATGTGCAATGTGGTTGCTTATTTTTGAATTTAATTGTATGGTATACAGTTTTAATGTGATGATTTCTTGGAATTGTTTCAATCAACATCTCACTTTCTGAGACTGGTTCTGCTGATGGCTACTCTCTTTCTAGCTGAGGGGGACTAAATGACTCTTCCTTTGTATTCTACATCATGCTTATATGGAAAAGTCACACCGAATTTAATAGAAAAGGATGGTTTTTCCTGTAGAACTGTTTTGAAACAGTAGAATTTAATACACATTTTATGTTGGCTAGAATTCTGAAGGATTGTTCTCAGAAGTCACATGGAGAGGCTCATGTTCTCTCAGGCTGAAAGGATTTTTGGAGTGATTTTCTATAGAACTATATATCTACTTTTTGTCCCAGTCAATTCTGAAAGATTTAGTCTTCCCAAAGGAAGTGTTTGAAGTCCCATCTCTGGGACTTAAAAAATTAATGCTGTCGTAACACCAGCAATGTACTTGACTGCAAGGAGATGGACGAGATAACTTAATGGGTCTTTTCCATCGCTAACTTTCATGATTCTCTGACAGGCTGGTGATTTATAAAATAGCTGACACAGTGTGAATTATTTAAATTAAAGGAACATAGTCAAGTAGGTTAGGTGTACAGCTTTATCTTGTGCTAAAACTGTTTTAACAAACACATCCAATCCTTTCTGTATTCTTTTCTCTCTCTTTGCTTTAAGAATTGCCTCTCAATCAAGATTTAAGCTGGGGTCCTATACTTGCCTCCCTTCAAGTTCCTGAACTTACAATGGAAGAATTTCTGAACGAATGTTTATCCTTGGGAAGCTACCTAACCCTTTATGTCTACATGCTGCAACGTTTGAACACTGAACAGACTCTGACCAATGAAATGAAAATGCTGTTAACTGTTGGAAAATGGCTAGAGCAAGTGTATCCGAGGTATTTTAAGTTTTATTCAGTACAGTCATTTGGTCTGCTATAGGCCCAGGTACCTGACTTTCTAAGCCCAGCTCTGCCACTGTTTACTGAGCAAGTCCTCTTGGCCTTCATTTTCAGGGTAACCATTAATTTAGAATATGTCATGTTCTCAGTGTTCAATTTGAGATGCTAGGGGCCTGATTTTATTTTAGAGCTGAAATTAATGGGGGATTTCTAACTTTCAGGATAGAAATCAGGCCTAAATGTTTCCAACTGGGCTCCCACTATTGGTGGGCGTTTTTTGAAAATAGAGGTCATTGTGTTCCTACATCTCTGTAAAATGTAGATAAACAAAACTGGAAGGAATGTGGTGAGAATTGAGTATTATTTGTAAAGACTTTGGAAGATATATAAAGTTGTATATACTGTATGTACTAAGTAGGGATGTGAAAGTATAACCATTTAAACAGTTAACTGGTAAGCCTGGGCTTATTGATTACTGTTAATCATTATACTCAGGCTCCCGCTTCACTTTTGGGGAGCTGGCTATCATGGGGCCAGCAGTGTGGGGGTGCTAGACAGCTCTCCAGGAGTGGGACTGCAGGCGGAAGCTGGTATGTACCAGGAGCTGGCTTAAAAGCTGGTTCCTGGCATGCACTGGCTGCCATGAAGCTGGCTGTCACCATGCACTGCAGGTTTGTATAACCATGTAACCACAATTACCCACTTGTTAACATTTCTAGTAGTAAGTATTTTTTAAAATACAAATAATGCTGGTATATAATGCACTAGTAAGTATTATAAGCCACCCAGAAGTTCTATGCAGAATGTAGCAAATCTATTGGCTGGTAAATGTCTCGCCATGTTACTGGCAGTAGGGACAAAACTTCCTTGATTAAAAAAGTCCTGTTAGGATAACGCATGCTTTCCTATCTTGGTTGTCTGATGAATGTAGGTATTGATCACCAAAGTGGGGAAAGAGAGCAATCTGCAAAAGGTGTTTTGATACCTTGTGCAAAGCTAAAAGCCTGCTCCAAGATAGCTGAGAGATTTTTGGTGGTGGAAGGACTTGACCAAAGTTGTTGGAGCACTGCCTGATGCAGAGATCTCGTGCTAATGTTTTCTGTGGAATATCTGAGTTCATTAACCTTGGGTGTGACTTCAAGCTATTTGGTTTTGAAACTATGTTTAAAAATACCCACAGAGGAACTTGTGCTGTGTGCCTGGCTTAGCAGAAGCCTTTAATATTTCCACAGCTGTGAAATGAAGTGGAAAGTTTTAAAACCATGGTTACAATAAAATCTACTGCTTCTTAGAATATCAAATACCTGTAAACAAAGCCAAGATCAAAGAACAATAGACCTGACTTACCGGTTTGTTACACCAGATTTTATATTGGTCTAACTCCATTTCAGTGCTTGCAATAACTTTGCTATTAATAAATTTAAGGGCAGGGTAAAGTTTGACCTCCTGCATGATCCAGGCCTTTGAACCTCCCCCATTAATGTCTGCCCATAGTTTGTGGAGTTCACTAGAATTATTCCAGCGTAAAATCTAGTGTGTCTGAGTGTCTTTCCCAAGATTGTCAACTAAACACCTCACTGGGCTGGTGGGCACAAGGAAATTTCCCAATTCCACAGGCGTGGGAGATGTTGACAGTGAGGGAAGATCAGTTTCTAAACATTGTTCTTTCATCCACCAAAAGCTCAGTGAAGGAAGAGGCAAAGCTGTTTCTTTGGTGGCAAAAAGCCCTGCAGTTATCCTTAATCCAAATGGAGCAGAATGACACCATCCTGATTGAATCAGTCATCCGGATATTGCTCTCAATACAGGGCAGGCAGAATCAGCTGGCTGAGGAGAGACTGACATCTGGAATACTGGGTGCTATTGGATTAGGCAAGAAATCTCCTTTGTCACCCAGGTAAGAATTTAGGAAGGAGTGCTCTGACTAAGCAGGCACATATTTTGAAAACACTGGATCAAATCCTGTACACTTTATGAATGGATGGAACTAAGCTCTGCAGATGGGTGAGGAACCCAAAGTTCCTGGAGGTTTGGGGATGTTCTTTTCTGGTCCATCATAGAGAAGCCACAGTATTTGTGACTGTGTTACGATCTGAAACTTTCCCATAATTTGTGCTGGAGCAAGGAGGTTGAGAGATCTGGTTTGATGCCATTTCTAGTTATGTTTGTAGAGAAATCCATCAAAGAGAACACTTGCCTGGCTTTTTTACTTTGCCTTTAGTAGTCAACTATCATGTATTTCTTACATTATTAGAGTGTGTATATTCATGTTACACTCTGCCTTTCCTGTATTATCCTGGATGTGCTGGAAAAAGTAACTGTGGTTCAAAGAAACAGTGATCTTTGCATGTTACACAGCTCCCTTCCTGAAGAGATGGTTAGGGAGCTTGGTAATCAGAGAACAAAAAGAAATTCAGCTGAAAAATAAAAGAGAAACCACCCAGAGGGTGTTCATTCTGCCCTGGTCCAGCAAAGCACTTAAGCATGAGCATAACTTCAAGAATGTAAGTGGTTTCTTTTGGGTTAAATCCTACCCCCATTGAAACCAATGGCTAAAGATATGGCTCTGTTATGGAGATCATAAATTCTGTGACTTTTCGGGACCTCCAGGGCTACTTCTGGGGTAGGGCTGGAACAGCTGTCAGCCCTGGGTCTTGTCGGAGTGGCAATAAGCCCCAGGGCCACCTCTCTGGGGTTGGAGCAGCAGTAGGGTAGGAGCAGCTTCTGGAGATCAGACCCAGCAGTGCTGACTATTAGTCCCTCCAGTCCCCCACCTCCAGAGTATTTATTTTTAGTAAACAGTCAGGGACCGATCAAGGCTTGCATGAATTTTTGTTTATTGCCCGTGACTTGTCCATGATTTTCAGTAAAAATATCCATGACAGAATCTTAACCTTACTAATGGCAAAAGCTCCCATTTAGTTGAGTGGGGCTACGATTTCACCCTTGGATTCCAATAACAGGTATCTCAAAATGCAGTGAGGAAGTAACTGCAAAGAATACTTTGAAGTGCTTTGAGGTGATCTCAGGCTGTAAGTGGGACCAGTGAGATCTCCAGTTTATTTCTGACCGCTGTATTTATTATACTGCATTGCATTTGGAAAAAAAAAGTCGAAAGATCCCTCCCCTCATTTATTGCAAGAAATAACAGGGTGATAGTTTTGGCATGTCTAACCCTAACGCTCAGTATCATTTCCATTTTATGTCAACATCTCTCTCCCTTCTGACACACAAGGTTCCGTGTGGTTGCCCGCAGTATGTCAGCTTTCCTGTTGGTGCAGATTCCTCAGGAGAATCAAATCCGTCTGAAGCCTGGCTCAGAACCGCAACTGTCACAGAAAGCCCAGCAGGTAGAGTGCCAGCCGTTGAGCATTCTCTGTTTCTGTCCTGGCTAATCAAGTGGCAGCATGAGTCTCATAGTAGGGATCTTTACAAATGATGTATATTAAGCCGACCTTCTCTCTGAAATGCCTGATTTCAGTGAGAGCAAAATGTCCATCCTAATTTGGCTCTCAGTGCTTTCCCCCTGTCAATACCTGTGTCTGATTTCTGAATTTCAAAAGCCATTAGTTGATCTTATGGGAAAGGAACGTTTGTTTGTGTCACTAACGACTGCCCTGTTTGATGTAACTTGGCAGGACTTCTAGTCTGTGTTTGAGAGGGTGGGACTGGAATACTTGAGATGGTCTAAGCCAGTCATCTCCAACGTTTTTGAACACAAGGTCACTTTTTGAATTTAAGAGCAATCCAAGATCTACCTCAAACCCAAATGCCCTTGGAGGTGCTAGAGGGGGTTTGAGGTGCAGGTTCTGGGAGGGTGTTTGGATGCAGGGGTGCTTGGAGCTAGGGCAGGGGTTTGGGTTGCAGGAGGGAGTTCATGGCTGGAGTAGGGGTTCGGGATGTGGGCTTCGGCTGGGCACTGCTTATCTCAGGTGACTCCAGGGTGGTGGTGCAGTGAAGCTAAGGCAGGCTCACCCCTGTCCTGGCCCTGCATCTCTCCCAAAAGCAGCCAGCAAACTCCATCCCAAGCCCTGTTGTGCCCGCTCTCTGCTCTGTGGAGAAAGGATACAGAGGGTGACATCAGCACTCTCCTCTCCCTCCCTTGTCCTGCACAGCAAGCAGGAGGCTCCTGAGGAGACAGCTCCAAGGCAAAGGGCAGGAGATGCACAGCAGTTGGGGGAGGGACAGCTGAAGTGCCAGCACTTGACAGGCTGTTGACCAAACCAGTCAGGATCACCTGTCAGAGGCTTCAAGATCTACCGGTAGATCCCGATCTACAGGTTGGTGACCACTGGTCTAAGCCAAGGAACTGAGTTTCACAGCAACACGTTGTTTGGCAGGAATGTTGGGTCACATTATAAATCTTAAAACACACAACTTTCAGTGAAATAGCAAGCTCAATACATTGAGTGAAAAACAACAGAAACTAGATAATAAGAGGAAGTGGAAAATATACTCTGTGGCAGGCGGGCAATAGAGAGATTTGAGCACTTTTACTAATAGAATAACAATGTCCAGTAGTCTGTGTGTGTCTTAGTGTGGATCAAAAATAAACCTTCCCAATAAATTCAAGAATACAAAAGGTGTCAATAAAAAAGTGGACAGGAAAGGGTTAAGTTTTTTAGAGGCCTTGTCTATAGAAAAGATGCACTGGTTTGATTAAGAGTATGATTTTAAAATTGATTTTGTCTGGTACATAGCTCTATACAGTCTCTCTTGTTTCTGTTTAAGAGGAGCTTATTTCATTTTAACTTAAACGGATTCGTAATTGACTGAGCTAATAACACTGGTTAAATCCAAATAAGAGTGTATGTGAGGCCTTTTCTATCAATTTAACTTGCCTGACTTCAAATTGCTCTTGTGGGTGAATCAATGCAACAAGTATCAGTCTTGACTTTAATATACGCCCTCTAAAGGGTTACGTTCAGGCTATGTTTAACCCAGGGGTGGGCAAAAAGGCCTCCGCGGGCCGGATCCGGCCTGCTAAGCGGGTGGATTCGGCCTGTAGAGGCCCTGCTGCTCCCCCACATTCAGGCCAATTAGGGCCTGGGGATGGGGGAGTGCCCGAAGCCACCTCAGTGCTTCAAAGTGCTGTGCACTGCTCGCAGGGTGGAGGCAGAGTGGAAAACTTTGTGCACTCCTCCGCCTCCAGGCCTTAATTGGCCTCGTGGCGGGGGAGCACACGAAGCCTCCTCCCGCCCTGCCAGGAGCATATGGCGCTTTGAAGTGCTGCTCGCAGGGCGAGGGGGAGACTGGAGGAGGCGTGAAGCTTCCTTTGCCCTGCCCTGGCCCTGCGAGTAGCCCATGGCACTTCAAAGTGCCACATGTTCCTCGCAGGGCAGGAGGAGGCTTCCCATGTTTCCCTGCCCGCTAGGGTTGCCAGATGTCTGGTATTTGCACCGTCTGTCTGGTAAAAAACATCAGAAAATACCGGATATTTTTCCGGCTGCGCACCGGACAGAAGCCTGGTGGGGGCTGGGGGAGCGGCTAGAAGTCCCAGCTGGGAGGCAGGGCTGCGATTGCCTCTGGAAGCCCTCAGTTGGTTGAGTTGAGAAGGAGGGGAATCCTCCTCCTCGCTCGTGCATCTGCATGGGACAGACAGTAAGTCCCATGTCAGTCCCGCTCCCCGCCGGCCAGTTTGCTCACCCCCTCTCAGCCCGCCGGTTCTCCCCCACTTCCCCTCCTGATCTTCCCCGGCCAGCTTCCCTGCACTGCCCCCCAGCTCTGCTTCCCGCCAGCCCGTTCCTCTTCCTGATCTCCCCGTTCCGCCTGACCCCTGCTTCCTGTTGGCCCCTCCATCTCCCCCGGCCAGCCCCGTTGCCCCACCACCCCCCGTTAGCTGTTTCAAGCCCCCCCCCCCCTTCCTGGCCAGCACCGCTCCCTTCCTGGCTGGTCCCCCCTCCCAATGAAGCGTGTCTGTGTGGTTGTTGTGTGTGTGTGTTTGTTTGTTTGTTTTTTAAATGACTACCTGGTAACCCCTAGCAGTGATCCAGGTCCTTGGAGTGTGTCTTTTTTTTTTTTTCTTGCTCAACAACTTTAGTGTCTCCCCCCTCCTTTTTTTCCTTCAACAAAATTTTTTCCCGGTGGGTTTTTTTTGGGGGGGGTAGAGGTGTTCGGTATTTTTGTTTCAGCCATCTGGCAACCCTACCACCCCCAGACCCTGATTGGCCTGGGGGGTGGGGAAATGTGCCAAGCCTCTTCCAGGGCATGGGATGCCTAGTGGGAAGAGGGGGTAAACGGGGTTCCCCACCCCTAGAGCAATTAAGGTCTGGGGGTGGGGTAGCCCTGCCCCTTCCGGGATGGCCTGGAGCTACTTCAAAATTTTTTGAAGTGGCCCCCGGGCAAAAATTATTGCCCACCCCTGGTTTAACCCAACATTTAAGTTTTGTATCAGAGACAGCAACACAGGTGGAGAGGGGGGAGGGAAAACAGGTGAGATGCCCGTGTCCTATTTTTTAAACTGTCTCCGCCTGTCCCTGGTTGCTGGTCCCACTTCTGGGAGTATTTTAGTAACCATGTACTGTAACTGCTAAAAATTGCTGTGGTTACCCAATTACTGAAATACACAATATCTAACATCCCTAGTTTGTAAACTGCCCTCCCCTCCATAGCAGCAGTTTTTTAGGACATGCGAATCTGGCAGTGGAATTAACCAGAAATGAAAGCAAAGCAGACAACTCTGTTTTCCTGAGTGAAAAGTAAATGAGGTTCATCCCAATTTTTTTCCAGCTTTAATTCCTCTCTGGTATTATCACCAACTTAAGATAAGGATTTCTTTATAACATAGGATTTTTTTTATCTATCTATCTATCTATCTATCTATCTATCTATCTATCTATCTATCTATCTATCTATCTATCTATCTATCTATCTATCATATGAAATCATGGGTACCAATAAGAGCATTGTGAAGTGAATTGGAGTACTATGAGCTGTATTTTGTGTGCTTCCCCCTTTTGCCTGGGGTAAAAATAAATGATACGCCTATTAAAGAACTACAGTGAAACATAAGATGGAGTGTTTGTTCCTATCACTCATACAGAGAAAATAACTTTGTCATGTATAGTTTGTATCTAATTGGCGGATACTGTGCTATACAAAATGTATGTGTTGAATATTACATGGCCACGGGAGCTTGTAAGATGTACGGTCAGATCCTGTAGTATAAATCAACATAGATCCATTGAAGTCAATGGAATCACATTTGTTTACAACAGTCAATGACCTTGCCCATTAATTAAACTGCATAAAATAGGGGCAGAATATACTTAGCTAATTGACATTTTTTTCCCCTCTATATTTGTAGGCACTAAATGCACTTGAATCTATGGCATCAAACAAGCAATATATGGAGTATCAAGAACAGCTCTCCCAAGCATCCCAGTTTATCAGGCACCCTGATCATTGTCTTCATGATGGAAATAATCTCTTGGCTCTCCTCGTGAACACTCTGTACCCAGAAGTGCATTACTTGGACATTATACGATAGCAAGCACCAAGATCACTAAAAACCTTTTTACAGTATTGGATTCCTCCAGTTTACATTTGAAGTTGTTACTTCCCAAGTCATATTCACTTGGAGAGATACACTAGCTATCAAAATGAATCAAAGTGCACGTGGGAAGGAAATGTACATGGGCATGTTTTGAGCCGTCTTGGGTTTTTTGTTTAAGTTCTTAATGTTGTGCTTTTAATGGAATCACTCAATTCCTGTCTGGTGAAAACACTTGAATGGCTTCCTGTTTCTAGTACAAGTCTAAAAGGATAATTGAGAATTTGTATGTAAATCCTAGAAAAGACACTAGCTTGTTCGTGTCTTATACAAAGCACTTGGTTTTTTGCTCTGTGCCTTTTTCTTCTGAGACTTCATTGCTTAGACCAACCCAACCTTAAGGATTGTGTGTAAGCAGAGTTTTGGACCACTGTTTGACCATCGTACCTCTAAATTTAATCTATTTACTATTCTGAAACTTGGAAGCTGACCACATCAATGAGTATAGTGTCTCTTTTCTCTGTGATCCCACATACCTCTGCAGTTGATTATGACCTTTTATATCTCTTTCCACCTCTGTTAGCAGTAGATTGATATCTTTCCCAGCTTCCAGAAGTTACTGAACCTGATCCCATATTGTCTGCTAGAATGAACCATGTTGCTTCTATTATAAAGATCAATAAAGTCAAGAACTGAGTTTCTAGATGTAGAAGGGAAAATAGCGAGTGGTATTCATGTTAGCTCACCAGTTCCGTAGTGCTGCTGGAAGAGACTGGTGGTTTTACGTCTGAATTGGCCAGCAAGGAGACTTGCTTTCCTTCCTCACTAGGTGGGGATCTTGCTATTGGAGATGACACTTCGTGAAAAGTGACCTACTCTGTGTGTAATTTGGTGGTTCCTTCTTAAAATTCTGTAACCAAGGTGTGAACCATGAATCTGTAAATTTGTCAGTTTAATGATCTTAGTCTTTGTTGCTTTCTTTGAGTGCATTAATGAAAAGAATAATACCCAGTGAGGAATCGGAGACCTGGTCTTCCCAGCTGTGTTTATATGGCTCTGTGTAAGGGTGCCATGTTGAGAGGCTGGGGGGAGAGGCTATGAGACAGCCATGCATACTAGGATGCTGCTTGCTATTCTTCCCTTTCCCCTCACTATCAGGCAACAAGGGGAAAGTACACAGCGTGCGTCATTTATTCCTCTGCCTCTTCCTTTCACCAATGGTGAGTAAACAGAAGACACCCAAGTTGTGCACTTTCCCCTCACTGCCTGATAGCGAGGGGAAGGTGAAGAAGAGCAAGCAGTGTCCTGGTACACGTGGCTATTGCTCCCTTTGTCCTCCTGAAATGGTGCCCTTGGCTCTGTGGCCATTTTATTTGTCTCTGCCGGATCTGAATCGTTCCAAATGGCCTTACAGTTTCCGTAGCCCTGGTCTGTGAAGGGCTCAGGACTTCTGCAAAGGAACCGTAATATCTTTTTCTCATCCATTACTCAGTGCCTTTATGTTCAGGCCACTCTCACATTTTAAAACATTTAGCTGTGGTCACCACAAAAGGAAAAGTGTGTTCTACAACCTTTTCCATAACTGATCATCAGCACATTCACCAGTATTGCACTTAAATATAGTTTTACTGTTAGAGAACTAACCAGGTACTGAGCGACTCAGTTGTTTTGTAATTTCCCTTTTTCTTCTTGCCAAATTATGTAAAGCGTATCCATTGGGACTTCAGACAACATCCATTCTCCAGTTGGTCTTGCAGTTTTGTTCTCCAATTCCAACTTTTTTTTGCTATGTCCTTCATCTTGTGCATCAACTAGCCTTCACTACAGCATTTCTTTTTAGCAGGCCTTTTGGGAACTTTGCAACTGGAAAAATAAATTCTGCTGCTTTTCTTTTCTTTTTTTTTTTTTTTTTTTTTTTTTGCTTAGTCTTAAGGCACTGTTTTAGCACTTGTATTAGAGGCAATGTTATGTATCAATTATGTAAAAAAAAGTGAAAATGCAGGACTATTTTGTATATTGGACATGCCGGTTTTAAAACACAAGTCATTGTTTCAGTGTTTGAGTTTTTACAGATGGTAAATTTATGATGTATGAGGCCTGCAAAGACCATGTGAAATGAACAAAAACGAAAACCAAGAAGCTCCCGGTAAAGGTCCTGATTAGGTCCATTGAACCAAAGGAACCAGCGATATTATCCTCCAGTCTGCAACTTTCTCAGAGATGTAGGTGTTGTCTGGATTTTTGAAGTCTTGGAAATAGGCTAGTTGTCTTTCCTGACTCTGTTCCTTGTGTGCACATTGCACTACTGCGTTGTGTGATTGGCAATCTTAAGAGGCCCTCTGGAGGAGAATGGCAAGAATGTTGCTTTTTCTTGGTGGTAATATTTATTATAGTTCTGTAAATAAAAGCTGTGTAAAGTTCATTTGTACAGTATCTGTGGCTTTTGGAAAATGTGAACCATATGGTGTCCACTACAATAAAGTTCATGGTCTGCTGGACAGTAACCTACTATTCAGAAAATTTAGGCTGGAAGGGGCAAGTCATAGAGTCCAAGGCCGGAAGGGACTATTGTGACCATTAGTCTGACCTCCAGGAGAACACAGGCCACAGAACTTCCTCAGATAATTCCTAGAACAGATCTTTTAGAAGAAACATCCAATCTCGATTTAAAACTTGCAGTGATGAAGAATCTGCCATGGTAAATTGTTCCAGTGGTTACTTGCGCTCACTGAAAAGTGCATGTTATTTTTGGTCTGAATTTGTCTAGCTTCAATTTTCAGCCATTGGGTCGTGTTGTACCTTGCTTTTCTAGACCGAGGAGCCCCATTATTCAATAGTTGTTTCCTGTGTAGATACTGGTAGGCTGTAGCCCAAGTCACCCTTTAACCTCATTGTTAAGATAAATAGATTGAGCTCTTGGGATCTGTCACTGCAAGGCATGATTTCCAGTCATTCCTGTGGCTCTTCTCTAATCCCTCTCCAATTTTTCAACATCCTTCTTGAATAGTTGACACCAGAACTGGACACACAAGTCCAGAAGTGATCTCACCAGTGCCAAATGTAGAAGTAAAATAACCATCCCACTCAATGTTCCTCTGTGAATGAATCAGAGGAGCGCATAAGCACGTTTGATCACAATATCACACGGGGCGCTTATTTTCAGCTGATTAAAAAAACCTTTTCCAGAGTCACTGATTCCTGGGATAAAGCCCCTGCCCTATCCTGTAAATATGGCCTGTGTTCTTTGTTTCTAGATGTACACATTTACTTTTAGATATATTAAAAGACATGTTGTTTGTGTGAGCTCCATTTGCCAAATGATCTGATTCAGTGACCTGTCCTCTTCTTTATTTACCCTTTCCTAATTTTTGTGTCCTAAGAAAGTTTATCAATGTTAATAGTTTTCTCCAAAGTCATGGGTAAAAATATTAAATAGTGGGTCCCTCACTAACACCACATCTGCTCAGTGATGATTTCCCGTTTATAGCTACATTTTAAGTCCTATTAGTTAGCCATTTTTAAATCCATGTAATGTGTGCCATGACATGTTAATTCTATATCATTCTAGGTTTTTTAATAAAAACGTTGTGTGGCAGGTCAAATGCCTTATAGAAATCTAAATATCACTATAATTTGATAGGATTTATTTTTCCATAAACACATCTTGATTTGCATTAATTACATTTCTCTCCTTTAATAATTACATTTCCCTCCTTTCATTTTCTCTATTAATAGAGTCCCATGCTCCATTATCTCGTCCAGGATTGATATCTGACTATCAGACCTATAATTAACTAGCTTATTCCATTTCCCTCTTCTTAAACTTAGGCACATCATTAGCTTTCTGCTAGTCATCTGGAGCATCCCAACTGCTCAAAGACCTTTTGAAAAATCAAATATTAACTATCTAGTGAGCTCCTTAGCCAGCTCTTTTTAAAATGTTTGGATGTAAATTATCTGGACCTGCTTATTTAAAAATATCTATTGTTAGTAACTTCTACTTAACATCCTCCAGAGATACTTGTGTATGATAGAAGAAATTATCACATGTTCTGAAACTGTGTAATCTGATTTTTCCCCCCAGATTCAGAACAGAAATATATATTGAACGCTTTTGTCTTCACTTTTATTGATAATTCTACTATTTTTATTGAGTAATGGACAAATACTTTGTTGGGATTCTTTTTGCTCCTAATATTTTTTAAAAACCCTCATTGTTAACTCTGCTGGCCATAGATTTCTCCTTGTATCCCTTTGCATCCCTTATCAATGTTGTACAATTCCTAATTTTGGATTTATATTCATTACTATCAACTTTCCCTGTCTTCCATTAATCTATTTCTTATGAAAAATCTCTAAATTAGGTCAGTTTTCTTTAGTCAGCACAGCATACCCTCCTTCCTCAATTGTGATATTTGTGTTTTTTGTCATCTGGTAAGGTGTTCTTAAATGATTCCCCAATTATTACTCGTGTTTTTCTGACTAAATTCCTCACAGCTGATATGGCTCATAATTGTTTTCAGCTTTGTGAAATTGACCTTATGAAAGCTAGGGATGTCATCATGTAGACAACTGCATGATTAACTGATAAGCCAAAGCCTTATCAGAAGCAGCAAAGGGGGAAGGGCGGTAGCTGGTGTCCATGAGGAGCTGGCTTTAAACAAGCTCCCCACAAGCACTGGAACCACCTGGCCCCCACGCTCCTGCCTCTTATAGATAGACTGGAGCCAATACACACGGGGAGCCGGCTCTGCAAACCAATGGAGGCAGCAGGGTGGTGCTGGAGGGAGCCAGCTTAAAAGCCAATTACTCCCCAAACCAGCTTCGCAGTGCTGCCTGCCCCCTCCCCACCGCTGTTGCCTCTAGTAGCAGCCTCTGTACACTGGGATCTGAGTTCCCCATGGACAGAGGCTGCTCTGCATCCCATGGAGCAGTTTCTGTTGGTGGTGAGCCTGGGCCTACCACAGACAGAGGCTGCTTTGTGATGGACAGGGGCTGCTGCTGCCTCTGTATCAGAGGCAGCAGCATGGGGCGCCAGGCAGATGGTCTGCGTGGGGAGTTGGTTTTTAAGCTGGCTTCACTCACAGAGCAGCTCCGCCTACCACCCCGCACTGCTGCCCAGGGGCGGATGAGAGTGCCGCAGGGCTCAGGGCAGCGCCACGGGGCCCCGGGCTGCAAAATTTCGCGGCCCCCCCCCTTTGACACAGCGCATGCGCCGTGGTGCTAAGGCGCATGCGCGGGGCCTCAGGAAGCGCGGGGCCCGGGGCAGCTGCCCTAAATCCACCGCTGCTGCTGCCTCTGATACAGAAGCAGCAGCGGGGTTCCAGGGAGCTCCCTGGGGGTGTGACCAGGAGCACACTGGCTGCTGGCCCCACCCACGGGGACTATCGAATAGTTGTGTAACTGTTAAGATTTCATGCAATTATTCTATTATTCAATTACCCGATATCTAACATCACTAATCAAAGCATCAAGTATGTATATTACTGATCAGGATTTTATTCTGCTTGTACATTATAAATGTATATAGTCATGACCATTTGTACTTAAGCTACTGCTATGTCTATGATCTATCTATTTCTGTTAGTCCTTTGGGCTCCTAATGGAGCATAGGGCCTTTAATATGTTAGGACAAGGCCTAATAAACAATAGCTCCATGTCTGCAGCAACACTTTTTTTTTTTTTTTTGAGTTAAGAAATTGTCATCAATAGCATTTGCAAATTCCCTGGGTCTTTTACATGATTCCTCCGGCATGTGTCCCTCAGACTGAAGTCCCCCATGGCCATGCAGGATTTTTTATACCTTATAGGTGTATTGGGAGGTAGCCATCTTGTTTTCAGTGTAATTTGGTAGCCTGTAGCAAACACCAACTAATAACCCATCTTGTGTTTTGTCTGGTGGGACATTCATTTACAAGCATTCAGGATAATTTTCTTCTGAGTTATTAGTGAGTCAGAACCAGACAATTGCCATTTTTGACAGACACGGCCCCTCCCCCTCCCTGTGTGCTCTCTTAGCCCTTCCTGATGAGGTTATAATAACCATTGACGTTTTAACATTCCAGTTGTGCGAATCATGCTGTCAGGTTCAAAGCAATGCTAACTAGATTGAATTTACACTCATAAATGATAATGCAGCAAAGCAGAAAACTGAAATATCTGTACAGCCACTACCACCTCCTCCTCTTAAAACTCCACTCCACTCTGCTGCAGTGCCTAAAAACCAGCCAACGGTCATGGCTCGCCCTAGGGCCAGCAGTGACTATTGTTTTTCCCATTTCTGTCTTTTCCTGCTACTTTACTACGGATAACTTGTGATTAGGTGCTGGCCTAGCACTTGTCTGACCTAGCTCAGCTCCCTCCTCTGCCACAGATTTCCCGTGTGTCCTTGGATACGTCCCTTATTCTCTCTCTCTCTCTCTCTCTCTCTCTCTCTCTCTCTGCATTTGTTCCTCCCCTCTCACAAAAGGGGAATATAGCTCTGCCTTACCTCAGAGGGGTATGAGGATAAATCCATTTTTGGCATACTCAGAGGAGAAGGGCTCCCCAGCTGGCAAGCCAGAATCTTTAATCAAGTTCTTTGATTATTAACCTGATCCTGAATAGGTAATAAGTAGTGTGTGATATTGTATGTTAATGGTTCATTGTAACTTTGCCTTAAAAAAAAAAAAGATTGTAAAGTGCTCAGATACCATGGTAATAGAGGCCATATAATTAGATACTATCCTATCCACTCTCAATTAAAAGCAGCAAAAGCCAACAGCTGCAAAACTGCCTATCATTGCCATGTTCATTAGCTTGTATGTTTTCCCCTCTCCCCAACCTGTTGTCAGTTTGTGCCTTTAAGAGTATGTCTGCACTGTAAGGCCAAGGCGTGACTGCGGATTGAGCAGATGTACCTGATTGACCTACTCCACTTAGGAAGGAACAATCCATTTCACACATACAGAATGGGAAGTCATTGTCTAGGAAGGCATACTGATGAAAGGGATCTAGGGTCATAGTGGACCACAAGTTAAACATGAGTCAACAGTGTGACACTTGGAAAAAAAGAAAACATGATTCTGGGATGTGTTAACAGAAGTGTTGTGAGCAAGACACAGAAAGTCATTCTTCCACTCTACTCTGTGCTGATTAGACCTCAGTTGGAGTATTGTGTCCAGTTCTGGGCACCACATTTCAAGAAAGATGTGGAGAAATTGGAGAAAGTCCAGAGAAGAGCAACAAAAATGTTTAAAAGTCTAGAAAACATGAGCTATGAGGAAAGACTGAAAGAATTGGGTTTGTTTAGTCTGGAAAAGAGAAGACTAAAAGTGGACATGATAGCAATTTTCAAGTATCTAAAAGGGTGTCACAAGCAGTAGGAAGAAAAATTGTTCCCCTTGGCCTCTGAGGATAGGACAAGAAGCAATTGGTTTAAATTGCAGCAAGGGAGGTTAAGGTTGGGCATTAGGAAAAACTTCCCAAGCATTGTTACAGGCAGGAGTAGTAGTTCTGCAGAAAAGGACCCGATGGTTACAGTGGATGAGAAGCTGGGTATGAGTCAAGTGTGCCCTTATAGCCAAGAAGTCTAATGACATATTAGGAGAGCATTGCCAGCAGATGCAGAGATGTCATTATTCCCCTTCATTTGGCTCTGGTGAGGCCACATCTGAAGTACTGTGTCCAGTTCTGGGCCCCCCACTACAAAAAGGATGTGGACGCGTTGGAGAGGGTCCAGCGGAGGGCAACCAAAATGATTAAGGGGCTGGAGCATATGACCTATGAGGAGAGGCTGAGGGAGTTGGGTCTGTTTAGTCTGCAGAAGTGAAGAGTGAGGGGGGATTTGATAGCAGCCTTAAGTCTCGGCTTGACAAAGCCCTGGCTGGGTTGATTTTGTTGGGATTGATCCTGCCTAGGGCTGGGGGCTGGACTTGATGACCTTCTGAGGTCTCTTCCAACTCTGTGGTTCTATGATTCTAGGTTGGATAGACCGCTACCTAGATGTTCTTGGTTCTGCTGTGAGGGCAGGAGACTGGACTCAATGACCTCTTGAGGTCCCTTCCAGTTCTATGATTCTATGAGAGCAGTGAGTCTACAGGCTGGTTATGCAAACCCACCTAAACCCTGAGTAATTACTCATGCAACTAACGCTTGGTGATGCCTGTGCTGCTGAGCTAACTAGATTAAGACTAAATTGGACATGTCTGCATGCACTGCAATAGTGCCTCAGGATTGCAAGTGCAGGCATACCCTTTGACCGCAAGCCATCCTTAACAGGGACACACTTTGAGTGTGTTCATACAGTAGCCAACATTCAAGGCCTTCATGAGATATCATTATATCAAAATGTAGTAGTAACTATACCAGGTTTGTCAATGGTAGTTGTTGGTGAATGATGACTCTTTCTAAGAGCGACCATGATAGAGCATTGTGTAGTGAGCACTTTTAAGGCACGTCTCTGCATAATGCATATGAGTATCAGAGTTGGAAAGGAAATTTTCTTACTTTTTTGAAAAAAATATTTGGGGGGTTTTCATAGAAAAATGAATTTTTTTTTACAAAATTGAAAAATGTTGGCTTTCAGTTGCAGCAAACAGAAAACAATTCTTTTTCCAGGTGTTTGATTTTTTTGTTTGCAAAAACTGAAACATTTTTGATAACTGATTTTTTTTCAAAAATTTCTGTTTAGTCAAAGAGCCATTTTTCCACTGTGAAAACAGTTGGACAGAAAAAAGTTAACCAATTATAGAGTATTTATCTGTATTTGTGTGTGTATGTGTGGCAAGGAGAAAGTGAGTGTGTGAGACAGAGAGATTGATCATATGCTAATACAAGTTTTACTTTTCCTACAAGGTAGCCTGTGATGCCACTTATAAGGAAACTTCATATAGTGTACATGTGTAAGTCCATATACAGGCAGTCCCCGGGTTACGTACAAGATAGGGACTGTAGGTTTGTTCTTAAGTTGAATTTGTATGTAAGTCGGAACTGGTACATATTGTAGGGGAAACTCTAGCCAAACATTTCTCCAGAGCTCAGTTTTATTCTCCCACACCTCACTTCCCTCAGTCCTTTATTCTCAAGCTGAGGTGTCTGCTGAGAAAAGCCGCTCCGCGTCTCCCTGGTCTGCTGGGGGGGAGGAGGGCGCTAGCTTCGGGTCTCCCTGGTCTGCTGGGGGGAAGCAGCTAGTGTGGGGTTGCCTCACCCCGTTTGTAAGTAGGGATCCGATGTAAGTCGGATCCATGTAACCTGGGGACTGCCTGTACAGTATCCACTAACAGCAACTGCTAGAATTAAGACAGTAAAATAGAGTCCTAATTCCAATTTCCTGTTTTCCATTCCCAGAACTTTCTGAAAACTTTTTCCTTTCGGGCTGACATGGTCAGGCTCTGCCAAAAGGTAGGTATTTAAGAGGGAGGGGGCAACAAGGCAGGTTTTTTTTTTTTTTTAAGATGGAGTAACTTTTTTCAGTGGTTTGAAAAATGAACGGGTAAATAGATATAGAAAAAATACATATTTTTCCCCTGCTTAAAACAAATTCCAACAATCTTTGTCTTCACAGATGAAGAAAGGCTAAAGTTTGCAACTGCAACCTCAGTGGATTAGTTGTCTTTAATAGGCTGCATGCATCTTCCTAAATTCTAGTGGGGGAAAAGGACTTTTAAAATATTTTTGGGGAAATACAGCTGTTGACTTTTAACTGTGTCCTGAATTCTGCAGGTTGGTTGAAACTAACATCTCCTTTGCCCTTGATGTTCTGTTCCTTATCTCATTCATTACCTAGTGCTCCTTCTTTTCTCAGAGGTCACGTTTTCTGTGCATTGCAGCCAATAGGGGCTGGCATGCTCACACATGACCTGTCTGACATTCCATGCATCAGAAAGCAGCAGTAAACCTGCATGTTGTGGGAGGAAAGACACACAAGCATGACCTGTTTGGTTTCACATATAATGAGCAGTAGATCAAAATGTGCAAACATATGACAAGATTGTACTCCAGATTCCGAAGGCCAATTTGTTGCAGGTCATTCTGTCGGCAACCTCTGACTGCCACAGTTGTTCCTGCGGTCAAGATTTTCATACGTAGAGTCTTGCGTTGGTTGCCTGCCAACAAAAGTGTTGAGAGAGGTTAAGGCTAGTGTGTCTTTTGGCAGTAAATATAAATGCTGGCATCCCTAAATGGGGCTTCTGAAACAATGCAATCTTGAGAATGCATCTGATTCCAGATTACAGTCACTGGGCGTCCACGTCGACCTGATGCTAACCCATTTTATTTGAAGCTGGTCCTGCAATCTTTTTTTTGTTTTTTGTTTCATATATTTGTACATAGTCTCTTTCATCCTGAAGGACCCTAAAGCATTTTTCAAACTATATACATACAACACTATTGCCAGACAGCAGCTTCTGAGCCTTAGGTCACAGGGACAAACCTCTCCTTTCCGGCGAGCTGTCATAAGGTTTTGAAAATTCATGCTGAGCCTCCAGGACCTTGGTTTTTGAGCTGTCATCTAAAATGACATAGGGCATTTCTACTTCACAGAGCCTTTGTCTATAACACATGCCAACAAGCCCACTCGAGAAAATGCCGAGTGTGCCAGGAAAAAGTGTTCTGCTGGCATAACGACACCACCTTCCTGAACAACATTATCAATGTCAACAAAACTCTCTCCCTTTTGGCACAGTTCTACCTACACCAGAATTTTACTGGAATAATAATATGGGCTGAGGAGATGGATGGGGCAGGTGATTCTCTCTCCTCCCCCCTCTCCCAACGTTCCTAGCTGACTTAGCTATGCCAGCAAAACTTCATAGTGTAAACCAAGCCCACAGGCACAGTCAAACTCATGAGACCAGTTCATCAACTTTAACAAGGGCAAAGGCACTCCTGGCAGGGTTGGAACCGAGAGAACTAAAATATTTACCAGGTTGTTAGACTAGATCTGCCCTTGAGTTAAGTGGAAGCCAATTAACACATTTTTAAAGACAAGTCCACTCCCCAGAAATTTGTTTCAGGCTACAGGTGTTTGTGGTTTATGTTAGAGTCTCAGCCCGGAACACATGTTTTGGGAGGGTCCAGATTAGCCTTTAAAAATGCATTTCCTCCCTGGAGCCAATCAGTAAGGTTAAGATTTTGTCCCAGTTATTTATAGTAAAAGCTATGGATAGATATCAGGCAATAAAATGAGTCACTCCTCTAGTGTGGAGACCATTATACCAATACAAAGGTACTTTTATATTAGTATAGTTTATTTTGGTACATCACCCAACGCATTTTTGTACTGCTGTAACCGTCCTAAGTAGAGTGTTGCCTTTTTCATGTTGATTTCTAAAGCAACGTAGTTTCACTGGAACACAAACTGTGTCGGCCAGTCCTTAAATCCGTGGTGTCCAACCAGTTCTGAAGCAATTGCTGCCATAGTGACTACTGCTATAGTGAACTAGCCACCCTCAACCAGCCAAATAGACACATGTGGCTAGTGGCTAGCATGTTGCACGCCACGGCCTTAGATTCTAAAGTTGTTGCCAATCAAGGACAATTTGCAGTTCCCTGCATAGCAGAAAGGAAGTCCAAGCGTGTTGACATGACAGAAGACACGATGTTCTTACCTGGAGAACGTGGATGGGGCTGTGACATCACCTGGGAGGTGAGAATAAAGATGCAAATTAATTTACTGGAAATTTCAGTTAGAAGACCTGAGAATCCAGAATTGAGGGTGGGTTTCTGAACCACGAAGAATGGGGGAAAATCCCTTTAAGTTCTGTGCAATGCTAGTGGGACTGATGCCTAAATACGAGAAGCAAAGCCTCTTGCTGCTGCTCTTGCTACATGCGATTCCCTTTGCTATAAGTTCCTTTGTTATCATTTCCCATTTTTCCTCATCTTTCAAGGTGGTTAGGGGCTCTGGGCCATCTTCAGCACAAGAAAGTGTCGTCATAGCTCCAATCCCATGATCTACACTCAGCCCAGGCTTGGAGTTGTGGGCCCCTCAGTCACATCCTGGCTTTGCCTCAGCTTAATAAGGACACTGGTCTGGCCTGGGATTTGGGAGACTTTCCTGGCACAGCCACAGACTTGGGAGAGTCCCTGACTTTGCCCTCTCTCTCCAATCCCCCCCTGTAAAATGGGGATAGTATTTCCCTACTCCATGCACAGGGGGGCACAGTGGGAAGAAAAGCCATGAACGATTGTGAAGGACTCTGCTAATATGGTGACAAGAGGCCCAGGAGTACCCAGATAGACAGTGATTCTCCTTCTGGTACATTTAACGAAGCCTGCGGCAGCTCCAAACTGGGCTCAGGTACAGGGCTAAAAATAGCTGTGTTGGGCACTGGGGTTTGGGCTCTGAAGTCCACCGCATCCCTGGACATAAGAGCCTGAGCTGCAACGTCTGCACAAGTGTTTTTTAGTGCTGCTGCCTCAGCCCAAGTCTGTCAACCTGGACTCTGAATCTCAGTACCGTGGGCTGTGCAGATGTTCGCTCCATGGCCTTGTGCAAGTCTCTCAACCTCTCTGCTTCCGTTCTGCCATCTGTGACATGAGGATGACGATACTGTGAGGATGACACCATTTTGCGAAGCGTACTGAAGGCAAGCTGTGCCGATGCCTCCGTGCAAAACATGAATAATTAGCCTGTTTTAAAATGGCATCTCCCAACCATACATCTTGCTTCTTAGACCCTCCAGCCATAGACATACGGAAACTCCTGTTTATTGTGTCTTGTTAAAACATACAAGGGTCCAATCCAGCAACCCTATAACTAGCACCTGGGGAGTTTTGCATTTCTCCTACTTTGCTTATGTTACTTTGCTTGGATTGTCAGTTGTAAACATCCCTAGAGGAGGAACATCCTCGCTGATTGCATCTTTTTCCTTTTGTACAGTCATTCCACCAGTTAACAGTCTGATTAAACTGAGAGAGAGAGATAGAAATGTATTAAAGCAAATAAATAATGGTACCTACCTGCACTCCAGAAAACAGCAATTCCTACTATCATCAGCAACACCAATACTTTACTTCCTAGTGCTACAAACATCAGGATCAGAATCCAGGAGCCACTTGCTCCTTTGAATTTATAGAAATACACGGCTCCCTCTGCCTTCCCGTGGCTGTTAACAGCCGTGCACGTGTATTTTCCATCATGAGTCAAGTAGTGCAGCTCCTTGGTTATCTGGTGGTTCACGCTTGTGACTGAGGTGGTGTTGCTGAGGAGAGGGCCGGTCCACGTCAGAGAGGGCAGGGGCTCCCCTTCGGCTGTACACTGCGCTTTGAAGGTATGGTCCTCATTGGAGCCAATGGTGATGTTAATAATCCTGGGAGCAGCTGTACGGATCACAGCAAGCAATTAAAAAATAATTAGAATACAAATCCCTAGCTGGCTTTGGGCTCAAAGCATTTAGTACCATTGTTGGCCTGAACTGAGTCATAGCTTGCTCACATGCCACACTGATGTGTGCAGTCTAAGGAGGAGGAGGCGGGAAAATTCTTCTCCTTGGCCTCTGAGGACAGGAAAAAGAAGCAATGGGCTTAAACTGCAGCAAGGGAGGTTTAGGTTGGACATTAGGAAAAACTTCCTAATTGTCAGGGTGGTGAAACACTGGAATAAATTGCTTGGGGAGGTTGTGGAATCTCCATCTCTGGGGGATCCTTTGAACATAGCCTCTACTTGGAACACATTCTACAACAGCGGGTCAATATATGATGTGCATTTTAGTAGTTAAATTCCTGGACTGTCATTGCTCATTCAAAGTGCTGTCACATGGGTAGAAATCGGGTAAATATTGCATTTTATTAATATCAGCAGAACTGACGTAAATGGGGCCTGTGTGTTGTGTAGTCTTGCCTTAATCTTTGTTTTCATGCCCGTCAGTGTGAAAGAAGCAAATTGCTTATATATCTGCATTTAAGTTGCATCCCTTGGCATGTGCTGTGAGTATCATTGTGGCCCCAGGGCTTCCAAAGGTTAGTAGCCCTGATCTAGATGGTGCTTGGTTGTGCCATGAGAGCAGGGGACTGGACTTGATGACCTCTCAAAGTCCCTTCCAGTTCTAGGATTCTATGATTTTGTAACCTCAAGATCAATTTTTTCACCCCTCCTTTTCCTTTAACATTTCCTTTCTCTTGATTTCTTCATCACCCCAGAGCTTTGAAGAGAAACATAATGGTGCAGCAAAAAGGGCACAGTCCTTGGAATCAGGAGATCTGAGTTCCACTCCTGTTTTATTATTACTATTGATATTGCAGTGATTCAAATATAAAAAGACGGTCAAAATTTAATTTCCCCTCCACTCTGTGTGGTGTGATTTATTCATTGCTAGTGTTTCATGCATCCGTGGGCAGAATACATTTTTGTATTTGCACTGAGGCACATGCGAATGAGCACCACCAATAGAAGCACAAAACCTACCTACGGCTGCACTGCTGATCAGCGGGGTGGCATTTGAATTTCCCCCGAGTGGCCACACAAATGCACAGGGAACGCAGAAGGGTGACCCAGCAGCGGGGAGGTGGAGCAAGTCTCACAATGTGGAGGGGAAAGCAGGGAAGTTCAAGACTGGCATTGTCCTGGAGGACTAATCTGGTTCTGACACCTGTTGGCCATAAGCTGGCCCCTTTTCCGGTCTCAGTGCCTATTCTATTCTATTCTATTCTATTCTAGTTCTCAGACTATACACATCAGTGTGGCATGTGAGTACACTCAGGAAAATGCCCTGTACTGATGTTGTAAAGTACCTCAGGAATGATCAGTATTGGGAAGGCTAATATCCTTGGTACCTTGGAGGATGAGGGTCAGTGGCATGGAGCGGTCTCTCCAGCTTCCACATTCTCCAGCCTCTGTTGGTGGCTGTTTCTACCGCCCCGAGAGCTGATGTTCTCTTACCTGTCAAATGGAGCTTTATCCCAGTCCTGCTTTCGTACTTGTCATGAAAATCCCCAGAAAACTCCACCCGGCAGAAGTATCTGTTGCTGTCGCTCCAGGTCAGGTTGTCAACCTTGATGGAGAGGTTGTTGTGCCGGGGGTTCCCAATCAGTTTGTACTTGTTCTTGTAGCTCACTGTGGTTTTACAGAGGTCGCTCGAGCTGTGAGTAACACACTTGAACACCACCATCCCGCTGTAAGGTTCCTTGATCCTCCAAATGGTTGTGAGGGTCTGGTCATATGCTTTGTGGGGGTGTGTGAACGTACAGGGCAGAACGACCGCCTTTCCAATTTCACCAGTAGCATCTGATGGAACCTGAATGGACCAGCCATTGGACTGCAAACCTAGGACCAAAGGAAGTGACTTCAGAAACCTGAATAGACCAATAAAGCCTGAAGACATTTCCCCTCCTAAATCAGGAGATCCTCACTTTACACGGAGTCCTACCTGATCTACCCTTAATGAGTGTATAGATACCTCATTGACTCTATGCATTCTTATACCCTCCCTTTCTCGTGCTAGGAGCCAGCTCACAGATCTATAGGTTCGTTTTTTAAAAGCAAAGTCTTCTGGGCAAAGCCTTTAACCCAGCTGGTTCAGCAGCTGTACTAGGAGCTCACACATTGCTGTGCCATTGCCCATTGAGAATGGCAGCCATCTCGGAGGGGTAACCGTGTTAGTCATGGTTTGAACAAAGGCATGAACTGGTTGGGCCATTATAAAACCTGCTGTCCTTACATTCAACACCCACCGGACAGCAAAAGCTAAGCGAGGGACACATCCAGCCCTCTCAATTAACCTCATTAGCACCGGCACTACAATTGACAGGGTATTTCCCCAGCTTCTTTTTCTGTTATAAATTGAAAGGTCCCCCCCTTTTTCTCTCCACTCTGCACATCTGAGGAAGTGGGTGTTGCCCATGAAAGCTCATGATACTATATATATATATTTTTGTTAGGTGATACAGGGCTACTCATTTTTTAGCAGCCACCATAGGGAGTGCTATGGCTTCTGGCTTTTCCAGTGGTCAACCGTCTTCCCAACACGGGGACACTGTTATTTGCAAGTCACCAAACAGCGATGGGCTTGAAAGGGAGTGTTAGGAGATGCTGATCGGTACTGATCTAACAAGCAGCCTGGGCATGCAGCTTGCCAGCACCTGCCTCCAAGTGTCCTGAAGGTGGGAGAAAGTCCTTGTCCATCTGAGGACAGCAGTCAGTGTGAGAGGCAGATCACTGTCTCCCAACGGTGGAATGGTATTTTACCCTACAGCTGCCAATAACTTCTGTAAACTACCCCTTTCCCTGGAACGACACTGTGCATTCCCTGTACAGAAACGTTTCAACTTAAAAATACCTCACTTTCTGGACCAAGTCCAGCCCTGATACAAATCTACTTGCAGTTAGTGGGAGCTGCAATTCTTTTGTGCCAGGGCCAGATTTGATCTTTGCTGCCTGATAATTGTTCTCTGGCAACCACAACACCAGCTTTCACCTGAATGGAATGCACATAAAAGTGTCAGACTTTGATGCTGTTACTTTGACTGGCAGCTGACAATTGAGCTGCCAAAAACAGAGCTCCTGGGAAGGCTGCTTTCAGTTCTGCATATTGGTGGCAGCCCCAACAGCGGTAGCACCAGATAATGCTTTCAGGAACATGCGGTGTAGCTCAGTATCTTCTAGATCAGGGTGGGCAAGCATTTTTTTTTTGGCAATGGGGAGATTCTCCAAGAATTTTGGTAAGTAGTCATGGCCTGCATTTTGCTATTATATTAATGGAGGGGGGTGTGGGCTCTGGAGGGAGTTTGGGTGCAGGAGAGGGTTCTGACCTGGGGCAGCGGTGCAGGAGGGGGTGTGGGCACTGGAGGGAGTTTGGGTGCAAGAGAGGGTTCTGACCTGGGGCAGTGGTGCAGGAGGGGGTGTGGGCACTGGAGGGAGTTTGGGTGCAGGAGAGGGTTCTGACCTGGGGCAGCGGTGCAGGAGGGTGCTGTGGGCTCTGGAGGGAGTTTGGGTGCAAGAGAGGGTTCTGACCTGGGGCAGCGGTGCAGGAGGGGGTGTGGGCACTGGAGGGAGTTTGGGTGCAAGAGAGGGTTCTGACCTGGGGTGGCGGTGCAGGAGGGGGTGTGGGCACTGGAGGGAGTTTGGGTGCAAGAGAGGGTTCTGACCTGGGGTGGCGGTGCAGGAGGGGGTGTGGGCACTGGAGGGAGTTTGGGTGCAGGAGAGGGTTCTGACCTGGGGCAGCGGTGCAGGAGGGGGTGTGGGCGCTGGAGGCAGTTTGGGTGCAGGAGAGGGTTCTGACCTGGGGCAGTGGTGCAGGAGGGAGTGTGGGCACTGGAGGCAGTTTGGGTGCAAGAGAGGGTTCTGACCTGGGGCAGTGGTGTTGGAGGGGGTGTAGAGTCTGGGAGAGAGTTTGGGTGCAAGTGAGGGTTTTGGCCAGGGGCAAAGGATTGGAGTGTGGAAGGGGGTTCTAGGTGCAGTGTTGGGCCCTGGCCTGGAGGTACTTGCCATAGGCAGCTCCCAGCCAGTGGCACAGTGGGGCACTCAGGCAGGAAGGTTGCCTGCTAGACTTAGTGGCTTTCTGTCACCTGAAGCTGCCAGCTACTGCTGGCAAGAATGTCTCTACATGCCCCTTGCGGGAAGGGGTCAGTGGTATGTTCAATAGCATCCTGGGATCTCTCCTGGCCACAAAGAACGTTGGTGTTTCCCAATCGTTATTAGCCATATTAAGTAACTACTACCAAAGCCGGCTGGAATTTCAGGGCCCTAGAGACCAGAATTCTGGATCTACTGTTCCAAATAATGACCTGCGTCGCCCTCCCCATGCATCTTGCAATTGCATCTTGCCTGAACAGGAAGATGGACGGTGAGAAGAGAGGCAGCGACCGCAGCCAGAACTCACCCTTCTTGAAGATGCAAAGGAGGCTTGCAAGAAATAAGCCGAACCCCTTCATGTTCGCCGGCGCTCCTCACGGCGGACTGACTTCGGATCAGCAAACCAGCATAGTTGATGCCTTAGCCGAGTGGTCAGCCGTGTAGCTCCAGACTGTCTGGCTGGGGAATGGAAGCCGCAGTGGTTTCCCTCGCCCTGGAGGGAATGAGTGTGTTCAGCAGAGCTGGCAAGGGGTCTGGTTAAAAATACTTTTGTGGTCAGTCATGTGGAAAACACAAAGGGAGATGAACATTTTATCATTTTCCACCAGTGGGAGGAGCCAACGAATCCCTGCTGAAAATCTCCCTTTGTAATGTCTGCTGTGTAGGGGAGAGCCAAAGGGACCTAAGTGCTCCAAGTCCACTGACCTATGAGGAAGTTATGAGAGTCTGACCAACAAGGTCAAGTGACACCCTGGCTCCTCTTGCTTGAAGGAAGTTGTCCTACTTCTAGACTTTCTGCTTCAGCTCTCTGACAATGTATCTGGATTCAAATTCCGCCACACTCATGCTAAATATAAGAATTAGGAGTCACCAAATGAAATGAATAGGCATCAGGTTTAAAACAAACAAAAGGAAGTTTTTCTTCACTTGGTACACAGTCAACCTGTGGAACTCCTTGCCAGAGGATGTGGTGAAGGCTAGAACTTTAACAGGGTTCTAAAAAGGGCTAGATAGATTCATGGAGGTTAGGTCCATCAATAGCTATTAGCCAGGATGGGTAGGAATGGTGTCCCTAGCCTCTGTTTCTCTCTAAGTGGGAGACGGGGGAGGGATCACGTGAGGATTACCTGTTATGTTCCCTCCCTCTGGAGCATCTGGCATTGGCCACTGTCAGCTGACAGGATACTGGGCTAGATAGACCTTTGGTCTGACCCAGTATGGCCGTTCTTATGACTCAGCCAGCACATGCATACAACCTTTCCCTGCCTGATTGTGCATCTCCCCAGCAGTTTCTAGAGCTCTGGTGCTGTGATGCAGGAGATGCCGAAAGGAGGCACGTAGGGTAGGAACTAGGCAAGGCATGTGCGCTGCTGAGCATTGCACCGTGCACATAAAGAGGAGAAAGAGAAGGGGAGAGAAGTGGGATAGGATGGAAGGTGACCGGAAGGTGAAGGTGAACTGACCAGAAAAAAGGACATGGGCAGGTTTAGAGAGAACACAAAGCTGGGCAAAGTGAGAACTGTAGAGCACAACACAGGCAAAAATAATCCTGGGAGGGCTGTAAGTTGGAACAAAGTTGCTTAGGTTGGGGGGACGTTTCACTAACTAGTTACAGAGTGGAGGGCTAAGGAAAGTAGTGGCCTAAAAAGAAGAAAAAATGTTGTCACTGTATGTCCCGTTCAAAGAGAAGCCTCAGAACTGTCATTCATGCTTAAATTTGACACTTTACATATGGGCCTTAACAAAGATGCTAATTATCTCACCCATTACAAAGATAGCTTCCCCAATTATCACCCCCCTATGTCATTACCTCACAGACACTAACCTTCCCCCCTCATTTCTCCTCTTTTCTAAAATTTGATTTGTCAATTTTATGTGTTCACTTTTTTTTATTGTATCCCTTTGGTATATATGGTCATGTCAATTTTCTTCCACTATTTGATCTGAGGAAGTGGGTCTGGCCCACGAAAGCTCATCACCTAAAAAACCATCTTGTTAGTCTTTAAAGTGCTACATAGTCCTGTCTTTTGTTTCCATATGTCACGGTACTGAATTTGAGGGAAGCGGCCAGATCACTGATGTACCCATAGGTGGGGGTGTTGGCCCCAGAAATGATATAAAAGGGGGGCCATGTGGGGTATTGAATAGACGCTCACTGTCTGCTAATCCTATGTACGATAGTCATGTGATTGTATAATGTCTGTGTGTGTAGTTAGGAATCTGTAATCTGTGTAGATACTGAATATTTCTCTGCATGTGGTTGAGCAGTGGACAGAGCCCGGCCTATGGACATGCTAATCAGCGAGGCCCTGTGGGACAATGGCACTCAATGGGCCAAGGACACACCTAAAGAATGAGTGGTGACTCATACCTAAAGGCTACCAGCAGGGAACACAGGAATGAGCCGTGGGCCAGGTGACCTGCTGTAGTCAAGAGGAGACCAGGAAGGAGGGATAAATAGGCCATGTGGTGGACTCCATCTTGGTTCTCAGCTCAGCACTTCATCCCAGAGGCAGCAGTGCAGGGATCGAAGAGCCAGAAAGACCTGTGAACCCATCTTGATTCTAGGATGTGCAACAAGGACTCTTAAGCCAGCAGCTGTAACATCTCTGCTAGAGCCTGCATCGAGAACTGGGAGATTCGGTGCATGTAATGTATTATTCCTTTAACAACCTTACTCTCATGCTTTTCCTTCGTGTGGTAATAAACCTTTAGCTGTTTGATGCTAAAGGATTGGCCCAGCGTGATTTGTGGGTAAGGTCCAGAGGGTAAATTGACCAGGGATCTGTGGCTGGTTTCTTGGAACCGGGCAGCACTTGTTCGGGGTAGGTGGGATTGGGTGCTAGGACCCCCCACCTGTGTATGAGGCCCGGGGCCATCTGGGGCATGGATATTGCTGGGGTGATGGAGGGGTTTTGCTCGTGAGGATTCAGGCAGGCTGTTGAAGCGCTCTGTGTGACTGGTTTGTGGCCTGTTTGGAGAGGTCTTCAGTCTGGGGACTGTAAGGAGCCCCGAATTTGAGCAATTCGCCCTGAGCGGACGCCCTCAGCTGTGCCCAGACACGGCCCGGTCTGTCACACCATACCAAAAATGTTTCTTAACGCTAGGGGCCACAAGGCTCCGACAATGAAATAAATCACCATGCGCAGGAATCAGGCCCCCAGGACTGGAGACATTCAGAGCACGATTGCCGGTGGGGTGAGCGCATGGAGCCACATTCCATGTGTGTGTACAGCTCCTAGCCCAAAGGGGCCCCCACCTTGGTTGGGGTCCCTACACACTAATAATACAGAATAGACCCTGAGAGCCAGTGATCCTGGAGGCCCCTCAGCGTTCCTGTCTCGTATGGTTGAGCTCAAGACTTTCAGGGTGAGTTTTGTGGCCTGAAGCAGCTTTTGAGATAATCTATTTGTGTCTTGCTTTGCCCAGGGAAGAGTGAGGAGATAGGTAGGGGAGTGGCTAAGCAACTCTGATATAATTCATTGTGCAGCATAAGGTGAAGAGGGCAGCTGCAGGAAAGACCTTTATTTATGTCCCCAGGCAGTTGCTTTTCAGAATTCACTTTAAAAGGATGTAGCTGTTTTTCCAACATTTCAGTCTTTCTCCTTCACAGACTGCCCTCCCCCCCCACACCGAAAACAGTGATCAGCGCTTTTGAAGCATGACACACTGTAGAGCCTAGCAGAATAAATTCCATTAGGTCTGTCTCCAGATGGGTTGGGTTCTGTTCATTGTCGCAGACTGGCTGAAAGGGGTCTCGGGATTAGAAGGATGTGTTGGCAATGGCATCTTGCTGGATTGTGTTTCTAACCAGTGACTTGGATTCTTCAATTTACTTACTTCAAACATGTTTTCCACCTACCCGTCCTACAGATCCTTCTGTCTGAAAATCCTGGTGGGAAGTAACCCTCTGTTTTTTCTACTTTGTCGCGATCGTAGCTTTCTAAAAGAGATGTTCTTGTTCGGGGTGGGGAACCTTTTTAGGGTCGGGGGCTGCTGACCCAGAGGAAAATCAGTCTGGGACTGCACACAAGTGAGAAGCACAAACAAACCCACACTGACATGGCCCCTGACTGAGAAGGAGAAAGACGCTCCCCACATTCCTCTTGCACACAGAGCCTTTGGTGGGTGGGGGTTCGAGGGGGGAGGCTCAGACTAGTAGACTGTGTCTGCTCCAGCTCTGCAGAGGGATGGTGGGGGGGGATAGGTGGAGCATCAGTGCAGGCTCCCCAGTGCTGGGGGGAGCCCTGAGCCTGCACCCTTCCCCATGGGGGTTGGCCCAAGCCCTATCTATAGGGTTTCCCAGTGTCCCGTTTTTGACTGGAATACCAAGGGACCCTGGGGGCTCCAGTCAGCCTTCCATACCCCAACCTCCCACCTCAGCCTGGAACTGCCAACCACAGTACAAAGCCCTTGGCACCACTCCCCCCGTTCCCTGCCTCCCACACACCGACACAGACCAGGGCTGAGGAGGATCCCCTCCCTCCCTGCCAGGGCTGGCCCCATTTCCTCCTGCCTCGCACCTATGCAGGGCCAACCTCCCCACTAGTGCCCAGAGCCAGTCTGATGCCCTACCCATGACTCCCCCCTTCCCAGTGCCCTCCCATGCTTCCCGATGCATGGGGCTGTTCCTCTGAGGCTGTCTGCCTGCACATGGGGTTGGTCTTACAGGTGTCCTGTGCCCTAACAGACAACTGCACACAGGGCTGCCCCAGATCCCCCTTATATCCCTGTCTGTGGGACTGCCAGAGACCCTCCCTTTCCCTCCTGCATGCATGCAGGCCCAGACGGTTTGAGCCGTTCTTCCTAGTCCTTCCACCAGTGCAAGTCTGGCATTGCCATGTTCCTCTGTGCCCTAGCAGGGATCTCATCCCATGTTTTTGGACAAAGCTGGGCATTTGTCCAGTTTGCTCTTAATGATCTTCCTGTGTTTGTGTTTTAAAGGGCTGGACTCTCCACTTGTATTGTTTTACAGTGCCCTGAGCACTTTGCTAGAGGTTCTGATACCATAAAATATTAGAATATTAGAAACGGAAGGGACCTTTAGAAGTCATCAGGTCTAGTCCCCTGACAGGACCAAGCACAATCTAATAATCTCTGAGAGATGCCCGTAAATATCTCCAATTAAGTAGATTCCACAACATCCTAGCCAATTTATTCCAGTGATTAACCATCCTGACAGGAAGTTTTTCCTAATGTCCAGCTTAAATCTCCCTTGCTGCAATTTAAGCCCATTGCTTCTTGTCCTGTCATCAGAGCCCAAGGAGAACAATTTTTCTCCCTCTTCCTTGTAATACCCTTTTAGGTACTTGAAAGCTGCTATCATGTCTCCTCATTGAACTTCATCCTATTAACCTCAGACCATTTCTCCAGTTTGTCCAGATCATTTTAATTTATCACACTGTCCTCCAAAGCAGTTGCAACCCCTCCCAGCTTGGTATCATCCACAGTCTTTATAAGTATGCTTTCTATACCATTATCTAAATTGATTGTGATGATATTGAACAGAACCAATCCCAAAAGCTGATCCCTGCAGAACCCCACTTGTTATGCCCTTCCAGCATGAATGTGAATCATTGATAACACAGTCATGCTAAAGGGTATAACAAGTGGAGTTCCAGAGGGATCAGTTATTGGACCATGTAGAAAACATTATGATTACTAAGAAGTACTTACCAGCATCCTCACCACATCACAGAAACACTTACTCAGGAACCTATCCCTGCAACAAACCCCATTGTCAGCTCTGTCCACATATCTATAAAAACACCATTACAGGACCTAACCACATCAACCACACCATCAGGGCTTCATCCACTTACATATCCACTATAGTGATATATGCCATCAAGTGTCAGCAATGCCCCGCCGCTCATGTATATTGGTCAAACTGGATAGTGTCTGTGCCAAAGGATAAATGGACACAAATCAGTTATCAGGAATGATAACACACACAAATGTATAGGGGAACACTTTAACCTCCCTGGACATTCAGGAAAAGATTTGAAAGTAGCCATCCTTCTACAAGAGAATTTCAAAAACTGGTTACAAAGGGGCACATCAGAACTGGAAGTTGTTTGCAAATTCAACGCTATCAATTTCATGCGTGAATAAGGATCTCAACTGGTTCATGCATTACAAAGGGAATTTCCCCTCTCTGGATATTCACATCTCCAGACCAAAGGCTATGAGTAGCCTACTTCCACCCTGACTTGATTAGCTTCATTAACACAAGCAACTTCTTCCTTATATGTACTCCTGCTTCTGTAATTCCACTCCAATTCATCGGATGAAGTGGGTTTTACCCATGAAAGCTTATGCCCTAATAAATCTGTCAGTCTAAGGTGCCACAGGACTCTCTCTCTCCTTAGACCCTATGCTACTAGCTATTCCTGGCTACCTTTGAAACACCACCCACTTCCTGATGAAACTACAGAACATCAGCAATCTTCCTGAAAACACCATCCTGGCCACCATGGATGTTGAAGCTCTTTACATCAACATTCTACACCAGGGGTCTCCAAACTTTTCAGCCCGAGGGCCGCATTAACTATCAAACAGCAGTTCGGGGGCCGACTACACACTTGAGGTCCAAATAAAAAACAATCAAAACATGGATGTTGTTTTTAATTATTTATTTAATATTATTTATTTAACAATGCTTTCTCGCCGGATTTGATGAAGAAGTATTTCAAACTCCATTCTTCTTGAAATTGCCGACACTCATCGTCTATTTTTCTTTTCCTCTTCTCGGCCATCGCTGGGCACTAAAATAAAGTGAATTCAACATGAATAAATAATGAAACTGAAAGTCTTGCACACAATATCGCTCAAAAAACCTGATTATGCGAACTAATTTCGTCGCAATAATAGCTGCAAATGACCCGAAACAATTTTTAAAAATTCTTATGATTTCTTAAGTTAAACTTACCTGAATATAGTGTGCAAATATATCCACTTATGGTAGAGAGATTGTTGCTTTTAATGTTTCCTCTTCAGAATATTCGAAAAATTCTTACTAAACTAACGACATTCCCAATACTTTAAACCCACTGATAAGTAATTATGCGAAGGAAATTATCACTAAATAAAATAGAGTGCAACATGTTTCGAAATCAGACGCTAATTGACACCAACACCTCCTCATCGCAACAGTCAACCGCAACTGGCAAACTGTGATCAAAATAATCAAGTCTTGAACCAGCAGCAAACCATTTAAAAACTCCGCCACTAGATGGCGTTATATCATCTCATTGACTGTGAACGGAAGTAGAAAAAGTAAGCAGCGAATAAGGTTTTGCAATGTAATGATCGGTTGGAAAACATAACGCACTACTGCGTGCCTCTATTTTAATTCGGTAAAAACATAACGTCCACGTAAGCGGCGGCTGATCTTGGCAGGATACACGTAAATTTCCGTAATTTTTTTTCCGTAGACAAAAAGGTCTCCACGGGCCGGATGAGAGGGCCTCGCGGGCCGCATCCGGCCCGCGGGCCGTAGTTTGGAGACCCCTGTTCTACACGATGATGGATTACTGGCTGTCAGGAACACTATCTGCAGTGACACCACTGCACACCTGGTGACTGAGCTGTGTTTCAACAACTTCCACCCCACCATCAACCCTAGCCTGAACCAATCCACATAAGAGATCCACTTCCTTGACACTACAGTACAATTAAGTGATGGCCACATTTACATACCGGAAACCTACCAACCATTATACTTATCTACATGCCTCTCTACATGCCAGGATACATCACACAATCAATTGTTTACAGCCAGGTCCTAAAATACGACCAGATTTGCTCCAATCCCACAGACAGAGACAAACATCTATCTACAGGATCTCTATCCAGCATTCTTAAAACTTAAATACCCATCTGGGGAAGTGAAAAAACAGATTGACAGAGCCAGACAAGTACCCAGGCATCAGCTTCTTGAAGACAGACTCAACACACAAAATAACAGAACACCACCAGTCATCACCTACAGCCCCCAACTTAAACCCCTCCAGTGCATCATTAACAATCTACAACCTATCCTGGAAAATGATCCCTCACTCTCACAGGCCTTGGGAAACAGGCTAGTCCTCGCCTCAGACAACCCCACTAACTTGAAGCAAATTCTTTTCTGCAACTACACATCAGACCTTAAACATACTCACGCCGGAACCTACCTCTGCAATAAACTCCATTGCCGATTGTGTCCACACATCTACACAAGCAACACCATCACAGGACCTAACCACACAAATTACCACATCAGAGGCTCATACAACTGTGGCTATGTCTACACTGCACTGGTTTTGTGCAAGAAATATGCAAATGAGGCTAAGCATGGAATATCGCTGAGCCTCATTTGCATAATTAATGAGCGGCCGCTTTTTGCACAAGAGGCTTTGGCACAAAAAGGAGCCATCTACTCAGCTCCTTCTTGCACAAAAAACCTCTTTTGTGCAAGAGCCATTTTTCCAGGAAAAAAAGCGGAAAAACGGCTCTTGCACAAGAGGGGGTTTTTGCACAAGAAGGAGCAGGGTAGACAGCTCCTTTTTGCGCAAAAGCCTCTTGCACCAAAAGTGTCTGCTCATTAATTATGCAAATGAGGTGTGGCGATATTCCATGCTTAGCCTCATTTGCATATTTCTTGCGTAAAAGCAGTGCAGTGTAGACATAGCCTGCATGTCCTCTATTGTGATATATGCCCTCAAGTGCCAGCAATGTCCCTCTGCCATGTATATTGGCCAAACTGGACAGTCTCTTTGTTAAAGGATTAATCAGATATTCAAAATGGTGACACAAAGAAGCTATTGGGGAACATTTTAACCTGCATGGGCACTCATTAATGGATTAAAAAGTAGCCATTATTTTGCAGTGATTTCAGGAGCCATCTAGAGAGAGAGAGACTGCAGAACTGGCCTTCATATGCAAATTTAACACCTTCACCTAAGGACTGAACAAAGACAATAACTGGATGGTCCATTATATTCAACACCCAAATGACATCAAAAGCTAAGTATCAGACACTTACAGCCCACTGTGTTAGCTTTATTTAGCACTATAATTGACAGGGATTTTTTTCCTCTCACCTCTTTTTCTGCTGTAAATTCTGGGGTTTCTGTGCCTATTGCTCCACTCATCTGAAGAAGTGGGTTGTGTCCACGAAACCTCATGATACTATCTATATATTTTGCATTAGTTTCTAAGGTGCTTCAGGACCACTCGTTTTTTAAGTTTCATTATTATTACTGTATATGGTATCTAAATAACCAGCAGAGGGCAGTAATATTTCAGCAAACAGCTATTAGCAACACAATATAGCACAGTAATCAAATTATTCTCATATGTATTATTTATTTTATTTATTTCTGGGTATTGCAATGAAACCTACAAGCTCTGTCCTTGGGCCAGGACGCCACTGGATGCTGTTCGAACAGAATGCCAAGCTCAGATGATGGCAAAACAAATAAAACTGGACTTGCTTCTTCAGTGATGTCTGCAAGAAGTGAGTCAAGAGTCAAATTTTTAATACTCAGCCTGTTCCGATTAAATAATCACATGATCTGAGTCACAGAGACAACACGGTGGAGGGAGCAGGGCACTGAACTATGAGCCAGAAGACCTGCATTCTGATCTCCGCTCTGCCAATATTATTTTGGGGCAAGTCTCTTCACCTTTGAATGTTTGTTTCTTTTCAAGCCCTTTGTTTGATGAGTTCTGTTGAGGACTTTTTTGGGACAATGATGACTATGTTTTATTATGTGTTTGTACAGAGGGCCTCAATGACCAACACAAGTTGACAGACTATGTCACCCCTATCTACCTTATAACTTGTTGAGAGGTAAGATCAAATCTGACCCAATACCTCATGGAGTCATTACAAAGACTTCCATTGACTTCAAAGAGCTTTGGATTTGGGTCTGTAATGATTATAACATGCTTAAAAATCCTTGGCTGACAAGAACTATAGAAAGGCAAAGTAATACTTTCTGCTGTATTGTGCTGCGGAGCCAAATTCTTGCATGGTGTAATGCCATTAATTTCAATAGCGTTAATACAAGGATTAATTTGTCCCATACGTGTTATAGTAGTACTGCAAAATAATGTAGACTCCCAGAATTTGCTGCTGAAAATTGTAACTGTCTACTAGAGCTGGTCAAAAACTAAAAACAAAATGTTGTGAATATAGTTTTTAAGCATTTTTGGTTTTAACAGACTGATTGTCTCTTCTCAAAATATTCAGTGGAATTTTTGTTGAAATATTTGTCACCTTTGAAAACAAAGCTTTTTTTCAGTCACAAAATCAAAATCATTTGAATACATTTTTTTTCTAATTTTGAAAAAAATCTTATTGTTACTAAACAAAAAAAAGCAAACCCTCCACTATAACCAGCAAACCAAAACAAATGAAAACTAATGGAGTAAAGGCAGGGAAACTCTTTTAAACCAAGTTTTCATAATACATTTCAGAAAATTTGGAAGGGAAACCCCCTGTGTATTTGAAACAGGACAATGCACCACATTTTTTTCTTTGGAAAATTTTGACCAACTCTGCTCACTCCAAGCTATGCAATATCATATCTTTGAAATTGGTCTGAAATGTGCTTTGTGATGATTAAGGGTTAATAATTTGTCGAACAGCTGAAATACTGTAGTGTATGTGGAAGGTCAATGTTGGGTCTTGGGATATAAACAGAGCTAGTTGCCAATTTAAGATATTTGGGATGGGTTTTACTAGGCATTTCTCGGATGCTCTGACGCTTTGTTTGTCTTGTGAGCATACCATAGCAACCTATGCACTTTGCTTAGCAGTTTGGTGCTATGTACATCAGTGCTTTGCTAAAGCTTTGAGTTTTGACCAAAAATGTAGATAAAAAGGAAAGGATTATTTTCAACGGTTCTTTCTCCTTGCCCACTCCTCTGCTGAATGGCCAAGTGTCATCATATATTCTGAATCCGAGAAAGACTAGCCCTATGCTCTGGTTTATGAGAGACCCTGGTAACACAATGTACCATCTCTCAAACCCAGTCACACTTTATCACATAACCACGAGATTTGTGACTTGCTTACACTATGCGTAGATGATTAAAAATACTCCTTTTGGCAAATTCCACCTCTCAAATAATAGCACAAAATGGGGGATCTGACACCAACTCTGGGGGGCTTTGATGCCGATTCTGTGGAGTCGAATCACAGCAAAAGGCAGCATGATTAGTATAAGTGATAAAATGTTCCACCCATAAAAGTCGCCTAGTTTTTCTAGTATTTCATAAGACAGTTAGCTGGATTCCTTTCTCACCTATGCAACCTCAACAGAACTGATTACTAAGTTCCACTCTGTTGTGTCTGTAGAGACCCATTGTTAGCAATTGGGCAACACTGAAGTCATCCAGGGCAGATATAGGCCTATAGAACCTGTGTGACTGGTGGTGATGCTGAAGGAGGAAAGGTTCCTATACTTTTAAGGCCAGAAAGAACCATCATGGTCATCTAGTAGTCCGACCTACCGCATCAGTGGTGGTGACTGGAGCCTTTTAAACGAGGGATGTAAACGGTTAACTGGTTAACCAGTAGGCTTCACTTTTAGCAGGTGAGGTTTACCAGTTCCGGTTAACCGGTAGCGGCTGCAGCAGCTCCCCAGCAGCCACAGCCAGGGAGCTGCTCCAACTCTGCATGGTCCACCTCAGGCAGGGGCAGGCTGGACCAGCCCCTCTACTGCAGGTTACATTCTGAGGGGCTGGCAGAGGCTGCTGGCTCCAGTCCCAGGAGAAACTTCGCTGTAGCCATTGCCGGCTCTGCTCCCGGGGAGGCTGTGGACTCTGCAACCTAAGCTTATATATAAAGCTTTATACTGGGCGTCTGCAGCACGTGTAACCACTAAGTTTTTTAATGGTTACATTTTAAAATTACTTTTTATATCCTGACTTTAAATTGCCGCCAGAGCTCTGGCTGGCGTGCCCCAGGCAGCACTGAAGGCTGGGTGGGAGAGGGCGGTGCTGAGGGCTTGCTTCTCCAGCCCCGCCCCTGCTGCCCGAGGCCACGCCCCTTCTGTGGGCACGGAGCTGCCCCTTTTCGCAGCCCAGGGTCCCAGCAATTCTCTTAGCCCCCTGAAAATAATGAAGTGAACATGGAGTTGCTGACCAAGACTCCCAAATTCTCCTGTGTTCTGGACTGCTCCTGAAGTGGAATGGACGTGCGCAGTCACTGGAAGATGGAAACACGTTACTTACCTGTTCGGTAGCTGCTGTTCTTGAAGATGTGTCATGTCCATACCATGACTCACTCCTTCCACCTGCGTCGGTAGGTCTATGCCTACTGGATTTTGATATGAAGAGACTGAAGGGGAGTCGGGGGTAGCCCCATCCTTTATAACATTGGCCGGTGTGGAGAGCATGTGGAGGTTGCATGCCTCATCCCAGGGGGTAATACTATGAGGAAAAACATTCCAGCTTTGGTGCCTTGGGGTGTGTACACATCTGAAATGGAATGAACATGTGCAATACAGACTGAAGAACAAGTTTCAGAACAGGTAAATCATTTTTTTTTATGATGCTGCTATGATTTGTTTCCTAGGAGCAATGAAAAAAAATCGATGTTAAGGTACAATCCCTACCCCAAGAGCCTGTAGTCCAAAAAAAAAAAAAAACCAATCGGATATGCAAGGGTTAGGGGGAAAAAGAAGCATAGCATAGCTGTTAATTGATAAAACGGGTAATTGGCTGCACCTTGCTAACCCATTTCAAAATTAGCCATGCAAACTATCCCCTGATCTTTTCCGTCGTGAACTGGCTAATTCCTTGTTGAAATTGGCCTTCAGGAAGAAATGTGAGGAGGATGTGGATGACCTTGGGGGTTATTGGCTTATTGTTGGCATTTTTTTCTGTCTTTATATTACTGTAGCATCTAGGGACTCCAGTCCTGGACAAGGACTCTGCTATGCTAGGTGTGGAGGGCAAAGGGGCTGGCTCTGTGCTCCCAGAAGGGGTGGGGCTGAAGGCAGAAGGGGCTGGGCTGGGGAAGCCAGTCCTCAGTGCCATCCAGTCCCAGCTTGGAGGGCGCTGCAGGGATTTAAAGGGCAACTGTCCCCATTGCGCCCCCCCCCCCCATCGGTGGGCCTGACTAGGTGCTATGCACATCGGTGCTGGAACTAGGGGTGTGTGAGGGATGCTGCAGCACCCCCTGGCTTGAAGTGCGTTCCATTATCGACAGGGCTTACAGTTTGGTTCAATGGCTCTCCGCACCCCCACTATAAAAATGTTCCCAGCACCCCTGGCTATACAATCACGGAACAAAAAGACAGTCTTGGTCCTTCTTGTCTCAGTATAGGACAAGAGACAATGGATGGAGACTGATAGGCCAAAGAGGAATAAAGGGAAACAAGGAGACAACATAGGTCCATATGATAGATATTGACCTCAACTTACCAGCAGCTTAGGTACTGTCAAGGTGGGGCATCTGTTAGACGTAGACCTTGAATATAGTGTGGGACAAAATAGATCTTTGTGGAACCCCCCACCCTTGCCATCTGGGTACAGTCTGTGAGGAAAGAGTGGAGGTAACTAACTTCTGGTTCACTAGAAGAAGCCCGCAACCATTCATGATGAATGGTGTTAGAGTCTGCAGGGAGACTCAGAAGTGCATAACATTCCCAGACCCGTCCCTCCTGGAGTGTTCACCCCAATCAAACTCTGGGTGTTGAAGGGGATACTTTTCACCCCTTATGCCCATGTGACTGTACTACAATAGTCACAGTCATAATCGTGCCTCTCCTGTGCTGCAGAGGGCAGCAGGGCGTCCACACGTCACAGCACACAGCAGGAGAGCAGATTAGGATAAATACATTGTGCTCCCAAATAATAACGCTTTCCCCTGCTTGTGTACACACCTGCGGCTTTGCAGCATAAGCGTTTCCAAGGTCAGAGGGGAGCGCTGAATGGTGTTTGTGTCCCTTCCCCCTGAACCTTAATCTTTCCATGGTGTTCTGCTTTAATAATTTCAATGGCATGTAATGATCCTGCCATTCCCCCTTTCATATGTCAATCCACAAGTGCAGAAACCTTATAGTCTGTAAAATTTGGCTTGGTTCCCTTCAGTAGCCAGGAAGTGAGTCCAACAGGCCAGTGGAATTTTCCCTACCGGTGTCAGCCAAGAAAGCATTGTGCAGAGTCCTTTAGAATTCTGCCACGGCTCTAAGGCTGGGCTGCCAGTCTCCCCTTGCATGTGTGTTTGATCCTCACCCAGCTGGAGAAACACAAGCCACCCAAAGTGCAAGCAGAAAAACAGTGTAGATCAGCCAGAATTCCTGCACACAGTGCTGAGCGTCTGTGGCTAAGAACAGCTGCAGAACACGCTCCATGCTACAACAGCTTCCCATGCTGATCTAAATTGGAATTCACAGGGTTTGGTTGCTCATAGAGAGCAGTTGTTCATTTCAGTCTTTTTGTTGAAACCACCGAGCAAACAAACCCCAACACTGTTCTCCTGCTTGCAATGGAGTTACTGGAGCATTTGGGGTCATGTCATCCTAGCCTAGACAGTGGTGACACATTTGCTGATGGTCTGCAGAGAGTTGGCTAGTTGACTGTCTCCTCTTCCTTGTTTCCACCAGCTACTTTACATTAAAAGTAGCTAACATGTTCACCAAGCCTTTTCCTCGCATGACAATTGCCATAATTCCCATAGGGAGGTAGTTTAATCAAGGTGATTTGATTGGGGTGGGAGGAAGTGATCATGAGTGGGAGAGAAGGTGCACATGAGGCCACCTCTCTCTGTTGAGATGTGGTCCATTGCTGCAGTAAGAGATGGTGATTCTTCTTCGAAAGCTTGCTCATGTCCATTCCAATTAGGTGTGCACACGCCGCGTGCATGGATTCTGGAGCTTTTCCCCTTAGCAGTACCTGTTGGACCAGCCAGGGAGCCCCCTGGCGTGGTGCCGGCATGCTGGTGCATATATACCCCTGCTGGCCCCTCACCCCTAAGTTCCTTTTTACTGCTCATGACGGTAGCTAGAGCGCTGACTACGCTGGTAGTCCTTACCCTGAGTAGGTGTACATTGTTCTCTTTATCCTTTGAGTGGTTTAGTAATTAGTTTAGTATTTAGCTTACATAGTATGAATAATTTAGTGAAGATAAGGGAGTCTTCTCCCTTCTAATCGCTCCCTGGCTAGGGAGGGAATGCCAGGGCCTCAGGCATTCAAGCCATGTGCGAATGCTTGAAACCTATGCTCTGCAGTGATCTGCATGATTCTTGCTTAAAGTTTCTGGGAGAGGCTCATCGCACAGACAATTGCAACATCTGCAAGAGTTCCAAGCTGAGGACAAAGCATGAGAGAGACTCTACACTCAAGCTGATCCTCATGGAGTCCACTTTGCAGCTGCCAGCACCGGCTTCGGTGTGGGAGACCTCAACAGCATTCGCCAGACAGACAACCACCTCTTTGAAGTCCTTGAGGCGTCGATTACAGTCTTTGGCACTGAGGAGGGAGAAAGACGTCAGGGGCAGGCCTCCAGAGAGGTGCAGCCACAAAGTGCATCCTGAGGAGGGGCACTCAGCCTCGAAGGGGCACTTGGACTGGTACCATCAAGGCGATGGTGCAGCCCTTCACAGAGGGAGAGTCCGGTGCTGGAGGTGATAATTGAGGAACTCTGGCAGCTGTCGACCCCAGAAACTTTTGATGTGGCACAGGAGCTCATCGAGTTAACTTCCCTGCATACCAAGGCCTTGGCACTGCCTGTGCCCCAGGCACTGACCCTGGCTCGGCCCAAGGCGCCTCACACCATGTCGACCACACAGGTGGGCTTGGCACCACCTGAGCCGGCACTGGAGGTGTGGCTGGCACCGGTGTTGTTGCCGGCACTGGGACTCATGAGGGGATTGGCACCCACGCACACACCAGCAGCACTGAAGGTGTTGGCAAGACAAGGTGACTAAGACCCTGTGACAGACCCCCGCCTCTATTCCCCCAATGCAAAAAAGGGTGGAGAGGTGCTATTTCGTTCCCCATGCGGGGCATGAACATCTCTTTACACATTCTCCTCTGGGATCCTGGTGGTGCAGGCTGCAGGGCAGAAGGAAACGCAGGGCCCCCCCAAGACCCACACCCAAGTCTAAGGAACCCAAGAAGTTAGATCTGCTGGGGAGGAAAACCTACGGGGGGCCTGCAACTCTTCATCGCCAATCAACAGGCGATGCTGAGCAGGTACACATACAATACATGGGCAGCTATGGACAAGTTTAAAGATTGTCTCCCTCAAGATTAGGACAAGAGTATGGTTCCATAGACGAGGAGGGCAGGACAGTGGCGCGTACGACGCTGCAAGAAACATTGGAGGAGCGCTTGACTGCAGGTGTCTGGCATCTCTCCTGAGATCTAGAACACTTTGCAGGACCTTCCCTTTGAAGGATCAGGCCTTTTTTCAGACCAGATGGACTCGAAGCTGCATAGCTGCAAAGACCCCAGGGCTACCTTAAAGTCTTTGGGGATTTATACTCCAGCCTCGCAGAGGAGGCCGCTCACCCCCAGACTGACCATAAGGCCCTTCCAACGAGGGTTCAGCCCTGACTGGGACAGAAGGAGGGGCCATAACAATGGCTGGAATGACTCCAATAGGAGCAGGAGCAGGGGTTCGAGATCAGACTCAGATAGAGAGCTTGCCCCACCTTCCAATCAGCAGCCCAAGTCCTCATTTTGAGGGTACACTTGAGGACAGCGTTACAGTCTCCACTCCGTCGCCCTCTTTTGTTTGTTGACTTTCCCATTTCTACCAGGCCTTGTCCGAGATAACTTCCGACCAGTGGGTTTTAGACCTTGTCAAGGCTGTTCTCCACTGTGGTACGATGAATGCAGAAGTTGGGTGCCCGCAAGAGCACTCTAAAATCTGGCCTCTACAGGCTGTGGTCCAAAAACTTCCCCCCAAAATCCTAATATCCAGATTTTGGAGAATCCGCTGTCCCCATCAAGTGCTTTTGAACCCACAAACAGGGATGAAAACTTGAAACCCACCCCACTGGTACCCCAAGTTATTTTTCCCCAAAAGAGCTTGAAAAAGAAAAAAAGAAAAACAAGCTGCAGACTCTGATAGCTGACCCCTCAGTCAGAGGCATGCAGATATACACAGACAGACCTTCCAGGACACAAAAATCAACCAATACTGGTTAATGAGAAAAAAGAAACAATTGTTTATTATTAAAACAAAACTGCAGTTGCAAGCATAGTAAATTGGTTAGGTGGAAAGAGCCACCATTGATATAGATACGCAGAGAGAGTACCTGGGCTGAAGGCTTAGTTAGAAAAGAGAGAGAGAGAGAAAAAAAAAAACACTTAGCAAGCTCAGACATTATTTCCAAATCCCCAACAAGGAAAACAATGAACCCTGACTGGCTAGTTAAACTTTTTCCTACTTACACATTTTAAGAAGTCCATTCTTGGAGAGAGAAGCATCTCTCATCTCCCTCAATACCTGGGAGAAACTGCTCTAAATCTCAAACAAAGGACGCAGAGAGAAAACCCCTCTTTTCTAGTTTGAAATTCCTACCTGCATTATTATTGGCTGAGCACCCAATACCTTACTAGGTACAGAGTTAACCCCTTAGCCACCTGGTACTGGTCAGCACTCCTGGTTATAATAGACCTAGTAGAGAAGGGTTATGTCATTCCTTTCCTTTCCCTCTCTTCTTCCCACCTCCCTTCCCCATACCTCTTCAGAGACCCCTTTTACGAGCTCCTGCTAAGGCTAGAAGTGTCTGTACTTCTGTAGCTGTCAAACCCGATCCGGAAGAGTTCAGGGGCAGAGGATTTTATTCCTGATATTTCCTTATCCACAAGGCCAGGGAAGACTACACCCTATTTGGGTATGTCTACACTACCCTCCTAATTTGAACTAGGTGGGTAATGTAGGCATACCACACTTGCAAATGAAGCCCGGGATTTGAATTTTCCGGGCTTCATTTGCATAAACTAGGTGCCACCATTTTTAAATCCCTGCTCGTTCGAACCCTGTGCCGCGCGGCTACACGCGGCACAGACTAGGTAGTTCGGACTAGGTTTCCACAAGGAGTAATGGTAGTTCGGACTAGGAAGCCTAGTCCAAACTACCTAGTCCGTGCCGCGTGTAGCCGCGCGGCACGGGGTTCGAACGAGCAGGGATTTAAAAATGGCAGAGCCCAGTTTATTCAAATGAAGCCCGGGAAATTCAAATCCCGGGCTTCATTTGCAAGTGTGGTATGCCTACATTACCCTCCTAGTTCGAATTAGGAGGGTAGTGTAGACATACCCTTTTAGACCAAAGGGAACTAAACTCATTTGTAAAGAAAGTAAAATTCAGGATGGTCACTTTAGCATCTATCATCCCTTTCCTACAGAAAGGAGACTGGTACGATGACCTCAATTTGAAGGATATATACATTCATATCTCATTGATCCCTGCCCACAGAAGGTTTCTGAGGTTTACAGTGGGTCAGGGTTGCTTCCAGTTTGCGGTCCTGCTATTCATTCTCTCCACAGCCTGGAGGGTTTTTACCAGATGCATAACTGAGGTATCAGCCTTCCAGAGGAGGCACAGGATCCTGGTATTTCCATACGTGAACGATTGGCTGATAAGAGGGTCATCCTGGGAACAGGGACTAGATCATATAGCGCTGACCACAAAAGTGTTCTCCAATCTAGGGTTCCTCATAAACGAGGAGAAGTCCACACTTGTTCCCACACAGGTAATGGAATTCGCGGGGGCACGCCTGGACTCTGCTGTCAAAAGGGTGTCTCTTAGAATCATAAAACCATAGAGCTGGAAAAGACTCAGAAGGTCATCAAGTCCAGCCCCCTGCTCTAGGCAGGACCAATCCCAACTAAATCAACCCAGCCAGGGTTTTGTCAAGCTGAGACTTAAACACCGCTAGGGATGGAGACTCCACTACTTCCCTAGGTAACCCAGTCCAGTGCTTCACCACTCTCCTAGTGAAATAGTTTTTCCTAATATCCAACCTGGACCTCTCCCACCACAACTTGAGACCATTGCTCCTTGTTCTGCCATCTGTCACTACGAAGAACAGCCTTTCTCCAGCCTCTTTGGAACCTCCCTTCAGGAAGTTGAAGGCTGCTATCAAATCCCCCCTCACCCTTCTCTTCTGCAGACAAAACAGACTCAACTCCCTCAGCCTCTCCTCATAGGTCATATGCTCCAGCCCCCTAATCATTTTGGTTGCCCTCCGCTGGACCCTCTCCTATGCATCCACATCCTTTTTGTAGTGGGGGGGTCCAGAACTGGACACAATACTCCAGATGTGGCCTCACCAGAGCTGAATAAAGGGGAATAATGACATCTGCTGGCAATGCTCCCCTTAATGCAATCTAACATGCAATTAGCCTTCTTGGCTATAAGGGCACACTCTTGGACTCATATCCAGCTTCTCATCCACTGTAACCCCCAGGTCCTTTTCTGCAGAACTACTACTTAGCTGGTTGGTCCCCAGCCTGTAACAATGCTTGGGATTCTTCCCTCCCAAGTGCAGGACTCTACACTTGTCCTTGTTGAACCTCATCAGATTTCTTGTGGCCCAATCTTCCAATTTGTCTAAGTCACTCTGGACCCTATCTCTGTCCTCAAGCGTATCTACCTCTCTCTCTAGCTTAGTGTCATCTGCAAACTTGCTGAGGGTGCAATTCATCCCCTCATCCAGGTCATTAGTAAAGATATTGAACAAAACCAGTCCTAGAACCAAACCTGTGGGGCACTCTGCTAGAGTAGGGCACTCTTCCCAGGACCAGGTTCATGACTACGAGTTCCATGATCAAGGACCTTGAGAGGTCCCCTATGACAACAGTAAGGACATGCATAAAACTGTTGGGCCACATAGCGATCCCTGCAAAGGTGGTTGTTGAGTATCCACAACTTGGCATGGGCACCACTAGACGTGGTGGTCATGCTGCCGCAGACTGTGCTCCCCTCACTGGACTGGTGGCAGCAGGAGAGGACGGTCTGCTCAGGGGTTTGCCAGACAGAGTCCATCAGCATTGGACATGGGATGGGGGGGCCCACCAGGGAGAGTTCTCTGCATATAAATGTCAAATAGCTCAGGGCAGTCAGGCTGGCGTGCCAGGTCTTTCTTCCCCAGCTGGAGAACAGAGTGGTTTCTGTGTTGACAGACCACACAACAACCATGTACTATGTCAACAAATAGGGTGGAGCTCATTCCTCTCCCCTTTGCTTCATGCCTTAGTCTCATTTATTTTGGATATCCTCCTACATCTCAGACACCAGGGCTTTGCTACATCTTCCCTGAAGCTTCCTTTAGACAAAATTGCAGCCTTTCGCCTGGGGGGAGGGGCGTAGGTCTGTGTTTACCAATGTGATGGTGAAGCACTTCCTGAAGGAGGTGGACAAATTGTTCCCCTACACTCCCCTGGGATCTCAATTTAGTCCTGATAGTTCTCATGAAGCCCCCTTTGAACTATTAGCTACCTGCTCTCTGAAGCATTTTTAATTGCGATTACCTCAGCTCAGAGTGTTTTGGAATTGAGAGCCCTCATTTTGGAGCCCCCATACACAGTTTTCTTTAAGGACAAAGTTAGGCTACGTCCACATCTGGCTTTCCTCCATAAGATGGTCTCACATTTTCATATGTCCCAGGCTAAGCTGCAGTTCTGCAGAAAAAGACCTGGGGATTACAGTGGATGAGAACAGTGTGCCCTTGTAGCCAAGAAGGCTAATGGCATATTAGGTTGCATTAAGAGGAGCATTGCCAGCAGATCCAGAGAAGTGATTATTCTATTTTATTCGGCTCTGGTGAGGCCACAATCTGGAGTATTGTATCCAGTTCTGAACCCCCCCCCCCCCCACTATAGAAAGGATGTGGACGCATTGGAGAAGGTCCAGTGGAGGGCAACCAAAATGATTAGGGGGCTGGAGTGCATGACCTATGAGGAGAGACTGAGGGATTCGGATTTGCTTAGTCTGCAGAAGAGAAGAGTGAGAAGGGATATGATAGCAGCCTTCAACTTCCTGAAGGGAGGTTCCAAAGAGGCTGGAGAGAGGCTGTTCTCAGTAGTGATGGATGGCAGAACAAGGAGCAATAGTCTCAAGTTACAGTGAGGGAGGTCTAGGTTGGATATTAGGAAAAATTATTTCACTTAGAGGGTGGTGAAGTCCTTTAATGGGTTATCTAGGGAGGTGGTGGAATCACCATCTCTAGATGTTTTTAAGTCTTGGCTTGACAAAACCCTGGCTGGGTTGATTTAGTTGGGATTGGTCCTACTTTGGGCAGAGGGTTGGACTTGATGACCTCCTGAAACCCCATTCCTGAAACCCCTCCCCACCTAGGGAGCAGGTCCTACATTCCCTGGATGTTACAAGGGCTCTAGCATTCTATATAGAAAGGATATGAGAGTTCGGTAAATCTCTTCAACTCTTTATTTCAATAGCTGAGAGGATGTGGTATCAGTCAGGTGCCTATCCTCATGGATCACTTCCTGTATAAGAGAATTTTATAACCTTGCGGGTAGGCCTGCATCTCCTCTGATGGCTCATTCTATGAGGGCGCAGGCAGCGTCCACAGTGTTTGTCACGCAAGTGCCCATTCTTGACTTTTGTAGAGCAGCTAAGTGGCCCTCCATACACATGTTCTCTGATCACTTCGTGATCGCTCAGCAGATGCGGCCTTTCGGAGGGCTGTGTTGCACTCTATTGTGAAGTAGGTGCTGATAGGCTCCAACCCTACCTCCTAGGATATTGCTAGGGAGTCAACTAATTGGAATGGACATGAGCAAGCACCCGAAGAAGAAAAAATGGTTACTTACCTCGTAACTGTTGTTATTTGAGATGTGTTGCTCATGTCCATTCCAAATCCCACCCGCCTCCCCTTCGTCAGAGGATTCCGGCAAGAAGGAACTGAGGGGGTGGAGGGCCAGCAGGGATATATATGTGCTGATATAGCGGCACCACTTCAAGGGGCTCCCTGGCTGGCCCAATGGATACTGCTAAGGGAAAAAGCTCTGGAATCCATGCACGCGGCATGTGTGCACCTAACTGGAATGGACACGAGCAACACATCTTGAAGAACAACAGCTACTGTTTTTTTTTCTTGTGATCTAGCAGGGGTTTCTCAAGTGGCAGGCACCTGCTGTGTTCGGATGGCAAAGAGAACTTCAGGACAATCTGGCCCTCAAAAGCCAATTCTCTATATTATATCAGATAAAAAAATAAGGATCAGTGAAGGGTTAGGGATTCCATCTTGCAAGAAACACAAATGACCTCGAACAGTGCAAAGTAGGATACAAATGAAAGGAAATGGAAACTCTACGGCTGTGTCTACACTGGCCACTTATTCTGGAAAATCAGCTGATTTTCCGGAATAACTTGCCAGCTGTCTACACTGGCCCCTTGAATTTCCGGAAAAGCACTGACGATCTAATGTAAAATCATCAGTGCTTTTTCGGAAAAACTATGCTGCTCCCTTTCAGGCAAATGTCCTTTTCTGGAAAACTGTTCCGGAAAAGGGCCAGTGTAGACAGCCCAGATTTCTTTTCCGCAAAAAAACCCCGATCGCGAAAATGACGATCGGGGCTTTTTTGCGGAAAAGCGTGTCTCCATTGGCACGGACGCTTTTCCGCAAAAAGTGCTTTTCCTGGAAAAGCATCCTGCCAATCTAGACGTGCTTTTTCCAAAAATGCTTATAACGGAAAACTTTTCCATTATAAGCATTTCCGGAAAATCATGCCAGTGTAGACGTAGCCCATAGCTTTACTGTTTGGGATTTAAAGTTTAAATGAGTGGCAGAACATGAAGGATTAGCTGGGGGTTATGGACAGTCCTCTGTTGTTCTGTGGAGTCTCAGCTTTTTCTTTTTTAACCAAAGGTAACTGTGTGTTGTTAAGATGGAATGTGAACAGCAGCACATGGTTATGTGATTATAAACTGCAGCCTGCGCTAGATTCCCAGTTATCACTTTGTGGGTTGACAGGTTCTTGTCCCAAGATGAGGCCCGGTCAGGTTATTGTTACAGTTATTCGGTGTCTGGGAACTCTGATGTGCATAGGTGCAACACTTACACTATAGGGCCTCATTTACATTTACAAATCGATAGTTTATTAATACATTTTGCAAAGTCACGCTCTTTAACTCAGCCAGGCAGAAAGAGATAATATAGCAAGTACGTCTGAACATCCCTACTCACACCATCCCTTGCAGAACAGCCTGAAATGTTAGCCATTATCTTCCTCGTCACCATCACCTTCCTCATCTTCACCTGGGGGCCTCATTCTGGCCCCTCCCAAAGGCTAAATCCCTAGCTCTGCTGCCCAGGGATGCCACTTTTGTGATTGCTATGCTGACATTACCATGTCTAATGCATGTTCAATAGGGGTTTCTCCCTCTTTCATATTTGTAATTCCTCCCTTTACCAATGCGGTGTCCTTTTTCTATAGGTTAGTATATTTATAATTTCACCCCATTATCATAGAAATCAATGCATTGCCACAACTTTCTTGTGAGTGGATGTTCCATCCAAAACCTTCCAGAAGCTGGGTTTCTGTGGTTTGCTGATTGTCATTATGGACAAAACCTGGAGGCCCTGAAGCCTTGGCCCAGTTTTGCTCCGCCGTCAGGCACCTCATGGCAGACTTGTCTCTGTGACTTTAAACTGCCCTCTGCTCTAATCAGAGCCTGCCGCAGCTTGATCAGCCTCACTGCTCAGTGCATGGCTCATGCCTCCCCTCACTCAGGCAAGCTCTAAGTCAGGGATCTCCAACTCCCAGCCCGCAGGCCACCTATGGTTGGAGCATATTTGCAATCGGGGCATGGAGACCCAGCAGGCCAGGGGAGGGAGCATGTCCGAACCTATTCCCCAAGCCCTGCCCCTTCCTACCACTGCCCTGCCTTCTCCTCCCCCACCCCTTGGCATCCCATCCCCCAAGGGATGCGGCCTCTGTGCAGGGTGGTAGCAATGGTCAGGCTCCCCTGCACTCTCCAGGGTGGCACGAGCCATGGAGAAAGTGGAGTGCACTTGGCACCTGCTCTTGCTCTGCTTCCCCACAGCTCCCGCCGCCACTGGGAGTGCAGGGGAGTCTGACCACTGCTGCCATCCCACAACAGCCCCTCCCCCCGGTATCAGCGTCAGGAGAATGCATTTGGACATTACCCCCCTGTGCTGGATTGCGAATATGCTCTGGTCCATAGATGGCCTGCAGGCTGGGAATTTGAGACCCCTGCTCTGAGTGCTCTCTAGTGAAGCTTCCAACTCACCCCAGAGTAGCCACTCTGCTCATGTCTCCTCCTTAATCCCTGACTCACTCTGCTCGACTCTCCTTCTCTGCATTATTTCCCTTTGCTTCCCAGGCAGTCCCATACCCACTCGCAAATGACTGCCTAGGAAACCCTCCTGCAGAAAAGGATCCGGGAGTTACAGTGGATCACAAACTGAATGACAGGCCGCTATGTCACATGGGGGCAGAAAAAGTCAACGTCATTCTGGGCTGAATTAGCAGGAGTATTGTGAGCAAAGCAAAAGAAATAATTCTTGCACTTTACTCAGTGTTAACTGAGGTATCAGGTCCGTTACTGTGCCCCCTGCTTCAGGAAAGGTGTGGACAAACTGGAGAAAGTCCAGAGGAGAGCAACAAAAATGACTGAAGGTTGCATTAACAGGTGTGTTGTGAGCAAGACACGAGAAGTCATTCTTCTGCTCTACTCTGTGCTGGTTAGGCCTCAGTTCGAGTATTGTGTCCAGTTCTGGGCACCGCATTTCAAGAAGGATATGGAGAAATTGGAGAGGGTCCAGAGAAGAGCAACAAGAATGATTAAAGGTCTAGAGAACATGCCCTATGAAGGAAGGCTGAAAGAATTGGGCTTGTTTAGTTTCAAAAAGAGAAGATTGAGGGGGGACATGATAGCCGCTTTCAGGTATCTAAAAGGGTGTCCTAAGGAGGAGGGAGAAAACTTGTTCATATTGGCATCTGAGGATAGAATAAGAAGCAATGGGTTTAAACTGCAGCAAGGGAGGTTTAGGTTGGACATTAGGAAAATGTTCCTAACTGTCAGGGTAGTCAAACACTGGAATAAATTGCCCAGGGAGGTTGTGGAATCTCTATCTCTGGAGATATTTAAGAGTAAGTTAGATGAATGTCTATCAGGGATGGTCTAGACAGTATTTGGTCCTGCCATGAGGACAGGGGACTGGATTCGATGACCTCTCGTGGTCCCTTCCAGTCCTAGTATTCTATGAATCTATGAAAACGTGAGCAGTGAGGAAAGATTGAAAAGCAATGGGCTTGGTTACTCTGGAGAGGAGAAGACTGAAGGGGGACATAACAGTAGTGAAGTACGTAAAAGGTTGTTTTAAAGAGCAGGGTGATAAAGTGTTCTCCTTATCCACTGAGGACAGGACAGGAAGCAGTGGGCTTAAAGTGCAGCAAGGGAAGTTTAGTTTGGACATTAGGAAAAAATTCCTGTCAGGGTGGTTAGTCACTGGAACAAATTACCTAGGGAGGTTGGGATTTCTCCATTAATGGAGATTTCACAGTCAGGGATACTATTTAGTCCTTCCTGAGTGCAGGAGACTGGAGTAGATGACCTATCGAAGTCTCTCCTAGGCAGGCCTGCCAATGGGAGGTTGGGAGGGGTGATACTAAAGTGCCTGGAGCTCTCAGCTGCCACCACTGCTAATGCAGGGACTGGTGGTGGCCGGATCCCAGGTCCTTTAAATTGCTGCCGGAGCTCTGCACGGAGCACTCTGGGTAGCCCTGAGGGCTGCTGGGGGAGGCACGGTGCTCTCTGGGCATTGCTGAGGGCTGCTTAGTCCCAGCCTGTCTCTGCTGCCCAACGCCCTGCCCCTTCCAAGGGTGCGGAACAAGCCCTTCCCACCTAGCCCCGAGGCTGTCGGCTCTGCTGCACCCAGGCTTGTATTTCTGTGATTCCTTGATTCTGTCCCTCCACTCCTCTGAGTCTTCTGCCACCTCAGACGAGCTCACCCCAGCTCTCCACAGAAATAAGCCCTGCTCTCCAGCCTCGGTTAACCTTAATCCTAAATTAACCTTTCTGCAGCATGTGTGCAGTAAACACCACATCACAGAGACTTAGATTTTCGCGGTGCGTCCTGTGAGGGTTTGGGGCTGGTTTTCCAATTGAGGGGCCATGAGTGGATTGCTTTTCTGGTACATTGCAGGTGAGTTGGACAGCTGGGAATTGGTGATCATGAAAGTCCATATCAGAATGGGGCTCTTGAATTCTGCCTCCCTCCTTTTGCCACAAACACCATAATGAAAGAGAAAACGGTGGCTTACTACTAGTCTTTCAGCACACACTTTAAAGCAGGTCAGTGCTCAGGGTCTTTATAGAAGCTAGAGACTTCATCAGTATGAGGCAGAACCATATAGTGTTAGCTTTCCAGGCATTCTGTAAGGGCTGCCTGAGGTGGATGGGGAAGGACAGAGGGATTTGGTGGTTGTGCAAGATTTAAGGAGGGCATATTTCAGGTTAGCATATTCCACATGATACCAATACCCGACTGTGATGGGCCAGCAGCGGCCCACACTAGAGCGGGGCGGGCAGTGGCTCCAGCCCCGGCGGAAAGCCTGGGAGGCGCTGCCCAGCCGGTGCACAACTGGGACACCACGTCTGCCGAGCCCGGCACAGAGCGGAGTCCAACAGCTGCGGCAAACCACGCCGACCACCGGGCTGGCCCAGATGTGCACTCCCCGGGCGGGGGATGCCAGGATGCAACCTTGCCCCCTGCGGCCCAACGTGGGGACGCCGGCAACACCGGGGGCAGGGACAATGAGGACAGTGTGACCTCCGGCGGGGCTTTTAAAAACCGCCCCGGAGCCGGAGTAAGGAGGAGGATGCCAGGGAGGCGGTTCCTCCTCCCCTCCCCCCCGGTGGAGACGGGAAGCCAGGACTTCAGGAGAGCCACGGGACGGATGCTCATGTACCTATGGCAGCGAGGTAAGGGCGGACGATGCGGGCCCCAGAACCGCTGACTCGGGGGAGGCTAGGACGCAGCACGGGGCAGGGCTGTACTGGTGCCAGTGGGCTGATGCGTTACGGAGTGGGACCCCATCAGCCGGGTAGGGGTCGAGAACCAAACCCTTAGGGCCCCGGGCTGGAACTCAGTGGAGAGGACAGGCCAGGGTCCCCCTAGCCTCCCCTCTGATCCCTCTGTGCTGCTCACAATGCTGGCAAGGAGCAAATGGGACCGAAGTGGTAGGGACCTCTGAGGGACCGTTCAAGGTGCCCCAAGAAGGAATCCGAAATGCAGGGCTCACTGGGCCCCGATCCACCCCTCTCGGGGGGTGCCTCGGGCGCCCACGCCCATTTAACTGGCGACTTTATAACAATAAGACGGCGGGCTCGCTGGGCCGTGACTCCAAGGTAGAGTTTGCATGCTCGCACCCAGGACTAAATCCATCACACCGACAGTGAAAAGAGCTGAAATGGTCTATGCTTTTTCCCAGAGTTCTGTTTACTCATGCTAATTATATCCCACAATACCCTGCAGCAGCACAACTCAGTGTATGGCATACGCAAATAGGAAAACTGTCTATATCAAGATCTATTTGTTCTGCAGCTTAGCACAGACTGAGGAGGTACCTTCACGGACCAGTACTTTGAATGTTAGTATCCAAAACAAAGCTCCAAAACAAGTTAAGGTACTAGTAGTGAACTGGATTTTAGTAACACATAAAAAGTTGGGTAACTTGTAAAATCTTCCAATATATGTTCCTTGCTGAGGTGCATAACTTCAAAAGCAGTCGTGTGTCCAGTGAATTTAACAGCGCAGCATAAATTGTCTTCCTGAAAACTTATAACTTTATTCAGGGCTGGCCTTACTATGAGGCAAACTGAGGCAGCCGCCTCAGGTGCCAGACTGTGGGGGGACACCACTAGGACCCAGAGTGTAGAAAATTGTGTCTGCTGCTGGTGCATATGTAGGTAGCAGAGCAGAACCATGAGAGGAGTAGAACAGGAAGGAGGCAGAATTGAGACCTTTCAAAGTTTTGGCCCAAGCGAGGGGACATGGGGGCATCATTTGAGCTCCCCGCCTCAGGTGCCAAAATGTTGTGGGCCAGCCCTGACCATATTGAACCTCAACACCATCGTTGACTTGTCGCACTAGAAGTCATTAATAATGGCTTTAATTCATAATGAATCCAAGGCTTAGTCTACACTTAAAAGAGTAAAGCGCAGTTGCAGCAGCATTTTAAAGTGAAAGAGAGGCCTTGCATGAGCACTGGGAGAAAGATCTCCCAGATACCCCCTCCATGAGGAGAGTAGCTAACAGTGCCAGGAGTGCTGCTTCCAGCGCTATAGCTTGGTTCAAGCTGGCACTTTACACATTGTAACTTGCTGCGCTCAGGGGTGGGGTGGGTGGGGAGTGTGTTTTCACTCACTGTAAAATGGCATTGTAGACTTAGCCAAAGTGTAGTCAAGCAATTGATGAAAGCTTGTCAACAAAGGGCATTGGAAGTTTTGCTGTCTGGGTGTGGGCATGCGGGGAAGGGATCACGATGCTTTTATGTTACTTGATTTAAATCCAGGCTGATACATCCAGGAGAGATCACATAATAGCAGAGACTTACAGATTTTTAACACCATTAGATTGTCTAGTAATTCCCATATGACACAGAGTGTAGAATTTTACCCAGTTACTCCTCTGGTGAGCTTCTATTTGGCCAGAGCAACAAGTTCTCTGGGTGTCAGCATCAGTGGTGTCATGAGGAGGGAGCAGAGGGGGGACAGTTGCCCCCGGGAACCATGCTAGGGGGGCGCCAATTTAGTCCCCCTCTGCTCCCCATCATCCCTCAGCTTGCCTGCTCCTCCTCTGCCCACCACCTCCGGCTGGAGCCTCCTTCCCACCTCTCTGCCCACAGCCTGACCCTCCTCCATTTCTGCCAGCGGGTTAGTGTGTGCGTAGGCCCAGCCACAAACTGGAGGGGCTGGGGGAAGCTGGGGGAAGACGCGGTACAAGCTCCTCCCCTCCTCACAGGCCCAGGCTCAGCCTTGTGCCAGGTTCCTGGGCCAAGACGGGCAGGAGGGGTCGCAAATTTTGCCTTTGCCCCCAGGCACATAACACCCTTGCTACGCCTTTGGTCAGTGTGGCATGAGGTGTCAATATGGCCCCCAGGGGATTAAGCAAATTGAAGGAAGGCCCTGTCAGTTTTAACTTTATATGTCCATATACTTTCTTTTTGACAAACAAGGACACTCAATTACATGGACCAACTATCCACTCCAAGAAATTCAGGCATAAAAATGCATGAGGCTTTTCCTCCTAATGAGCCTAATCCCATGCAGTTTTCGAGCATTTCGTGCTTGGCACTTACTAAAGCCAGATCTTAATTATATTTATTACTCAATAATGTTTTCATCTGATAAATAACTATTTAATTTCTTTGGCATCCAAAGGTCAAAGACTTCTGGGCATGTTAACAACCCAAAGCTTATTTAGACCTGAGCAGCATTAGAATTAAAATCCTTGAGATTTCAACATCTGCAGAGAGGATAAAATGTACAACTTCAGTAACAGTGCTTTTGACTGTGCTGGAGAGAGAGCGGTTTTTTGGTTTCTCCCTCATCTACGATTACTCCTTAATTTCTTGGAATCTGCTAACTGTGAAAATATTGAGAGAAGTCGACATCTCTCAACATTGTGTCAGGTTTCATAATGCGCTAGTTATATAATAGGAACATTTACAATACAAATATTGAATGATTCAGACAAAGAGCTCCTACATAAATACACTAAGCTGCAATAAGAGGAAGCTGCATACCAAATGTGGGACTACTAGCTTTTGCCGTTTAGGAGTTCTTGAACAGACAGACAGACACATTCACAGACAGACAAACCCTCTCAAATATATAGTAGACAATATCTTCATCTAATACGCTAGCAAAGGTTAAAAAGGGTCCGCTAGTACTGAAACTGCACCATTCTGAATTTACTAGGGTTGTGTGTTTGTGTTTGCTATTGTTTGCAATGTGAGTAACATAAATTGCTATGCAAGCAGAAAAAAGGTCCTCAAATAGATTAATTGGCCCATTTATCTGTAGTACTATAATCGGTTGGAAGACTGAAAAAAAAAGTTTACTAAGCTGTGAATATCAGCTAAAATTTTCATCATCAACTCAGGTTGGTCAGAGAACCTGGCAGTGTCTGGTCAGCACTACTGGTAGGCCATTAAAAGTCCAGTTACCAAAGTAACTGGAGACATAGGTGCTAGAACTTGGGGTGCTCAGCACCTCATGGCTTGAAGTAGTTGCCATCTTGCAGAGGGTTTACAACTAGGTTCAGTGGCTCTCAGCACAAGCTGTTCCAGCACCCAAGGCTGGAGAAAGAGAGAGAAGACCCAACTCTGGCACAGAGGAGTGTGTGTCTGCGTGTGTCTGTCTCCACCCCATCTGCTGCCTCCCTCTTGGATTGGCGCCCCCTCACTTCCACCCTGAAAGATGAGCTTCTGGGTGCATATCTCAGCCAAATATTGAGTTACATCCATCACTCATTTTCATTTGTGATGACCTATTTGCACCTTAACCAAGAAGCCACTTAATAATTTTACCCTATGTTATTATTGCTGTAGTGATAGAGCACTGGGAAAAGAATAATAAGAATTGTTGTGCTAAGTGTTGTAATCTCTCTACATTTATAAACATTCTTGGTTTGTTACATTCTCTCTCTCTTGCCCATTAGTCATCTTTTCCACAGAAGCCATGCAAATTTGGACTATATTGTTCAGATGACTTTGCTTCCTCCTTATCCCCTGTCAGCAGCTTTAAGCAAAGTAATGTGTCCAAGGATAGATATTTGTATGAGTCAGCAAAGCTAATCCTGAGCCGATGACACCTTTTATGTCCAAGGGAGCTGACATTCACAACTTCATAAACTTTTTTCCTGATTTTCCAGCAGAATATGGTGCTATAAATAAAAGGGCCAATTAATCTATTTAAGAACGTCATTTTGCACTTGCATAGCAATTTATATAACTCTGATTGCAAGCAATAACAAACACAAAGCCCATTAAAAGCGCATGTGAGGAAGAAATCTAGTAAATCTGGAATGCCGCCACGTTGGCTAGTATGAGCTGAATTTTTGTAACCTTAGCCAGCTCTCTTAAACAGCAAATTTCCTCTTGCAGAAGTGGGTCTCCATTTGACTCAACCCGGTTGTAGGGTAAATTGAGGCAGTCCATGGTATCTTGCTGAGAACTGACAAACTCAAATCTGAAAGTATCAGGCCAAGCCTGGGAAGTATACAGTTCAACAGATACGTGACCCTGGTTCCCCTGGCAACTACATTCCAAGGGGCCTCTCTCGCTCTGATAAGGCCTGGCTGGTATCAGCCAGGCTGTGCGGGTTCTCACTGTCTCTTGCGCTTTAAGATTAATGAGCCTGAGTCCCAAGGACTGTGCCAGAACAAGATGGAGTCATTCCGCTGTAGACATCACAATGTCAGCTAACAAGCTTACAGCAATATGTTCATTCTGGGAGCTGCCATCCCATTTATGTTGGCTTATTTAGCTTGTTAGGAATAACTACCTGTATTAGTGATAACATGTTTAATTGGCAATGGGTGGAGATGCTGTGTAACTGTCATAGACCATTGGCTTATGCGCATATCTCACTTCCGCTGCTAGACCTATCAAATCACTTCTCCTCTGTCCATCTGCTACCTATATAATCTAATGTATGTTTTGGGTAAGTATGTGCACTCTGGGCTAAACACCTGGTCTGCTTTCCACCAGTGCTGTGTGTGTTCAGTAAATCCTCTGCTTGTTTTCAATTGTACCCAGTGTGTCCGGATATTATTCCCTACACCGGTAAAGGCTCATGTCAGGAATAACCCTAGTAAATTCAGAATGCTGCAGTTTCAGTACAAGCTGACCTTTTAAAAACCTTCACCAGTTTTCTTACACAGCAAATTTCCTCTGCTGAACAGATTCTCCCTCTCACTCAAATGAAGATGGAAATTGCCTCCGTGAATTCCTAAAGGAGCTCTTTGTCTCAGTCATTCTGTGTTTGTCTTATAAACATTCCTACTATATAGCTTACAAAATATGCAACCTGGCACAATGCTGAGATACTTTAATTTCTCTCAATATTTTCAGAATTTAGCAGATTCCAAAGTAGAAATTAAGGAATAGTGATAGATGAGGGGAAGAAAGAAACAAAAAACCCCACCCCCAATCTCCTACCTTCTTCAGTGCAGTTAGAAGAGCATTCAGTATGACCTTTCTATTGTTGTTAGTGGAAGTTGTGGATTTGATCCTCTTTTCGGGTATTGAAATCTCAAGGGTTTTAATTCTAATTTTGCTCAGGTATCTACAGAATATATAGCTTTCTTTTGTAATTTTATTATTATGTAGCGTTTCTTACCATGTCCAAAAATCTTTTAATTTTGGATGCCAAAGAAATTAAACACTTATTTATTAGATGAAGATATTATCTACTATGTATTTGAGAGAGTTTGTCTGTGAGTGGGTCTGTCTGTCTGTTCAACAACTCCTAAAGGCTAGCAGCACTATATTTGGTATGCCACTTCCTCTTATAATAACTTAAAGCAAGAAAAAGGTTTGGTTACGACAGGAAAATGGGATGTACCTGGAATGGGATTGTTTCTCATAAAACAGAAAGGGAGGGCTCTGATATATAATGACCACATGGGGGCAGCAGAAGATATGGGATGGAAAGCAGAGACTATTATACTTTATAATGACCATAGGGGGCAGCAAGAAGCCAGAGATGAGAACCAGGACAGCTATAACCCCATTGGGGACACAAGGGGCAGGGGTAGAGAAAAGGACAGCTATCTACTATATTGCTCACTTTGAACTGTAACTATTTAAGCCTCTGTACTCAGGTTATTTACAACCTTTCTCCTTTCCTGCCTGCCCTAGGAGAACCTTTTCTCTTACTCATGTGTCTGAGTGGTTATTGGCAGCCACCAGGGCAAGGACCTACAAGGTCTAGCTGCTGAAGCACCTGCAGTACCTGCCTCCAAGGTGTGGTATTTCCAACACCCTCCTGGAATCTGCCAGTCTGGGCTATAAAGTGACTCCAGTAATTCCAAAACATCCAAGTTGAGTTGGACCCGGTTCTCTTGCACAGGAAGCAGTGATTTTGTGAGAAACACACAATGAGACAAAATAGACACCTGGTGTTAAAGATGGAACCTAATTTTTTCATGACTTTCATTCATTGCACGGGACTGTATCTGCCTCACTATGTAGCACGCTGTGTTGCTGTAGCCGTGTCAATCACCGGATATTAGAGACAAGTTGAGTGAGGTAATACCTTTTTATTGGACCAACTTCAACTGGAGAGAGAGAGAGAAACAAGGTTTCAAGCTGCATAGAGCTTTTCTTCAGATCTGGGAAAGGTACAAAAATCTTAGAATCATAGAAGATTAGGGTGGGAAGAGACCTCAGGAGGTCATCTAGTCCAATCCTATGCTCAAAGCAGAACCAACCCCAACTAAATCATTTCATCCAGGGCTTTGTCAAGCCTGACCTTAAAAAGGTCTAAGAATGAAGATTCCACCATCTCTCTAGGTAACCTGTTCCAGTGCTTCACCACCCTCCTAGTAAAATAGTTTTTCTTAATATACTGCACATCCTAGGCTCCCCCACTGCAACTTGAGACCATTGCTCCTCGTTCTGTCATCTGTCACTACTGAGAACAGCCTCTCTACAGCTTTCCCCAAACAGGTAGTTGAAGGCTGCTATCAAATCCCTCCTCCCTTCTTTTCTGCAGACTAAATAAGCCTAGTTCCCTCAGCCTCTCCTTGTAAGTTGTGTGCCCCAGCCCTCTAATAATTTTTGTTGCCTCTCCGCTGCACTATATCCAATGCATCCATATCCTTTCTGTAGTGGGGGGCCCAAAACTGGCCTCACCAGTGCTGAATTAGGGGGAATAATCACTTCTCTAGATCTGCTGGAAATGCTCCTCCGAATGGATAGCACTAAAATGGGGGGGAGATCATTGGCGGACTAGACCAAAAGAAATCTAATAAGGGTTAGCAGAAGTAGTTAGAATTTATTTTAAGTCCCAGTTTGACAAAGACCTGGCTGAGATGATTTAAATGGGATTGGTCCTGCTTTGGGCAGGAGGTTGGACTCAATGAGTTCCTGAGATTCTGGGATTCTGTGTGTGGTAGGGGCCAGCTGAAAGTGGATTTGAAGACTTTTGGAGTGAATTCCCTTTGAAGGACTGTGCAGGACTTAATTAAGTAGACCCTAGAAGGGGGACTGCTTTGACTGTCTGGACTATGCAGGCTTTTTAAGGGAGCCTGAGTGAAAGTGAAACCAAGGTTGGCCTCAGCAGAGACACACTTGGCCAGAAGTGGGCATTATAGGGCAGATGCATTCTTTCACATAAAGGCACTAACTTGGGATCCAGTAAAACCTGGATTCTGCACCCTGCAAAGATGCATCAAGTGTTCCTGAGCAAGTCACTTAGGCTACTTCTAAGGCTACTACTGTCGGCTGAGGGATGTAAATTAGATGAATTGAAAGTGCAAATGAAGCCAGGATTTAAATATCCCATGCTTCATTTGCATAATGGCGGCCACTGCTTTTTTTCAAAATGGGGCTTTTTGAGAAAATGGCAGTTTAGATAGGGCATTTTTGACAGAAATGCCCCGTTTCAAAAGATCCTGTACTCCAAGTACAGGATCCTTCAAAACGGGGCATTTCTGTCAAAAATGCCCTGTCTAAACCGCCATTTTTTCCCAAAAAGCCCCATTTTGGAAAAAAAGCGGTGGCTGCCATTATGCAAATGAAGCATGGGATATTGAATTCTTAGCTTTGTTTGCACTTTCAATATCCCCAACAGGGGGATATAGTTTAGACATGGCCTTAGGGCGGGATTTTCAAAGGTCCCTAAAGATGCAGACTGATACGAAGAGCACTCAAGGAGTCCAAGAGGAGTTCAGTATTTCAAAACCCCATTAGGTGCCCCTCTGCATCATTAGGCACCTAAATATCTTCTATAATTTGGCCCTTAGCCCCACTGTATTTCAATTCCCATGTATAGGGCAGGGACAATAGCATTTCTCTATCTCTCTCATACATACATTAAAGACAGCTCTGTGTTTGGGTAATGGGCACCGCTTGAGGACTGCGAGTTTGATAGGAAGGTTTGATGGCTTGACCTTACTAAGACTTTTGATACTATTTCACATGACCCTCTCCTAAACAAACTAGGGAAATACAACCTAAATGGAGCTACTATAAGGTGGATGCATAACTGGTTGGAATTCATTCCGATATCTTATCCTTTATGCTACAAAATGATGGCTGAATACAATGTATTTTCCTTTTATTACTTACTTAAAGTGTGATTTAGCATTGCTGAGGCACTAGCATACAGTAGCATATGGCTCCTCTTTGCACAGAATCTGTTTTCTGTGGTGCAGCCTGCTACTTTCCTTTTACTTTGTAGCTTTTTTTGTTACAAATATTTTGAAAGTTTTCTAAAGAAATAATCAAGTTTTGCTGCAATAAACACATAATAAACAAATAAACAAACAAATAATAAACCCCACCAAGCCTAAATCTGGGATGGACTCAATGCCTCCATTGGACACTGGATATAACTGAACAGGGCTCGGTTGAAACTGAATTAATCAAATGCATCACATGAGCAGATTTTAAAACATTATGACAATCCCAGGCATTTCTAATGATCCCATCCCTGTAGCATCTGCATGTGTAAAAATATTGAGAGAGACAGAAGTTCTCCTTTACTGGGAAACCAACTTCAGGGATCTTGAGATGCAGAAGGAGAGCAGTTCCAGAAAAGGGGTCACAACTTGTCAAGTATGGGTCAGCTCTCACAGATGGATGGCAGAAAAGCTCATGGATTGCAATGTTCCTGGGCAAACCCAGAAAGCAGTGAGTCACTAGAATTTGGGAAGATTAGAGGGAGAAGTGCCAAAGGAGGCGAGGAAGGCAAGGAGAGGGAAAGCTTGGCTTTCCAAGAAAGAATAAGATTGTGGCAAGTGTCACAAGAGGTCAGCAGGAATAAGCAAAGAAAATGGAGGTTGGAGAAAGCGGATACACAACAGCAGAGGTTAGATATGAACAGTTGAGAACAGAAGTCAAGGGAGCTTGTAGAAACAGGGAAAAATAAGGAGAGATGGTGTGGATGGGGAACATACAAAGAAATAATTGTTTTAAGGTGATTTGTCTGGAACAAAATAGAATTGCCATGATGGCTTCCCCTCCACTGAAGTACTGGAATGGGAGAAGCACTAGAATGGGTTACCTAGGGAGATGGTGGAATCTCCATCCCTAGAGGTTTTTAAGTCCCGGCTTGTCAAAGCCCTGGCTGGGATGGATTTAATTAGGGTTGGTCCTGCTTTGGGCAGGGGACTGGACTCGATGACTCCTGAGGTCTCTTCTGGCCCTAGGATTCTATGATTCTACTTCCCTTGCAGCACTATAGTACCATGTACCTAATCATTCCATCCAAAGCCATATACTGAAGTCTGAATTCTGTCCAGAGGCACACCCCAGGCAATCCCCTGGAAATCATCCAGGAGATACAATTTGGAAGACTGTCAGTTTCTTTATTCTCCCAGCAACAGTGAGATCAGTTGAGTCACGATGTGGAGAAAGATGTGAAACAAGCTATTTCGTGTCCTTCCTGAAAGTCAATAATGAACCGGGGGTGAAGCAAGGATGCATGAAGGTGGGGTGGCTGAAGGATTTCTTGCTCCCATGGCCAAACTCTGAAGATTCCGTGCATTGAAAAATTCTACAGGAGGGGCAAAGCTTCCAACTGTCACAGTGCCGAGTTCTCTGCAAGTCACGCAATGAGCAGGAACCTAACACATGCCACAGAGCTATGTTAAGGGTGAGTTTTTCAAATGATCTCAGCGTTGTCTTATTCTTTGCTTCCAGTGCAGCCAAGGGGAAATTTACCACAGAATAACTTCCAACAGGAACTAAGCTAGGCCAACGCTGGGTGCTTCAGGAAGTCCCACCTGAAACCTGCTACTGAAAGGTGAAGCTGCGGTTCAAGGGGAGCATTTATACAACGGGGGCGGCTACATTTTATTTCTCATGTCCACCTGCAGCTCTCTCGCATAGTGCTTGGGGTGCTGTGCAGTAATAAAGAACCAATACAATAAAACACACACAATGGTGCATGATGCAATGGAAGGCCAGTAAAACAGAACATGCTTGTAAAAAGCAACCCTTGAAACTGGCACCCAAAACAATTAGAAAGAGCAAGAGCAGCACCTCTCACTCTGCCAGGAAGAAGAAGAGGCTGCGTCAGCCAGAGTGCTTCAGAAGAGGCAAAAAAATGGGATGCTGCTCTCCTCTGATGCCCCATGCACTGACAATTGCATGACTTAGGCAAATGGTTGGAAGTTCTTGGCCTTCAAAAGGGCTGTACAGGAGGAGTGGTTCATGTCCTGTGTGCTGGGTAATAACATGGCTTTTTAGTAAAGCAACAATTCCAGGTCTGCTGTAACTGGAGCTTAGTGTTCTCGTCATGTATACACAGACTTAGGTTTCATAGACCAATTCATTTGTTCCTCTGTTCTCCAGTGGTTGCTATTTCAATCAGCGATCGTCCCAACCCTGGAGAGATTTCCTCCTCACTTTGCAGTCTGGAGAGAGAGGGATAGGAACCACAAAACCCCTCTCCAGGCTCACTACCAGAGGGAACGGAGATCACCCACAAATGCTGGGACTTTTGGACAGCTTGTGTAGGCATCACCACATGGAAGAAATCAACCTGCAAGAAAGATTTTTTTCATTGTCACACAGTGGAGACTAAAGGTCTATCCAGCTATGTAGACTCTCTCCTCAAACCCCCAGCTATCTCCGAGACACTACTGACTTCCTAAGGAAACTACAAAACATCGATAACCTCCCCAATAACACCATCCTTGCCACCCTGGATGTAGAAGCACTATATACCAACATCCCACATGAAGACGGATTACAAGCAATTAGAAACACTATCCCAGAGGACACCACTGCCAACCTGATAGCAGACCTATGTAACTTTGTTCTCACCCACAACTATTTCCAGTTTGAGAACAACTTATACCTCCAGATCAGCAGCACAGCCATGGGTACACGCATGGCCCCACAGTATGCTAATATCTTTATGGCTGACCTAGAACAACGTTTCCTCAACTCCCATCCTCTTTTGCCCCTTCTCTACTTATGCTACATCGATGACATTGTTATGATCTGGACGCATGGCCAAGAAAAACTGGAGACATTCCACAGAGATTTCAACAACCTTCACCCCACCATTAACCTCAGCCTGGACCATTCTACACGAGAGATCCATTTCCTGGACACCACAGTACAAATCAACAATGGAAAATTAGACACCACTACAGAAAACCCACTGACTCATACAGTTACCTACATGCTTCCAGCTCCCATCCAGCACACACCATACGATCCATCATCTATAGCCAAGCCCTTCGATACAACCGCATCTGCTCTAATCCCACTGACAGAGACCAAAAACTTCAGGATCTCTACCAAGCATTTATAAACCTCAACTACTCACCTGGAGAAATAAAAAAGCAAATTGAAAGAGCCAGACGAATACCTAGAAACCATCTACTTCAAGACAGACCCAAGAAAACCAACAACAGAACACCACTTGTCATCACCTACATCCCCCAACTTAAACCTGTCCAACACATTATCAATAAACCACAGCCTATACTGGAACAGGATACTAAACTCCAAGAAGCTCTGGGAGACAGACCCATAGTCTCCTATAGACAACCACCTAACCTCAAGATGATTCTTACCAACAACCAACCACAGGACATACCACACTAATACCAACCCTGCTACCTTCCCTTGCAACAAATCCCGTTGCCAGCTTTGTGCACATATTCACTCTGCTGATACCATTATTGGACCTAACCAAGTGAGTTATAAGATCAAGAATACATATTCCTGCGCATCCAGAAATATAATTTATGCTATCATGTGCCGAAAGTGTCCATCTGCTTTGTACATTGGACAAACGTCTCAGACACTTCGCCAAAGGATCAATGCCCACAAAACAGACATTAGACAGGATCACAAAGAAAAAACAGTTTCTTGCCATTTCAGCCAGAAAGGACACTGTCTCAGCGACTTAATTACTTGCATCCTGCTTCAAAAGCCTTTTAAATCTGCACTTGAAAGGGAATCCTCTGAACTGTCATTCATGCTAAAATTCAACACTCTACGCATTGGTCTCAACAAAGACACTAACTATCTTACCCATTACAAAGATAGCTTCCCCAATTATCACCTCTAATACCATTAGCTCACAGACATTTACCTTCCTCCCTCCCCCTGCGTCCCCCTTCTGTTCTGTAATGTGATTTGTCCTTTTCATATGTGTTCATTTTTTTAAAATTGTATCCTTTGGTATATATGGTTGTGACTATTTTCTTCCACTATTTGATCTGAGGAAGTGGGTGTGACCCATGAAAGCTCATCTTCTAATAAACCATCTTGTTAGCCACAAATCCCAGCACTGAGCAGCCCCAAATTTTATGGAAATTGGGCTCTAGAGCATTTAGGCCTTCCCTTGTCTCTATGACATCCTGATCCAGAACCTGGATTCATAGAAACAGAGAATCTGGAAGGAAGGAACTTTTGAATCATCGAGTCCAGTTCTCTTCTATCATAGGCAACTCCAATATATAATCCTGTTCGTATGGTTATCTAGTTCCTTCTTAAAGTGAGTTAGGATGCAAATTTACGCGTTTGGGTCCACCATTTAAAAACGGCTCATTGATCATTTTTAAAAACTCTGGAAAACTAGGTACAGATTAGATCCAGGACTAGATGGAGGTTTGGATTGACTCCAAAACTGGTCAAGAAATGTTTTTCCTGCCCAAAATATCAATGAAAATGAACATCAACATATTTTGTGGATCGTGTTGAGGTTTCAATGGAAAACCAGAATGCAGAGAACATTTCACAAAACCCTAAACATTTTTGTTTTCAGCCAGAATGGTTCTTTATTCCCCAAGTTTACTATGAAATTCTGACTTTTTTAGGGCAAAAGGATGCTTTCAATGAAAAATCCATCTACAAGCTCTTTCTGGCATGAACTAATTTGGAAAGGCTGCTTTCTTATAGTAAACCTTTATGATGGTGCAACAACTCCCCAACAGAAAACTTGGGCCTGAAAAATCTGTTTTAGAGCAATCTGTCAATTTCCTTTGGTTCTGAGGCACTGAAATTATGTGCAAAGGAAGTTGGAAAATTCCACTTGTAAACTTTGCCTTTCCTCTCCAGAACATGCTGCCAAGACTACACATTTCTAGCATTATTTTTTCAATTATACTGATTAGCAAATCAGACCCTGTTCTCATACTTATCTGATTGAATTGAGGTCTGATCCAAGATTAATCTAAACCTAGGAACGTTTTAGTGCCATTATGTATTTTCTGCATGTCTTTAGGCTCCCATTAATTCCCAGATAGGTTCTTGATTTCTGTGGCTGTGAAGCACCTAGTCACTTTTGAAAATTCCATTAGGCATCTATCTGGTATTTAGGCTCCTGAATACCTTTAAAAATCTAGCCCTTAGTCCCTTTAAAAATAAACAACTCAATTAGATACTTTTGAAATGTTTATCTTATATTCTTTTTATACTAAATCTTCAAGCCAAGCTAAAGTATTTATAATAAAAAGAAGGCTTTTTGTAAACGGAAAGTATAAATTCTGGAAACTTCTGAAGATATGTGATAGGCAAATTTGAGTTTAATGCTTTCTTAGATACATTATTTTTTTAGGTACCTGAACTTTGAGATCAAGAAAGATCATTGAGTAATGGGCCTACCCTGTCCTTGGTCTTCCTCTTACTTTTAATACATTTGTTATCCTTTATGTCTCTAGCTAGATTGAACTCATTTTGTACCTTTTCCTTTCTAATTTGGCCCCTATATACATGTATTATTTGTTTATATTCATCGTTTGTAATTTGACCTGGTTTTCACATTTTGATTTTTAGATAATTAAAAATATCCTGATTATACCAGGGTGATCTCCTGCCATAATTCCTGTCTTTCCTATGCAGTGGAATAGACTCATAGACTCATAGACTTTAAGGTCAGAAGGGACCATTATGATCATCCAGACATGCTTATTATCCCAAGTCTCTGTGATACAACGATGTCATAGTTGTGTTTGTTTATTAGCATTTCAAGTTCTTCCTGCTTATTTCTCATACTTCTTGCATTAAGATATTGATTTGACTCCTCCCCATTTCATAGGATCATAGAATTATATAATACTAGAATTGGAAGGGACCTCGAGAGGTCATCAAGTCCAGTCCCCTGCTCTGAAGGCAGGACCAAGCACCATCTAGATCAGGGCTACTCAACTTTGGAAGCCCCGGAGGCCACAATGATACGTACAGCACATGCCAAGGGCTGTAACTTAAGTATGGTTGCATATACATGCAAATATATGCAAATAGCTTCTTTCACACTGAGAGGCATGAATAGTAAGTTTAATTACTATGCTGTAATTAATTACTTATGCTGTGGCACTGACCCCAAACGTGGCCTGTGTGAGTCAGTCAGCACCTCTCTGGCTCTGTCCACAAGGCTAAGCAACCAGCATTTCCCACAATGCTCTAGTGCTCCCGGCACCTCCTCTCTGGGGGCTAGAAATGCAAACACCCTGTACCCGTCTGTTCCAGCCAGCCCACTCGCTTGCCTCTTTCAGTGTTCACCCCACCTGGAAGGCACCTTGCTGTTGTGGAGTGTGTTTCCCGTGGAGGCCATGTTCAGAGGATCCCACCATGCATTGAGCCCCGTGTAAACCCAAACTACACTGCATGCTGTGAACAAATGGGTTGTGGGCCACATGCAGCTCATGGGCCATGTTTTGATTAGCTCTGATCTAGAACATCCCTGATGGATGTCTGTTAACCTGCTCTTAAATTTCTCCTGTGATGGAGATTCCACAGCCTCCCTAGGGAAATCATCCCAGTGTTTAACTACCCTGACAGAAAGTTTTTCCTAATGTCCAACCTAAACCTCCCTTGCTATAAATTAAGCCCATTGCTTCTTCTCTGGTCATCGGAGGCCAGGAGAACAAAATTTCTCCCTCCTCTTTGTAACACCCTTTTAGATGTTTGAAAACTGCCCCTCTCAGTCTTCTCTATTTACTAAACTAAATAAGCCCAATTCTTTCAGTCTTCCCCAATAATTCATGTTTTCTGGACCTTTAGTCACTTTTGTTGCTCTTCTCTGGATCTATTCCAGTTTCTCCACATCTTTCTTGAAATGTGGTGTCCAGAACTGGACACAATACTCCAACTAAGGCCTAATCAGCACAGAGTAGTGAGGAAAAAAGACTTCTTGTGTCTTGCTCACAACACACCTGTTAAAGTATCCCATGTTTGCTTTTTTTGCAACAGCATCCCACTTTTGACTCATATTTAGCCTGTGATCCACTATGACCCCGAGAACCCTTTCTGCAGGACTCCTTCCTAGACAGTTGCTCCCCGTTCTGGATGTGTGAAACTGATTGTTCCTCCCTCAGTGGAGCATTTTGCATTTGTCTTTATTAAACTTCATCCAGTTTACCTCAGACCGTTTCTGCAATTTGTCCAGATCATTTTGAATTATGACCCTATCCTCCAAAGCAGTTGCAACTCCTGCCAGTTTGGTATCATCTGCGAACTTAATAAGCGTACTTTCAATGCCAATATCTAAATCGTTGATGAAAATATTGAACAGAGCCGGTTCTAAAACAGACCCCTGAAGAACCCCACTTGTTATATTTTTCCAGCAGGATTGAGAACCATTAATTACTACTGTCTGAGTACGGTTATCCAGCCAGTTATGCACCCATCTTATAGTAGCCCTGTCTAAGTTGTATTTGCCTAGTTTATTGATAAGAATATAAGGTGAGACCGTATCAAATGCCTTACTAAAGTCGAGGTATACCACATCCACTGCTTCTCTCTTATTTGCAAGACTCATTAACCTATCAAAAAAGCTATCAGATTGGTTTGACATGATTTGTTCTTTACTGTCACTGTGTTATTTTCCAGACGTTCCAGATGACTTCCTTAATTACTTGCTCCACTATCTTCCCTGGCACAGAAGTTAAACTGACTGGTTGTTCTTATTTCCCTTTTTGTAGATGGACACTATATTTGCCCTTTTCCATTCTTCTGGAATCTCTCCCGACTTCCATGACTTTTCAAATAAGATAGCTAAAGGCTCAGATACCTCCTCTATCTGCTCCTTGAGTATTCTAGGATGCATTTCATCAGGCCCTGGTGACATGAAGACATCAAAGTTTTCTAAGTAATTTTTAACTTGTTTTTTTAAATTTCAACTTCTAAACCTACCCCATTTTCACTAGTATTCCCCTAGCTATTACAGTCCATGCTCCCCCCAATTTCTGATCCATCTCCCAATTTTCCATGTTTATGACTTACCTGTGGGCTTTGGTCACTTGACCCTGTCAAACCTAGATTAAAGCCCTTCTCACTAGGTTAGCCAGTTTGTTTCTAAGTCCTCTTTTCCCCATCCTTGATAGGTGACTCCATCTCTCCTTAGCAGACCTTCTTCCTGGAACAGCATCCAGTAGTTAAGGAATCTGAAGCCTTCCTGGTGACACCATCTTTGCAGCTAACATTCACTTCCAGGGTGCATCTGTCTCTGCCTCGATCCTTACCTTTGACTGGATGGATTGAAGAGAATATCACCTGCACCCCAAACTCCCTCACCCATACTACCAGAGCTCTGTAGTCACTTTTGGTCTGCTCAGGTCTCACAGCATCATTCTTTTATTGTTGATGGCAGCCTTTGTTCCTGGGGCTTCCCCGAGGGCTGTGGAAAGGTCCCAATGGGGTTCGGGCCTCCTCAGAGGCAAGGGGAGTTTTGAGGCATGGGGATATGTGAACCACTTAACCAGTCTGGGCAGTTCCTGCACTTGCGGCACTTGCCAAGGGGTAAATTCCTGCCTCAGCAGGCAGAGCTGGCTACTTCATCTCACCTCCCTCAGCACGCAAGGGGCTGGCGCATGACCAAAACACTGATCCCTGTATTGTTAGGGCTAGCTGTGTTCCCTGCTGGCTGTGTACCCACTTGCACTTAATGACTTTTAATGCCTTCACCTGCCTCATGAAGGGATGTCATATGTTCTCTGGAATGCAACCTGGAACTGGGGTGCTTTCGTATTCGCTGGCGGGGAAGGGGGACGAAGGGAACAGTGGCCCTGGGACCTGGTGATTCAAAGGGGCCAGGTGCTTCTCGGCACTGCTGCTGCTACTGTGGCATTGGCAGTGGCGGTGGCTGAAGCCCCAGACTCCTTTAAATCAATGGGAGCTCTGCGTGGCTTTGAGAGCTGGGGTGGTGAGCTGCAGTCTGTCCGCAACTAAGGGCTGGTTGCCTTCCCTCCATGGCTTCTGGGTGTGCAGAGCTGCCCCCTCAAACTTGGTTCCGGGGTCCACGGTGGCTGAGGTTTCCTAAGCACTTCAAGCAAAACACACTATTTTAGGTAAAATATGAACTAGGCTTATTAATTACAGTACGAAAGATTTTAAGTGATTATAAAACGGTAGGCATAAAAGGAGAGAGCAGGTTACCACAGCAAATAAAACTAAGTGCACTGTCTAAGTCTTAAGCCCTTTTACACTCGGCAGTATTTAGAT